>NC_051154.1:439652966-440252966 GCF_013339745.2 Dermacentor silvarum
CCGCTAAGGCCCTCGTTATTTTTTTCTTTGCGAAGCAGTTACGTTGTTCGCGACCACGCATTCCTCGAGTCGTCGCCCCAAGAGCACAAAGGGCGCTAGAATGGAGCTGGAGAATGAGTGCTTCCTTTCCATCGCTACAGATTGAACGACTACGCGTGTAGGCATGCCTGCTCGACGCCTACGAGCCACCCTCGCTCGCTTTACGACAACGATCTGACTAACGGCCGGCGGATCACGGCATCAGGCATTGCGCGAAGCAACATCTTGATTTTCTGCCGAGCGTGATTCACACCGTACGCGAGCGCGCTCTGGTACCGCAGGAACGAACGGGCACAGTCATTTACTGCCGTCATTGCTGTACGCATCGTTTGTAACAACAGCGATGCGAAGCGAGTGAGACAGCACGGTACAAGCCAGGCTGATGTATCAAGCACTCGTATATTGGCTTCCCCTTCCCAGACCGAGGGAACACTGAAGCCGTCCCGCGCGATTAAATCGACGCGCGCGGTAAGCATACATACGATCCCATCTCCGGCAATTGCAGTGCACGCAACTCGAGGTCTCCGTATACAAAAGGGCGTATATCGTTGTCGGCGAGAACAGATGCAGGCGCGGGAAGACGAACGGCTCCCGCTGCGCCGTCTAGTGGCGGCCACGCCACACCTTTTTCGGGCCGCAGCTCCGTAATGAAGCGGTTTCCAGGTAGAACGCGGCGACCGCTAAATCTTCCCGGAAGGAGAGACACAGGACCAGGCACGACGTCTTCTCCCCGCGGGTGCCCCAGTGTATGCGCGGACATATTATACACGCGCGCGCAGCCAATGTGTTCGAGCGGTCGCAGTCACCGGCCACTGTCTGAGCGGTGCTGTGGCCATTGTGACACCCCGTGGCTTCCGAACTCCCGGTGACAATGCGCTCCTCCGGCGAGCCGGCCCCAGAGGTCGGCCGGCCGTGCGCCGCCGAGTGTACGGCGCCAGCCCGCGGTGACGGCGCCGTTGTTCGCGCCCGGCTCGCGCGTCGCGCTGCTTGGCGCTCGCGCGTGAGTGTGTGCGTATCGAGTAAAAAGAGCCCACAAAGGCCGGGGACAAACAGGCGTCGATTGAGCTGTTCACTTCTGCGGACAGTTCTCGATGTACCCGAGACTCCCTTTCCCGGCGCGACATGGGGACGGCGTGTCCCTCCTGCCGCGTGTTTGTTTGGCTTGTTTGTACGTTGCCCCCGCGTCGGTGCCCCCGTAGCCGTGCCACGGCGGCGCGCACAAACTCCAGACGGAAAGGACCGGACAAAACGGAGCCTCGGGCCCGGCGTTCGGGTCTTGATTATGGCCTGCGCGCCGGAACCGATGACCCGTTGCGAACGCGGCTCGGTATACACCCAAGATGTAAAAGCGAGGTGCCGGGCTTCGGGGGAGTGAGGAGGTGGCGGCTACAATGGCGGAGGTGTCGAGAGGGCGTTTCCTAATTCCTGCCCCCGCGTCGCAGGAGGCTTCTCGGTGCTGCCTACTGCCACTCTGCAACATCGGTGTTGGCGGCGGCGCCGCCGACACCGCAGCGAGCTCACAATAGCACCGCATGAAGTGGAGTTCATCAATGTTGATAGCCCTTCATTTCGACTCCCGCGAACTTGAGGGAACTGGAGGAGCTGAGGTGCAGAACAGAAATAGGGCTACGGGTTAGTCCCCCTCCACCCCATATTTCTATCGTCTTCAGTACAGGCGCCTGTAGTTTGCCGTGGCTTGGTTCGTCTGGGTATTGTCGGGGCGCCGCCGCCTCAAAGGAAGAAAAGGCATGGAGGTTTATTTAGGACCTTACCGAGTATATGCTCGTCCAGCAACTGGCTCTTTCTCTTCGCCTGTGCCGTTTTTTGTGGCGCTGGGCGAAAGGAACCGGCGCTGAAGTGACTATCGTCGACGCCGTACATAAACTTCAGCGAGTTCTGTGCCGCCGCTGCACCCAGTCTCACCAAGGTAGCGGCCACGGGTTTTCCCAGTAATGGGAGCGTTTGCGCTCAGGCAGTCACCCATGCGTGGAGCCTCTCCTGCTGGTCGTGTAGGCGCCAGCTTATTCTTTTACGACGCTGTCCAGAACGCTGTCATAGCATCGGCAACATTAGGCTTCCCGTGTAAGGACGTACACATGTCGCATGCTGTACCGGCAAAGAGTCTGAATTTCTAGTGAGACTGCCCAAATGTAAGGTCACGTAAACAAAATGAAAGCATGCAAGCTCGTTAACGAGAGTGCTGAAGTCAGTTTCGCCTTTCTACCACGAGTAAGCAGAACACCAAGGCGCTCGAAGTAACCGGCTTCTGAAGCCTAAATCACTTCGGTGGGGTTGGACGCGAAGCTTGTCAATCGGTTGACGCAGTCGAAGACTTGGTGCTATGGAAAATGTATTGAATGGCCAACGGAAGATTTTAAATCATTTAGTTTTTTTTTTACTTTCTTTTTCTTTTTTTGAAACAATGTTCCAGGAGACCAGACGTCCATTTTTCATTTCTTTACTACATGAGCCTTTAGTAAATCAGTCGAGATAAAATGAGAGCCAGCCAATTATTATTTAGGAAATGTAGGCTACTTCCAAGACCACGTTCCGAGGTCACGTTCCAGAGTTGAGCTTCTGCATATGCAGCGGATGCCCTACATCTGCTCTGGACATGCGCCGGAACACAGAAATATCCACGAAACGGCGCTGAGAACTATATATGTTACGAATCGACCAACCTGACAACTATATATGCGAGCGACGTGTCATAGACTACATATTTCGTAAGTCGTTCCTGTGGTACCTGTACCACAGGAGTATGGGTTTGCAAAACGGCGTTTCTTCATGGTACCGTGTGGCAACCCATGCTGCACAATAAAACTAAAGAGTCAGCTGAAAACCTACCTATGCCTTTGATCATCATCATCATAATCAGCATATATTTATGTCCACTGCAGGAAGAAGGCCCCTCCCTGCGATCTCCAATTACCCCTGTCTTGTGCTAGCTAATTCCAACTTGCGCCTGCGAATTTCCTAACTTCATCACTCCTGCCCGCTGCGCGCTAGCACGCGCCCTAAAGGACACTAATAAAGTTCTTCATCCATCCATCCATCCATCCATCACTCCACCTAGTTTTCTGCCGTCCTCGACTGCACTTCCCTTCTCTTGGTATCCATTCTGTAACTCTAATGGTCCACCCGTTATCCATCCTACGCATAACATGGCCTGCCCAGCTCCACTTTTTCCGCTTAATGTCAACTAGAATATCGGCTATCCCCGTTTGTTCTCTGATCCACACAGCTCTCCTCCTGTCTATTAACGTTACGCCTAACATTTTTCGTTCCATCGCTCTTTGTGTGGTCCTTAACTTGTTCTCGAGCTTCTTTGTTAACCTCAAAGTTTCTGCCCCATATGTCACCACCAGTAGAATGCAATGATTCTATACTTTTCTTTTCAACGACAGTGGTAAGCTCCCAGTCAGAATTTGGCAATGCCTGCCGTATGCATTCCAGCCCAATTTTATTCTTCTATAAATTTCCTTCTCATAATCAGGGTCCCCTGTGAGTAATTGACCTAGATAAACGTACTCCTTTACAGACTCTAGAGGCTGACTGGCGATCCTGAATTCTTGTTCCCTTGCCAGGCTATTGAACATTATCTTTGTATTTTGATAGAAGAGTCCAACTCTCTTCTAATCGGCTCGAACCAAAAGTATTCCGAGTGACTGGCCGATTTCCCTGCCCTCTTTTAGTGAAAACAGTCCGAATTCACGCACACACACCTACAGGGAAAGAGAGAGAGCTCTTTATTTAAACGCAGAGAGGCTTGCATGTCTCCCGCTTTCCTTTGTAGGGCGCAAACAAAGCGCGGGATGATTTTTGAGGCAATCATTGAGCCATCGATGAAGGTAAGTGTCGCGGTCGATAATTTCGTGATGATATAAGCCAATGCTTAAATGGAAAATGAGACATCCGCCCAAACGTAGCAATTGCTACAAAGGAAACCCATACGGGTTCCTCGAAAGAAAGGCCTGGCAGTTGAAGAAAAATTCGTCCTGGTCCGGGACTCGCACCTGGGGCCACCACCCTTCCGGGGCAGCCGCTCTACTATCTGGGCTAACAAGGTGGCTAGAAGATGGCAGGGCGAAGTCGAATTTCTCCAGAGCTCGAAGCAAAGGCAAGAGTTTGACGATTCGAAGTTTCATTTTCCATTTCATTTCTTCTCTCCACCTAGCGGGTTTCCGCTGAACTATTACGATAAGCCAATGCTGTTTGTAGAATAACTGCTGGGGTCACATCTTTTCTAGAATGTATATCAAGGATCATTGACGACGAGGATGTCTCAAGCACACCACACATAGACAGCGTCTTGAACAAGAAATGAGCGTAAATGACTCGCCTTCCTCACTTGTCAAGGTGTTAGACCCACGGCCTTCAAACGTGCATAGCAAATCTATGAAAGCACTTCAACGCTTCTTTGAAGACACCGGCATTTGGGACGGTTATTGACTCTACGGCGTCGCGAGTAATTGTCTCAATCATACATTTAAAGCATGTGTACACAAACTTACACGGACTTCGCCGCAAATGAGAACTTGTCGAAAGAGGCTTTCACTCTTAGTGTGTTAGACGTCTCTTTTAGTTTTTATTGTTATTTTTAAGCACTACCTAGTTTGCAAGCATTCATATTGACTTTATTTTCTTTATAATATGCGTATATTATCAACAAGCGAATAGAGCGAATAGAGGTAACCGTCGCCAGCAAACGGCAACAACAACTCCTGTGTTTATGTTTATATCGATAAAAAATAACAGTAATTTCTTTCTTGCAGTGACGGGAATGCGCGATTTGACGTGTCTTTCTTCCCCCCTCTCTCTCTACCTCTCATCTTTCTATTCCTCTTTTCTCGTCCCCCAGCGTAGGGCAGCCAACCATCCCTGCCTTCTGCCTTTTTTTTTCCCCTCCTCCACCATATCGAGGCATAAAGTAACGTACTTGGAGAGACGACATCATCAATGGAGAGAAGCGTGGTGGCATTATTTGTCGGGCTTGCGTGGGGATTGCACGCTGAATGCTGGCAACGGCGTGACCGAACCCTGACATTTGTTTATTATTTATTTTTTTGCTATGCTCCTCAATAAGTGCTTCTTCTCGGGAGGTACGGGCCTGAGGTGAATACGGCTGTTCCTTAGTTTTGTAGAAGGCCAGGAGGGAAATACTTAACTTCCGCTGCAGTTCCCAAACAAGACAAACTTTTGTGGAGTCCGAAGCAGATGCGCAATTAATTATTACGTGCCGCTTTCAGGGTTTTGTTGGTTCGCAGAGATTTCTTCTTCGTAAAAGGTGTTCTTTTTTTTCCGAAAGGACGCCTAGGCTAACAATAAGTCCAACATCACGATTGGCTGACACCAGCTGTAACGCATAGTTGTAAACATTTTTGTGAATACGGGTCTAGTTTTTAATTACTTCTGCCATGCTCCCTTAGCCGCTAGAAACTTCCTACGCGGATATCTTCAGATTCCGAGCTCTTCTTCTTCTTCTTCTTCTTCTTCTTCTTCTTCTTCTTCTTCCTGCGCCCTTCGTTGTCCTTTTTCTGAACGAGCAACCAGCTATATGAGGTATGTTCAACGAGTTCTCTTATTTTGCTTCCGTATTAGCGATACAAAATATGCAAGCAAGTAGAGTCAAAGCAGCGTGCGCAATACCTGTTGAATGTCGTCTAGCTCGAGGTAATGCATTATCCTTTCTTGGCATTATCCAACACAAACGCCGAGAAAAATATTCCTGTGCATGCATGCGGCAAATGAAAAAAATATATTAAAATGGTAATGATGAAATACAGCGTTATGCGGAAAGCTTTCTAAAAAAAATGCGGTATTGTCGGCGCGTGACATTAGTAGGAGCTTACAATGAGATCGATGATACAAAAGCTCTCTGAAAAAACAGTCGCGCTTTAAACAGAGTGTAGTGTTTACATGAAGCATACTTTTCAATGTGCTTTGGTGTCATTGGGTATGACGCGAGCACTTGCCACCTGCTCAGCAAAATCGACTTGGAGAATAAAGAAAGTGCTTTTGCTTTACGGCACATTTTTTTGAGTTCTTACATGAGCGGTCTCATCACTAGCAATATACTAAGGACATCGGCATTCAGCGCTTTTTGCGCCACTCAGAGCTATACCGAGCCAGCACCTACTCGTGTTTTTTTTTAATATTATTTATTTTTTATTACCACCTGTATTTAAGGAGTCGTTGGTTCTTAAAGGATGGCGCCGGCCGCTCCTGTTTTGTGAAATAGTAACTATGCTCAAAACAGTTAGTATTACAGAATAAACGACTGGAGAAAAAATGCATTGAAATGGTACCTAAACTTCACGCCCAAAACAAATATTCCTGGAAGTTCGCGAACTATCTTTTTGGGCAAGTGCAAAGTCCCTCATGCAGTGCCGCACGACATTCGTGTACACGGACGCAAGGGTTTATGTAATGCCTACCGGTCTTTAGGGAGAAGCATAAATGAAATGAAACGAAGAGCCACGGAGACACGTTAGCAAGTATACATCTGTGATCCCAGAAGAAACCTGCCGTGGTGACTTAGGGGCTGTGGCGTTGTACTGCTAAGCATGAATGCACGGCATCAAATCCCGGCCGCATTTAGATGGGCGCGAAATCCGGAGGTGTGCGTCATAATCCCATCGTCGTTTGGACATGTAAAACCACAGAATTAAAGTGTTTTTTTTTAATTACAGAAGAACAAGAACAGTTCGCAGTCATCGAAAAACGGTACTAATGTGCGTGCAACAATGTGTTGGTGAGCTTTATATATGTCTTCTTTTTACGGCTAAACAATGCACTGACAATAAATAACTCATGGTACGCGACGGATTGTGGCACCTACAAAGCACCCTTAAAATGAGGAGAAAAAAAAAGCTCTGAAAATGAGAAGAAACTTTTCGCCCTAGCGTGCTTTACATAAGGGCCTTTGATCCGTTTAAAAGCCGTTTTGTTCTGAGCTCGCCAATAGCTACAAACGCCCGACTGACATTGGCCAACCGGGCGTTGTAGTCATTTAGTAAATATTTATTTATTCATTTAGGCAAATAGTCAATTAGTAAATATTACTTAATTAAGCTGCTAAATGATCTGGTGGGGAACATTCTTTTTGTCCGCCCTCGTTGCGAATCTTGCCCTGGAAAAAGTATTATTGTGTCTTGAAAAGTCTATTTTCATAAGTATGGAGGCAGTCATAACCCGGTATAACGTTCCTCTTTCGAAAGAATAGCAAAATAAAGAAATAAAGCTGAAATTACGAAGCACGCAAGTGAATTCATATACAGAGTGCAATATCACGGTGCGAACTTGCGTGCCCGAAGTCCAATAAAAAAAAATAAAGAAAGAAAGAATATTGCAGAAAAAATGCTCCCTATCCGCGACGTAAAGATAGCGTTGATTTGGTCTGATCGCTTACGAAGGCATATGCAGCAGCTGCATTCAACCGTAAAACGCACGCCTCTCAACGTCGGCTAACATTTTTCTCATTAGAGTAAGAACGTTGCCCAATGCCGCCGTGAAGAAGGGACGAGAACGCAAGCCGAATTGCGTGTGCTACGCTCTTTCGTGCAGCGGCATTGAAAAAGCGTATACACATTCGCGCTGAAAGGCATCGTGCTGTTTCTCCTGGCTTGTGTAATACACCGTGGCTGATGTCGCCAAACAGTGAGGTTCGTTGAAATCGTGCACGCTCTCCGGTTTCTTTTCTTTGCTTTTTTTTTTTTTTTTTACTCGGCGTTTATTATTCTTGCTTTTGTTCGAACAGCATAGAATTCGTGCGGCATAGAATGGTTAATGCTGCGGAGCCTCGGGTGTATCGGCGACTGGCGGAGGAAAGTAGACGCTGCAAGGTCGGTCTTCTTCAATGGAGAGTACACCGCGCGATAAGTGAAGTGATCCGTGTAATACGCAGCGAATAGACAGTACACATATTGATCCTGAACGAAAGCAAGGAGAGAGCGAGCGAAGAAGCGCCTCCTCGGTTTTATCCGTCTGGTTCGGCCAAGTGGGCCCGCGATAGGGCGCGACACCCCGTCGGGCGGCTCTCGCGTGATGCGCGGCCGCGGACATCAGAAGGCAGCGCGACGGTCGCATTCCGCGCCGCTGGCCGTGAATTAGGCTCCGCGTGCCCCGGCGCAATCAAGCCCGGGTCGACCGCACGGTGTCTTATATAATACGTGCGAGGGGGGAGTCGAGACCCGCCGCCCTGATAGGAACACACTTAGGACGCACGTTGGCTCACCAAGAGCGGGCCGCTGTTCTCTCTTCTTCTTCTAGGTGAAGGCGTGGGGAAAGACGTGAGGGGTATTGCATTGGACAGGGGAGGGAGGGGGGGCGAATATTCTGCCGCGGCGGCCCAGCTCGTGGGGCCCCACAACGACGCGACCGCACCGTTTGGGGGCAAAGCGACACATGTCGGGGGTTACAAGTCATCGAAGAGGAGGAACCCCCTCCCTCCTCCCCATCTCTGTCGTCTATCGTAAAGGGCCGCGCGCACGGCTTTGATAAGCCGGCCGCATCTCTCGGCCGGGCCTTCACGTTGGGCGCCCCGATAGCGTGAGACGGGCAAGCCGGGCGCTATCGGGGCGCGGAGCAGAGCTTGGCCGCGCGGGCTGTGGACCGCCGCGCGGAGGCTATAAATCTGCGAGCTGCCCACGGCGTGGCTTTGGCGGCCTGACACGGGGCCGTCATGTGTCGATCGCCGGGGCCAGGGGCCGAGCCGGCCCTCGATAAGCGTGCGCGGCGCTAAGTGTGCTGCGGTCCATGCCAATGAAGAACTAATTCGCCGATTCCTCTCAGGTGGGGGGGGGGGGGGGGGGGGGAAGCAGGGGTGGCGGCAACTTTGCCAGTCCGGCACGAGGACACGAGGCTGCGGTGCAGCGTCCAGGGCGCCGGTGGCAGCAAGAGTGGTGCGGCTACGCGGCCCTCTTGTCTGTCGAGGTCCTAATGGCGCTGTAAAGGAGCCGCCCCATAAGCGCCGGTCACGTCGTCAATGCCCCCGGCCCTGCCTTCTGCGTGCGCACCGCGGGCCATCCTCGGGGACCTGGACAGACCACGGGGTCGCACCGCTATCGCCGGCGCGTTTGACGCTTTCTCGTACCGCGGCGTGGCATTTAGCCGCCGCTGGGCCGACCGCATGCTCGCGCGCGTGCAGATGCCAAACTCAGCCATATATACGCTCATGTTTCCACGCACGTTGGCTGTGCCGCTCGCACGTGTCCTGTGCATCAACGATGAGAACAAAAAAGGGCCTGTAAGCTTAACTTTACGTTTCAACATGTATGTTCCTGGCAGTGACAACTCTAAAAAGGTGTATGGCACGCTCAATTTCACTTCTGTGTATGGGACATACTCACGACCCATGTTCTAACTTCGTAGGCCTCAGGAATTATTATAAATTATTGCTCGACGCCTCACCTCTGCAGTGTTCACGTCTGAAACAATAAAATATGTTGTCGCAAATGTGCGCTCTCCCTTCGCCAATCATTCTGCAGAGGTTGGGTATAGGCTTCAATATGGTCTATATGCAGAGGTTGGAATCACGGCGCTTCTGACTATATTCTATTTAAATTAGGGCACGGCAAAAGAGAAATATGCGAACAAATTGCAGCAAGAGAAGTAAAAATGAGAACTCCTCGCCTAGTGTAAACTTCGAAGTTTGGGTAGCAGTTCCAAACTTTTCCTAGGCGGATGGAGCCCACCTAGTAACTCTAGCCAACAAGGCTTTAATGAAACTTCAAAAAAGGTCAGAGAAAAATAGATGGCGATATAACGTCTCTACAACAAAAACTACGTTTTTATTTCTAAGGAGAAACCACTCAAATATTTATAAAATGTTTATATTTCATGACTCCATTCTATTTCCCACTTCATTCCGGAAAGTGGAGGTCCTCGTGATTCCACTCCTTTTAACTCCTCCGAATGGTGACAGTTGAACCATTCCGACTCCTGGAGTGGCTGAGCTGATCCATTCGATTCCTCCAATTCCAGTAAACGTAATGCTATATCTCTTATTATGTATTACTTGGCTTGACTGCCTACACTAAAAAAAATGTTTTTTAAGTCTTAACAACGTTACGAATACTGTTACGAAATTGTTGTTGTTTTTTCGCCCAAGAACGAATGTGCATGTTTTGTGGCTTGGATGTTACCTCTGCAGTGCGTTTCTGTCTGTAATCTCTACAGTGTTGCACACGTTCCTCAAAAACCGTTCCTTCCCAGTATTGAAACGAGTTCCCTTTACAAGTTCCTTTAATGCGAAAGGAACGCGTTCCAGTTACACTTCGAACGTTGAAACGTGTCGTTACATTAACGTTACATTTGATTTTCTTTAATTAAAATATAGTCTCGGATAATCCTGAGGCGAAATAAAGTGAACAATTTAGAACTCACATCGAACTACGTATATTATACGAATTTGAACATCGCCGACAGCAGATTGTCTGGAGATAAAAAGAATCCAAAGAAACGCTCCTAGACGAATTTGTTCAGGGAGCACCGCACATACTCCAGACATGTCTAACTGCAACTTTGGTGCTCGTCTAGTAAATGCAAGTGTAACACATATGCCACCTTCCACTTTTGTCTTCAAATGCGCAGTCAGAATACTGCGCTTCTGATGTGCAAATAGAAAGTTACTCACATGCATCAAAATAATTAAATTTCTTGCACAAAGGAACTGCATCTAAAGGATCAATGCATAGGCGTTTAATGAATGCTGATTCAATATTGCAGTATGAGCGGAAGAAAAATGTCCACTATAAATATTAGCAACTTGGTAAAGTCCCTTGTTTGAAGTCAGTAAGAGTTGCATCTCGATGTTAGTGTCCGACAGACGAACCCGTTTCTTCGTCAGCACTTCGATGGCAATGTTGAAGAGCCGTTCCACCCAAGCGCTCGAGGGTACTGCCGTGTTGTACTCGAGGAAAAGTCGGTTCAGTCCCTCGAAGTTCTTCATCTGAGACAGCGGGTAGTCAACTGGTACCAGCAGGTACCGCGACAGCTCATCCTGTGCCTCCGCTGGAAAGGTTTGGTGCCCGAACGAGAAGAAACCTTCGGGCACGGACGAGGTGGCAACAGCTGCGCTGGCTGGTTTGGTCACCGCAGCCAACTCTGTCTTTGTGTTTATTGTCTACAGGAGGGAGCGTCACATGAGAATCTTGAAGCCTAGTCATTAAAAAATATCGCGGAGAACTCACGAATAAAATGTACCATGGTCACGTGACAGGCAAGCGGTAGTTCTTCGCGCCTCACGCGGTCGCCCATGCGCCCTGCATGATGTGCTGCGTACGTGCGTGCGTCTGTTCAATGCCATGGACCATTTACAGAAGTTCCCTCTGTCGTTCCTTCGTAAACCTAACAAGTTACGATTACAGTTCCACCGACCCTTAATGGAACGGTGGCGTTCCTCCGTTCTTCCCAAAAGGAACTATTTACAGGAATTAACGCTGTTCCTTGGAACGGCGTTCCATACAACACTGATTATCTACAATATCTACTGTTTTTAAAAGAAGCCCTTGCTCAATTGTCGCTTAGGCAAAAATCTATTTCCACTAAGTGCAGTGAAAACTAAGTATTACCCCTTAGAAGAAGCAGTACGCGAACTCTCGGATTTAGAGCACCTGCCATGGTACAGCCCGGACTGGTCCAGCACAGTACGCATAGTTCAGGAATTTTATTTCACTAACACATATACAACATACGTGCGCAATACAATGACACGTGTTATAGGACTAGAAAAAAAGAAATCATGAAGTTCAACACTAATTAAAACACACGTTTCATAAGCGAAACTTTGCTTTATGGTGTTTACGCAGTTTTCGTGTTTCTTTTTGCTTAATCCTCAAAAAAAAAGGGTTAAGCCCCTTCTTTTTCATTTTCATAACCAAACGTGACTTTCATTTCAGACATCATTATGCGTCTACAGCTTCCCGCTAGTGGCGGCTGAGGCTAGCTGCACTTTAGCTGCCCACGTGTAGGTGGTTTTGAGTAAAAAAAATAAAAAATTAATAAATTGTTCAAGTCTGGTTCAGTCCACTTTGCAAGTTTTGCCTCTTTTGTTGCCTCACTTAAAATCAATATTTAGATCTGCAGAATTATGCGCCCACTCCATTTCAACTACATTCCCGAATCGCGAACTCCCATTCCATTTCCATCCTATCTGTCCTACTCGGGCCCGCATTCCATTGCCATTCCCTCATTCCGGTTATTTGGGGGAAAAACTATTTCCAATTCCGGAGTAGTAAGTAACTCCGCAACACTGTTCGATACATGATTCCGCTGTGTGAAGCATTTATTATATCAGTTGCGCTTGCTTCCCCTTAATAATTGTAACATAGTCTGGGAAACAATGGCGCGTTCCGAAAGAAAGTGATATTCAGGTTACAAAAAACAGCGATAACGTAATTCTATGGCCTTTTCCTTACAATAACCGCCGAGTTCGTTTCTAGTGCGCCTACATATTGTTGACGTGCTTCATTTGTATGAGCTGAGCCTATTTCTCGAAATCTCGAGAAATATTGCGGGATATCCTACTGTTACAACGCGGGTTGCTACACAAAAGTACAATGATCCACACAATCCGGTATCCCGGACAATGGCATGCGAAATACCAACGAACACACTACAGAAAACATTATCCTGCACTCTTCCCATGCTACGTAAAAAAATAATGGCCACGAACCTACGACCAAAAAGTGTCTCAGTGCAGAACTTTATTAGTATCATGAGACCATGTCTCCGCGTTCACACTTTTTTTCTTCTTTTTATCTTCTCTTTTATCTTTTTTTTTCTATTTACAGCTTGTAAGGCTGCAGCACTCGAGCCGAGTACCAGTGATGCTGATTAGCAAAGCTTTTTTCCTTTGACTCGTCCACTTTCCCTAGTCATGCACATTGTATTTTGGGTAGACTTCGATATCATTTCATTTTATTTTATTTGGCCTTGCTGATATATCATGTTTTTCGTGTGGTATTGCAAAGCTGCGTGAAAGCTCTGTCAACACTAAAAGACGGTTCTCTACCGTCCGCACGTCAGACTATGAGGGATTGGATATATGTGATCTATTCACTATTTTTTTTATTAAATGCAATTGACTGCCCCGCGTTTGGCTGCAAACTGCTGACGAGCTAAAATATTTTGCTTGACGAATATCACCCTTCGTTCATTTAACAATTTATAGTTGTTCAGAAGCCGGCGACCTATTGTGCTTCTAGCCTCCATTTTCAATTCGTAATAAATAAATAAATAAATAAATAAATAAATAATAAATAAATAAATAAATAAATAAATAAATAATAAATAAATAAATAAATAATAAATAAATAATAAACTAATTAAGAACACGAGTCATATCATGCACGTATATGGCACAATGAGAAAATGTGGTATACTCTTAACAAGAAAGCTCGCTATGAAAATAACGAATCCTATAATTTTAAAACCCCTAACTGGCTCTAGTGCAAGTACAGCCCCAAATGACAATGGTCGGTTGTCCAGCGCCCTCAGCTTGTGGCATAGTTTCCGCGTTTGCTGGGCATCGAGAGGACGTACCAACAACACACGAACTGCTCCTTCATCCGCCACTCCACAGGAACACTATGTACTTTAGGAAGAAAGTTATTCGCCTACTACACCCAGCCGAAAAGGCCGTGAAACAAGGTGACCGCACTTCGTGGCACATTGATGCATATGTACGCACAACAAACATTGCGCCCTTACACACATTTTTTTAACACAAGGTATACTGGATGGAACATCTCGCATCTATACATTCAATCGTATACCAATGATTATTTTTCTGCAGAGAGTATGTATAAGCTGTTCCTGGAGTGATTGCTTTGTATCAATCATGATGACTTCGCGTGTAATGAGTGCGACGCTACGCGAGTCGAAGAGTTGCTGCATATGGATGCCAACGCAAAAAAAAAAGAAAGAGAAAAAAAGAAAACTGCATTAACATAATGCGTGCACCATTACGTCATACTTTTTTGGCGACAACAAACACGGCTGCAGTGAAATCTGTACCTTTCGTGTTTAAAATGGCGTCGTTTGTGTGAGTGTGCGTGCGTGCGTGTGTCTCGGTGTGCGTGTGTGTGTATGTGCGCGTGCGTGCCCGGGCGTGTGCACATGTCTGTGCATGCGTGCAGGCGCGTAGTCAGGGGGGGGGGGGGGGGGGCGATGGAGGTAGTTTTGGTCGGTGGTGCATGCCAGCACGAAAAAATTGCGGGGGGGGGGGGGGCGATGGAGCTTCAGCCCCCCCCCCCCCCTGCAATTTTTTCGTGCTTGCATGCACCACCGACCAAAACTACCACTGACGCCGGGAATCATTCTGGGTTCTGTCTACAATGTCCTTTTCACACTCGAAAAGACATTTCGGCACAGCCATTCCGAACTCGGGCTCGATTTCATGGCAACGCCCTTGCACTTGGAGTCACGTAACGCAAGGAGCCCCATCCGAGCACAAACTTTCAAGGGCTTTTTGATAGCGAGCGGGCGCGTTGCGGCATCTCGCAGCGGCCGCAGGATCTACGGAGCGCATGGATTTTTATAACGATACTTTAGGGGTATAAAGTTATGATAAACTTTTGACGCGAAAGGTGCACTGACATTTCCAAAGGCGTGCTTTAAAATATTTTCAATTCTGGAACTTTATGGAGTTAATGCTCTTATAAACTTGGGCCAATTGACATGCGTGCACTGGAGCCCTCGTGTCTAAGCCGTTCCAGAAATGAAAGCACGCGCTCGCAATCTTCCACACACACGAAAATACTAAATATCACCGTAACTGTGAGCTAGCAGCTGATAATTTTCTCCAAACATTTTCAGGAAGCGCGCCCAATGTGATTAATCAGCTGGACTAGGGCAGGCAAAGTAAAATATCAGAAAACATAAGAAAGTAAATAGCCTATTATTGAGGATATTCTTTTTGCGGGCGACAAGGTCTGGCTCTCCGTGGCCACAGGGACAGTGGCCCTATGGATTTAAGCATTGCCCCCGCTGAAAATACAGGTATTTTCAGAGCGCTTCTTCGCATGCGAGCTGATTGTTGAGATACATATCTGAGGAACCATTTGGAAAGTTTCCCCAGTAATGCCTCGTATTTAAGCCCAGATGCACAAAACCAAATTATGGAAATTTGTGATGAAATTATCAAAAAAAGCCTAGTTGCAAGAGCAGGCTGCTTCTCCATACTTCCTGACGAAAGGACGGACATGCTGGAATCGAACAGCCCACTGTTTGTGCAAGGTACCTAAGCAAGGATACCAACGACATCGAGGGAGTGTTTTAAGTTTTAGATCCGGAATTGATGCCCTCTCTCTTTGCTACTGCAGGTTCTATGTAAAGGTGTACAAAGTGCTGCAGATTCTAGTCACCCTTCCAGTGACCACTGCCAGTGCAGAGAGAATATTTTTTAACAAGAGTTTACTAAAAAACTACTTGCGCTCTACAATGTCCGTGGAACGCATGGTTAGGCTGGCGCTTCTATGGTTAGGCTGGCGCTTCACAGAGACGTCGGCATCAACGTGTCCGAAGTCATTGACCGCTTCGCTCAACTTTCCCGCCGAGAGAAGTTCGTCCTTTAGATAGCGAAACAGCAAAAATCAATGCAAGTAAAAAGTTCTATTCCTTCAGGTCCATAAGCTCGTAATTATGAAAACGTATGGCTGTTTGTTAGCTTCTAAAACCGCAGAAATTTTAGCCGTTTATTCTAGCAGTTAGCATCGTGATCAAAATTATTATGCGAATACGAAAATTACGAGGACATCAATAACCAATTTTGACCGACCTTGCTCATTGAAAGCCCGGCCCACGCGGCGTTTGCCAAAAACAATCTCGGATATTGGGTAGTTCAACTTGCCGCATCATCTGCGGCTTTCGTTTGTCCTTTTCTTTCCTTTTTAGCTACCTGCTTTTATTTCTTTTTTGAAACGAAGCAATACCCTCCTTTAATTTTGGGTGCAGAATAATTGTTGCCGCTGTGCAGGCAGTTAAATTGCACATTTTTGAACTGATTTCTGCATTATTCCTCTATTATTCTACCCATATGGCGCTGTCGCGACCACCGCATGGCCCGAGTACATATCACGATTTCTGCGATCATAGTTTTGTTCTTGTCTAGATCATCTGTCTTTTTGTCCACAAAGTTTACTATCAGTGACTGCGCAACATGTTTATTTGTCTTTTTGACGCATTATATACACTGAGGTTTGCTTAAATACGTAGAGTTATTGGAGACAGACGTATATTTAAATATCTTGTTGCGAGCTAGGTTTTGTGTACACAAGCAGTGACAAGCAGTTTCCAGCGACTTTTTTTTTTGCATTTTGGCGAGTTGTATCTTCGCATTTGTATATTCCATTCTATCTTCGCATTTCTAATGTATATTTTGCAGAACTGCTACTTTTAATTTGTACTCACAGTTGCGAGTATAATCTCGGTGTAATTACAATACACGACCGGTAACAGCTGCTCCTGTGCAATCTATTGCAACGAGGGACAGCGTCATTGAGGTTTTTTCCTGGCCGTTGCCTATGTGCAAAAATGTAAACAAGGTTCTTGAATGACAAAGATTCATCAAACTATGTGTCCTCAACTTATTCATTTCATGGCCTTTACGTTTTTCATATCAGCTGCATGAACTGCTTTGCTGGTTTCGAACTGATGTAGTTCTAAAGTTCGTGTGATATTATCTTTACTTATTAAATAGACAAAAATAATACATATTTTACTTATTACATTTTACATTTTATTGCATATTACATTTTACAAAAATACACATTTTACTTGACAGTGCGTAGCGTTCAATAATTTGTTTGCAGCATCTAATATACAATGGCATTAGCAAAGCAGTTATTATTCATGTATTTGATCCCTCGACAAATTCTATAAGGAGGAGGCCGTGCTGCAACCTGAGCCCCCCCCCCCCCCCCCCCCGAACAAAATTTCTGGCTACGCCACTGCATGCGTGTGTGTGTGTCTGCGTGCGTGCGCGTGTGTGTGTCACAAACAATGCGCTGCATTAGATACCTGCTTCTGAAGCAAGAGTAACGACACCACCTGGCACACGGTCGTCGTCGTAGGTTATTCGCACAAGAAACTGCCGTTAACTTCCGCCCCAGGGGCGCACTTCTAACTATACGACGACCGTGATCGACTGCGGCACTCCTTATTAAGCGCTCGCGTATGCGCGAATGGCTCTCTGAGTTCAACCTATTCATTACCAGAATGTGTCACTGAGAGGAGCAATACACATCAAAAGTAGGCTTCCGACTTCTCATGTTTGACCAGAGAACCTGTGAAAACCATCCGCTGGTTTAAAAAAAACAAAGAAAAAAATATACAACTGCAAGCCTATGAACACCAAATTATACATTTCTGCCATTAATTTATTCCAGCCTCAATGATATAATGCACTGCAGTCACCGATCCGCCCCTTGAAGGTTGAAAAACATTTGCGTACTCGATCGGTTCCCTGCATTCGGGTGGGTTCCCGTAAAATACGCGACGGCTGTGAAACGGGCAAGTCTAATACGTAGATCGTTGCATGAGTGGAATCTGCAGCACCATTGCTCCTCATCGCATTCAATTAAGTTTATTTTTAGAGCGCAGCTCTTACGTGCCCGTTTCGGCGGCGAGTGTCGGCGTCCCTCGTAACCGAGCGAACGAGGAAAGCGGGGGAGGAGGGTACGGCGAAGGCGTGAGAAGAAAAGCTTAATGCCGCGCAATGTGGGCTCTGCGGCGAAGGTGGCTACAAGATGGCGCCAGAGTAGCGCGCGTCGTCTGTTCACCGATGACGCCACCGATAAGGCATGCGGCGAGTGCATCCACCGATATCATATAAGAAAACAAAGCGCTGCATGAGCGGAGGTCTGTCTGCGGCGGCTGCTGTGGATCGCGACCACGCGTCAACCACGCGCTGCCTCTCGCGATCTCCCGATTAGCGAGGCAGTCGTGCCACACCTTCGCTCCGTTTGCAACGTGCCGCACGAGACAGAATGTCCGCGCCTGCCAATATATCGCGAAATGAAGACACGTATAGAGCGGCGTTCAAATTTAGCATTAGGGAGTATCGTAATCGTCGGTGAATTTTTCCAGTGCACACTAGAAACGTCCACCGGGGCTATAAAGCCGATGTCTGTATCGCTTGACTAGTCCCGCAAGGTGTCGTATATTTAGCAGCAAGTGACACGCGCGAAAAAAAAAACTACAGAATTGGAAATCTTGCTTACAAGGCCAATCATTACAGTATGAGATCAGAACAAACAAGCAACACTATGCAAGGTATGCACCTCTTCGTTATAAAGCATTTAATACTATAATAAATGATGTGACAGAATACAGCAAACAAAACTAAGAAAAACAGTACTGAGTATCAAACGCAACAGCAGTAGAGACTATGCACCACATGGAAATTAGTAAGAATCAGTGATTGTTACGAAGTATTGTTCTATAACCTTTTCCACGCTAGTTGTATAGCACGTAATAAGGCGCATGGGCCTTACTGAACTATATTGTTGATGTGCGACCCTTGTTGAAGTCTCAGCATACACGTATATATGCGATAAAAGGCTGCTTATGAAAGTGAACTTCAGAGAGAAAATACCCCGCTAAGACATGTGTTTCTGCGCCTTTTATTTCCTTTATATTCAGTTGAACTACCAGAAAGAAGTAATTTATTATACCGACATTGCCATGTCGTTTTGTGTTCTCCAAACGCGCCTGGCATGGAATGTTTCTAGCAGCCACTGAGCTTCGTATTGCATGCCTAAACGCATAAGCGCGATGTTTCTTCGTTGCTTGCGTCAGAGGTGACCCTATGCGTAGAGAATTTGGCCACTTATTCTCATCACTATGTGCCATTACAGGGGGTGATCATATTTAAGTTTTCCGGAATTTCTAATGATCGCTTGTTGGAGATAACACAATTGTACTCTTTGTGCTGGAATAAATAGAGGAGTGGACATTACTTGAACAAGAAATCGCATCACACATCCTCCTAAGGCCCCTTGTAGAATACATCGCACATTGCCGTCAACGCAGTTTCGAAATTCACTCGGAAGTGATTAAGCAAAGTATTTATTCTTGGTATTTATTCATGTGTAACGGTAAAGTGGCTTACTCATATTCTTGTCATCCGCTTTCGAGAAATTTGACACTAAATTGACCTAGACCTCTGGTTCGTCCCTGGCGGCCGAAAGCAACCTTGAGGTGTTTAGAAATAACTGAGACGCGGCCGCAATGTGGCAATATACTACACGTAGTTTCATCTTCATCGCTGCGGTCAAGCAGTGAAATGCAGTTTTTAGCATAGGAAACATGAGGCGATGTATTTTTTTTCACGTGCATAGAGACGCAGGCATTGGCATCTAACCGTTGTATTTAAATTTCAAAAATTGTTTTTCAATTTCTTAACATAACAGTAGGCAATAAAAACCACCTTGAAGAGCAATTATGTCCCATACTTGTGTTCGAGCCTCAAGAGGATATTCAACTTAATTAAAAATCACGAATTAACTTCTTAGCTAATTATTTTACTGCGCACACCGCCATTTACGAATTGTGGCCGGTGAGCCTATGAGGCGTATCCACTTGGAATGAATTTACATAGTCACACCAGTCTGGTTAAATGCGCCCTCAAAGTCGCCGTAAGAACGCACTGTTGTCCCATTAACTTTTGTAAGAAAACGTTCTGAAGCACAAAACTAACTGGAACGACCACGTATTTTTTCCCACACTTTGTGGAATAATATCTCGAAACTGGTGTCCTCCTGTACATGGCACTCATAGTATGGGTGCTAAAAGAGGTGCAATGGAAGGCGGAAACACGAAAAAGGCCCTTTTAGCGCCATTAAACGTGCAACATTTTTTATTGTGTTCACTTTTCTTCCTTCAATGAACTGCGCACACTACGTGCGTATGGCGAGGAGTTATTTCCTTGTTCCCTATACTGTCATTGTCATGGTGCCCCAGATAACTAGAAGCTGTTGCTTCTAATTTACAGGATGCTAAGTCTACCAGACGGCCAGGTGTGAACGGCATTACATGCATGTATGAAATAACGAAAATGATGATTTCCTTTATTCTCTAATATTCCATTTTGTTCAAAATTGAGAAAAATATTTGATATTCAGTGCCACATTCGAAGGTTGTTTTTCTCAAATATTCGTAATCGATTCGATTCGGAAATTTCAATATCAGTTACCGTCTTTAGATGCTAACAATGACTAGAATGGAATAATCAGTCGAAAGAGTCATCAGCAAACGAGTTATGTTGATGATAGCCACGTGGCCAACTGGCACTTTACCCGATTTGCTCCTCTTATCCTTATAGCGTATTTACGCGTATCTAGACAGATCGTGTCAAACCAATTCCTTAGCTTCTGCATTCACCATACCGCATTTGGCGCTATAGAGCAGCGTTTAATTTATTCCGAGTCACATCTTCTATAGCATCGCCGAACGTTCTTGCCGTCTTCTCTGTGTTCCGTTTCATACGGCATTCGTGGATAATGCGCAAGAAATGGTTGTTTTCAGCGATTCGCATGCCGCTCTCGTGTCTCTAAAGGACAATGAGTTGAGTGCAAACTTAGTGCATGAAACGCTCATGGAGCACACAAAAGCTAGCGCAAAGAATAACATTATAGCGTATCGGTGGATGCTGGCACATTGCGACATTTTTGATAACATATGCGGCGGAAGCAGCTGCTATACAAGCGCACGAAAATGAAAACAATATTACATCTCCCTGCTTCTCTTAGTGAAGCCCGCCTGCTTTTAAGAACGGTATCCTGTCGACTTAGCACAAGCACGTGCTTTGATCAGCAGTCTAAATGTTATCGATTATTCTTTATAGATCTTTACAATAAAATGGACCATTCCGCCTAAGCACATAGCGAGAAGAAAAACATTGTGACTTTGTTGCATTGTCTGTAGCTTGGTATATTCTACCTATACGCGGCCTTTATCGCACGAAATTCAGTAGCGCGCAGTGCCATTTTGGCCACACTAATAAAGATGTGCACCACCTTTTCTTCGAAGTGTCAACGGCAAGATAGCCACCGTCGATCGTTATCTCCGAAAAAAATACGAGGCGCATAGCTAAGGGTAGGGCTACAAAAAAGAGGACTTGTCGCTTTGGAAATACTTTTCCAAAATACAAAATTCATGGGTTCATACTGAATCTCCGTGCCGCAGGCCACTATTAATATTCTCCGAATAAGACATGTCCTGTTGCTATTGTGCACGTTTGGGTTTGTTATACGTAGTTATGTTTCGTGTAAATATGCGTACCTACGTTAGCAGTCTCATCTGCAAAACTGTCCGCTTGTATGCGACGCCTGCCTTATGAGCCATTGAGGTGCAGGCTGTACGGTACTCAAGGCGAACATTGGCGAGCTCGAAAGTCAAACTATTCATGTTCAGAAATCATGAGCATAAACAACCACTGCCTCTAGCGGCCGCGGGATGGAAACAGGCGTTGAAGCACCTTCTTTCGGGAACTCCTAATATAGGCAACCTTATATATAGGCATATAGGCAACCAAGCGGAATTCGACAAAGGAAATAAGAAGAACGGTGAATTGGGCTGGTTGGTATTCATTGACGATAACTACAGCTCAAGCAACAAAGAGGAAGACGAGACCTGTCTCTCCCCTTCGTCTTCGTTGTTTGCGCTGTAGTAATCAAGAAAGGAAATAAATCGCACTATAGCATCGCATCACGTGTGCAGCAGCACCCTTTTTTTTTCGAATTATGAGTCCAGCGCATGGAAAGATTTACGACGCCTGTGGAAATCACGAAATGCTGCAATCTAAAAGAGCTATTTGTGAAGAACGTGCATCGGTAATTAAAGACAGACGTGCTCCCTTTCGGAGCTCCATTTCTTTCAAGCAGCGCGTATCCTAAGTACAGTGTACGCATAAACCTACATATCATACAAAACCAGAACGATATATTTTAAAACGTTTGTATACAAAGTCTTAAGCCAAAAGCCTTAAGTGGCTCATTACCATGCTCATACCCAAAAAAACGCGTCGTCCGGTCCAATGGTACAAAAACTATATGGCTCATACTCGCGTCGTCCCCTCCAATGGTACAAAAACTACCATCATCAGCAATGGCTCATACCTCGCTAAGCAAGCTAAAAAAGCAAAGCTAACTTTAGGTATAAACGTGCCCGTGTAAAGAACTACCCGTGCAATAAGTGATCTGACAGATTTTGGCAATGTCGCATGCATGTCTAGACCATGCAATAAGGTGACTGACTGGGCCTTGGCAGGGACAGCTCACGAATCGGTCGCACATGATTATTACATCACTGTCACAATATTTGATAATGGCCAATTGTGTAGACATTAAACGTTCAAGAGCTAAATGGAAAGGGAGCTAAGTCCTGGCGGCTTCTTATGAAAATTACGTTTCACTGCTTCCTGCACACTGCATGATTCACAGTATAGGCGCGTTGTTGTCTTCAAGAAGAAATGATGAGCGCACTGCATCGCGTGTAGTATTTGCTGGCCGCGTGTACTGCGAGCACTAGAGCAGTCGGTTTTCAGTCAAGCCGTAGCATTTATGCCTTCAGGAACTCTACCTGATGCTGCACATTGTTCGACCTCGTTCGAGAAGTTTGAATACCTATGCCAAAATGCAGGAAACTAAATATTCATAGTTTAATCAGCAAGATATCGAGGGAACTGTCTTCCGACTTCGCTCTTTACGCGCAGCAGTTCACATATTAAATAATAAATTGCTGCAAACATAGCGATCTCTCGATTCAACGTGGTATCGGCATTGCTTTTCGCCGTAACAGACGGGTCAGCGCACGTGAAGAGCAAAGCGGCGCGTTTAAACAAGCTGCACTTTTCGTATACAGGGCGTGCCGTTAATAGTGAGGTCTGTAAAAATGTCCGTATGGTGGCGTGCCAAGTGAGTCACTCCTGGCGCTATAAGTCGTAAGGAGAGTGAGTGCCGTTCAGTGTTTCGCGTTGCAAACGGTGGCGTGACGCGGAATGCCCCGGCGCCCTGGATCGTTGGCTGCGCCGTTCCAGGGGCACCCGCGGTATATAGCATCCAACTGCATAATCGCCGCGCGTCCCTGGCCGTCCATTGATCGCGGTCCCGCGCCGCCCCGCCACTGCATTCGTCGTTGCCTTCGGTGGGAGCCCCACTGGCGCACCGGCCCTCGAGTCGCGGCTTCGATGCCGCGTTCATTAACCACCACCACCGCCGGGATTGGCGGTGCGGTCGGTCGAGCAGCCGCCCTTAGCTAAAGGCTCCCTCGAGTCCTCTCATCTATTTTTTTTTTCAGCCGCTAGCGGGCAAAGGAGGCGGTGTCCTGGGGATCGAAACGGTGCGCCCAATTATCCCCCGCGCGCATACCCCGGGGGAAACACGCGCTACCGGGCGGCTTCTGTTATGTAGGTGGGCCCCAACTCGCCTGCAATGACACGAGCGCTTGGCGGGGTAAGTGGGGCGCGACGATTACGGTGCCATGCAGCGCCGCCCGCTCCCTGACGCGCTGGATACGACACACGTTGCTCGGCATGTAATGCGGAACGGTGTGCTCCCAGCTCGAAATGTTAGCCAGATGTACCAGC
Source organism: Dermacentor silvarum (assembly GCF_013339745.2). Taxonomy (NCBI): domain Eukaryota; kingdom Metazoa; phylum Arthropoda; class Arachnida; order Ixodida; family Ixodidae; genus Dermacentor; species Dermacentor silvarum. Next base: position 439,676,596 of record NC_051154.1, read on the forward strand.
TATATACTGCTGTATAGAAACAGCCAGTAAAGAAGTGCCGGGTTTCGGAGCGGCTTCGACAACCGTGAATTGCTCCAACTGCGGAGCGTGTAGTGTCATTTTACTCGCCTCGCAATATACGACGAGCATGCGTTCAGCGTATACACCGTCGTGTTCTGCCTTCGCGCTCCGCGTATATATAAAGCCGTCAGGAAAGAGCAGACAATTCGAATTTGAAACGAAAGCCCTCGTACGCGCCCGGCGAGGGTCGGCGGGGCGAGTACAAATGGTTACGGCATAGAAATCCCTCGTGTAGGCCCGTCATCGTTAATGGCTTTCGGAACGAATGGCTGCCGACTCTGCTTCCTCTTGAAAAACCCGTCCTGCATACGGCCGGCATTAGGGAGGCCAATGAGGCATGGACAGCGCCGTCTAGTTCCCCCGGCCAGGGCCACGAGTGGTGGTTCTCGCGCGTTGCGTGTCGCAAATGCCTTTGTAGCGGCGGCCGTTAACTTATTCGCCATCGAAGACGAGCTCGGCGTTGCCAAGCCTCGAAGGTTTCCGGGCTCAGGCATGTATGTCTCTTCTCTGCCGAACCATCGGCCACTTTGACGAATCCGAGCAAAGGCGCTAAATAGCACACCAACAGGCTACCCGCAAGGTGTGCCGAACGACTGTCTTTCGACATAAGCTATTGCAATGGCTGATTTCCAGAGGAAGAGAAGGCTTCCAATAACTATACACAGACCGTAGCACTACAAAAGTGCCGCGACATCCAACGCCGTCAAACACTTTTACAATTTCCTCTCTGCGGTAACACGAGAAAAACATAGCAATTTCTCGCAAAAAGTGACGCCAGGGTTGGTGTATGTAGCCCGCCTGGCCAACACAACGTTATGCTTTTGTCCAAGGTATGCAGCTTCAGACGAGTGGCAAGTTGGGTGACCCGTACCCGGTCCGTGCACGGGCTAATTAAGTCGGGTACTGGCTATTGGCCGGGCTTCGCTTGCTTTCTTCCAACTCAGTGATGTTTTATGTGCATCATGCAACATGGCACGCGCACTGCAATGGTGACTTCGATTGCTCTTCTTTTGCATCGCCTCTTCGGCGTAGCGATAGCGGCCGGGTGGACCTCCTTCTGAATTTTGCCGAAAGAGGCAAGAACTCTATTGCTCAGTTCAACATGGCGCTTGAGGGCCTACGTTGTCGGCATTGCTAACTGAAAGTTGTTTAAAATTCCGGCGGCCTTTTGAAATACAATTTGTTTCTTTTCTTTCTTTATTTACTTAATGCTGCCCATTTAGTTACGCTAGAGCATTGCGGTGAAGTTGAACAGAAGGCCGAAAGGGGCAACGTCCAAAATTCCAGGACACACTGGCTGGCTGTCTGTTCCGTTACATCTGTGTGCATCTACATCCGTCTCTCCAGTCGATCCCCCTTTTCGTCTGCCCCTCTGTCGGTTCTCTGCCCGTGTTCATCCGTGTATGCTTCTGCATGTTTATTCCGTAGGTCCACCGGTCATTCCGTACGAATACATCGGTCTTTTTGTGCATTCACCTCTGGGTTATTCCCCCTGTCTTCTCAGCGCGCTGCAAAAACAGGAAATCTGCTAACTTAATCAAACGCACAAGGAACGTCCATTACTCAATTCACGGCAACAGCTTCATGTACCTAACTGTCATCAGCACTGCTAACATGGCACTAATGTTGATGCGCGGGCTCCAATGATACATGGTATGAGCTGCGAATGGGTCCCGCCAGTTCCCCACTTCTCGGGGCGCAAGTGACATCAAGGAAACTTTGATCATATAGCCCTAAACTGTGTACTCCGGTAAGATCGGGCTGCTGAATTACATTGTTTAGTGCATGCTGACGGAGAAAACTGGAGATTCCAGCAGTCCTTTACTATTTCTGCTAATTCACAACAGCACTCTTCTGCACCGCACGCCTTTGGTCAAGTTATGGCTGCTTCCCTTATCCTAATTATTCAAACGAAGAGGGATTGGTGACTGCCCATACTAGCGCTTCACGTCACAGCTGCTTTCATAACTGCAAGCTCTGACACCATCCGTATTTTAGGACACACTAATCATGCGCACCTGCTAATTTATTAATTATAGACTACGTAATTAGCGTAGCATGCTCCTTTGCAGGAAACCTAGCTTGCGTAACTTCATAAAAATCTTCAAGGCGCACCTCCTCGCGAAAAAGGAAAAGGAATAAACGACCATTTCCTGCCTTATAGGGCTGATCATAATTGCAAACACGATTTTCTGGGTTTTCTAAAACGATGCGTGATTTTACAGGGTAAGTAGTGTATTGCGTGAATAATGCCAGAAGCGATTCGAATCAAATAACGAATAGTTTTGTAATAGTTTGCGAATAATGAACAGGCGTTATCACACTGAATATAAAACGATGTTCACATCCTAGTATTCTTAAAGTTAGCAAACTTCTGTCATTACATAATACGTTACGAAGCGTTGATTAAAAGCACAGGTGGAGCATTAGGAGCCAAAAAAGTAGTTTCTTCACATGAACACGACTCGTCAGTAAGCGAAAATGATGGCTGTACCGCCTCTAAAGTACACCTACCTATTCGACGTGGCCTGGTCCCCTACGTAAGTTCTCATGTTCCATGTGTATGCTATGCCCGCGGGGGGCGAAAATTTACCGTACTTTTGCTCCAATTTTATGTTATTTTGGGTGCAGTTGACGTTTTGAAATATTCGAAAAGTATTCGAAAAATATTCGCATTTACGAATAGTGACTATTCGATTCGAAGACCATATCAAACAGGATACTATTCGATTCGTTATTCGAAAGTTTCGAATATACGCACACACCTAGTTATGTTGCAAGCGATGCCAAACGCGAGAAATACACTGCTGAGTGAGTGAGTGAGTGAGTGAGTGAGTGAGTGAGTGAGTGAGTGAGTGAGTGAGTGAGTGAGTGAGTGAGTGAGTGAGTGAGTGAGTGAGTGAGTGAGTGAGTGAGTGAGTGAGTGAGTGAGTGAGTGAGTGAGTGAGTGAGTGAGTGAGTGAGTGAGTGAGTGAGTGAGTGAGTGAGTGAGTGAGTGAGTGAGTGAGGTTACTGTTCAATCACAGCTGCCGCCAGAAACCTTAAGCTTTCTTCGGTATGTTCGGTGAACAGATATATGAGCATTGGCCTTCTATGCATTTTCCATTGGATTAACAATGCTCTCTATTACTTCCTAAACATTACTTCCCTTGAATTGCAGATCGGCCTTCCTTCCGGACTCACTCATACTGTCTACATATTCTGTCTACAAATTAAGACCCGTCCGTTTATATTTATTATTTCCTCATTTTTTTTCTCTCTTTTTCATGTTGAAGTGGGTGGAGCGATGACTGTGTTCATTTCCTTTAGTGCATCAGAAAATGGCAGCGCTGTAACACACATTATGTATACGTACAGTAGAATCCCATCAAGGTGACCTCGAACGGACCCTGAAAATATATTCATATTATCAGAACTTCGGCTTAAAAGAGGAGAGTCACAAAACACAAAATCTTCAACTATGTATGGTGCGTCGTAACATACACGACATAAGGTAATAAAATAAACAGCATCAAAAACTAAAGGAAGATGTTAAAAAGACAATCATTGAATTTGTATGACACAACGAATATTGAGTTTTTCCACTCTTACTTTAGCGATTGAGTAATTCTTGCGTTCCGGCTTCCGCGCAAAGCTGCATATGTGTGCTCCTCACAAAAGTCGACAAGAAGTCGACTAGTAGTCGACATTTCCCCGAGCCGCCTTTTTGGCGCTTCCCAACCGTGACGTTGATCGGCGCCACTGACCAGCTATAGGATGTAGCTTTAATGAAACAGCTCACATATTATTATTATTATTATTATTATTATTATTATTATTATTATTATTATTATTATTATTATTATTATTATTATTATTATTATTATTATTATTATTATTATTATTATTATTATTATTATTATTATTTAAAATATGGTTACGCTGTTCGTCATGAGTGTGCACACAGTGATTCAGATTAGGGTGAAAGGGGTTAGCCGACTACAAACGGACATAGCGAAAACTGGATGAGGTTCCCAAAGAATGCTAATCGCAATATTAACTTTCCGCACAAGTGCAAAACCTTCAAGCCTTCTTTTTTTTTTGTCGTATTTTTGCGCGATGCGACATCCGAATGCATCCGTCCTTAAAAGAAATCACGCAGGGTTTTTTTTTTTTTAATTTGTTTTTGTCACTCATGCTTCCTTATTACGTTACATCTGCATTGAGTATATAACGTTTGCTGCCTGCCCGATATGCAATGTTTATTAGGAATGTTTCTTTTTTCGTCGCACTTTTTTTAATATAATGAGGGAAACGGCAGCTTTGGGGCCTAAGCGTCCATCTTCAACTGCGGCTAAATCTTACCCATTGTTAAAGGGCGTCCCATTCCTCTGGGCCGGTGTTTTGTAGCGATGCGTTATGCTTTATTCTATACTAGTCTTATCATCCACCGCTCACGCCGGCTGATCCCGTTGATAACGTGAGCGGACCGTCGCTCCGACCACTTATCAAGCGCGAAAAGCGCGAAAAAGGCATTAGTATCGGAAAGGCATCGCTACAAAAATACCGTCTCGTCTTCGGCGGGCGGCGTGACCGTTACCGTTATCAGACACGATTCCAAGTAACCTATTTCTACAGAGTAGCAAATGACGCCACGATGCGGTGGCGCCGTCGTCAGCTTCAGGATAGGGTCCCTGTACACGTATACCGTAGAGGAGCGCTTATACAGTAACTTTATTTCAGGATTGGCTGAGTGAATGTTGGCCCAACCCTTGTCAATGATATTTTTTTCAGGATGATATTAATATTTTGAGGGGGGTGGAGAGGGGGGGGGGCAAGTTTTCAGAAGTTATTGACCATGGTAGCCAACAATAAAGAAAATAAGTGTGAGTGCGTTCGTCTTCCATTTTGCCGGCGGTATACTGCGTCCCCATGCCCTTCGCCAGCAAGCAGTTTGTCCTGCCTGCTTTCACAGCTTCATTAATTCCTTGTACCTCGACGCTACAGGTCGACGCCTCGTTTGCAAATGTCTATCTTCACGCCTTTCGCATTCGTCGCCCCATTAATTAACGACGGCGGAGAGGACGGCGGCAAGCTGCCGTCCGCGCTGTTTTTCCAATGTGATTAGTCACCAACGCTCTCAGTTTAATGACCTCGATGAGGAGTAAATGTTCGCGCGGTCGCTAGTAGGACTTATGAAAATCTGGTAAAAAAAAGCTGTTTACTTTGCTCATTATTTTCGCCCTCCTTCATTGGCTTCCATGCCACCATGCAACCACTATCGCCGCGATCGGCATCTCAGTGCTGTGGACAAATATAACGCTCTGTCTGTCCTATGCTTCTTCTTCCCTCCAATTTTAGCGCTGTTTCGAGTACAGAGATCAACGTGAGTCAACTAGCTCACATCAGTATGGTTTTAGGACAAATTTTCGAGGATTCGTCGAGGCTTATCCATTGAACACGCCCTATTTCCACAAAGAGAACTAGCACTGAAAGGATTTGCGGCAGCAATGCTGGCATTGGGTATATACGTATATTGATTTTTCTAATAAGGCGTTTGACAGAATACATCACGAAACTCTGTTTGCTCAGCTAGAGCGTTATGGTTAGCGCGTACGATGCCATAGGAAGGAAGTAAAGAGTGGAGAAGGAAAGGCAGGGAGGTTAACCAGTTCAGCACAACCGGTTTCCTACCCTACACATGGGAGCGGGATGAGGGGGAATGAAATATGGGGAGTATAGAGAGAGAGAGAGCACACAGCACAGCACACACATCGTCAGTCACAGTCCGTCACTCTTGCGTGTAGGTGACATCAATGTCACAGCCACTTGTCCAAGCCCGTTTCTTTCAAAAACCTAAGTAGTCCCTTCGTCGCCTTCAGCTGCGATGTCTTCTGTCGACGACATGTGAGAATCACTTCAACTGACATTGGTCTGTTGTCAAGGTGCACTAGAACGGACGCCAGGGACTGTCTCTAAACATTATATTCAGGACAGTCGCATAGAATGTGTTCTAACGTCTCCTCGCAAAGACAGGCATTGCAAAGAGCGTTGTCGGCCATTCCAATCAGAAATGAATAAGAATTAGTGAATGCCACCCCTAGCCATAAGCGATAAAGCATAGTGACCTCTCTTCGGCGGAGTCCAGTTGGCATACAGAGATGCATCAAAGAAGGCAGGTGGTATTGACGATTGCTCTGGTTGGTCTGGCCGCTTGGTGTGCACCATAGAGAGAGCGTGATCTCCTGTGCAAGCACTGGAAGTCTGCTGGCTGCGTCGGACCGTGAGAGTGGTATGGCCTCTTCCTGTGTGTCGTCAAGAGCTGCCCGAGCGGCATTAGATGCCATAGATTCGTGTAATCTTAACCATAACACAAAAAATTGTGCGTAAGCATCAAAGGCACAAGTAATTCCTTATTTAAACACAACTGTGGGCGTTCCACGGGGTAGTGTGTTAAGTCCGTTGTTGTTTAACACTTATGTAAATAATATTGTAAGCATTAGTCAGAGTGCATGATTTACAATTTATGCCGACGATACTATAGTCTGTTCTTGCAATCCGATGAAAAGTTGCTTCACTGGAGTAGAGCGCCCTCTAGTTATGAGTGCTGCAAGAAAACAATATTCATACCAACACTTGAAAAAATTGATCGCAGCCTATATATATATATATATATATATATATATATATATATATATATGTGTGTGTGTGTGTGTGTGTGTGTGTGTGTGTGTGTGTGTGTGTGTGTGTGTGTGTGTGTGTGTGTGTGTGTGTGTGTGTGTGTGTGTGTGTGTGTGTGTGTGTGTGTGTGTGTGTGTGTGATAACGACATTGAGTTAGTAAAAGATGTTAGACCATATTGGGGGTGACTTTCAGGAAAAACGTAATCTGATATTCCCATGTGCATCATAATACCAAGACTGTTGCGAAGGCATGTGGCGTACTTTCCAGGATACGAGATGTAGTGACATTCAAAATTGAATGACTAAACTATAAATCCCTTTTTCATTCGCACATAAGTTATTGCAGCCTTGTATGGGGAAATACCACGCAAAAATAAGTAACAACCGCTCACAATACCGAAAAAGGCAATCCGTCGTATACTGCAGGCGCCCCTTATGACGCTCATACATGTAAGCTAATCAAATCATTTGTGCTTCAAATCGAACAATTGTGAAATTTGAACTGTTTCATCAAATACAAGCAAGGTCTCAATAATGAGAAAAAAAATTTTCTAACGCTATTCAACCTAAAAAAAAAGAAACATTTGAAACACCTTACAACGTAAGGTGGTGGTGGTGGTAGTGAAAAGCATTTATTGGAACTTAAGGCAAAGAGACACATGGTTGATATTTTTCCCACGGACAGGCTAAGGCTTTAGAGGGCCACAGCATATTACGCCCTGTTTTCTTAAATTTTCTACACAGCATAAATGTCGGTACCTTGAAAAGGAAGCAGTGGAAAGAGTGTTTAGTTAGAACTGCCGAGAACCACCACTGAATGCACTAAAATAGTGCCACCGTTGTACGTTCTGGTGGAGTTTCGTAGATGCACCACCTCATGTGTAGTTTTGCAACTACTTCTTGTTTATTTTTTTTTTCGCGGAGTGTCTATGGTATACTTACATAGACACGTAAGAATGAATTATGTGTGTCCCTGTTTCCTGTACGGTGTTCTTCTTTTCTTCTCGAATTTGTTCCACAGCTTAACAGTTTTAAGAGTATTATAATGTTAATTTCTTTTTTTTTTCATTTTCGAAAATATACTTCACAGTCATTCCGCGTATCTGGTATGGTTATGCATGAGTTTTTTTTTTTTCACTCTATTTTTCACTTGATATGTGAGGGTTTTATTATTTTTTTTCTCACTGTTTACTGACACTGCGCGAAAGGAACCGCATGGGGTTTTTAATTCCTGTCGTTGCGTCTTTCTAACTTTTTTGTGTTTAATTTATCTGTTTAGTACGGACAGTATATCGTTGTATATCGACATTACATCATTGCATTATATCATTGGACTTACCAGTCTTATTTGTGTGAAAAATAATGCTAAATAAATTACGTCTGAAACCAAATCGAAAGGGAAGGAATCACAATATGGCGCCGGGCCGTCGTTGGTGCAGTTTTGACGCGCCTTTCCTCGAAGCAGTAGTTGATTTCTCGCTGTGGATACTCCCCTCATCACATCGTCACAAGCTCTCGAAACAGTAAAATTATGCGCAAGACTTGCGCAGGATGTGCTATACATCCGCAATGCTCGACCAGTGGTGTGTTACGATCACCGAGAATATGTATTTCTTTTTCACAGATGCGCAGCTCAGCGCGCTGTACATTGCGTGGAACCGATCACCGGTGGCCTTACCGGCTGTCATGCAATACACACCTTCCTGGTGCAACAGAAGCGACGAGAGCTGTAGCTTAAAATTGAAGTTCCAAACGCAGAAGGGTGCCGCAATAGGCTTTTCGTAGCTGGTTTGAGTAATGACGATGACGTCGGCGGCGACTACTGGCGGACGAACGTTGTAGTGAACAAAAAGAGAGAAAAAGAAAGGCAGAGAGGGGGGGAGAACTGCGGTGGTGCATATATGGCGCACGCAATAACCGCCCCGGAGCGTCATTTAAAAAATGCTCACTCCGCAGTTCGTACATACACGTGGCGCTTCGGTCGGGCCGTCAAAGCGGTGCAGGGGAACGCCGCATGCCTTGCCTATCGGTGAACACGCAGGCTGGGCGGCACTGCCCAAAAAAGAATAGGAAGAAGAAAAAAAAAGTGAGCAGCAGGCACTTCTCTCCAATGCGCGATCGTGCACTCGTCGGTCCGGGGCGCAGACCTGATTGGGCCATTACTGCGGCGTAGATAATAAACACCAGTCGAGAAAGGCAACGAGCATCCGCAGCAACGTTCCCATATATCTCCCGGCGCAGATGCGAAACCCACGAGAGTCGGGAGTGAAAAGAAAAAAAAAAAAAAAAGACGGGCGCGTATGCGCAGTGCGCGAGAGCACGCGATAAACGCTTGTTACTCATCGGCCATTCGACGCACGTAACGCGCGGCAATAGCGGCGGCCGCGCGACACTATACTGCGACTCGCGACACGCCCATAGAGCTTCGAGATTAGAACGCATATTGGACAAGTTATCCGCACTGTTCCGAGTTGTTCCTCTTCTTCGTTTCCCCGGCGGGCATGCGAAAGCTCGCGGCCGGGCTATTGCCGTCGCATACCCTGGCCACAAACGAGAGAAGGATGGCTCGATCCGGGAGGCCAGAACAGATGCCGAGATTGGAGACCACGAACGAGCCACGGCCAGAGACAGATGCGCGAGCGTCGCCAAGCGACAGCGAAAGCAAGAGAAACAAGAGCCTTCACATGTTCGGCGACCGCTCGTAGCAGTGCGCGCGCGCTTCGGGGAGTCGTATGGCTTGTTTGCTCGACTCCGATTAAGCTCTCATCGCATCGCGGCGATTAAAATCGAGAAGCGGCGGCCCGAACTAATGCGGGTCCCCCTTTTTTTTTCCAGCAAATGAACCGGCGTCGCGGTTAGGAAACGCGATAGCATCGGCGGCGAGCGACCTTCGCGGCGAAACGCCAAATAAACGGAGCACTTGGAAACCAGAAAAGATCAAGAAAGCGGCACGAAACAGAAACGAACGTGAAAACACGACGAATGACGACGCGCGTACACCCGCCGGGCAGTTAACGAGTAGCCCCGCAACACTCGACCCGCCCTCCCTTACTTTTTTTCGGCAATAAACTAAAGCGGGCGAAAACTACAACGAAAAAAAAAAAAAAAAAAGTCGCAAGAGCCAGGGAGAGCTAAGCATTCGAGTTCTCGCCGAGCGTCTGTGCGCCGCGCTTCTTGCTGCGGCCGCCGCAGTCGACGATAATTGTCCGGCTCCCATTTCGGATGCTTGCCGGGAGAGAACACGCTCTTTTCCGAGTCAATTATATCAACCGGCGAGCCGGGACCCCCGCTCCCGGACACCAACCGATTTTTTACGACGTCGCCCGGCAAAACGAAAAAGCGCGCCGCCAGCAAACGACAAGGGGCCCCCTCGCCCCTTCCCATTGCCGCCCAAGAGAGCGCGGGGCACAAACCAAGAGGGGCCACGACCGATGGCGAGAGGGTGGGCTTAGCGTCGTTGTGCGTATGTTCCACACCGTGGCAAGAAATACGCGCGCAGTGCACAGTTAAGTGAAAGCTGCGGCTGTCACTTGGGAGAGCGGCGCAGGGACGCTTCGAGCCGACGGCCAGGCTGCTGGCCATTCCATTCCGCTGAATAAACAGCGACAGCAGAGAGACCGCGGTGCGGGGAAGCCACTTGTGGCCGCTGCGCGAGGCCAGCGTAATAAACTCGGGCCCAATATGGCCGCCCGCTCGGAGCGAGTGGAGAGGGCCGCACGGCGCGTTCCGGTCTCGACAGACGGCGGTCGGGTCGCGAACGCCGCCGTTGCGCTGCCACCGCGCCACTCGGAACCGCGACACGAACCTGCGCCCTCACCCCTACTGTGTCCGGAACGATCCGTGGCGGATGATGCGTGCGGGATGAGCCCCAGAAAGCAATTCGTTTTTCGCGTCGCAGTGCCGGCGGCCGCTGCGACGGCGTTCCCGGGCTCTCCTTTTGTGAGCACAGCAACGCGATAAGCTAATGTAAGTAAAAGCAGACACGCGCCCCGCCGCTTATCGCCGCGCCCGGGCCGAGATTGCGTCGAGTGCCCTCTCGCTAGCTCGATAGATCCCGCGGGACCAGACCGCTCGCCCGCTCTCGACCTCCTTTCCGCTCCTCAGCGGCTGTTGCCATGGAAACATCCCGTGGGAGAGGCGTGGCTTCGGGCGATTGGCTGCTCGTCCCGCGAGAATGCTCTCGAGCCGCCATTTTCGCCTCCGCTGGAGGAGCGGGAAGGAGCTGCCGCTTCGATTTGTTGCACCCTTCTGGAAGCGGCGGCGGTTTATTTGGTCCCACGCTCTCCCAGCCCTCCCCAGCGGGCCTCGTTTTTGCTTGCTCTACCAGCGAGCCGCCGGCGGGGCGTAACGGCGGTGGTCGGTCCCGCGGATCCCATCCCGCTTGCTCATTGTTTTCTCGGCTTAGGGCGAGGAGAGTGTGGGAGGCCGGCGTCATAGCGACGCGTGCGAGGGAGCCACCCGTGTTTGCTTTGCGCTCGTCGTAGGTTATGGGCTGCCGAGATGGGCTAGGCCCGGCGCGCCGAGAGCGTGCTCGCGATATCGCGGCCCGTTTTAGGGACGCCTGCCTGAAATCGTGTCCGCTGATGACGCTGCCGATTGAGCTACTCAAAGGACGGGGTGCGGAAATGTGTCCGACCGACGTTCGCACTCGTCGGCTGTTTGGGCCAGTGGCGGCCGCGGTGCCATTCAGCTTGAAGCACTCGACGCTCCTAATTTAACTTGCGCGCTTCGCTCTGCGAGAGCGAGGCGAGCGACGAACCAAGCCTAAAGCGCCGAGGCTGAGCGTGCACTCGCGTCGAGAAGCTGATATGTGTACTTTCGAGAACCGTTTTGTTTATGCGGAGCGCTCCAGAGGCTCTTCGTCTTCCACTCTCAACACAAACGTGAGCGGTCGGGTAGATTATAACCTGCTCCTTGCACGGGCCCCACGGGTCAAAATAACCATTCTGCTCTTACTCTAGATGCAGCTAGCTTTTCAAAGCTTGGACGCCGAGCCACTAACGCGTGCTTGGCACTCCGTCCTCTTAATCGCAACTAGAATATTCGCTACGCGCGTTCGCTCTCTAATGCAGGTCATCGTCTACATGTTACGCCTATAAATTCTCGTATCACTGCTCGTTGTGCGGTTATTACCCTATCTCAAGATTTTCTGCTACCCTCTACGTTTCGACCGCATAGGTTAATTAGTAGCGATAAATGACCCTGATCCCTTTTCTTTTTTTTTTCTTTCTTTTTTTAAGGGTACCCGTGAGCTCAAGTTTCTCACATGGGGGTACCTGCCTTTGGCGCTCCAGGTCGGTTTTTCGTTCGTCGGGAAATTTTCTTTTCGTGTCCTTTGTCCAATGTGATTACTTCTCCTTGACAAATGCACTCGCGCACAGCATCTCCAGAGGATGACTGCCATTCACACACTCTTGTTGTCTTGCCGGTCTATTAAACGTTACCTTAATTGCCTGTATCATCATTCATAATCATGATAATGCCGAAGAATACGGTAATGTTCGGTATATTTATTCTTGTGCGTTTGATTGGTAACCTATCCTTAGACATTACCGGTTGAGGTCATCTATAATTTGTTGAGAAGTCACCTCTGGCGTAGCTTGAGCAACAACAGCGTCGTCTGCAAACGTGGAAGTTGTTGAGATATTGCCCCTTTGATGCTCACAAGTGCAATACGACTATTGCACCCAAATGACGGTCCGCATTCTTACGTGAGAGCCCCATGACAGTCAAATGCGACAATAACAAACTTGATATGATCCCACAGTCGCATTCTGTAAAGGCTTAGCACGAGAGCAGTTCCAATGTAGCGTACACTGTAAAAAAAATTTCTTCAGTTTACGGTGAAAGTTGAAGGTAAAACGTTGCCGGACACTTTTCCGTAAATGAAAAACAGCGTTTCCGTCAAACGGATAGTCTGTAAAATTTTTTTCCGTTGAATGGAAAACGGAGAGTTCCGTCAAATGGAAAACGGTGATTTCCGTCGAATGGAAAACGGAGAGTTCCGTCGAATGAAAAACGGTGATTTCCGTCGAATGAAAAATGGTTATTTCCGTAGTTGTGATCACGGAATCGTCTGTATTTTCCAAATACAAAACGGTGAGCTCCGTAGAACGGAAATTCTGTAAATTGAGCACCGTACTTTCCTAATTAAAAACGGACAGACCGTAGTGAGGAAAGTTATGCACATAAAACACACAAAAAGAACAGAAAGGAAGACAGAAACACCTTTTTTTTTGTTCTTCTTGTGTCCATGTCTTCTATGCTTGCGTGCCTGTACCATGAATCCGTACGAACTTGTTCAGCTTTATCTTGCTTCGTATCAACAGGTGCAAAATTTGTTTTGTAAATGATGATGCGGGTGTATATCACCAGCAAATGAGAAAATTGTTTGTTTTATTGAAATAAGTTATACCAAGTTGTACATTACAACATGGCTAACTCACATCAGATATAGCTTGAAATGCGGCAGAAATCAATGCACATAAGTGGACATACACCACACTGAAAATGCTGTGTGTGCACGTTTCCTCCTTGTGTAACTGTCTTCTACACCGCTTCATCTTCGTGTCAGTGTTGCCATGTTGCATTTGAGTTCTGTACATGACGTGTACAAAACATACATACAAATTCGTGCCCAAAAAGCAACAAGCCACCTGAATCTGAACGAAACTGCGTGTTTATTGTGCTTTACTGAAAAAAACTTGCAAGATAAGACACTAGAAATGGGCTGACTAGAAGGATTGGTTGAGAATCGGAATGATTGGTTGCTTGCAGATGCCTCCTGCCTTTGCCTGAAAAGGAAAAAAAAACAATCAATTAAGACTCTTTATTAGTAGTAAAATCTCGTTACAAGAGACACTCGGTTATGAGAGACATTTCAAAATAGTTTGGTTGGTTTTCCTATGTTCGCCATGTTAACAACATTGCATACAAGAGACATGGTTACAAGAGACACTCGGTTACTAAGGACAACTTTTTTTATGTCCCTAGAGCAAATTCTTCACTATTTATAAGAGACACAACCCAGACACGCTCACGTAATGCGGCTAACGTCGTACTAACCGGTATGCGCTGCAATTTTCACTCCCTTGGCTCTATTTTGTTTCGTTCCGCAGCCGGCTGTCATTCCTCACATGGTTGAGACTACCAATTTCATTGAATTTTCTGCCATTATGCTTCTATAATCGTCGCGCTCCCACACCGACTCTGTGACAGAGTACCATTGAGTTGGATTTCTGTCACAGCGTATACGGTGCTGGTCGCTTTGTGTGCCGGTAATCAAACTCCGGAGCCATATACATGTTTCCATGAGACAGCTCTGTTCGCATCAAAGATGAGTGTAAACACACTTTGGTGCTCATGTATAATAAAGTGGTCTAGTCCCACTCCTCAGTGTTTTTAGAATTTTGGTTACAAGAGACCTTGGTTACAAGAGACATGTTTCCCGAGTCCCTTGGGTGCCACTTGTAACAAGGTTTACTGTACCACCATCATCACCGTTTTTAGTCAGATACATCAACAATAAATGATTTCCAAGTCACAAATGTAACTACCAGTGCTCTAAAAAAAATGTCATACCATGCCTTGTTGGTATATGTTCCTAGCCTTATAACATGAAAAACTTCAGATGAAATCTACCCAAGTTATTTGATGGCTCACTTGGAACAGGCAAAACTCTCACGTGCACATTGACAGTCAGAGATTACATTTTCTGCATGTAGGTAGAGCTACCACGACCCCCACCATACTGCGGACCATGGCTTTCAACTTTCACTGCTCTAATAGAAGATTCCACTGTTTTCCCAAAACAATGAAGCACTCTTAAAACGAGCTCGAACCACTCATGTTGTACAATTCCGATGCAAAAAAACCAAGCCAGAGGTACTGTCCAGATGACCAGCTTATAAATTAGCAACAATATGAAGAAAGCATGCCTTGCAATACAACATGTGTGCCTTTCAGCCTCTTTCAGATTTGGTTGGTTTTTGTCATGAAAGTACCAATGTGCAATATACTTTTTACTTAAGCAATGATAATTGAAAGTTATGGTCGTCAGTGCGTCAACATACTATCTCCACCCCCTTAAAAAGTTATAATTATAGACACACCACCCAAGGTCAATCCACATAAGTCGCTGTGTTCCCCCAAAAATTTGCCGTTTTGTCAGTCTGTGCTTTTCGAAGTAACCTGTAGCACTTTTGCGACGTAAATGAACCTGCAACAAGTACACATGGACCCCATATGTGGCAGCTACAGGCAGTACCGTTTATTCTGTCCATTCCTTGACTGGCAACCCCAGAACCAAACAAATAATGCAACATGTCGTTCCAGACAGCATTACTTGGGTGACGTGCTTAATTTGGGAATTCCGCCTCTCCTAAAGAAATTTTAAAGTAAAGCTCAAACTAAAGCAATGTCCAAATATGAGCGCTTCTCGTGGATTTTGAGAGTCAACGAGGGCAGAGCTATTTGCCCAAATGTCTGCGACTTCAATGGCAACAGGATGGCCAAATTCCGTGCTGTTAATAGATGCAGAAAAAAACACACTGAACTTAAAACATGTGCAATGATGTGTTTTCAAAGTTTTACTTTATATCGTAGCAGGGATACTCCGTGGTAATTAGTTGGAATTCATGCTATTTGCCTGCAGTCTGTGCCAAAATATTCTTAGAGCCATAGCCACAACACTTTTTCTTTGGGATTAATCAAAATACGGATTTGCAGAATCCAGAAAAAAATGCTTCCAACTGAACAGGTGCTTCTATATTTTATTTTCAAAGACAATTCTTTTTCTGGCAAAACTAACAATGAGGGTAGCTATAGGGGCTTGTTTGTATGGCATCTTTTATTTTATTGCAGCGCAAGGCTGAACAACAGGTACAACAGAAAGGCACATTTGACATGCACACAGTGTTAACTTCCAACATCAGATTTATTTCCTGTTCTCGTCACTATATATACCCTCAAAACGTCAAACAACACGTGTGAAGGCACGGTAAACATGAACTAAAGAAAACCAGGAACCACACGCATGCAGTTTTTTTAGCCACACAGATTGACACATGTACACGTTTAACGCGAACAAAGATAATCAAGCTCTTTCGAGGATAATGAAATTGAAGGCTTACTGATGCATGCGTCACCAAATGTTGATATGTTTCTAGTGTCTATAGTTCAGCGCATTATCTTGCACCTGCTTTTTTGAATCTAGGTTTGCACTTTGGCAATGAAGGGCAAGAAAACCGTCAGCAGCCAGGGTATTTAATTTGTTATTGTGTTCTCATAGCCTGTCATTTATACATCTAACAGTTTGGCCAATGTAGGACCCTCCACACTCAAGAGGAATGCGGTATACAACACACGCGATATAATCAATGAATTTGCTTTTATGTTCCTTCTCGCATGCAGTATCCCAAATTCTTTCTGGCCTTGACTTCCCACACAGGCTCATTAATTTAGTAGGCGTCGAAAAAACAACATTGATGTCACTCCTTCCAGCAATCTTTAATCTGTGGGAGAAACTATGTATGTAGAGCATGGCAGCAATCTTTTTCTTTATATCGGTACTTGTACCATATACCTGCTCAGAACCTTTTTGTTGTGCCTTTTTAAGCAGTCTGCTGCGACTGACATGAGCACGTGGCTCGGGTAAACAAAGCCGCTTAAACGTGAGACTTGCCGTTCGAAGCAATCGTGCATTAGGTGCAGGATAGCCATGTGACGGGAAGTTTGGATTCCTTCACATTAATTTTGTGCTCACCGATAACAAAACCTGCTGGGGTTAAGAACCTAGGGCAAGTAAGCCACTTTTACCATTTCATTCCGTGCATACAAAACTTGAAGAGGGGGAATCATGAAGGTGTGTTTCAGTGAAGCGCTCAAGAAGCCATGCCGGCACCTAATGCACAATAGCTTCAGATGGCAAGTCTCACGTTTAAGCGGCGCTGGTTACCCGAGCCAAGTGAAAAAAGGTTCCGAGCAAGTGAATGGTACAAACACCGACATAAAGAAAAGAAAGGTTGCTGTCATCCCCTACATACATAGTTTCTCCCACAGAATAAAGATTGTTGGAAGGTCTGATATCAACATAGTTTTTTCAGCTCCTAATAAATTGGAGAGCCTGTGTAGGAAGACAAAGCCAGAAAGAATTGCGGATACTGCATGCGAAAATTAACATAAAAACAAATTCATTGATTGCATCACGTGTGTTTTATACGACATTCCTTTGAGTGTGGACGGTCCTACATTGGTCAAACTGGTAGATGTATAAATGACAGGCTACGAGAACACAATAACAAAGTAAATACCTGGCTGCTGATGGTTTTCTTGCCCTTCATTGCCAAAGATGCAAGCGCAAACCTAGATAAAAAAAACAGTTATGAGTAGAAGCAGGTGGAAGATGATGCGATCTTTGTTCGCGTTAAACGTCTACATGTCTGTCAATCTATGTGGCTAAAAAACTGCATGCGTGTTGCGTGTGGTTCCCGTTTTTTTTTAGTTCATGTTTACCGAGCTTTTACACGTGTTGTATGACGTTTTCAGGGTATATATAGTGATGAGAACTGGAAACGAATCTGTTGTTGAACGTTAACGCTGGCTGTGCGTCAAATTTGCCTTTCTGTTTTCCTTGTCGTTCAGCTTGCGCTACAGCAAAATAGAAGATATCATTGATTTCATTGTCCTCATGCTCGGGCACAAAATAAAATTTGTTCACCAAAATTAAGTGGTCACCAGGCATGTCTAGTTGAATTTATCTGAACATGCTCTACTGTCGGTGGTGAAGATGTTGCCAGTTTAAAGGGCTGCAAGAAGGCACTAGTTATGTTTTCTAGGGCAAGAAGACAACAGAGTATGTTACCTAAGGCAAGTAGTCACAGGAATCCTGGAACAGTAGAAGAAAATTTAGAAAATAATAATTGGTTGGACCATATATGTCACACACTTCTGAGTCACCAAGCGCTTGTCTTTGTCTCCCTTTCTTGTGCCTGTGTATTTTTATTGCGCTAAGTTACTTCTTCATTTATGCACTATGGTGATGAACTTGTTTTGGAAAACTTCAAATGTGTACCTGACGTTTGACTCCCTTTTGCATGTAAGTAAACATTATGAACTTGTCGCTGTGAACAGTCATCTCCATTTGCTGTACACTTGTGATATAGGGTTAACAGTATTTGAAGGTTTGTGCATTAAGGCAGGAGAGCAGCACTTGCTGGATGGCTCATCAATTAATTTGCAGAAAAATGCAGCAGTGTGCAACGATTGCATCACTAATGACCTTGAAAATCTTGTTAGTTATTCATTTGTAAACACCTGTTGTCAAACAGCCTGCTGACTAAAGGTCTGAACACGTTGTACTGAATTATAGCAGGTACTACTACACGAAAGAAAACCTGTAATAGAACCTACCAAATACCGTATCAGTGTAGTGGCAGGTCAAATGGCTCCTCAATGCTTGTGCACTTCCTGGGAGAAGGAAAGAAATGTTAAGCTTACACTGACAGCACCAAGCCACACAAACGTAACTGCCACAGGACATGAGGAGTTGTAACTAGATACAGTCAACCTGCTTAACCATCTCATAGACATTCAACGACAGAATGTACCTTCATGGAGCCTCTAATCTATGAAATTCATGCTGTAATACAAACATGCTAGCAGACAGAATCAAAATTGCATGCATGGAAATTCTCAGGAAAACTATATTTCCTAGCTACCACAGTCCACTCCTTGTAAAGTACAAGTGACGGTCTAAGCTACAATCAGAAGGTGGAAAATTCGGGATCCTTTCTAGTAAACAACTAACCATATCTCTACCTGTACTCAGCAATACAAAGGTGAATCACAAGTACTATACTGATAAAGAAAAGTTCAGAACTGCTGCTAAGTGAGTGCTATAAATAAATGATTTCGAATTTATCTTCATGTAAGACTAGGCATGTTAACTTTCTTTACATTACATGCAAGACTGGTCAGAAAAATATTGCATTCAGTCAATATTGTGATTTGCAAAACAATAGTAAGAGGTTAAGGTTGGAGACCCTCAGGTGGTATGTTGCGATGTTTCGAGAAATTGTTTCAAGGAGCCTCTTTCCTTAACCCTTTCACATGCCAATTAGTTGTGGTGATTGAAAACTTAGATTCACCGCATTTCTTACATCTTCATATTCATAAAATGCTTACAGAAGTACAATAGATTAGGAGTTTTCAGTTCTTTAGTGAGTTTGTCAAGTTTATGGAATGTGCACTCCATGCAAAAACTCAGTGTAAGTACATCAGATTTGCAAACATCAACTATTTCATGTCTACCAGGCTTGAATAGCACCTATCCAGCCATTCGAAAATTATGACTGGTGCAACACACTGTGAAAAACGATGAAAGAAGTGACATACATACAATTACATACACCAAGCAAAGTACCCAACCATCTACCTTCATACTTCCTTTACTAAAACAATTTGCCTGTGTAATTCAAACATGCAGCACTATTTCAATTAGAAGAGTTTGAAGATGTACGGGACACATTTTAAATATCCTTACTTTAATCAATGCCATTGCTATTAATGCACTATCTTGGTGTATTGAATTGTGTGCACAGCGTCGGAAAGGATTAATCATATTCATGTAATCTTTACTGAAACTCAAGGCATAATACTCATATTTGTTTACAGTTTTGTGATGAGACAACACGACAGATGCGGGAGTTAAAAAAGCATCTTTATAAAATTCTGTAGAAAGCAAGTTGAAGCAAGTTTCTACAACCTCTCGCAATACCGAGCTATTTCCCATGAGTGTTCTAACAGTTCCTTGTAACATGATGCACTGTTTTCAGACATAGCTTGAATCTTTGTATCTCAAGTTTTGGAAGCAACTTATGAATTGCTATAACAAGCAGATTTGAAGCCCCTACCCAGACTGCAGAGCCACTTTAACACCACGTGTAATGAATTATGTCATCCATATGGCACAGTTTCCGAATATATTTCCAAGCATGAATCTTATAATTGCAAGTTATGTAAGAGTGTACCTATGCGATTACTTGGGGACAGCACGAAAAGACGGGAGAAGGCTGGACAACATGAATTCAGGCAAAGAATTTTGTTTACAGACAAACATATATATACTAGGCTTGTTGTCCTGCGTAGTTGCAGCTGCTGGATAGCGGGATAATGTAAACAACAACCGCACAGTTGAACTGCTGTTCTGCCTTTTGCTACACTTTGCGTCAAGGCTCAGTCCGAGTGACCCTTTTCGCACAATGTACCCAGATTGCTCGACGTGAAAAATAAAAGGAAAGTTCCAGCTTTCCCAACAGTCTCTTTGACACTATGACTGACCTTGTGAATATGATATAACAGTGGCCACCACACTTTAAGGAAATGTTAGACATGGGTTCAGAAGCTCTCCTCCACTTGGTGATGCCTCGATTTCTTGAGGACGCCTTTTGGTGTTCCTGTGATGAGCTTCACAGCGAAAGAGTGTGCCGATGCGGAAGGCAGAATACCCTCCTCCAAACATTGGGCATAGCTCCAGCATACATAACACTAACCAAAGAAAACCCTGTGGTCCAGAAATGGAAGATCACTGTCTAGTGGTAGTTTTTCCCCGTACGTGAACTCATCTAGCACTGCAGAGAAGACAGGAAGAAAATCACTCTACACATTTAGTAGCCTTACTTCACCTAATATAGAGGAGAAAGTTGCCAATGAAGCAAAATAACTTTACTACACTGGTGCCCACAGTAGCTAGTGTTTTACGGTTACCTGACAGTGTTTTTGTCTGTAAGAAGTTGCCAAGCAAGGCTACTCAAGAAGTTCAGCCATTTTTTAATGTCTCCTCCACAGTGCCAGGTGTGCTCATGGAAGTAAAACTGCTGGAAGGCAAGCTCCAATATCTGGCTTGAAGGTTTTCTGTGGTGAGCATCGTGCTGGATCTATGCCCCACACTCAAAAGTGTCTTGGCCTTTCCTATTAGCGCACTTGAACACTGAAGCGTGTTGTTGCTACAGGAACACAAGGGCACTACCACGAAGTGGAGGGGAGCTTCAAGACCCAAGTATGGTTGCTTTTAACAGTGTGTTCGCACTGCCTTTTGCCGTGCATTGCCAAGAAGCATTTAACGGAGCTGAACATAGGTGAAGTCTTCAGTCGGAGTACTTCAAGGAAGCCAAGGCCTATCACTGCTATACAATACAAAGGAAGCTGTCAATTCAAGCAAATTGCTAGGGAGAGTTGGAACTACCTTTTTATTTTCAGGGCCAACAAACTGGTCAGGTACGAAAATGTCAACCGGACCAGGTCAAGACGAGAAGTTTGCATCAAGAAGTATGTGCTGGAGATCATAGGAAGTGCAGTTGGTGCTGTTTACAACATCCTACTGCCCTACAGCAGCAATTATGTAGGACAAACAGGACGACGACACAAGGACTATCTTAGGAAACACGCACAGACCCTCGACACAAGATGGGGAAGCAACGTAGCTATTGATGCTGCTTTGTGCAGTTGTATATCAAGTTTTGAGCAATGAAGAATCCTCATGGCACATGTTCAAAACATACAAAACTCGCAGAATAGCCCCCACAGTGTATACACTAGTGTGTATACACTTAATCTTCTAGACAAATTAAGGTATTTCAGATGAACTGCTAGAGCGTTCTGAACTGGGCTGGTTGGTGCATGTATAGGAAGGAACTGAATGGTGCCATAGACAGGATAAAGGGAATGTGTTGCTGTGCCCTTCACTTCATTCTGGCAGTAGTGCTGTTCATTCCCTTCAAAATATTCATATATTTTGGTCATCTGACCACGTGACAGCTGTGTGCTGAAGCTATATTTTACCTTGTTATGATACCTTCCAATGTCACACGCAAATCCGTCGAGGCATCTTCACCTATTATAGTAAGCTGAGCAGTGGCTAACAGTGAGCTTAACTGTGGCTACACTTAGTTACCATGGAGCCCATGCATGACAGTGTTAGAGGTCAGTATGCAGGTGTTTTTGCATACTCATAGAGGCAAACTAAACGAAGAATTTTTATTGGTGCATGTTTTATCTGTTGCCTCATATCCCGAAATCTGGTGCTATTAGCGTTTTTTGAACACAACTCATGTACAACCGAGACAAGTATGAAACAATCCCACTTTCAAGTCGACGTCCTCATGCTGAACCATTTGGTTGCCCCAGGAAGAACAAAACATCATTTATCTTTTGGATGCATCTGCAACAATTATTATACTTGTATAGGCATTGTCATTCAACCAACATTTGCAATCAATGTCCATTAGGACTGCATATGCATGACTGATATACGATAGAATGGCACAGCTTACCAGAACAAATAGCACAATGCAAGACTGCTTTGCCACTGGTGTTGCAAGCAGGCCCCCATGACTGAGAAACTGAATGCAAGGCGGCACACAGACATCCTTCACTGGTGCAACAGCTGCAAATGAAATACTGATATCAGTTACTTTCTGACCGGTCATCCAAAGCAAAGCACAAACATCTTTATATACAATTACACTATTGCATATAAGCTCGTCACTGAGTTACTGTTATTGCTGTGAGATAGCTCACAGTATTTTATAAAGTGCTAATGGCCTCGTTTAACTTTTTGCAAAAAAAACTTTATGAAGCACTTTCTATTAGAAAAATGAGCTGACAAAAATTTTGCCCTGCATAAATTACAACACATGCACGCATTTTAGAATTATTGCAGTGATGCGTGTAAGCTGAAAATTAGGCTATGCACCTCGAGACAGTAAGCGTGGACATATAGTTTGGTTTGTTTTTACACTTGTTAGGAATATATATAACTTTGGAACGTCCATAATGCACGTTTGGCCACCACTATTCTATGTCAAGGTTAAGTTAAAAATTACTTTTCGCATGCATTTGTTTTACAATTACGGCCGCATATGGGCAGAACTTAAGCGGCAATCCTCCCTCCCAGAATACGTGATATGCTGACGTACTGCGTCAGAACGTTAATCGTCAGCCTGGTAGCTGTCAAAAAAAAAAAACGAATACAGATTGCCAGGTAGAAAATAATCCGTTTCCTTTGCAATGACTCTTAACGGGTATCACGCGGACAACTTTCAATTGCGATCGTGCACGATTGCTCGGGCTCTACAACAAACGAAAGGGCACCGTGTGACACCCGTGTTCCCTACCACTGCAGGTGGCACAAGGTTATGGCAGTAAGCACGCTCCACCGTCATTTGATTGTAATGAAGGGGCATGCCCATCGAACATGCTCAATGAGGTCTTCATACATGAGCAATCTTCCAATCCCGGGCGTGAACACTGCGATTATGCACGCCCAGCCAAGGCACTGCGTCCGAAGCTTATAATAATGGCTAAAAATTTCACTGTGATGCAATGCGTCACCGAATATTGGTAACATAACGTTGCACCGCGTCGAGAGAGATACTAACGGGTACAACGCCTTCACTTAATTTTGGAACGCCGAGCACACAGCACAACACAGTACTAACTGGAATGCTAACGTCCGTAAACCAGCGGCCACATTAGACGACAAAGGAGCTACTAGAGGCGTCAACGCCGCTAATATTGCCTACACGTCTCAGTTGTAGTGAGTATGCATTCAACACAACAAATGAAACACCCCTTTATCACAGACTCGCAATGTCGCTTTGTCAATCCTCATGGCCAAGGAAGCTCGTTAAAAGCGTGCTCACACAACACAATTGAGCCCATCACCGGCCATCGCGGAGCATTTCGCACGCGCGACGTGCACCAACAACGAAAAAAGGACACTTAAATCACTTACTTGTGTAACAATCCAGCGCCGATTCCTTCCTATTTAGTGTGAAATCACAAATGCGACAGGAACACCACCTCCACCGTCCGCCATTAGC
The DNA here is from genome assembly GCF_013339745.2 of Dermacentor silvarum. NCBI lineage: Eukaryota > Metazoa > Arthropoda > Arachnida > Ixodida > Ixodidae > Dermacentor > Dermacentor silvarum. The sequence goes on from NC_051154.1 coordinate 439,700,197, forward strand.
GAGTACTCGTACAGTTGTTTGTGCTGGAGGAATCCAACGCAGCGTGTAGGCGCGACGAAGGGGTGGTAAGCAGCGCCACCGCTCAAACCCTACCTGCTTCTTTTTGTGCGTTTACTATGCTCGCACGCGAATAATGTTCAAACAGCATTATCTATGGTGATATATGTAACTGGCAGTGAGAGTAGACAGTGTCTTTTCGTTATATTCTTTGCGTGTTCATTTTTCACTAGTAACATGTTCAGTTGCCCTCCTCATGAAATTACGGACGGCTCTCCGTATTTCAAAAACGGAGCTCACGTCCGTCTTTTTTACGTAGAACCCCGCCGTTTTTCATAAACGGAGCTCACGTCCGTCTTTTTTACGTAGAATCCCGCCGTTTTTCATAAAACAGAATGGTATACGTAAATTTTACGTAGGTTTTTGCTGTAAAATTACGGAAATTTTTTACAGTGTATGTGGAGAAGAGAACAGCGGTGAAAAAAAAAAACTGAGAGGACCATTTAGTCACACGTTAGTTCGGGGCGTGAGAATGACATAGTCTGAGGAAATAAGCTCGCTACTGCAAATCTTTAATTGAACGTTGCGCTTCAGTAAGTTCTTGGTTCGTAAGATCGTAAGAATTGCTTTTTTTTCTTCGCCGTTGTTGTGTGCGGCCACGTTGGTAATTATTTATTTTGTGTCGTTGAGTGCAATAAGGGTGCAAGGAAACCATGTGGTTTTCTTCCACCCTTATTCCGCTCAACGACACATGATGCACCAACTGAACCAACAGTGAAAGATCCTGCCTTTATTTTATTTATTTATCCACCCGCCGTGGTTGCTCAGTGGCTATGGTGTTGGGCTGCTGAGCACGAGGTCGCGGGATCGAATCCCGGCCACGGCGGCCGCATTTCGATGGGGGCGAAATGCGAAAACACCCGTGTACTTAGATTTAGGTGCACGTTAAAGAACCCCAGGTGGTCGAAATTTCCGGAGCCCTCCACTACGGCGTGCCTCATAATCAGAACTGGTTTTGGCACGTAAAACCCCATAATTATTATTTATTTATTTATTATTTTTCTTGAGCTTAATTTCTTTTTGGTAAGGTCCAAGCAGGGGAGCGTATACAAGTTAAATGATAACGTAAGCATCCTCACACATTTATAAAAGAATAACACAGAGAAGTTTCACTGAGTCAGAATGATGCGCCGAAAGCAACAGTTTGGTTTTAGTTTTGCATATGAACACACTAAATGCACAAGTTGAAGTCCACAGCATTGCTAATAAAGGACTCAGTCGGCATAGTCGGCATACAGGGCAATGGCTGCTTCAGGTAACTTGTTCCAGTTAGGCTACGTGCCTTGAAAACGATAAAAAACTACGGGCGCTAATGTAACTGGTTCATTGTCTGACCATTTTGCTGCGATTAGTGCATGACGAATGCTCGAAGAGATCTTAAAGATTAAAAAAAACTATAGATATTTTTTACTGACCACGGTAGAACTCATAAATAACACGAATCGCTTCACTTCGTACTCGATTTAACATACGAAACGCTTTGCGGACGGAACAATGCCCAGGATTTTGCCTTCAAGAAATACATTGTAGCCAGCCATGAAATTATTCGAGTGTCTTTAATTGTCTCACAGAAATCCTCAAGAAAATATTGTACAGAAAAATAGGATACATGTAGTGGATGCATTTACAAAAAAGGATACATTTACATACAAAAGAAAAGAAAAAGGACGAAGACACTGAACATAGAAGTGTGATTTGTCGGCATATAATCAGCATACAATGCATCCGGGTACTGTTCTGCGCATGCGGAAGAGCAATATGTTGACAAACTTTAAGTTCGGAAACACCTTGAAACCCTAGACGGTTCGATCAGTTATCGAGCTCTCTGAAAAACTATTGCCCTTCGAAAATTACAATACCTGGAAGTAAAGGCCTATGACCACGTCATTGCTAGAGCATGCGTCTTTCTCGCCGCTGAAATCTGTTCCGCATACGTTGTTGAAATGAAGTATACGCTCACTAAACAAAATCGAATATCGACCATGTCACTCTATCGTCCAAACGGGTCCCTCGACAACAATGCCGATGAAAAGCTTTGGCAATGATTGCTCATGTATGCAGCCAATGGCGATATGAGCTTGCGTAAATTACAGGTTAGAAGTACAACAAAAAAGTACCACGAATTTTTGTTAATTTCTACGGGTGCACAACGGACCTGCATACCCATCCCAAGTTTTATTACCACAGTTTATTGAGGCCGACACAGGTTTGCGAACAAAAACATTTATTATGTACAAAAACAAGTTATCTCAGTGTGTAGTAGAACGCGCCGCACAACGGTATGATAACGCCATTTGCATAATCCGGCACGGTTGGCAAGAACTATATGTATATATAAAAAATCTTTAGTCTCATACCAGATGTCAACGGTGTTAAGTCAATTAGGTGAGCATGTTAATTTTAATTTCGCATAAAATTTAAGTGATGCTCCAGCGCTGTTTTAATATAAAGTCGTTCCAATTAATGTGATGTCTAACATATGACATTTCCTTCATTGTTAATCGATCGCTTAGTCAAATTGATTATTATGTTTTTAGATATTGTGAATGAACACCCTGGCCTAAACATAAGCGGTCTTACGTCAAAATTGTTCATAACATTAGATTCCAGCCAGTCCTGATGCTGGAAATCAGCGAACGCGGTCGGTAAATGGAAAACACCAACGAAAAACTTGGTGAATTCGACCCTTGTTTCGGCACGTTTTTGACACAAACCAATTACCAAATAAGACACTTATGTTCCTAATTGGCTCAGCCTATGATGTAATGATTTTTCTCATTTGCCGTCCTTGCGTCTTGCTGCCGTACATGGTAGTTACTGTTATGAATTGCACAGGTGCTTATATAGACCCTTTTCCCGGCGATCACATGGACGCTGCTATGTTTGATCACGTGATGACGCGTCCATTGCATGCCTCAGCTGCCTCCGTTGTCTCCGTGTTTACAATACATACGCATGACGCCTGTGCGGGGCAGCAAACCTCTGTTTTGGCGGATATAGTAGACGGTGACTCTGTGGACGACACGAAACCTTGGCCAGAGCTTTAGAGGATATGTAAGTGCTTTCAGAGCTCATTACGCGGCACGCCTTGTCCAAACGGCGCGAGCAGCGGATATGGTGCTTCTACTAAAACCGGGGCTAGAAATCTATTCCAAGCTGTCAAAACTTTCCGCTTATGAAGTTAATCAGGATCAGTGTGTTTTACTCTTCGTTCTTTATTTTAGCAAACATTTCGAAGCAGTGGTTTGTCAACGTTCCTGATTCAGTAATGTTCCTCGGTGCGGTCACTATCTGATTGTTTATTTTCAGCCTAATCGCTCGAGGGTGTGCTCAGTTGTGATAGATTTGTTCTTGGTGCGCACAAGGCTTGGAACGTAAATGTTCTGTACTTTGTGATAGCTTGTAGCAAAAACGTATTATCGCTAAAAAATATGGGGTTTTACGTGCCAAAACCACGATCTGATTATGAGGCACGCCGTACTGGGGGACTCCGGAAATTCGGACCACCTGGGGTTCTTTAACGTGCACCTAAATCTAAGTACACGGGTGCTTTAGCATTTCGCCCCCATCGAAATGCGGCCGCCGTGGCCGGGATTCGATCCCGCGACCTCGTGCTCAGCAGCCCAACACCACAGCCACTGAGCAACCACGGCGGGTCGCTAGTGACTCGCTTACTCTGTGGACCGTCACGAAACGTTCGGCTTTGTAGATTCGTGTGTTGTCGTTGTAGTCGTCGTCACATTCTTCGGCACATCGATTCAATTCTGCGCCCATGCACTCATTCTTGATACGTTGGCGATAGAGTAGGTGGCATAGCATGTGGTTAGGACAACTTTACTCCTTTAGTACCTTCAATTGTACTGGTGAATTCAGGAAATTATTTGTATGTGTGATACATAGGTGCAGTTGATTCCATTCTCGTATACCCAGTGGAAAAACAGCATGTTTAAAAGTTTGTTGTTGTAGGAATATTCAGTCAGATTATTTGGATGGTATTGACGTGCAGTTCGAGATTTGGAACACGAGATGTTTTCCGACGCGTCTATCTTAAAATTCTTATGAAGAAGGTGGAACAAAAACTTTAGGCGTGCTTCTTTCGCTATATCTGATAGCGTTCTTAGTCTTAGACGTCCATAGAAGATGAGTGGGCGAGTCAGTAGTGCACCTGTGCTTATTATGTATAAATCTTAAGGCCTTCGTTTGCACTCCTTCCAGTATTGCCAGGTTAGTGATTGTGTGCGGGACCCAAACCACATCTGCATATTCCAGGATCGGTCTTGTGAATGTCTTGTATGCGAGAAACTTTAGGGGAGTAGGCGCTACCTTTAGGCATCTTTTAAGAAAAAATAATTGAAGTAGTGCTGGTGCGGTAATGTTGTCAATGTGCAAGTTCCATTTAAGGTCAACGGCAAGCGTGACGCGTAGATATTTATGATCACGTACTTTAACCAGAGCTGTGGCGTTGATTGCATAAGGAAAGTGTGAGGGTTGTTTTTTTCTTGTCACGGTGATTATGGTGGATTTTTTTTTACTTTAAGTGACATTTGCCACTGCTTACACCATTCAGATATTGTGTTAAGGGATACACTCTTAGAAAGGTTGTCTGCATAATTGTTAATTTCTCAGTAAATAACACAGTTATCGGCGAAAAGTCTAATGTTGTTGGAATCGGTGTTCGTAGCAATGTCATTGACAACGATTAGGAATAACATCTGCCCAAGGACTGATCCTTGTGGTTCTCCTGATGATACGGAAATAGATTTTCATGTCACATCTTCGAAGAATACAAATTGTTGCCGGTTTAACAAACAATCTTTAACCCAACAGGTGATGGATTCGTTACCTAAAACGACTTCTACTTTCGCAATTAACTTGTTGTGGCATACACTATCAAATCCTTTCGATAGATCTAGCAGGACCATATCTGTTTGGCTACGGTTATTCAGGCTAAGCGCAAGGTCATCTACAACTTCATTCAATTGTGTAATAGTTGATAAGCCAGTTCGTAATTCGTGCTGGTTTGGAGAAAATAAGTTTAGTCATTCAAGGAAAACTGTAATGTGTTTAAAAATAATATGTTCTAGGAGTTCGCTCGACGTACTAGTATGAGGTATGGTCCTATAATTTGATACCATACCTTCATCTCCGGACTTATGTATTGGTATGATTTGAGCTATTTTCCAGTCTGACGGTAATTTAGCTAACTGTAAATAATTTCTTAAAAATAAGCCGAGATATCTGCTGCACCATTCTGCGTACCTTTTAAGAAAGTCGTTTGGAATGACATCGGTGCCACTAGATTTATTAGAATCAACGTTCAATAGCAGGTTCAAGATACCGGCATCTGTAATTGTTTAGGTCATCGATGCTCATAGTAATGCAACAGAGGGTATACGCTGATTTTTTACTGTAAATACTGACTGGAAAAATCGTTAAATGAATCAGTCTTTATTTGGTTTTCTTCTGCAGATAGTTGTGACTCTATATACGTGTCTACTGAAGTGCTTCCAGAACCTACGGGGATTATTTGTAAGGGAATTCGGAAGAGTTACGTTTAAATAATAACCTATTAGGGCGTTGGTTTTATTTCTAAGGTCTTCTATAGCGTACAGGAGCTTTGAAGTTTGGATTATTCTTTGCTGTTTTACGAAGCCCATTAACTCGGCGCCTTCGACTGCATAACCTCTCGCGTGATCCATGGGTTGGAACTTTGCTGTTTCTTTATTTTTTTAATATACTTGTCGATACAAAAAATGCAGTCGATTTGAACGTATTGCAAAGAGTATTTATGTCATAGGAATCGTCAGAGGCCAGCTGTGAAAAGCTATGAATATCGCGGTCTAAGTGCGTTAGCACACTGCTGTCATCTTCCCTGTGAAAGTTGATTATTACAGAAACTTCGCTGTGATTTGTTATTGTACTGCTAAGTGGCGAAATGCATATTGGTATATCGCGGTGTGCGATGCCTTGAATAATATCTGATTTGATAGCACTTATCGGGAAGTGTTGGCAGAGAAGAATAAGGTCAAGAACGCTTTCTACTGTGCCTTGTGGGTGTGTAGGCTCAATCATGAGTTGTTGAAGGTTAAATATTAGCATCAGGTCAAGTAGAGCATTGAGACTGGTGATGATATGCATGGTATTTCAGTCTATGTTAGCAAGCTTGAAATCACCCATCAGAAATACAGCTGTTAACACGAACAACGGCCTTTCCATACGGGTGTTACACGGACAACCCTCTTTCCAATGGATGTTACACCTGCTAGCACCTTTGAGTTCACTACAGCCATGTAGTTGATAAATGGACTTCCTAGGTCTCGTATGTGCTGCCTAGCCTCAGCTCAGTACAATCGCTTTCAATATGAGCTGGAATGCGCGAGGCGTGGCCGAATTGTTCGCCTGGTCGAACAGGTGGCGCCAGCGTGCGACGCTTTCGAGAAAAGAGTGGAGAAGGTTTCGCCATCCCAGCAATGTGCATACCCCTGTGCTCCTCGTCCTCTTTCTTTTCGGAGCCATAGCACACTGCCGCTGAGCAGCGATCGGCCGCGGTGCATGTGGCAGTGCCGCTGCAGCACCGTCCTCCGTCTTGAGGGCTTCCGCAGAAAGAAAAAAGATGTCTGCCGGTACCATTCCGGTTATTTCCCATCAGGTGTGCGGCCTTGCCAAGCGTTGAGGTCCCGTAACGGCCGAACACCTGGCCGAGATCGTGCTTGTGCGTGCTTTACCGGTAGGCCCCCGGCGACAGCTTTCGTCGGCCTCCCAGAGCCGTGGCGAAAGCTGTACTAGAAATATAGCTTAGCAGGGTGGCTGATTAGGCTTGTTGGCAATCTATTAACGTGAATGTAATGCGCGAAGGTAAACGTGGACGTTTAGATAAGACAAGGACAAGCGCTGCCACGTCTACTAGAAAGCCTTTTGTGGTTGGGCAAGGGGTACCCAGAGACCTCTTAACTACTTGTGGAGCTGTCTCATCTCAAGCCAGCCTTCCCTTACGCCGCCCCTGATTTCCTTGGGTCTACACGTGCGCATTTGCTCTTGGTAAGTAGGCCCTGCTTGGCGGGCCCGAAATTTGGAGGCATTGTTTGGTTCTTGGTAGCTTTTAGCGACTCCCTCGCCACAATCGGCCCTCGACACATCTCTGCTCTCCTGCGTGTAGATTCCGCGCGCTCGTCGGCTAGAAATTATCATGTGACCATCACGTGGTGAGAACCGCTTTCCCATGAACCTCTCCTTCGTATATTTTATGACTAAGGCTGCAGGATTCTCACGTGACTCCCCCCCAGTCTTTTCTTTCCTCCATGCAGAAATGACTACTCTTTGGTCTAGGGCAGGCAGTCTAGACACCACCATGTCGGGAGATAACGTAGTTTCCGTAGAACGGAAGACTGCGGAAGACCTATGCAAACACCGACTGTGCGGTAAGGACGGTGCTCATTAATAACGAAGCATGATGATATTTTCTCTTTCGAAGAGCAGGCGCCTGCGGCAGACAACATAGATCTGCAGTCTACTATGGAGCAAAGGATGCCACCGACAGACAAGTATCACGTGATTCATGTATTATGCTTGCGACACAACACTGCTGTCCCGGCCAGCGCATCTGTTCACCACTTCTTCAGCTTCGGCATTCATTAGCTTGATTAAAAAAAGGGAAAGTTATCTTTTATATGGCAACTTTGTGAAGCAACTCCTCCGGTTATCCAATAAGGATTGTAAAACCTCGTTTTGCTTTGCTTTCTTTTCAACTTCGCAACAACATTTATCTTCTAAATAAATTTTGTGTTACGTCTGTGTGAATTTATAATTCCTCTAACTCATTCCTGTAGCACCAACACGGAATGATTCTAATTCCTGTAGCGCCAATACGGCTTTCACAAAAAAAATATGCTGTGAAGTTCTTACAAGTTGTTTAAGATGAAATAATAGACACTTTCTATAATCGTAATATTTCTAGACTTCAGGAAGATCTTTGACGCCACAACGATGAAATGATTTTGGAAACATTAAACGAATACGTAACACAAGTTTTCCGTAATTTAGTTAGTAGTCACCTCACTAATATATTTAACTATACTGAAACGCAAATCACAAATAGGTAAGGTAACATGTAGCTTCCTACATCACTCTATACTTGGCAACATTTAGTTCTCATTATACATAAATCACACTTACTGTAAATATACTCCTAACACTAGGCACTATTATTTATGGCCATGATACCCCTAACGCCTATTTATCTGGTAAATATCTGAAAAGTGTAGAGAAGCAAGCGAATAAATGGTTTATTCGTTTGTCCCAGGGGCCAGAAGCAAGTAAACTACAACTTTTCACAAAAAGAAACAAAATGCTTTATAGTTTTTATATCACGAAGCAAATGTGTGCATCGCGAAACGCATCACACTTCGAGGGGTTTTACTCTAGCGTGGTGTGTGTAAGAAGTGCCTGGGTGTTATTTTCCATCAAACACTAAATGGGTCCTTCCACATAAACAAACTTCGTACCGACGTTTCACGATCCATAGGCATAATAGGTAAAATCAGGCGCTTCTTGCCACGTTGGGCCACCAAGCAGCGTTCCTAACCATTAGTGTAATCGCGTATTCATCAACTGTCGCTTAATTTGAGGCATGAGAACTAAAACGAATAAAGTAAGATTGCACGTATCAAAATCGCTCCCAGCCGAACGCCTGTGGCCGCATTTTTCCAGCAAGCACAACTCACCAACGTTTGAAAAATTTTGTAAAAAGCGATCTTATGATCAAATGAAAAGGACCACGAATGCAATCGATGAAATTATTCTCGGAAATCACTTACATATAATTTTAGACGTCCTACATATTAAGTGATGGGGTACGTTAAGAGTCAGGGATTCTCCAGAAGCGTCGAGCTTCTCAACCCTATCAGCGAAAACTATAAGTGGGCACACAGATTTGCCAAGTTTCCCTCGAGGGCCTCCTCACCCAGCGCAGTTTGAGTCTTTCTCGCCGCCGCGCTCTAGTCTGCTGCAAAGCCATGGTGATAACTCCACGCCCGCAAATTCCTGCGGTAATATTCTACTGCTGTTAAACCTCAAAGTCTGACTTCTGGCTCATGTGGAAGAATCACATCCATACAGCTGTTCGTGCACAGTGATCAGATCGTTTGCATCATTGCACGCCTTTCGGACTTCCTCGCAAACACGATGCAGCTCATGAGCCAGGCACGTGGCGTGTATCATTCGTGGGTAGAAAGCTTTCAGAAGCGAGGAAGCCTTGCGCATAACACGACGCTGCATTGGTGTACTGTAGCGAAACCTTGCTGTCGTTAATTCTCGATGAATAAAGCGGATTCAACGAAGACTTGACAAAATGCGCCATCGTCTCCTATTCGTTTCCTCGAGAGCCTTTCAGCTTAGCTAAAAAGATTTCGTTTTCTCGCCTTCATCGAATTTCCCAACTATCGGATGCGCAACCGATCTTCTCTTGACGTCCGTGGTTTCATCCATAGCTCGGTGGTCCACAAATAACCAGAAGCATATGAGTCTCCAATATTTTTTCTTCGATTATTTTCATTGTATCTTCATACATGGTTCGAATGTAGTTCTTACGCAGAGTTCACTCTGATGACACGCATTGTTGGCAGTATTTTCGTGAAATTTTTGTAAAGCTTTGGATGTGACATTCGCCCCAAGAATGTTAGCAAAAACAAGATCGGCGCACAAACCCACGTGGAAAGCGCTGTTTTTCTCGTCCACAAACTTTCGGACAATAAGGTTTGCTTAGATGTGGATGGTTCGGCGCGGCGAGTATATTGTTGGTGTCACGCCGTTTTCACATGCGGCGCCAGGTGGCTCTTCTTTTTGTCACGGAAGCTGTGCGAAGAACATTTATGCCACTATGATCTTGCATTTCGCTCATTAATTATGGTTACGCTCTTCAATATTGTACCCCTCGTTCACAAGCCCGGCAACTTTGGGGGACTTGCGTTGACTCACCCTTGAGTCAACAAGCACAAGTTGCAGCACGCTGCTCAAGAGGGATGCTACATGGGAGAGACTTGCGCTGACCAACGGAAAAGCGCACGTGTTACGAACCGACCATATTGCTCCTTGGTCACAGCGGTAGTCCAGTTCGCTACATCTAATTCCCAGTACCTATGTCAGAGTCCCGGATTGCTGACATAACTATTCAGAGTTACCTGCGTTAAGGTATATGAAAAGGGTTTTCGCGTACCACTTAACTTTAACGTTAACGCACCGTGCTGCGCTTTACTTCAAGCTTAAAAGAAGCACATTTTTTTCATATCAACAAACTATGAGGCGTGAAACCTGCTTAATAAAAACCGGCTGAAAACCAGCGCGATGGTAAATTGGTGAATATGTATATATTACGAGGGTTACCGGGGCATTACAAAGGCCGAATGGCGCAACCTTGAATTGGTAGAGGTCGTCAGGTGTTAAGAAGGTAGTTTTCTCACGGTCCATGTCATCTACCGAGATTTGCCAATAGCCTGATCGAAGGTCTACCGATGAAAAGTACTTGGCTCTGTGCAAGCAGTCCAAAGCGTCGTCAATGCGCGGCAAGTGGTAGATAGTGCGCGTGATTTTGTTGAGGTGTCTGTAATCGACACAAAAGCGCAAACTGCCGTCCTTCTTCTTGACAAGGACAACAGGGGATGCCCACGTAGTGCAAGATGGCTCGATAACGCCTTTAGTCGACATCTAATGGTTCTAATCTAATCTAATGGATCACTTGTCGTTCAGCATGTGAAACACGGTACGGCCTGCTGCATATCGGATTGGCGTCTCCGGTGTAAATACGATGGGTGACCACCGATGTCTGGGCTAAAGGGCGGCCGTCAAGGTCAAAAATGCCTCGGTAAGTTTCCAAGGGACGGCGGAAGTCAGCAGCATGTGCAGGAAGAAGGTCAGGCGCGATCATCTTGCCAAGTTCGTCTATGAGAGTTGGTGAATCGGAGCTTCCTGTAGAGGGCGACGGAATTTGGCCGTAAAGAGTCGATAACTCGCAATCGTTCACAGGCGCGCCCAAAGACAAGGCTCTGGGAACAATTTGAGTCGAGCAGGTCAAATTAAGGAGAGGGAGCGAAGTCTGATTGCCTGTAACAATGAGCACGGCTATGGGGAACGGTCAAATTCCTTTCAAGCAGTGTGTCAGCGGTGGGACATAGCACATAGACGCCGCCAGGAACAGATGGGAACGACATTAGAGTGACGTACGTAGTGGCTTGAGGAGACAGGCGGATGTCTTCGGCAGAGCATAACCGTGGCTGTGTGACTGGCGGACTATAGCAGCCGTGGGGTAGTTCAAGCTGAATCACACTAGACGCGCAGTCAAAGAGGGCTGAATAGGATGATAGAAAGTCTAATCGGAGTACAACATCGTAAGGGCCTTGTCCCAAAACGGCAAATAACACAGTGGTCAGGCGCCCCGCGATTCCAGTGCGAGCAGTGCACATACCAAGCACGGTAGGCGTTCCTCCATCGGGGACTCGGAGGGTGCGTGATGCAGCCGGTGTGAGGACTTTGTTCAACCGTTGGCGCAATTGGGTACTCATTACGGATATATGCGTGCCAGTGTCAATGAGTACTGGGACACTGACGCCATCGACTACAACGTCCATCAACTTCTGTTTGGTCGGCAAAGTAATCAGAGGGTTTTCCGATCGAGTCGTCAATGCAGCGTCACCTCCGGGAGCTGCATCGCTTTGTTTTCCGGAGACGGGCGTCGGCGCTGCATCGGGGACGGTGGGCGAAGAACCTGCGGCGATCGGGACAATGGTCGACGAGCTGGTGGCGAATGGGACTGGTGACGTCGGAATGACGACGAGGGACTGTTCCAAGGGGCACGAGCGTCATCGTTTGGCTGTTGCGGTTCAAATGGGGGCTGACAACGACGATGTCTCTGTTCGGGGAGATAAAAAACCGGCAGATCCCACGCCCAGTGGGAATCGATGTTATGCGAAGCAGTGTGCGGGGAGTCTACTAAGTCAATGAAACGACCATGAGAGCACCAAGACGTAGCCGGCTCTTTCATGACCTACATCACACGCATGTCAGGACATTCATGTCATGAATCCTCAAGAGTCTCTTTAGCTACACCTAAGCAACCTTAAGGCGAAAGCCTTAGACATGCTCATTAATATCACTTCGATGTAGCCTTTTCCTTCGCTTAGTACCACATCCGAACCATTCCATTGGTTTTTTAGCGTTAATACTTTTCGCTGAGTCATTGTTATTTTTGCTGAGTCATGGTCATGACTATGATTTCCACCACCATCTCTTAGTGTTTCCTTCACTTAGTACCCACGTCCGAACCCATTTCAGTAGTTTTTGAATATTAACCTTTTTTTGCTGAGTCATTGTCATGTTTCCTGAGTCATGCTTACGACTAGGACATATGCCATTATCATTTAGTGCTTCCTTCACTTAGTACCCACGTCAGAACCCATTTCAGTGGCTTTTGAGTGTTAATCTTTATTCGCTGAGAACATATCATTTATGTTCGTCACATGCTCTTGTCATAGTATGCCAATTTTGGCACATACCAAGTTAACGAAACGATCATGAGAGCACAACGACGTAGGCGGCTAGATAGATAGATAGATAGATACTGTCAATGTTCGCCAAGAAATGCTTCGCATTGAATAACTGGTGAATGGCGGTCGCAGTGGGTAGGAGACAGTACGGTCGTTACAATGGCGAGCAACGTGATCGATACGCCTGCCGGCAAAACAGATTGGCCGATCGTCTGCGGTTCCCCACTCGGCTGGATTTCGGTAGTGTGCAGGATACCGCTGACCATTGGATGGGCGAGGAGCATTTGACAGCTGTGAAGCGGCAATGGCGCATACAGAATGAACTCCAAGATTAGCGAGTTCTTCGTGGACTACTGCCTGCACAAATGGTAGTGCAAGCATGTTCTGCCTGCAGTGTTTCTGCAGGCAGAAAGGCCGCAGGAGCCATGGCTTCAAGTTATCGCCGCACTATCCACGTCAGGTCATCTGATGATGATGTTGCTGCATTCCTACCCTGTCATCACAAGAGGATCTCGCAGCTGTGTTCGGCATACGTGTGAACGGCGTTGCAATGAGGCGGCTCTTGGCCTGCTGAAACCGTTGACACTCTTTTACGATGTCCTGTACGGTTTCACTATTTTTTGCACATGAGCAGGTTGAAAGCATCGTCAGAGATACCCTTCAGTACATGACCAACCTTGTCTGACTCAGGCATATCGCTGCCGGCCTTACGGCGCAGAGTCAGCACGTCCTGGATGTAAGGGACGTACGATTCTGTGGATGTTTGGACGCGAGTCGCTTGTTCTTTCTCAGCGGCGCTCTTCCGATCAGCGGGACGGCCGAACAAGTCCCTCAGCTTCTGCTTGCAGGTGTCCAAATCGTTAAGCTCTTCATCGTGCTTGTCATACCACACCTTCGCCGTGCCTTGTAGGTAGAAGACCAAGTTAGCCAACAAATAATCGTGGGATCCCATTTGTTGTGGGCACTTACACGGTCGTACGTGGCGATCCAGTCTTCCACGTGGAGGTAGTCGGTGCCGCAGAACGTTCCTGGATCCCGCGGCTGAGCCAGGACAACCGTCAGGGTTGTAAGCGTTGATGTGGGCCGCGCCTTTTCGGGTCCTGTTTCGTTCGTCACGGTGTCCAGTCCGAGGTTACGACCACTGCGGAGCTCCGTTGTTCTCTTGCGGGTACCCAGCACCTCCACCAATTTGTTACGATGTGGAAGTCACATACAAAGATGTATTTACAATATTTGCAATATTTACAAGAAAGTCAACAACACATAAACAAGATGGCTGGCGATACCGATTCTACCTCCACACGTCAAATCATCTTCTTCTGAGTGGCGCCACTCTTGGTTGCGCCGTAACAATATACAGGCTGCTTCATTTTAGTTGCACCAAATTCTTTAAAAATTGCCTGTGGCAGATAGCCCAATTATAATTCTTGATCTAAACTACTCAATGAGGCGGGCATTACTTCCACGAGAAATCAAAAGCCTAATTGAATAATTAACATAATTACGCGAATTAACTTTTAATTATATATTATACGGCGCATCTTTCAATCAACGAATTATAGCCGCTGAGTTCGCAAGGCGTATCCACTTGGAACGAATCTCAGGACTTAACCAGTTTCCAGATATTAATCTTCAAAGTGTCCGACGAAATGCATGAACGTTCCAGTTAACATTGTGTTTCAATGCATAAAACAGCGTTTTCCTCAAAAGTTAACTGGAACGCCCACGTCGTCGGGTCGTCGTAGGCACGCGCAGAAAATATGGTCAAAACAAGTGCAGAATTGATCAAAACCGGTTCAAAATAACGTTACATGATTCAGAATATTGCAAAACATATTAATAACCAAGCATTAAGCGCATAATTTAGCAGAAACTTGTAAAAATCGTGAAAATCTTGTAATGTGATCTCATGTCGTCGTGGTCACGCGCAAAACCAACTTCTCAAAACAGGGTCAAAACAAGTGCAGAATTGATCAAAATTGGTTCAAAATAAACTAACACGATTCATTATAACTTAAGAGATTGGAATAATCAAGTACTAGGCGCGTTAATCAGCAGAAACTCGTGAAAATCGTTTCCCAAATGCCAGTCTGGTACCAGCACAGTGCAAAAGAGGGCGCCACCACCCCACAAGCGCTCGATCCCTCCTCACTCCAGCGCTCCTCCAGCACCCGATCAGCGCGCGCCGTGTGGCAAGAGAGAAGGAACAGGACTTTATAAGCAGCTGGCGCGCTCCGGAACTTCCTTTGTGCCATGGACGCCGAGCTGCAGGCGCACGTCGAGCGAAAACGCTGGCGCAGCACTGCTTCGCAGTTCACGTTAGTGGAGCTGCATTAGTGCTGGATTTGAGCTGCAAAATCGCTGGATTTTTTTTTTTACAAGCAGTTTCGCTATTACCTCCTTGGGCTGGAGATTAATAAAGCTGCGTAGCTACATACTGTCCAAAGCACGCCGTCACTGTACGATCGGCTTCGATTCAACGTAGCATTCACGACCAATTGTATCGCATAGGGTGTACCAATGATCCATACAAGGGATAACCGTGGCAGCTTAGAGACAGTGGAGCACATTTTACTTGAGTGTCTCACGTACCGTGAGCAGAGAAATTCGTTTGAGCGCCAAATGGGCATGAGTTGTCACGAGACGCTAACGTTATCTAGCTAGCACCTTTGGTCCAATGACCGGCTCTTCGAGACAGGGACAGGTCTTGAATTTATTGTTCGATACATCTCAGAAATTCGTCTTCTCGGATAGCTTTAACGATTCCCTATATGATCTAGAAAAGCTTGAATTGACCCATCGTCTCCCCTGCAAATATCATTATCAGGTGCACTCGCACATTCAATATTTATTTTATTCTCTCTTTTTTTACACTTTCCTCTGGAATGTTTAATCCCCTTCCACCTCTCTATGCAGAATAGCATGCCGGCACTTTTATTCATACCGGCAAAAATATCTGCTTTCTAATAAAGAGCTTCTCTCTCTCTCTGATCTAGTGGAAAGCAGAAATCATGCGGATGTGTCCTACGTTGCACAAGAGCTGTAGCTGAGCCCCGTCCCGCGAAACTTGACCATATGCACCGTCTGTCTTACTGGAGAAGTGCTCTCAATCGAGTCAACATTTATGAACCGAAACTTTACTGATAGACTGGCACTTTCGAGAAAGCATTCCAGTGCCGACGTTAGGAGCTGTGGTCACGTGTGTTTTCTCACTTTAACATTCTATTCGTGGCGTGACGACTGATCTGTGGTCACGAAGGCGCCTTCGGCGTTGCAAGAGCTTGTTAAGGTGATGTCACCACGGTAACGAGTGGCAGAACGTGGATATTACTGGTCAACATGGCAGCGACCGTAGACCAACGCTCAAAATGGGCCGTTTAAGAGTGCGATCGTGCTAGTGGAGGCCAGTGTTGCGGTCTTTTCTAAGGTGGCTTACAATATTCTGTGTTTTCGTCTTGTCGGGCGCAACGTTTGGAGGGAGCTCCGAGCGATACTCGTCCAGGAAAGTAAAGAAAACGAAATCCTGCAGTCGCGCATTAGCGGACATTGCGTGCCGCCAGACGGCCAGCCAGTTTATCGAGCCCGCTTTTTTTTTTCTTTTTTTTTTTTTTTTTATGAGTGCGTACGAACGCGCTTCTACATAGCGGCATCGCCGTGGCCATCGGCGCGCGGACGGCTCAATAAGCGCTGCTCACCTCGTAACCCCGGCGCCTGTAAATCAGCTCGTTTCCAAGTCGTAAAACGACGCCGGCCGTCGCCTTCGCGGCCGCCCATCCGGCTTCGAGAGAGGGACGCCGCCATTGGTTCTTGCTGCATACGGCTACGCGCAACGATGGCGTCCGTGCGCGCCGCCGCTGCAAACGTCGAACCCGCGTCTGTGTGTGCACAAACACGTACGCGAGATTCGCGCCGGTGACCGCGCCATCAAACTGTCGCTGCTTGATGGCTCCCGCACAGGGCGTGCGCATACACGTAAATCCGAAGCCCAAGTGACAAGAGGGAACACAGTCGCATTTTCTTTCTTTCTTTCTTTTTTTTTCCTCGAGTTGCAATGCCGCATTTGCGTCAGCAAGGTAAAAAAAAAGTAAGAAAAAAGAATTAAAAGTGCTCTGAGTTAACTCCCGATTTGCTCCGAGAATTTGGCCTTGGTTGGGTGCGCGCTGGGCCTGATGGAGCTATTTTCTGGCAGGAGTAATTACGCTGTGCTGGTCTCTTAACGCTTAGATATCCGCAGTACAGGCGGCATTTTACGACAGGTTTCGCCTAATGGAGCGCGTGACTGGTGTATCTGCCCTGTTTCCGGCGAGAGAAAGGCGAACTTATACAGGTTGGCTGTGCCCCCGAAATGCGGCATGGTGAAATGCGGCATGCTGTTTCGTCATAACACTCAAAGGAAGTATATCTGAAATAAAGTCAGGCGTACGTGAAATATTTTTTGTACAAGAAATCAGTTCGCTTCACGATCTCTCTTCATTTCATCTTGTTTGTTGCTGTCTCTGTCCATCTTGCATAGTTACGCGCAAAAAAAGAACATAGAGGTCGAAATATGCGCTCAAGCTCGGTTGAGCCTGGCGTTGTCAACCGGAGCACCAGTGAACCGCACAGCCTGTGTCCGTGCTCTCAAAGCAGCTGGTATAAAAGAGTGGTTCATAAAAACAGCCATCAGCCGGTCGACATATATGGAACAAATTAGTGAACGTGGCCGGGCAATAACGACAAACACTTCCTTTGAGCGAAAACACTTGTGAGTTAGGCCTCAGACATGCATGCTGAACTTTGCCGCGACGTAAACGTCTGTAAATAGTATACCAGATACCAAAGTTTTTTTTAAATTTTAGTCAGATTTTTTAACCATTGGAACGAGTAGTCGGCATGTTCGTGTGGATTACCTGAAGCGCCGACATTACTTGCACGACAAATTGCAGCATCGCTGGAGGTTCATAAAATTTACTAATTAACTTGTTAGGTATTCACTTTAGGGTACATGTTGCAACTGATAAATTGAAGGCGAGCACTAGTACAGTGATGTCTGCTGTGCAGAGCTCCTAAGACTAACACCACTTTCTAGATATCTGCAAACGTCACTTGAGGTAGTGTGCTTGTGCGTCATCCCACATGCCATCAGTACTCACTCTTTCCCTCTTTTCCTTTTTCAATTCCTCCTTTCCCTTACCCCCAGTGTAGGGAAGCAAACCGGACGCTCGTCTGGCTAACCTCCCTGCCTTTCCTTTCCTTGCTCTCTCTCTCTCTCTCTCTTGATATCGGCCCGCAAGCCTGCAAAAATATGCATCGGCGTTCCAGTTAGATCGTCCCGGACTGTTAGAAGGATGCTATTGAGAAACGGGCAACAGGAACGCCAATGTATTTCGCAGCACATATTGAGGATGGATATGACGAAAGCGGTGCTAGTCTTTCGATTTTTGCTAAGCATACCAAACTGCAGACTGAAGCATACATGACAAGTGGCGCATAATCTTTGTGATGCTCTTTTGCTAAGTGAAATGCCACAGGATTGAATCCTGGACCTGGCAGTCAACTTGAAACGCAACGGAAGGACGCCCGCGTGCTTAGCTTTGGGCCTCTAAAGAACCCCAGGGGGTGAAAAGTAATCCGGTGCCCTCAAGCTACGGCGTCTCGCGCACGTAGCTCACACTGCACCTTTGTGATGTTCATTTCGAACAGTTCACTAATTAACGTGTCATGTTGCAGCGCGATATGCATGGAAGTCCATAGCAGATAGATGCACGCAAGTACAATGAACATATAAACAGCATGCTATAAATGTAGTCCCGAGTTACGGGATATATCGTTGACCTATACGATTCCGAAGGGCACGCATCGGCATAATCGATGAGGCCGTTTGAATCAAGAGGATATTTGTTCGATTAAACTTCAGACAGGCATGCGCACTACAACCTCGACAATTCGAGG
The DNA here is from genome assembly GCF_013339745.2 of Dermacentor silvarum. NCBI lineage: Eukaryota > Metazoa > Arthropoda > Arachnida > Ixodida > Ixodidae > Dermacentor > Dermacentor silvarum. Next base: position 439,718,718 of record NC_051154.1, read on the forward strand.
GATGGGAACGGCGGTATCATGAAGCTCGTGTCTCTCAATGTTTTCCTTCCTACATTCAGCCTGGCATATTGCCCTTCCGTATGTGGTATGTAGACAAGCACGAGCTTCATCGTCCTGCAACGCTACATGCGCAGTTGTATTGCTCAAGCCTCCGCGATCCCTACGGCGTGCGAAGAGCCTTCGTTGAACGAGTTTCAAAACGTGCATTGAGGATTCTAAAAAAGCATCGAGAGTACCGCCAAGCGGCGCCACATTACACAACAAGTAACGCGCTGTCGGACCTCTTCTATCTCCCGTCGCCTCTTCGAGAGCGAGGGATATTCAGGCGGTGACGAAACGCTCCTCGCTCGTCACTTCATCCGATGCTTCTACCTCCCTTCATTTACGGCCCTAACCGAGCCGAGTTCACGCATGCCGGCCCTGGGTTCCCGACGGGGGTGCCCCGCAACTTATACGACCGTGCGGTGCTCGTGAGAGCGGTGGTCACGGCGTGGCGTCAGCGCGGGTAAAGCGCAGCCGCATTTAGCGCGGCTCGAACAAGTCGTTTACGGCGACGCAACCGAGATGGTCGCCGCTGATAGACCACCGGGGCCGCACGCAACGTACACCCGCGCGAGAGCGTGCGCAAACCACGCGGCGCGTCCCGAGGAGGCCCTCGGTGTTTTTTATGGTGTTGCGCGCGGTGATCAAGAGGCACGAAAAAGCAAACAGCAAAGTCTCTTCTATATACGAGCGTATACCTTCCGGGTTGGATGTGAAGGTGGGGGGACCAATTGCTCATGATGGAGGCGACCGCATACGCGTTGTTTTGCGGTGAATATAGTTCCAAGACAGTTCGCTCGGATTGGCTGCGGAAGCCGGTTGGACAGATTTTGACGAAGCTGCATCGCCGGAATTGACATCCTTTGGATCCTGCGATCCTTGCGCGCTCTGTGGCGCGCACCCGAACGTTCCGGCCGGTCACGGTGGGTAGTACTTTTGCAGAGCCGTGTTAACGAAAACGACGTCATTACGATAGTGTCTCAGCTGCACGCGTTCTTTGTTGGACGCGGCAGCACATCCGGGGTATTGTGCCCCAAACTATTTATTTATTTATTTATTTATTTATTTAATTATTTATTATTCATTCATTCATTCATTCATTCATTCATTCATTCATTCATTCATTCATTCATTCATTTATTTCTTTAGTTATTTGTGTGTGTGTGTTTCTTTCTTTGTTTCTTTGTCTATTTCTATACATACCCTAAATGCACGAGTGGGCATTACATTACATTACATTACATTACAGTATAGGGGAAACGGAATCATGACAGGCGATCGAGTATAAGGATTACTCCATGTGTCCGCAAGTAACCGTTTGCATATGATTAGCCGCAGCAAAAGTCACAGCTTTGCGGCCGCGGCTGTGGGCCACAGTGGGATAATGACTGGAGCTAGTAGAGGCATCTGCTTCACACGGCCTGTACCACGACGGCCTTCTGCAGTAAGGCCTTACAATCACGCTGCTGCCTTAGAATCTCATTACGGATGATGCTAATTGATGTGGAAAAAAGAAAGAAAGAAAAATCAGCGGGCCCCACGCATGTGTGTGAATCAGTGATTAGCAAATGTTTCTTCGATGTTTACTGAAATGTATTCTCCTTATACTTTACTTCTATGTAGCTCAACGCTCCGCACTCGATGCACACTATGGCCCCATTTTGTTTGTTTTACTTCTGTTCCACGCTTGGCTGCTTCTGTGGCCGACTTCCTTACTTCTCTGTGCAGCCAACTTCAATTTTCTCTTCTTGCCGCTTGTTCTACTAGTGTATTCGGAAAGAAAGCTTAGCCGTAATTGCGAAATAACTTTTTGAGTGTGAACTACGGCTCCCAAAGGGCACATTTTGTGCATAGACCATAGGCTGAAGCCCAGTGTTTTGCTGTTGGCCTGATGGTGGTGGCGGTGCAATGCACCGAATGAGTGATCCGGCGAGTCTATGCAGGAGCTGTTTGGGATGACACCAACTCTGGCGGCCAAGTTCACTTTCAATTGACATAGACCGAGGTTGGTCTACCAGCCATTCTACCAGCCAAGTGCCGCTTGGTAGCAGCCAAGTACCAGCCAAGTACCGTTAGAATAGTAAGCTGTTTGGGTAGTTGGTTTAACATATCTTGCAAAGGGGAGGGCACAAGTGTTGTGCAAAAAAAGGAGACCAAGCGTCCTTCCTTTCTTGGTCTCCTTTTTAACAGCGACGCTGCTCTAACCGTAAAAAGTGCCGCCTGCTGCCGCAAACCGTGGTGGCGTGGAGCAAAGGTAGAACACCCGACTTCAAATCTGAAGGTCGCAAGCTCGAATCCTCCTCCAGTCCAATACATTTTCAGGCATGGAGTGGCGCCTGACAACGGCAAAAAAATATATATCGCCGGAAGCTAGTGGGGCTATAGTAGTCCAGGTGCCACCAAACTAGGAAGGCCCACTAAGCTTCAGCAAAGTCACTCCCTCATCAGAACAGGACATGACCTCCCTGGTGCATTATTCGGCCGCTACCTCCCTCATGACTCCTCCAATTAACCCATGGCCCTCAGTCCCCAGAGGCTGCGGAGCCCCTGACCAAGGACGCGGTCAGACCTGCGACGTGTCAGAGGGTGCTAAGAATCTCTGGGTCCGGACAGGCCGCCAATGGAAACTGAACCTGGCAACGTTCAACACGCGCACCCTCTCGAGTGAGGCTAGCTTAGCAGGACTATTTGAGGAATTATCAGGCATTTCCTGGGATATTATTGGCCTTAGTGAGGTTAGAAGAACTAGTGAGGCTTACACAGTGCTTACTAACGGCCACGTCCTCTGCTACAGAGGTCTTCCAGATAAGAGAGAATCTGGGGTAGTATTTCTAGTTCATAACAACATTGCGGGAAACATTATTGAATTCTACAGCATTAGTTAGAGGGTAGCAGTCGTCATAATAAAGCTGAATAGGAGGTTCAAAATGAAGGTAGTACAAGCCTACGCCCCAAATTCCAGTTACGATGATAAAGAAATAGAACAGTTTTATGAAGAAGTCGAATTAGCAATGAGAAAGGTGCAAACTCAGTATACTGTAGTCATGGGCGACTTCAATGCAAAAGTGGGGAAAAAGCAGGTTGGTGAGGAAGCAATTGGCAACTACGGCATCGATTCTAGGAATGCAAGAGGAGACATGTTGGTAGAATTCACGGAAAGAAATAGGCTCCGAATAATGAATACATTCTTCAGGAAGCGCAGCAACAGGAAGTGGACCTGGAAAAGCCCTAATGGAGAAAAAAGGAAGGAAATAGATTTCATACTCTCAGCGGATCCAAGCATAGTGCAGAATGTAGAAGTGTTAGGTGAGGTAAAGTGCAGTGACCATCGGTTAGTGAGGTCTAGGATTTCTCTCAAATTAAAGAGAGAAAGAGTGAAATTAGTCAAGAGGAAACAGGCCAACCTAGACGCAGTAAGGGTGAAAGCAGACCAATTCAGGCTGGTGCTCGCAAACAAATATGCAGCTTTAGAACAGGAAGATGAACATAACATAGAGGTAATGAATGAAACCGTAACTAGGCTGATCTCAGAAGCAGCAATTGAAGTGGGAAGTAAGGCACCAAGGCAACCTGTAGGGAAGCTCTTCCAAGAAACAAAGGACCTAATAAAGAAACGACAAAACATGAAAGTGTCCAACTCAAGAGATCAGATAGAATTCGCTGAACTGTCAAAACTGATCAACAAAAAGAAAGTAAGGGATATTCGAAATTATAACGTGGGCAATTTCCGCCAACGCTATCGCGTAAATTTATGTTTCGTCAAGACAACCGATTGAGGAAGCCCTAAAATATGGACGCAGCATGAAATCAGTAAGAAGAAAGCTTGGCATAGGACAAGGCAAGATGTATGCACTGAAAGATAAGCATGATAATATCATCAGCAATTTAGATGACATAGTAAAAGCTGCGGAAGAATTCTATACTGACCTGTACAGTTACCAAAACAGCCAAGCTACTTTCATTCGCAATAGTGATGAACCGGATACAGAAGCTCCTTCTATAACTAGCGATGAAGTTAGAAGGACCTTGAAAGACATGACCAGGGGAAAAGCGGCTGGAGAAGATGGAATAACAGTAGATTTAATCAAAGATGGAGGAGATATCATGCTTGAAAAGCTTGCGGCCCTTTATACACAATGCCTCACAACTTCAAGTGTACCAGAGAGCTGGAAGAACGCCAACAATATACTTATCCATAAGAAGGGAGACGTTAATGAATTGAAGAATTACAGACCCATTAGCTTGCTTTCAGTATTATATAAAATATTCACCAAGATAATTTCCAATCGAATCAGGGCAACACTTGACTTCAGCCCACCAAGAGAACAGGCTGGCTTCAGGAAGGGATATTCTACGATGGATCATATCCACGTCATCAATCAGCTTATGGAGAAATCTGCGGAGTACAACCAACCTCTCTATATGGCTTTCATAGATTATGAAAAGGCATTTGATTCAGTAGAGATACCAGCAGTCATAGAGGCATTGCGTAATCAAGCAGTACAGGAGGCATACGTGAATATCTTAGCAAATATCTACAAGGATTCCACAGCTACCTTGGTTCTCCACAAGCAAAGTAGAAAGTTACCTATCAAGAAAGGGGTCAGACAAGGAGACACAATCTCTCTAATGCTATTCACTGCATGCTTGGAAGAAGTATTCAAGCTCTTAGACTGGGAAGGCTTAGGAGTGAGGATCGACGACGAATATCTCAGCAAGCTTCGGTTTGCAGATTACATTGTCCTATTCAGCAACAATGGCGACGAATTACAACAAATGATTCAGGACCTTAATCGAGAAAGTGTAAGAATTGGGTTGAAGATGAATATGCAGAAGACAAATAATGTTCAATAGCCTGGCAAGGGAACAAGAATTCAGGATCGCCAGTCAGCCTCTAGAGTCTGTAAAGGAGTACGTTTATCTAGGTCAATTACTCACAGGGGACCCTGATCACGAGAAAGAAATTTACAGAAGAATAAAATTGGGTTGGAGTGCATACGGCAGGCGTTGCCAAATCCTGACTGGGAGTTTACCACTGTCGTTGAAAAGAAAAGTATACAATCATTGCATTCTACCGGTGCTAACATATGGGGCAGAAACTTTGAGGTTAACAAAGAAGCTCGAGAACAAGTTAAGGACCGCACAAAGAGCAATGGAACGAAAAATCTTAGGAGTAACGTTAAGAGACAGGAAGAGAGTGGTGTGGATCAGAGAACAAACGGGGATAAACGATATTCTAGTTGACATTAAGCGGAATAAATGGAGCTGGGCAGGCCATGCAATGCGTAGGATGGATAACCGATGGACCATTAGGGTTACAGAATAGATGCCGAGAGAAAGGAAGCGCAGTCGAGGACGACCGAAAGCCAGGTGGGATTATAAGGTTAGGAAATTTGCAGGCGCAAGTTGGAATACGCTAGCGCAAGACAGGGGTAATTGGAGATCATATGGAGAGGCCTTCGTCCTGCAGGGACATAAATATAGGCTGATGATGATGATGATGATGCCGCAACACCTCGCTGAGATATGACGTCAGTGCGTTGCCTAGCAACCACCTCGCGGAGCGGCGTGTGCCTCGTCTCCTCTCCGTGCGTGCACATGTTGCCTTGACATTGGACGATAAGGAGAGGGAAGGAGGGAAAGAGAAAATGAGAGCGAAATAGAGAGAGAAAGAAATTGTAGCAGCACCAACAAGGCAACGCGCAGAGCTGCTGCCTACGCCACCCGCGTAGCTTAGCCGCGCATGCGCCGAAGCAGTATTGATGACGTTACCTCGCGTTGCCTCGTAACCGCGGGCACAGGTGCGCGCTCGCTTCGCCCGACACAGACACCGCTCCACCGAGCACCCCCCAGCTGCGCGCTACTGCCGATGTGCCGTGACGTCATCCCGGCGTGTCGTCTGCTGCGCGCCGCCCGTACAATGTGCTTGGCCTCGGAGTTTGCCATGAAAGGGGCTGCGCCTAGTCGTGTGAACTTTCGCTAGATATCGAGCGACTAGCCTCCAACGCGTTAGGCGTCGGCAAGCAATAGCGTTCTCAACCACCAAGCTCACGGTTATCAACCACCAAGCTCATAGGCAAACCTAAGTAAAGCGACCCCGATGCGCTACTTTTGGAGTCACATCCAAGTGCTATGCTTGAAAGTCAAGCCTCTGTATGGCTGCCAGCTGCGACACAGCGTGAAAGTAGACATACGGCTTTATCGAAAAGATGATGGTTTTACAACTGCCATGCTTAATCTTTACCCAACAAGTGGGTATTGGGCACCAACTGAGCCCCGAGAAGCCGAGAATCATTATAACTATACATACGGCAGTGTACAACAAAGTGGTTGCGTGAGGTCTGTGCGGCTTCACTGTCGTGCTGGGCGGGTTGCAGTGTCTATGGTAACATTTCGCGTCCTTCGGTAGACAGCGTCAGTGTACAATATATATCTAATCTATAATGCGTCCTTTGGGACCTTTGACGTGACCTTCATATGCACAGACAGCTATCATATCCGTGCCGCATTTTTTAAAGGTGAGTGGGCTGAGCGACCACTTTTGAATGCGCGGTGAACGCTCTTATGAGTGCGCGGTGCACAGGCTTCTTCCCTTCTCCTTTTTCTTCCAGCTTTACCCTCGCCCAGTATAGGGTAGCAAACCGGGTGAAACCTGGTGAACCTCCCCACCGTTGCTTTGTCTTTTACCTCCCCGCCGCATGTTTTTTACAGTGTATCTCTCCAAAGCGATCTAGGACAGTGTTAGTCTGAACATTCTCTGTATTTTGCAATTTTCATAGGGTGGATTTAAAAAACCTGATCAGCATGTCGTTGCTCTTCGCATTGATCTGCTGGTAATGACCTCGCCGCCGACGCCGCCCGGTCTGCCCATTTGGAAGCCCTACTAGTTCCAATCTCCTTATCCAGAACCGACGCTGCAAGAAAGCTTCATATCGCGGCTAAAGATATGACACACAAATAGTGGTCTTCTCTTAGCCTCCCGAAGCGCGATCTTCATAAACTTGATCCATCCCTACAAGTGCCATCAAATGTTTCCAGCTCTGAGGCGACAGTATTGTGCAGTCTCTGGATCAGGGTGGCATTTACAAAGGCCTACTCGGTCCGCATTGGAATGGGGGATACGTGCATGGGCGACTCTTGTGGAACTATAGAAACAATTGAAAACATATTACGTCTCTGTCCAAAGTACGACGTCGAGCGTGAAGCTCTCAGGACAGCATTGAACTGGCTGGACTCTAGACCATTTTCCGAAATGAAGATCCTTGGACCATGGCCGTACGCGTCGTTGGCACAGAAAGCGACGAAGGCGTTGTTACAGTACCTGAAGTTTCAGCAAAGTCACTCCCTCATCAGAACAGGACATGACCTCCCTGGTGCATTATTCGGCCGCTACCTCCCTCATGACTCCTCCAATTAACCCATGGCCCTCAGTCCCCAGAGGCTGCGGAGCACCTGACCAAGGACGCGGGCGACCGTGTGTAGACATAGTGCGAACCTTCAAATGTGCGGGCAACTGTGCTCTCTCTCTCTTTTCATCCCTATACCCCCTTCCCCCAGTGCAAGGTAGCAAACCGGACGTGCGTCTGGTTAACCTTCCGGCCTTTCCTTTCTTCTTCTCTCTCTCTCTCTCTCTGTAGAGTTCTGTTGTAAATTCAGAAATAGAGTGAGTTGAGCTGACGCTGTTGGGAGTGAAGAAAATGTTGTGGACCACGTGATGTGCATGACACGTTCAAATAGAAAACACAGGAGCGCAAACTGATCAAGAGACTGCAATATCGTGCCCAACTGGGCTTGTTGGTGCATTATGGTTGGAGGAACGTGCAGGAGAGATAAGCGAAGAGAGAGAGAGCAAGGAGTAGAAAGGCAGGGAGGTCAACCAGACTAGAGTGCGGTTTGCTACCCTGCACTATGGGTAGGGGAAAGGGGGAATAGAAAGAGGAAAAGAGGGAGAGAGTGAGTACATATGGGATGGTGCACAGGGACACTATAAGCGATCTCTTAAACCGGTGCACTTCAAGTAGTGTACTAATGCAAGAATTGCTTTTTGTGCCAGTGACGGGTGTAGCCACGGTCCGAGTATCTTTGACTCAGAGAACGGTCTCGAGTCCAGTCGATTTTAAGTTGTCCTGAGAGAGATGCGTTGTACGTCGTAGCGAGGACAGGTACACAATAGGTGCTCGATGGTTTCCTCGCACATACAGGAGTCGCACATCGGGCTCTCGGCCATTCCCATACGGAATGAGTAAGCGTTCGTGAACGCCACTCCCAGCCACAGCAAAGTTGCTTCCCTTGCGGGAATGACTAGATGGCAGTTGTAGCCGTAGAAAGGGGTCAAGCTTATGCAATCGGCAATTGAAGGCACTTGAACTCCGGAAAGCTTGTGACTTTTTGCATGCAAGCAGACGAAGTTCCCTGGCAGTCTCCGTCCTCGCCAAAGGTATTGGACGCGTCTGGGTGTCTTCGTAGGCAGACCGTTCAGCTCTGTCAGCAAAGTCGTTGCCAACGATGCCACAGTGAGCAGGAATCCACTGAAAGATTATGCTGTGCCCTATTTCCAGAGCATGGTGGTGTACTTCTCTGATGTCGCATATCATCTGCTCGTAAGTTCTCTGATGTAAGGCAGACTTGATACTCTGAAGAGCTGCCTCAGAAGTACCTGTTGGTGCCTGTGAGTGCCTGTGACTGAGACTGTGAAGAGTCGGCAGAACTTGCAGCCCTCCATGCCGCTATGACCAAGGTCACCGAAGAGCCAGCACAGAAATGGGTCAGATTTAATTACTCTAAGGCAGATAAGCGAAGCATTTCTGTTACACAAACATGGTGATTCTTGTGTTATCGTACCTTCCATATCCCTGCACAGCAGTGAACTAAGATATATATCGAATGTGTGACTGCCTGCCGACAATAGTGGCTTCAGATGAGAGAGAGAGAGAAAATGATTTAATGAAAGGCAGGGAGCTTAACCAGGACTGAGCCCGGTCGGCTACCCTACACTGGGGGAAGGAAAAAGGGGAGAGAGAGATAAAGAGAAGAATAGAAAGTCCACTGTTGATATCGCCGACGTAGCAACAGATCTCTGTTCTATCACTGATGATCAATCAGTCCGGGTCATAGACGGTCACTCAGTCCTGTAGTTTTTAAAAATCCCAGCAGCGCTTTTGTGGCCTTTTGCAGCTGTGATATTCGAGGCCATGGTCCCAAGATCTTGCTCAACCCTCGACACCCTCGACACGTTCACCGTCAGCGTTGTGGTGTTTAAAACAACCTGAAGTGCGCCTTTACGTTCCAGGAATAAGAAAAAAGACGGACCTACCTACTTTGGCCTTGAAGCAAGCAGCTCTCAATTGCTTGCACTCTTTCTACTCTGACCGAATCCACATATATACGGATGGCTCTTCCACTCAGACCAGCTCCACCGGCACAGTGGTTATACCATCACGATCAGTGAGCATCACTATACAAGACTTCTCACGTGACATCATCGACCGCTTCGGAGCTTGTTGCCCTCCGAGGTGCCATTGCTTATATTAACAACCAACCGGCTAATCGGTGGGTAATATTATTTGATTCAAAGGCGGCCCAACAATGTCTTTTGTCAGCTCTCCGTCGCGGGTCCTGCGAACAACTCGTCTCGGAGATACGAGAACTGCACCACCATACGATCGCAAACGGACACGACGTCGTGTTTCACTGGCTGCCGAGTCATTGCGGTATCACCGGCAACGACATCGCCGACGAAGCTGCTAGGAAAGCACACGAAAGAGCAAATCTTGTTTCTGTACCTTTATCGAGGACTGACGCAGCCCAACACCTAAGCAATCGAGCGCAAACTATAACATTGGAGAAGTGGCGTACAACTGAATTCGCCCAACATTGGTTGCATTCTCTCGACCCATCTATGCAGCTGCGGTTGTTGCCTGGATTTGCGCGAAATGAGGAAACAATGCTGTGCCGCTTACGCTTGGGTGTTGCATTCACCAATGCTTACACGTGTTTAATTGGAATGGCTGATAGCGCCGAGTGTAATGCCTGCGGTGTTGATGAGACTATAGAACACCTACTATGCTACTGTCCATCTTTTCAAAAAGAAAGACATGACCTCTGCAACGTTCTCAATAGGCTAGATAGAAGACCGTTCACCTTGGGCTTCAGATGATTTTATCGTTCTGTTCTCTGCGCAGGTGCTCGTTCCTACATATTGCCGTTAAATTGCAATAAACACCGGTTGCTAGTCGGTGCTGTGTCTGTCAGCTCTACTTCGTCCTGTCTGAAGCGCTGTTCGATTACCTCCTAATCAAGAGAGCACTAATAACACCCGTTTGAGAGACAGAGACAAAGTTAGACGGGTGGAGCGACTAACCTTCGCCAGATATGCAAAGTCAGGTCAGTTCGTGGTATCACTACACTGACATACTCGTGCACCAATGTAGGGAACAAAAGTTGTACTTCCATGCAAGGAATTCATTGCCCTGATTGGTCAGTTATTCAAGGCAACCACCAACTAACTACTTCGTGCCGTAAAAGGCGTGTAGCAAACTGTCCTACACAATTACTTTTGTGCCGTGTACACCAACGAATATCCTAAACTTGCTGAACAGGCAAAGCCTGTCGGAGTAGTTGCAGCGCGGGGCCCGTGGGAGCAATTTGAAGAAATCCGAATAAACACCCTGGAAGAACATTCTTTCTGAAGACATCAGCGCACCGACCATTATGGATACCCCCCTGAGGTGGCCTCACTATTCGGGAGCATCGCCGTTCATTCCCTTTTACGGAGAAGGAACGACAACAGGCGTTATTTCCAGTGTATACCTGAAAATCTCGGATGCTGGTCTCGCTAAACGTCTCTCACCGTCACTTCCAGTTGTCAGCATTGATCGGTTTGGACGATTTCGAGGCGCCACACTGGTATTGCAGTCAGAAACCATACCTATATATGCGAAATTTGCGTAAGTTAGACATGGCAGTACGCCCTTATGTGCTAAAACCGCTGCAGGGCAGTGGGCACATGAAACTGAGCCATGTTAGCGGAGTCCGCAAGAGTGGACGTTCAAGCGATGGAGTGAATGAAGCCTCTGAAGACAAGAACTGTGAAACCGCTGTAAAATGTGCAAATTTCTCACCCACTGCGAAGTAACACCATAGAGTTGCCTCAAGGTTAAGGGGAGTTGCGCCTCAGAGATCGACTTTCGTTAATTATAAAACTAATTGAATGGAATTTATGCGAATTACGGAGTTTGATTTTATATTTTTAGTTTTGCTTTTAGTTTCTCAATATCTTATGCGGTTATTTTTCTGTAGCCGCTGGAAGATGGAGAAACAGGGTCTCTTGCCCTAGGTTTGGGCTTCATTACACGCCTAGAAGAGTGTTACAAAGTGTGCTATTGAATTAATATTAGATACTTTGGATTTGCGTGCCGATCCCGAGCTGATTATGAGGCGCGTAGTAGTGGGGGGCTCCGGATTAATTTTGACCACTTGGGGTTCTTTTAAGCGCAACAAATGCACGATACAGGAGTGTTTTCGCATTCCGCCCCCATTGGAGTGCTGCCGCCGATGCTGGGGTCGAACCGGCTACCTCGAGCTGAGCAGCGCAATGCCATAACCATTGGGCTAAAACGGTGGGTATTAGATAGCCTATACTGTTCCTGATGCACAAGTAAACAGAAATAAACTTAGGTATTATTTCCTTTTTCCTTAAAATTTAAAGAAAAGCTTGTAATGTCGACTATTATTATTGAGAACATTGATGATACGTTTCCTAAAATGCACATGATCAAAATTGTTCCAAATTATAATCGTGCCTAAACAGTGCATTATACGCATAATCGTGCGTGTGCATACGAAATTGCACGCGCAGCGTAAAGCGAAAACATGCACACAGCGTAAGATTGGCAAAAGAGAAAAACGAAGTTGAATGTTTCCAAATATGCCTAATATTATTGCAGACGATACATTTTTCTCACATTTGGCCAGAAAACAGACCAGTCTTTTCTGAAGAAGTGTAAAACTTCCAAAATTGTGCTGCGGCGTAGGTGCTTCTCTGAGAACCCTTGCGAGCTTCCTGCTCCGATCATACTTTCTTTGCTACACTGCGATAACGAGATTAATTTAGCCTCAGTTGTCTTTGTTCCAGACATTCTTTTGATTCTATATCTGGCCTATGGTTGCTCAGGGCAATCAACTTCAGAGTTGGAAGGACGCCCAAATCTTGTAGAACCTCCTCAAAGCATTTGTGGCCTTTGTGGAACCATCAGAATGGCTATAGAAGTGGTCATCTCACAACAGGGCGGGAAGCAAATCTTGTCTGGGAGCACACCAACCAAATCTTGCTGTTGAGACACACAGCCGTGTTTTGGGTATTGGCTTGAGCACAGCGAGGTATAGGGCGATAATACTGCGAGGATACCAGCTTTTCGGTTCTCAGTTTCTCACATGTAGGACGCATAGCCTTCGCCTGAGCTTTGGTGAAAATGGGGAAATGTTCCCAATGAGCCAGGACTCGCTTGTTGTTACACCAAAAAGGCGCACCATCTGGGCCAAATTTGCGGTTGTGAGCCTCATTAGTCAAACATGAATGGAAAAAAGAAGCACGAACCTACAGCTACCACGCGTCGATTAGAATCATTTTTCTCAGTCGTCTGGTTGGAGAAACGCCTTGATTATTTCACACAAGGAAATGGAATTTTGAATCTTAATGTTGGAATCAAACTCCTCAAAAACATTTTTTAAATGACAATTGCGATTTTTTCGGCCCCAACTCCCCTATAAGAATGACATGAGTATTACATCGAAGCTCTTAAGCGGCGCTCCACAGCTGTGCTCCAGCGGCGAGGGGCGGCCTGCGACGGCGTGGCCGGCGTGATTGCAAATGCCATTCAAAGAACAGCTCGCAACGCAGCTTGCGCGGAAGCCCCGAAGTATAACCACGGCGTCGGTGAGAACGCGCAGCCGGACGCTTGCGTCGGTGTTGAGCTATCATCAAGGAGCGCCACCAATGCAGCCGAACTAGGCCGCCGGAACGCGCACCCAAAGGCCGGCGTCGGCGTAGCCGGCGCAGCACATATACAGGAATATGTGTCGGGTATAACGGAGAGTACTAAGTACTAAGCTGGGATATAGTGCATTTGGAAAGCCTAGTGTATAGCGAAGGAATTGCACCAGATGTAGTGAAGCATTTGCAAACTCTTGGGTCGATTACGGGCAGTGGTAAAACAGACCCTTAGGACTTCCGAACGATGTGCGGGCTCCCTTATACGGTCTCACAGTCGTTGTTGTGAGTTGCTCGGAGTGGCAATACATCTGCGAATGTTTTCGTCTGTAAAGCACAGCCCAAAAATGTAGAGCCTGGCCCTCCGTGTAGAGCCGGTGGGCCAGGTCTGCATGCGCTCTGAGCTTGCTGAAATCAAAATATCCGTGCCAAAAAAGTTGTCAATGCCTGCTGTTCTTCGCAAGATCGTTCGAGACTATTTTACGCGCAGAGAAGCTGCAAACGCTCACCACCACAGTTGGCGCCGTTTCAAACCAGCCTTCTCCCCTACGTCCATGTATGTATCGATTCTTCTATCAGGCAAAAAACTACACCTAATACCTCCGCACACTACAAGAGAGCGAGGCGGCCGTTCTTTGCAACCGGCTGCCTCAGACGTGTAATGACCTTTGTTGCCGGCCAGTTTCGCACAACATCCAACTTCGCCTCATTTCTCTGCACAAGGAAGAGAACCGACAAGTTGACCGAACGGTTGTGTGTTCCCGCCCAGAAAGGCAGTGAAAGTAGCGACAAAGGTTCACAACATCCAGAATCATCTCCTGGTTTTTATGCGCGTGATTCGTTCCAATGTCGTAACGCCGGCTCCTAAGTCAACTGTGAAGGTGTTTGCCGTACTGGAACCACTCTTCGCAGCTTTTCAGTAACAGCTTAGCTAGCTCGGATTTTATGAGCCTCTGGCACTCCCCGAATGAGTGCCAGTCGTCACTACATTTTGCTGCGCACCGAAATCCGGAAGCTGTTTAAGGCCCTCCCTTACGTCAGTGGTCGAGGGCAAGATGTGCCACAATCTGCATCGAGGGATGTTACGGAACATTGCGTCAACATCGAAGCGGACCCACGCCATTAGCAGTGCTGTCTGATTGTGCATCTAGCATTCCTATAATCTGTTATCATCATTCATCCCCCCTCCCCCATGCAGCGTATCAGGCTAGTGTACAGTAACTCAGGACGACCTCTCTGCCTTTCCTTCAAGACAACTCTCTCTCTCTCTCTACGCAAAGCAAAGGATAGTTTGGAAAACGAATTGCTTGAAAACGTTAACTACATCGTTCCAAGCTTCCGAAACCTGTCTAGCCTCGAAGCGGCGGCCCTCTTAACCGCAGCTGTCCGCACGGGCTTGCCGAGAACGGCGCCGTCTCTTTGTCAACGCTGTCTCTCGGGCGTCCGCGTCACCGCAATGCGCTCGCTCCTCAAGGACCAAAACCTGCGGCAAACCGCGCGCCACCTCGCGTCTTCTCAACGTACAGGATCCCAGAGGTTGGGCTCTGCAGAGGTGGACCGATCCGTTCTGCCCCTGCAGTCTCGCAGATCCCGCGCGGTTTATTAGTACCGCGGTGTCCGCGCAGGGGCATTCGTTGTGGCTGCCGCCGCGTCATCATGGTCCCGGGCGTTTCCCCGGAGCCCCGAAGAGAGAGCGCACTCATTACGGCGTCCGGAGGAGGCGCGAAGGCCCATAAAACGCAAGCGCCTCGGCGCAATAGATGGGCGCGCGGCGCCCCCCTCGTCTCTTCAAATGAATGAAGGCGCGCGCCAGATAAGTCGTCCGGCGGCGAGAGAGCGCGCACCGAGCAGCCCAGGGAAAACAAGCTCGACGGGGGTGTTTAAACAAGCAATTTTCTCCGCGCGCCGCCGCGAAAGAGCGTGCACAGCGCGCCTCGCCCCGCGCGCTCCTTCTCGGCGGGGGTGCGCGAGGGAGGGGAAGCGGGCGCGCCCCCTGTTAAACGTTTTCGCTGCCCCGCTTCTGCGGAGCACGACGCGAGTGTGCGCGCGCGCACTCACACGCACTATGACGCCGAGGGGGCTCCGAAAAAGTGAAGCCAAAGAATAAATACAGTAATGATAACGGAGCAACAGAGACGAGAACAACGCTGCGGCATGAGATCGGCGGAGAAAAATAAAGTGCCAGTGAGAAGAAGAAAGGTATAGAGAGCGCCGCCGCCTGGCCGAGACAAAAATAAACTCAAAGAAAGCGGTCCCAAAATGGCCAAGATTTATGGCCTACCGCGACGGCGAACGTTTCTTTCTTTCTTTTTCTGTTCTTTATTTATTTGTTTCTTTATTCATCTTCCACTTGCGCGAGAGCGGTCGCCCGCTTGCGTGAAGGTGCTGGAGTCCAGTGGGAGGTTGCAGTGGGGTGTTGCGGAGGGCAGAGTGTAGAGGGCGTTGAAGCCGACGTGGGCGGGGGAAAGGGAAAGGACAGAAACAAATGCTCTCTCTCCCTCGGTTTGTTCTAGGCTACCGAGTGCCTCTTGCCACTGAGGCTCCGGCGGCAGCAGTTCGCAACCACCAGCCGCGAAGAAATCCGGGAGGACACACCAACACCATCGGACGTCACTTCTTTCATTTGCTACCTCCTCCCTCCCTCCTAACAGCGCTTCTGTCTCTCATTTCTTTCTTTCTGTTTTCTCTCGCCACAGAGACACGGACACATTTACGGACTCCTGGCGTTTCGCTGCCGCGACTCCGCGTGATCCGTATAGAAGTCATCCCCATTTGGATGTACGTTTCACAGCGTAAGGCTAGCTGGTCGGTCGGTCGCTCTAAGAAAGACAGTTGCGCTAAAAGGACGAGGATAAACATACGATCGACAACACACCGTGTTAGCGCCGTGTGTCGCTGACATTCTGTGCGTCCTGGTCCTTTTTTACTCAGTTTCCCCGTGATTGTCATGTCGCTACATGCTGTACTAGTAAGCCTCACGCAGTGCCAAGTAATCCCCCGCACGCGCACGTACTACCGCCGGACTGCGCGCAGATTTGGCGGAGCGACCGCGCTACGAGTGGCTCTCTCATTCAAGCGGCTCACACACGCGACACTCAAAGAGGACGTACTACTACGCGTTTGGACGACTCAGGCATCAGTATGAGCTATCGAAAGTTGCATACGCCGACCCGATTGGCACCGGTCAGAGACAAAAAAATGACCAGTCCGCTGCGCGCAACTCGCTGCCGAAGGCGACTACGAAGGGCCCGTGTGTCTCTTCTAAAGCGAATCCATCGCCCGCAGCAGCTCCCTCCAACGACAACGTCAGGCCTCCTCCCTCTCGTTCCCCGCTGCCGGCGGAGGACCCAGGCTAGTCAGCGGGCGTGGATGGATCGCGGAGAAAAAGAATGTAACGAAAACTGACCGGCTCTGTCTACTTTGGATGCGAGGTTTACTTTTTTTCCCCGCGCCCCGGCGCTCCCGGCGCGCGTTGCTTTAGATTAAGTTTCGCCGGGCGGCAATCACTTAAGTTCTCTGAAATAGCCCGCGGCCTCGTTTGTATTTCTCCCCCCCCCCCTTTCCTCCTTTCTCGCTTGCCCCCACTGTGTCCACAGAAATGCGAGGCGGGGGGCGTAACCACGGTGTTTGTACTCTCGCACGCGGCAAAGAAACGATGCCTGTACGAGTGAAACAAACTGGCGGCCGGCGTAGGTATGCGAACGCGCGTGCGATTGGTGTGGCTGCACGCCGACGGACGGCGGCTCGGTAAGTGAGGAGGCCGGCCGCGGAGCATTCACGCGGTCGCGGTTTCCATTCCGGGACTGCTTCGGCGTGGCCGCATTTTTACGACAGACACTGGTGCATACCGACACCATTGCACGCTGACGTGTTTGTTACGTCAGCTGCATGCGTCTCTGTGGGAAAATATGTCCGAATAGGCTCTGAGTACTGTGTCCCCCACTCTATCAAGGTTTCAAAAGAATAACGGTGGATTTGTGTATGGAAACTACTGTCATTGCAATGTATACCTACCATCGGAACCCTGCATCAGGGCCTGTGGACACATACAAACTGATGCGCAAGCACTGGTTACGAAGGATCCATGTGTCTCTTCTAAAGCGAATCCATCCCCCGCTGCCTCGCCTCCAACGACAACGCCAGCCTCCTCCCTCCCGTTCCCCGCTGCCGGTAGAGGGCCCTGACCTCACTGCCTCACTGCAGTAGCAAACACCAACGCAAGTGCTTTCCGGCACTCATCGAGCACCTCAAACGCGTATTCCGTTAGGACCACCCCTTCACGTGTGGAAGCGGAATTGGTGTTGGATATTTTGTAGGGTACCTTTTTTTATTGCGATAGCAATTATATGGACACTCCAGGTGCATGTATGTCGTCGTTGTTGACGTAGCCGTCATGTACCGTGTTAAGTCCAAGTGAGATAACATCGCCGCCGCGCACCGTATTCTATATGTGCGAGTGAAAGCGTGCGAGGGTGAGCCGACAATGGTGGCGCAATCTCGCGCGCTCAAGGGAGGAAAGCGGGGAGGAAGCCCGCCGTCTACCGTAGGACGCAAGGCACCGGGAGAAGGGGAGGGAGGGGGGGGGGCGTTCAACTCCACGCAGCGGCTGCATATGGCGCGGCCGTGCGCAGTCGCCCGGGCCCCATCTTGAAACCGTTCTGCGATGGGGACAGATTGTGCCAAGTGCTGATAGCTTCGTGTTGCCTTTTTAGTTCCTCGCCGCTCAGTTCGCGTTGAAGCGAGAGGCAGCACGAAGGTCAATTGGCTCGCTGCTGAAGGCGCGCTTTCTCACTCCAGCGTTTTGACAGCGAGTGTGTACTGTCATCGAGTGAGATGTGTTCATGTTTGCTTGCGCGCGCGTGACACCATGCTTGTTAATTGAGTTAGTAAGCGAATGTTAACAAGTTTATACTGCCGATAAAACTACTATCCTTACTACGCATAACTTTTAGGGTGATTCCACGAGAGATCAACACGGGTCCAAAAATTAATATTTTAGATTTCATTCAATATTTTATATTTTGTGGGCATATCACTCGGTAGTACGAAAGTGAACTTGCGTTCTTTGAGAAATGGGTACTTTAGGAGAAAAAAAATATCGAAATTCTTCAGGTGGCAGGCGCCATTTACATGCACCGGGCATTCTCGCAAATTCACAACAATGTCAAATACAAAAAATTACAGCTACAAAGAATGCATTTTCTTGTGTAAAACGTATACGTAAAGAAGAGTCAGCAAGAGTTGTTTGAGGCTTCTGTGCAAAACGGAAGTGTTTTAGAAAAAATTCTTAATTTGCTACACTTTTCGAAAATTGCTATATTTACGAATTTTTATCTACTAAACTAATGAATGTAGCCTTTTAAAATTTGGTGGGCTATGAGACCTTAACCTGTTTAACGATTGTGATGAATATTGTTGCTGTAGCACAAATTTCCATTTTTACAGTTTGCCTCAAATGTGAGGTATTGACAAAAATGAGCACTATTTAAAAATCAAAATAAAAAAACCCATCGTTAATTTTTTCAAAATTTCGTAAACAGCTGTTCACAGACACTGGAAAAAGAACATTAAAAACATCTTGCATTATTTTGTTTTTAATGACAATATATGTGGTAGAAATGAGAGCTTCGCCGGGATGCAGCAAGGTGCTAAGAAATAGGGACATCGGGGTAAAAAGAACGTCCATTAGCCTCTGACTTGCCTAAACTTGGCCATGATTGCGACACAAGGGCACTTTTGGTAAACTAGTATTATGATTGCAAGCACGCAGTTCTCGAATGCCTAACTTTCTGACGCAAATTGTGCTACTGGGTCATCATTCGCGCCCATATTTTGTTAGTGCTTTCAGGTGATGCTCTTCTGAAAATCGTCTCTTTTGAACGAGTTGGTAGAGTGTAGCAGAATGGGGAGTGGGTCCGTGGGAGGCGGTGGCAAACAGGTGGTAAAGCGAACTACGTTGAAAGTTGCTGGCGGTGTGGCCGCCGCCTTAGGAGGAAGCTTTAGCTTGGATGCTCCTATCTAAATACATGTAAAACGAGAATTCGTTTTTCTCTGCAACCACTGCACCACATTTGATGACGTTTGTTGCAGTTAAAAGAAAAGTGAAACTCTAGTGGCTGTTGGTTGCGATTTTTTTATTTAAGTCGTCAACTGTTTAATAAAATTGACAAAATAGCAGAGCTTCACAAAACGAAACTATCAAATTTACAACTCTAACTCAGCAATGAAACATGATATCACAATCTTGTAAACTGCACCGAATAGAAAATCTGAAGTGTACAACATTGCTATATTCTACATGGCTTTAAAATAGACTACTATTTTGTGTGTAGAACTTGTGCAAAATCCTTGTAAACTATGTAACAAATTCACGTAAGAAATAAATTGGCATATCAAATTTGTCTGCTTTGAATGCTCTAATAGATGCCGTTCACAGGTCTGCGATATCTTTTATATAGGTGCAGAGCTACGAATTTGTAAACTTCGTGCTTCTATTTTTTTCAAGCTTACCAATTCTTGCAAATTACAGTTAAACAATGCAGGCCATAAATCGACATTTCGCGTCCGACAGTCACTAGAATTTACCTTTCTCTCTCATGTGCCACAAATTCAAGTAAAATCGGCCCAGTGGTTATCTCAGGAAATCGTTTCTGCGTTTTACATGTATTTGAATGGGCGGCATCGGAGTTAGGCCCGAGCGAAAGCTTCCTCTTAAGTGTAAGCTTTATTAGATTCGCTTCATTAGATCTGCGTGATCTGGCCTTCTGGATCAGTTGGTCTTATTGAAAATGAGGAAAGAGTCGCCATTACTGCAGCGCTTCGTAAACTAAGCACGCTATCATCCTTTCGGATTTGCCAGCGGTGCTCCAACAATTATCCCGTGCATTGTATGGCAGCAAGTTCGGCCGACAGTCATTGATGTTAGCTAAGGAGCTCAGCAATAGGCATTTCATTCTCAAGTTTCAGTGGATACCGCCACATGTTGGACTTGCAGGCAATGATGCAGCAGATTAAATTAAGAGTGCCAATGAATCACCCCTTATATAAAGACTTCTCAGCACTTTGAATATCACCTCACCATCCAGGAGTGGTTTTAGCACTTTGATTATCACCTCACCATCCAGGAGTGGTTCAAGGAATCCGTCACGCAGAAGCTATACGCTGTTTCATAGAATAAGAACTAGTTCCGCGAACACCCCCCCCCCCCTCCCTGTTAACGCGGAACAGTTCATCTGTGCCTGCCAATACTTCAATAAAAACAGAAACGCTCTGCTTGAGGCTTCGCACAGTAGACCATTATCCTTAAGAGTGTGCGGAACAGGTAATGTGTCCCAAAACACATAAGTTTCGGAGAGAGGATGTGTCACGCCTCTTGCCACCTGTTCAACCCCCTTTTTAAAGAGGCGGTAGAAGAGAGCAACCGCTGACACTATCTGCCAGCTAAATAAGCCCTAACCAACACCATCGCCCCCCCCCCCCCCTCCCGTCACCGTATCTTAGGTTATACTGTATAATGACGTTTCCGACGGAGCCATGGCGAGTACGAAATTTTTAGAGAATTTTACCTGCCGTAAATTTTGTTACTTGTGTACATGCACACGGAGTTCACCGTTAAATCTGAAATTATCTGCGCTGCAAGCTACGCACACTTGTTAAATAAAACGAGCCATGTAAAGGTTGCTCTGTTGACGTATCTTTACTCACATTCAAGAGAATGAGTAATGTGCTAAACGATATTTTATGCATAAGTATTGACCATAAGGGTAAAATTACCCTTGTTGCGCAATTCTGGCCAAGTTTAGGCAAGTCAGGGGCTAATGGACGTTCTTTTTACCCCGATGTCCCTATTTCTTAGCACCTTGCTGCATCCCGGCGAAGCTCTCATTTCTACCACATATATTGTCATTAAAAACAAAATAATGCAAGATGTTTTTAATGTTCTTTTTCCAGTGTCTGTGGACAGCTGTTTACGAAATTTTGAGAAAAATTAACGATGGGTTTTTTTATTTTGATTTTTAAATAGTGCTCATTTTTGTCAATACTTCACATTTGAGGCAAACTGTAAAAATGGAAATTTGTGCTACAGCAACAATATTCAGCACAATCGTTAAACAGGTTAAGGTCTCATAGCCCACCAAATTTTAAAAGGCTACATTCATTAGTTTAGTAGATAAAAATTCGTAAATATAGCAATTTTCGAAAAGTGTAGCAAATTAAGAATTTTTTCTAAAACACTTCCGTTTTGCACAGAAGCCTCAAACAACTCTTGCTGACTCTTCTTTACGTATACGTTTTACACAAGAAAATGCATTCTTTGTAGCCGTAATATTTTGTATTTGACATTGTTGTGAATTTGCGAGAATGCCCGGTGCATGTAAATGGCGCCTGCCACCTGAAGAATTTCGATATTTTTTTTCTCCTAAAGTATCCATTTCTCAAAGAATGCAAGTTCACTTTCGTACTACCGAGTGATATGCCCACAAAATATAAAATATTGAACGAAATTTAAAATATGAATTTTTGGACCCGTGTTGATCTCTCGTGGAATCACCCTCTACTAATTTGCTATTGCAATCGATGCTTCGCCTTTCGGGAGAAACTGCGACTTTTCGTGTTTTTTTGTATTTCTTTCGCAATCCTTTGATTGCTCTTCAGAGTTCTTCAACACATCCTTTTTTTCTTTCTCTCTTTTGGATGTGTAGTTGTATTTGATCGTAGCCACTACAATTTGTACTTTCTTTGTCTTCATATCATATCATCACTTGAATTTGTTTACTTGTCCTGTTGTTCAGTATCTATATATAGCAGTTTGTTGCTACCTGCCAGGCACTGCCAGTCAAGCCCAATGCAGGTTTGGCAAGCCTGATTCTTTTACATTTTTCATTGGATGAATGCAATAAATGATTATTATTAATAATAATATTATGATTATTAAAAGCCGGCCAGCTTGTCAACAATGAACGTTTTTCTTTATGGCCATACCCTCGCAGTGTCAAAGGTGAAGTAGGATGAAGTTATGCAGAAAGGTCTGCGTAAGGACGAAAAAAAAAAAAAACTTTATGCAGAACCAACGCACATATAGGAATACGTGTGTAGCGAAGCTTTGTACAACGTTGTACAGCCCATCCTGTCGGGAGGAGGTATTATTAGTAGTTGAAAGTTGAACGCCGACCACAAAGTTAGATAAGAAATAAAAAGTCGTTTCGGCTCCCGCACGGCAGCCTTGTTCTTGGCGGATGAACGAGAAGAAAATCCGGTTGTGAACTTTTCAAGACGTGACGTAAACACTGTGCATAGTAGACCTGTGGAAAGTAGCCGTCGTTCATATTGAGTGTTCGCTCAGTTATCTGGATGATCAAAGATTCAAGATGAAGTCGATGAGCCAAATTCTTTTCTTTGTTGATGATTCTTGCATTGTCCCAATTAACTCCATGATTAGTCGTTTCCGCGTGTTCGGCCAGTGCGTTAAACGCAACGTTCTTTTTCCTGCAATCGTGACGCTGCACTTTTAAACTTTCCTCAGAATTGATTCTTTCGCCCGGCGTAGAGAGGATAGATAGATAAAGCGGCGTAAATAGAATAGATAGATAGATAGATAGATAGATAGATAGATAGATAGATAGATAGATAGATAGATAGATAGATAGATAGATAGATAGATAGATAGATAGATAGATAGATATCCTGAGAATCGGATGACGAAGCTGGAATGAGGACGACGAAGCGACCACGACGGCATCACGAAGACGGTATCACAAAAAAATCTATGACGACTATGCACGAGAACGGCGGCATAATCACGATTGAATATCGACAGCAGAATTACGATGGAACGACCTCGGCATGGCACGTGAGATTGTCTTTCAATTGGGCTGCGGTGACGGCGGTCCCTCGATCCGCTTGCTTGGGTATTTACCTTCAGGTATAAATTTATAAATCAGGTCCTGGGAGTGTTAGCCAGCGCCACTCACGGCGATGGCAGCCAATGTGTAATGCCCATTAATCCGCATGTATCGGAGGTGTCATGTAGCACAACATACATACATACATACATACATACATACATACATACATACATACATACATACATACATACATACATACATACATACATACATACATACATACATACATACATACATACATACATACATACATACATACATACATACATACATACATACATACATACATACATACATACATACATACATACATACATACATACATACATACATATCGGGTGATTTTTAGCGGCAACACAGTAAATATCGGTCCTTATTCCAACGCACTTCAGCTGAATTTCAGTTATTCCAAAATTTCAATTATTTCAGAATTTCAATTATTCCAAAACATCAGCTGAATTTTCAGAAAAGGCAGCCTTCACTTGCCCGGCAAGTCGCAGCGTGATGTTATCTAATTAACAAGGTATCATTAATTAAAACTTGTTTGAAAGAGGAAGTTTGTTAAATCCTGTATCATGTGTATTACCTACTTACTCCTAATTCTTTCCAACGTTTCCATCATTGCTCTACATAAAACACATATAGTATTAAACAATCGCATAACTATTTAGCAGGCGCTTCACAAATTTGTTCTTTTTGCTAGTGAATTTCAAGCATATGCACTCATGTATACATTTATGCAAGATCTGCACCGCATTCTTGGCAAATCACATTTCTCTTATTTTGGTTATTTTTTATCATATTTCTTTCTTTGTGTGTGTTTGTTTCTATTTTGCTCAGTATGGCATCACTGGCATTTCAAGTTTATCTTCCCGTATTTTGAAAAAAACCTGGTGTGCCGGCGTCGCAGAACGGACGCTTCCCCACCTTTGTCTAATTCGTTTGGCAGGAACTCCCATAGCAAAAGTATGATCCCCCTTTCCCTTAATCTCAGCGTAGGGTAGCAAACCGGACGCTCGTCTGGTTGACTTTCCTGCCTTTCTTCTCTTTGCTCTCTCTCTTCCTGGCAGGGAATGATGCTCTTTCATGATTTTTACTTACTACTGCTAAATTCCTCCTTTTCCGAATGACAAACATTGCGATGAGAATAGCTAATCGCTCAAAAAATTCCTTTGACGTTAGTATTTTATGTCATAGTTTACTTTAAATGTTCGTTGTACCATCTTCCATATTGGACGGACTGAGCTGCATTTAAAAAGTGCGTTTCCAGCAGTTGTTATTGGTGTGTAATGCGCAACTTATAAAGCCTCTCTTTTATAGGGAGTACTCTCCCATCGTCTTTTCCATTCAAAGTCCTTTGAATTCATGTGGCATCGGTGTCCTAAACTAGACTGACCATTTTTTATCGGGTTTTCCTTTCTCTTCATGGCCTAACGTTTTGCATGCCAAGATCTCATTTATCTGGGTCGCTGGTGTTGTATATCTATTTGCCGGTATTCCTAATTTCGCAGAATGTCGATGGTTGTTCTGCCTGTGGACCCTTGTGTTGTTTGACGTCAAAGTACTTCCTGAGCGTGCTTAGCCAATATGCTACAGCAACACGTCCTTGAAAAGCGTCGTCTTGAATCATGCTTGATATTGTTTTAATGGCTAGTACACGCGAGATTGTTTCGGGGTTTGACAGGCTGAGTCTTCCCCTGTTTCTATGTAATTGAAGTGGTTCTTTTCTTACAAGCGCGCGGCTTGCTTTCCCCATAAACATGGTTTACGAACGTTGTGATTCGCTTTTTTCTACTAACGTTGATGCCCATTTTTTCTTTTAGTGAGTGACCCGGTGTTGCTATGTTTCTGAGTGCTTTCTCTATTCTCTTTTTATTACTGTATCCCACACCTGCGGCGACATTTTTCTGGCTCGAAAACAGCCCCTAGTACTGTTGTTTTTTGGACTATTTGAATTTCTGGCGGGAGCACTTCGAAGTCGCCAAAAATTAAAGCATTGCTTCTACCTAAAATTAATTGTGCGCCAGACATTTACGCGCATTCGTAAAACATTTGAACAAATAAATAAAGCCTGATCCACTTCTTATAAATATGAAAACGTCGTCTGCATAAGTTGATACTTTAACAGTGATTGGCCCAAGTAAGTGGTAGCCCTGAAATTTTGTTGTTTCGTTTATCTTTCGAAGGAGTGGCTTATTTCACAAAATAAATAAAATAGGACTCAGAGTGCATCCTTGGCGGTCTCTCCTAGCGACATTAAAGCTTTTGAAGGGTTCATCATTTCTTATTATGCTTTTTACATCAGTCTACCGAGATTTAATTATACTAAAGAAGTCTCCTGGGAGGTTGTACCTCTAAATGTTTCGAGAACGTATTTATGTCCTACGTGGTCGAAGGCTGCTGCTTGCTTTAGTGATATGAATGCGCATATAACCGTTTTTTTTCCTTTTTTTCTTTTTTCTTTTTGCACTGCGTATTCACATGTGTCTCGCATTAGTGTAAGGTTTGCGAATATGGACCTACCTGGGTCAGAGCATGCTTGACAGGGTGACACTGTTTCTGGCAGTATGTGACGCGTTCTAATGACTAAGAGTGCTGCAATTATCTTGTAATATGTATTTAAAAGAGTGATTGATCTGCAGGATTTAGAGATTTCTCGGGTGCATTACTTCTTTTAAAAGAAGTGTTAATTACAAGTCCCAAGTTGAAAAACTAGGGTTTCTCTTTATAAATTATTACGCTGTATATCATTTCCTTTAGTGGTTTCCCTACTACTCCAGATTGGGGTATTGAAGCCGTGTAGCAATGATGTCATACCCATTCAGCAGGAACTCTGTGCTTAGCACAAGGTTTGATAAATACGACCTCGGATTGTGCAATCTATACGTTTCTAAATGCAGTAGGCTCGGCGAACACGCGTAATCACTACTAATTGCGACGGTTCCGCCTGTCGAAGTGGCCAAATCGAAAACGCGCCCAGCGTCTCAACGCACTGGCTTGCCTGCGAGAAATTAGTGATGGTGTTTGTTCTATGCCACTCGTCGCTGCTTGCGTACGGGGCGTAGTGGTTTCAATATCGTGCTCTTGTGCTAGAAGTCCTGTGTTCGAATTCTGCCGTCTGAGAATTTCAATAATATTTGTTTAATTATTTATAACACAGTATTTTATTGAAAATGACGAGCTTACAAAGTCACGAAGCCGTTTGAAGCGAGAAGGACGAAGTTTAGGCAAATCTATGTAATAACCAGTATTCCCGTGTTGGCATTGCAGCTCCCGCAAACACTAGCGCCCACAGTTCCCTCTGGTAATTAATTTATAAAACTCTATGGGCCAGATGGAAACTCTATTTTGTCGTATGGACCCGACGAATGATTCTTCTTGCATGGAATACTCCCTGAGGTCTCAGGTAGGTGAGCAGCTGTTCATCTGAGTACCATTTTGGGACTCCTCTGACAATGCACGTGTTATAACCATATCTGCCCGGGACACGGGCAGATATGGCTATGCCGCCGATATTCTTGGTCTCTAGAAGGATGTTGGTAGAAGGATAAACGCTGTCATCCGTCGTCACACAAAAAGGTTACGACGAGCTCAGTGGGCTGGTTTCTGTGAGAGTTTATCGGCGTTTACTCCCATGACAAGCATATGGGGAGTAATGAATAGCCTATCCGGAAAGATTTGCCCGCACACGCCATTCGAAGCACTTGCTTTAAAGCAAGGAAAAGATTTGCAAACCCTTGCAGAAGATTTTGCAGACGTATACACATCTGGCAGATCAGCAGGAGTATCGAACCCTCTGTTGTCTCAAGCGTTCCACACCATGGATACGCCATTCACCTTCCGTGAGTTGGATTTGGCGCTTAGCAAATTAAGAAGACGCTGTGTTGTGGGTCCCGATTCGATCAGCAATCAGATGCTGACAAATTTGCCATACGAACGAAGACGAGCCCTTCTGGACATATTTGATCACGTCTGGAGCACAGGAGAGATCCCAGAAGCGTGGAAGATAGCATGGGTGGTGCCAGTACTCAAGTCCGGAAAGGATCCTTGCGAACCTCGCCTCATATCGGCCAGTATGGCTAACATCATGCGTATCAAAGTTGACGGAAAGACTAATATGTACGAGGTTAACATGGTATCTTGAGCAAGGAAATAGACTGCCATCGTGTATCACCGGCTTTCGTCCATGGTAGAGTGCCCAGGACAGTGTCTTGGATTTACTAAGCCATATCGAGCACCATCGCGCAGACGGCCTTTCCACACTCGCCATCTTTAGGGACGTTGCCAAGGCATACGACTGTGTGCTTCATACAGGCATCATCAACGGTCTCCGAACCATGGGCGTCTCGGAAAATGGTCTTCGATTCGTCCATGAATTTATCAGAGATCGATGTGTCCAAGTTAAGCTCGGAAGTATAATGAGTGATAAGCGACGAATTTCCCTCGGCGTCCCACAAGGAAGTGTCCTATCTCCCTTGCTTTTTAACGTTGCCATGGCCAGCCTTTCAGATGCACTGAAAGTAGGTCGGACGGCAGTTAAAATGTCCATCTACGCAGATGACATCTGCATTTGGATCTCGGGGTACCAACACAAACGGTTGGCCCGGATAGCCGAAGGCGCAATCTCCACCATCGAACCCCACTTATCGACGCTTGACCTATCTTTATCAGCGGAAAAATCTGCCTTCTGCTTTTCCCGGGAGTGAGACGCAAGTCAACACGTCTGACGCTGAATATGAGAAGGCATTCCATTCTTCGTGCAACTCATGTTCGATTCCTGGGCGTCACCATCGACAACAAGCAGCTATGGCGTCGTGCGGTCGAAAGTGTTGTGGCTGCATCAGTGCAAAGAGTCAACGCACTTCGTCGATTGGCCGATGTATGTTGGGGAAACAATCCTATGTCCATGCTTAAACTGAACGTTGCACTGATAATAAGGCGCATTTTCTATCAGCTCCCTCTGATATCACCATCATCGAGTCAATTCGAGCACATTGGAGCACATTGGAGCACATTGGAGGCAGTGCACAGAAAGGGACTTCGCTTGGCAATGGGAGTTCCACAGGCGGCTTCAAACAAGAAAGTCACTAATGAGGCGGAGTCGCTTCCACTCCACTTCTTGGCATCTCAGGCGTTGCTGACGCAGCTATTAAGGCTGGGCGAGTCCCGTTCACCGAACAGACGGTTCGGTGTGCGCACAAACAGATAGCTGCGCAGCGGCATTCTGCATACCATCCCATGATGTGTCATGGTCTGGCCGACTGGATCGCGTAGTTTCCTCTACAACAGTAGAAAGCGCCGCAATCACCATGGCTTTGCGGAAACTACGGGCCTTTTCTGCACGAGATGTCGTGGTGCTGACGGATTCCAAGTCAGCGTTACAGAGATTACATCGTGGCCTACCTCTAGAGAAATTTACAAGGCAATCTCTGGCACTGATTAACGATGTAACGAGCAAAGGATTTATCATAAGGTTTCAGTGGATACCATCACACGTAGGAATTGATGGAAACGAGAAAGCTGACGCCCTTGCACGCCTAGCGCTGACATGTGTCACAAAAGTGAAAGCTCCAAATGCTTTTCAGAACCCTAAGGGTGCAATCCGCCTTCACTTTAGGGAGATCCACAAGAATCCCCACGAAGCCTGTCTGACTCATGGATTTACCCGTGAAGAAGCGACGCTTTTATACCGCATCAGGACCGACTCTGCGTACACCCCAGCTTGGTTATTCAAGACTGGGCTTCGCGCTTCCCCACTCTGTGCGTTCTGTGGTGACATTGGTGACATCGAACATTTCTTTTGGCTACGCCCGCAGTTTGACACAGAAAGAAAAGCGATGGTCGACAGCCTGCAAAAGAGAGGTCTTACCCACAGGACCTTTGAAGACGTCGTTTTCCCCGGAGGGCACGCGGCAATCAGGAAGAGAGCGCAACGACTGCTGATAGCCTTCCTGCGACACACGGGGCTCATCGACACCTGGGGCGCTATAACGTAATATGATTCCATACAGCTTTGATTCCAATTTCTGCAATCAGCCTCCACGATTGGTCAAAACGATTTCAGGCCACTCCCAACTTCGCCTGTCTGTCACGCGACGTCACGAAAACCGCGATAGCTCCCCATCTGATATAACGTGTACACACTGATTATACATGATTAAACCACACAAAAGAAAAATAATCATTCCTGATTCTACGCCTTTTCTCCATTAGCCCTCTGCTATTGGTCCAATGTTTTCTGGCTACGCCCACTTCGCCTGTCTGTCACGCGACCTTACAAAACCACGAAAACTCACCACGTCAAAGTGACGTGTACGCGAAAAAAGTGCATTAATATGCCGAACAAAACGGAACATTTTTCTGAATAGCCACAGACTGCCCCGTTCCGAAAGGAATAGATAGCTGCCCGTCAATCGCTCAGGCCCTCGCTACTCGCACCTGCCGGTGAGCATGTATTTATTTGCGCATGACAAATCTTTTTGCGTGGCAGTAAAACGTTATCGAGCGCTTTCGGCATGCATACGACATCGCTCTGCCAACTCTTCCTTACTGAGGATCCGTTTTAGTGGCATTCTTATCCTTCCGTTGCACGCCGCCGCGATTTTCGAGCAGCCACCGCAAGCTAAGTAAGGCAAAGCGGACCAATCGGAGAAGCCATCACCAGCCTCTTCATGCGGTTATCTATTTTCACTGTGCTGGCTTGGCCCCATCGAAACCCTCTCCACTAGAGCGTGCTCCTCGCCTCTTGTCAGCCAATTAGATAAGAAAAAGCGCTGAGTGTAGACAATGTTATTGGTTTTGAAAGCGAACAAAGGTGACCTCCTATAAAGGAGGAGAGCGTTTGATTGGGTTGTTCAGACAACGCTGCGGGTCACCGCCCGATGCTTGCGTCGGTGGTTACGTAAATTTGACGTCAGGAGTTTGGAATCAAAACAGTTTGGAATCATTTTACGTTACAGCGCACCTGGTGACACACCCCCGATCTCAACTCGAAGGAGGATCAGGCCTAACAGTTGCCGGCTATGCATGCCAGGCTAACCCCGCCTGCTTCAACATCACCACCACCACCACCACCACCATCTATTTTGTCGTACCAAAAAGTTACATTTTAAGTCACCCTACTACGTCGCAGGGTTGTTGCACCGTGAGCCGCACTTCCCAGTGCCGCTTGCGTAATCGCGTCATCAAACACATCGTGCGGCCATCCAGACAAACTAGCCAGAAGGCAGTCACGTTGTTCAAAGCTTGATCCGGGAAAACCACTCATGACAATCTGTGGCACTCAGTGCAACCTGAATGATCAACCAGCTTTGCAACATTCTTTCTAGTTGTGTGACTCTTCACCGAAGCATTGGCAACCTGGATGCCGCGGGAAGCCTTTGTTCCAAGATAACTACGCTAGCGAAAACTGTGACAGTGTTAATGCTACCTATATATAGGAACCAACTAGCTTCGCTCCATATGTTCCTGATGGACGAGCCTCTCACAATGGCAGAACTGCTGAGGGCATTGGCCTCGGCGCACAAGTCATCTTCACTGGGCCCCGGCAGCATAAGCTATATACCATGCTGTCGCATTTTCGGAGAGCAAGCTAATGCTCAGCTTCTCGGCATACGCGGGAGGTCGGTCGCTCCGAATTAATCAGGACATCATACTAGCCCTGAATCCGGACAACTGTGCAACGGACGTAAATTCCTATCGAGCGATATTCCACTTCTCCGTTCCATTAGTAAACTAGTGGAGATATTGGTTCTGCAGCGTCTGGGATATATGAAAACAGCTAGGCCGCAGTAGCACTGGTGACGCCATTGCCCTCGCTAACTACGTCAAGCGCAACAGCGCTGTATTTCAAATCAAAGCTGCGATGTTTATTCCTGAATACTAAAAGAGCATTCGATAATGTGGCTCATGAATCTATTCGAACGGCCTTGAAGTGCACATCCTAACAGGTTGTCGCGTGTGCAGCTGCAGGGGAAAAATATTAGCGCATGGGACCGATCACACGAGCAGATAAATTGCGGCATGCAACGCAGTCGTTCCGTAGCACGCCGAAAACGAGTGCGAGGCTGTTTGAAACATAAATCATGTCGCACCTTAGATACTACTAGTGTGCACGGGAACAAGAGCGCCGCGTACCGCAGTTTCCCTGCTCCGGTCATCAGCCACTTGTGCTAATCTTTTTCGCTGCAGCTGTACACCAGGATTTCGGATTATCTAATTGACAAATTCATTTGCATGTTAACTAAAGACGGCAACTCCACAAAGCCAAAATGTCATGTGAATTCACTGCTTCAAGGAGGAGTTTTATACTTGACACAATTCCACATGTGTCTCATTTGGCTAGAGAAATGTGTGCCGTACTCTGTGCAGATTTCACTTATACAGATGTCATCTGCGTATCGAGTTCAGGCTATAACGTGCCTGTTCTATGTGAAGGCTCCAGAAATCTCTCATCAGTATAGAAAAGTTCCTGCGCATTCAAGGGTTAGAAAGGCCGCTGGAAATGTGTGCTGTGAAATAGCGTTTATGAACAGAGACATCTTGGAGCCATATATTATGCGCCAGGGTGAGAACATTCGATGGGAATTCAACATGGTCGTCGAGGCATACACCTAAAGGAAAAACTGCGTCTTTTCCAGCAACGCCGGAGGCTGCTCCGTTCAGTCACTTGGAATAAATACGGTACAGCGTGCCTACCCTACATGGCCTCTCCATGAGCAACGCGAAGATCTGAGCAATACAATGGAAATACTGAGGACATGCTTGGCTTTGCCTGGTACATTTCAAGTATGGGCACGCTAGCAGAAAGCAGGCGCCTCTCGCAGGCGCCTCTTGCTGCTCCCGCCTCGCTACCAGAATGATTCTGTGTCTTTACTTGCTACCTGGAATCACTATGACTGCGTCAGGGCAAAAGAACAAACAAATCAAGAACCCGGGGTCCAGCATCAAATTATGTTACGCTACATCTCGTCTTGCTACGAACAACGTCGTCACATGTACACCGACGACTCTGTAAAGCCATGCATGCTTCATATACTGCACTATGTCCTGCAAGGTGAGCCATGCGACATCCACGAAGCTGGCCGCACTATGCGTGCATCTTTCACCTACATGCTAAATGAGCCAGCCAGCGCCTGGGTCGGCTTTATACAGACTCACGTGCAACCCTGATATCCCTGAATTCGTGCCAAGCTAACCATCACTTGTCAACAACGTGAACTGTTAGCAAAACAAGGCCTGTATGTTGCTGTCCAACGTTCTGCTGCAGTGGCTGCCTTCACATTGCGGAATAGTTGACAAATGCACATACTGACTGCACTGCTAGCTCAGCATGCAACAACCAGTCAGAGCATATCCTGATACCTGTCTTCAGGAGTGCCAGTTCAGCTGTTCTATTGTATCCTTCCTTCGATTACATCTTCTACACTGCGTGGCGCTCGCAGCATGCTATATGGACCAATCTGGACCAGCAGTATTGACGTATTCACACTTACGGCCCAATGTGTCATTCACTCATGCCGTGTGGCCTTGACAGGCGTAATCGTGCATGTGTGCTTTACATTTGTCGAAACATTCTCAATACAAAACACGTGTATAAAATTAAACCGACAGGATCTCCATCTTGCGTGCAATGCACGAGAGGGCATGACCCGCTTAATCTTATATATCAGCCGTTTCACCCTCCAAAGGACGGTCCCAGTGTTCGCAGTGAATGCACTTCCATGATCACGCCTTGAGCTACGACACGGGCTCACAGACCCAGGTGGACAAGTGCCGCCTGTGCCTCATGATCGACGAAGGCGCTTTTAGACCTTCTGCGAAGCACTGGCCTCAGCGAGATAATTTAGTTCTGTCGGTTCCGTTGTGCGTCGTGCCTGTTGTGTGACTGTCACATACACTGTGCACATCGTTTCATTTCTCATATTTCCCAGCTGGAGTATGCATCACGGTATGAATGGCGCCAGGAAAACATCTCCAGTCTTCATTAAAGAACCTCTCTCTCTCTCTCGCTCGCGTGGTTAATTCTCATTATTTTTCTTTCTTCCTTTCCAGTGGATATACATGAGATAAGTGACGGCTGAAGTTTCACGCTTATAAATATCGCGAATATCACCGCTGATTTGTAATGCAGAAATATTACGAAACACCGGCGCGTGGTTCAAGCTTCCCAATTACGAATACGATCTTCGCCTAAGGCCGGCTCACGCAAATATTTGACCCGCCTCCTTACCCTCCTACCCTGTGCTCAGAGCATACAAAGTATACAAGCAAAATATACGAGACGCGGTGTCTTATCCCATTACCCGGGCACCGAGCGAGGGGACGTCAACATTGGCAAGGTCGATAATACTGAGCAGGTTCCTCTCAGGGAGGCTGTATGTCGTCGCTGCTGCCTTATCAATCGTGCGTGACCAACGAGGAGAATCTTCTCAAGCTCGAGCATATATGTATTCGGTCGCACGTATGTATTATACGGCAGCACCCGAGCGCGCACACAACCTGTCGCTTAACGCACGGACGCGCGCGTGCAAGCATGCAACGGAGGGGACCGGGGAGAGAGGGTGCGGTCGAAAAGAACAAAAAAAAAGGGAAACATGCAGAGGTGTAGAGTAACGCGAGAAAACGGCGGGGCCCACCCTCGCCGCGTGCAAGAAGCGGCCCTATCGCTCCGATCGCGCCAACTGGTCCCGGACGAAAACCAGTGGTGCGCGGTTTTCGGGCACCCCGCAGGCGTCAAAGCGAACCTCGGCAGTCACGCCGCAAAGCTACCCAGGAATCCGCTACATGGCCGTGGACGCAGCACGCGACGGCGCTCCGCGAGTCCTCTGCACAGACCACGCGGTTGGGCGAAAAGAAACAACCGAACAAACGAAGAGGGGCGAGTATACCACAGTATCTATTGCGTGACACGCTTGGTTTGCTACGCTGTTGCGTATAGGGCTTGCAGTCTCTTACAACAACATGCGTAACGGAAGTTACGCGATAGTCTTAAAGGGCTGTTGATCCATGTTACCAGTGCAATATAAACGCTCTCTCCGATTTACATTGCAGTGGTAAAACTAATCAAGAGCTAGCCCGTCTAACAGCATTACTTACAGTTCTTAAAGAGCGCTGTGACACCAAGCAGTGCCGGGTTATAAAAAAGTTCGGCTAATCTTCGATGTGGCCTGTCCTAGAATATGATTGTGGCGATGCTAATGAAGCTTTAACGGAAATAAGTCTACATGAAAAACCTCGGTTCTCCCGAAGTATACGGTGCAGTGAAGAGGGATGCCCGGCGCTTCAGCCACATGGCCAGTCGTCCGGGAGGCGCGAGCTCGAGATTGCCTGAGCTGCTCTGGTTGAGACACGCTGCCAACGCTGCCTGCTGCTCTCTTGTGCTGCGTTCACATTAGATTCTGGTAGAGGTGCTGCGGTTTTCCCCCAACCTGGAATTACGCACCCGAACTCTGCCGTCCGTCATACCTGACGACCCCAGCCCGACATCCCCACCGGTTACACCAGCCATCGTATGTGCCGGTGCCCAGCGTCAGCCGCATCCTGACATCTTCAGCGGCACCGATGAGAACGACGTTGAAGATTGGCTGGAATCGTATGAACGAGCCAGCAACACCAACAAATGGGACGATCCCCTCAATCTCAACAACGCGATCATCTATTTATCGGGCGTCGCCAAGCTTTTGTTCAAAAACCACGAAGGCGATCTACGCACCTGGGCTAGCTTCAAAGTCAGCATCGCAGAAGTTTTCGGCCGCCCAGGCATGCGCAAACTTCGCGCTGAACAACGCCTACGAAACCGATCCCAACAAACTGGTGAGACGTTCACCAGCTACATAGAGGACATCGTCGACCTCTGCCGGCGTGTCAACCCGACGATGGAGGAGGCGGACAAGGTACGTCACATCATGAAGGGCATTTCCGACGATGCCTTTCATGTGCTGCGGTCAAAAAACCCAGGCACTGTTTCTCAGGTCATTGAGCTTTGCCAGAGTTTCGACGAGCTCTGCAGACAGCGCCTTCTCAAGCGGCGCCCACCTGTCTCCGACGAAACCCTCGCGAGCATGGCCGTGGCTCCTGACATGGACTCCCTGCTTTACCAGATAAAAGAGTTCGCCCATGCTGAGGTCGCTCATCAGCTTTCGCTACTGTCCTCAGCCACGCCACCAACCTCGCCTTTGCCGGCCAACCTTCGCCAGGTCATCCAAGAGCAAGTTTGCGCAGCTCTCCCTTCTGCCCGCGAGGCTCCGCTGGTGCCGACTCCCGTTGCTTTTCCTGGGGTGAGTGCACCTGTCAGCTATGCCGAGGTTCTCGCTCGGCCACCAACTCAGACCTTTGCACCATTCCCATCAGCCATGTCACTGCGTCCAGCTCCTCACTTCGTTCAGCCGCGGTCCACACAGTGTCCACACATCAGTGGACAATGGCGCACTCTTGATAACCGGCCAATATGTTTTGAGTTTGGTCTACCTGACCACGTTACACGATTTTGCCGTCGCCGCGCAACATCCTACCGCGGTAGCTTCGACACCGAACCATACGTTTCACCATACCCATCGTTCTCCGCGTCTCAGAACCCTGGCCAGATGTCTTCTTATTCGTACCATCGCCATCTTGTTGACCGCCATCGCCTCGACGCCGCTCGCTTTCGCCGATGTGTCGTCGTCCTTCTACGCCGGAACGGGAAAACTAATAACCGCAGATCCATAGGCAAGAACTGCGTCACCCACGAACAGACCAAGGCCCCTCCCTTCTCCGACTAATGTTATTGATGTATATGTGGACGGCGTCGCTGCACTTGCCCTCGTTGACACTGATGCCGCAGTTTCAGTTATTAGTGCCAAACTTTGCCGTTTGCTCAGAAAAGGTACACGACGCCAGTGTCAAAGGTATCATTTCGTACTGCCAGCGCAGACCGCATCACGCCTGGAGCTGCGTGTACTACTCGCATTGTGATGAATGGACTCCTCTACATCGTCGAATTTTTGGTGCTGTGTTTTTCTTCCCACGATATTATTTTGGGCTGGGATTTAAGGCCGCTAATAAGGCCGTCATCGCTAATAAGGCCGTCATCGACAGTTCTCGTGCTGAAGTGGAATTTCAAACGCTGTGCGACGCCCCGCTCCTTGACGCTCTTGAACCTGAAGATAAAGTATGTGTTGCCGAAGACGTCAGAATTCCATCGCACTCTTTTGCCCTTGCCACAGTGTCATGCAACATTGTTGCTGATGCCAGCTGCACTTTTTACGCCATCTGCCATTTTCGCTTGTCACAAATGTCCCCCCTGCCTTTCGCTCTTTTGGACGTTCATGCCGGCGTCAGCAGACTGCTCGTCTCCAACCGATTGTACTGTCCTCTCACTTTGCTTCGTGTGGAGTGCGTTGGCCGCGTCCAGTGTGTCGACCCTGCTGCCATCATTGACATGCCAACTGGTTCCATCGCCACTCATGATGTCGCCGGAATGACCTGTAAGCCCGCGCAGGAGCCGACTTCGCCCGATGTTCTACATAGCTCCATCGCCGACAAGTTGACTGTTTCCCAATGCGCCCAGCTTCTATATAAGCCTTCTCGACGAGTTCTGTTCTTCTTTAGACTGTCAGCATGTTCCCTTGGGCCGCACGTCAACTGTTTGTCATCGCATCGACACGGGTACTAGTGCGCCACTGCAACAAAGACCATATCGTGTATCCGTGACAGAGCGCCGTGTCATCGACAACCAAGCAGCTGGCATGCTCAAGCGCGGCGTCATTCAGCCTTCAGATAGCCCCTGGGCATCTCCCGTTGTTCTTAAGAAGAAGCATGGGTCGATTCGATTCTGTGTCGGAAATATATGCGATTATAAGAGGCGCGCAGTGAACGCCAAATCAAAAGGACACTATACTAGATACACCTCCAGGACATTCAAGTTATAGCACGATGACGAAGCCACTCCTAATTATAATTCTGGCACTAGTACTCAACCACTCGTAATAAAAATGTCATTATATTGCATTGTAAGACGACAGAAAATGCTTCTTGTCCCGTTCTATTTGATTTTTAGAAAAATAAACTTATTCACATTACCCTTGACAACGACGCGAGCAATCGAAGGTTTCGTTTTCGCTCGATTCTGCGCCGCCCGCGCTTTCGCATTTCAATAGTTTCTTTATCACGTATTGCTGCGCTTGTGTTGCTGGCTCGCGAAACTCACACAAATTGCAAGTAGCAGAGAATCCCACTGCCATGTGATGTCGGGGGATTCCCGAACGGTCTACGCCACTTGACCAAGAGCAGCTGCAGCGGTGAATCTAACGCTCTGTCTTGGCTCGGTTTCTCCATGACCGCGCGTTTGCGTTTTGCGTCGAAAACCGTAGCGCCGCCTATTGGGAGCCATTTTACTCACCGATGGTAGTAAAGGGCGGTGATGGCGTATGCAACATCACCACTTCCCTCTCGGGGCGGGCCATTTGAATTGCCTAAGTGTATATGCGGACCCTTCCGACGTAATTTTCTCGTAAACTGAGCCTTTTCTTTTCTTGGCTCGAAATAAGCGCTGCAAGATTTATGGAATGGTATTTTAACAGTCCACATCGACTTAATATTTGTCTTTACAGTCCCTTGAAATGACTCGCCAGTGTAACGCCTCTCATGTTCTGATTCGATATATATGCACCCTACCGCGAGTACTTGAGTTTTTATAACAAACTGTTAATACGTAATCCAACAAGAACACCATCTTACACGCTCTTATATTACACACTAAACGACGGACGCAACGCCTGTCATCACCAGACACGTTTTCAACGTCTAGAATAATGCCAATCCGAAGCCCCACTCTTCCCGGACTTCCCATTCGCGCATAAGCTTAGCAGCGCCGCTTTTGCCCCTATATGGATGCACTTTCAGTATTGTATAAAATATTCACGAAGATAATTTCCAATAGAATCAGGGCAACACTTCACTTCAGCAAACCAAGGGAACAGGCTGGATTCAGGAAGGGATATTCTACGATGGATCATATCCATGTCATCAATCAGGTTATGGAGAAATCTGCGGAGTACAATCAACCTCTCTATATGGCTTTCATAGATTATGAAAAGGCATTTGATTCAGTAGAGATACCAGCAGTCACAGAGGCATTGCGTAATCAAGGAGTACAGGAGGCATACGTGAATATCTTAGCAAATATCTACAAGGATTCCACAGCTACCTTGGTTCTCCACAAGTAGAAAGATACCTATCAAGAAAGGGGTCAGGCAAGGAGACACAATCTCTCCAATTCTATTCACTGCATGCTTAGAAGAAGTATTCAAGCTCTTGGACTGGGAAGGCTTAGGAGTGAGGATCAACGGCGAATATCTCAGCGACCTTCGGTTTGCAGATGACATTGTCCTATTCAGCAACAATGGAGACGAATTACAGTAAATGATTGGGGACCTTAATCGAGAAAGTTTAACAATTGGGTTGAAGATGAATATGCAGAAGACAAAGATAATGTTCAATAGCCTGGCAAGCGAACAATAATGCAGGATCGCCAGTCAGCCTCTAGAGTCTGTAAAGGAGTACGTTTATCTAGGTCAATTACCCACAGGGGACCCTGATCACGAGAAAGAAATTTATAGAAGAATACAGTTGGGCTGGAGTGCATACGGCAGGCATTGCCAAATCCTGACTGTGAGCTTACCACTGTCGTTGAAAAGAAATTGCGGAATTTCCTTACAATTAATTCCAGTAAAATTCTTCCTTACAGTACAATCATTGCATTCTACCGGTGCTAACCTATGGGGCAGAAACTTCGAGGTTAACAAAGAAGCTCGAGAACAAGTTAAGGACCGCACAAAGAGGGATGAAACGAAAAATTTTAGGACTAACGTTAAGAGACAGGAAGAGAGCGGTGTGGATCAGAGAACAAACGGGGATAGCCGATATTCTAGTTGACATTAAGCGGAAGAAATGGAGCTGGGCAGGCCATGTAATGCGCAGGATGGATAACCGGTGGGCCATTAGAGTTACAGAATGGATACCAAGAGGAGGGAAGCGCAGTCGAGGTCGGCAGAAAACCAGATGGGATGATGTAAGGAAATTTGCAGGCGCAAGTTGGAATACGCTAGAGCAAGACAGGGGTAATTGGAGATCGCAGGGAGAGGCCTTCGTCCTGCAGTGGGCATAAAATATAGGCTGATGATGATGATGATGATGATGATGATGATGATGATGATGATGATGATTAGATGCACTATAAGAAACTCTGTGGTGTAAGAGGAATCATTTGAATTCTCCTTGCATTTGTATGGATTGGAGGAAGCTGACAAAATCCGCAAAGCTTCCAAGCCATATACTTTTGCCGATAGTCGGAAAGAGACTGTGGCACGTCATGCAAAGGGTCGCCCATATATACAACTTCTTTTGCTCAAAAGCACGTGCACGGAGTTACGGAGCCCCATACGTAGAATGTCGTCACACGCATCTGCAATGCACTCAAAAACACAAAAACCAACTAATCAGTGCGTCCCGACGTACAAAACTGTGGATCGCGAACAAGCGTTGCCGCTGGTGAACACCTTGTGTATATAAGTCGCGCGTTTAAAGCGTGCAATAATCCTTTCGTTCCACGATGTGGAAAACGTGGCCCTGAGTTAGGTGCGAAGGATATCCGGCATCGCGAACGGCCTTACGCAGTCTCCGGCATGCGGCCCATTAACTTATGAGGCTTTTGGCGCCCCGAGAGCTCCCGACGTTGAAAGAGAGATTTTATCGCCGCTCGCCTATTGTTAAGTTGTTTACATGATTACTCCTCATTATCACGGTCCCCTGTACGTCCGTAAACTCGCCGATTGGCCACCATGCACGTGTATAAAGAAATAACCAAACGAGCCAAAACATATTCGAGGTGCCGGCATTGCCGCATTGACGGTTCTGAAAGCCCGGTGAAGCCAGTCTGCAGCGACTGAAATTTACCACCGGAAGTCTGTCTGACGGGAGCCGGTTTGCCCACGGCCAGCTTCGAAAGGCGACCGTTCGTAAACGTCCGAAAGGGTCCGCAGCACGATCGGCTGCAAGCTGGACGGCAGGCTATGCGTGCATTATAAACTTGCGCGTGCGCACGAAGTTCGGAAATGCCCGTTTAAGATGGCGCAGCGAGCAGCGCTTTCGCCTGATTAAATGGGGGAGGGGGGGAGAAAAAGAAGGGCCATTTGTGCTGTAACCGATTAATTGGCACGTTGGCCCATTCATTTCACGGACGCGGTATAAGTGGCCATTTAATTTCTGCGTCGTTTCACGCGACCAATGCGCCTCGAGAAGCGACGGTTATATTGCGAAGGAGCGAGGTGGCCGGTCAAACATAGCCTCTAGGCACCCGGCGGTGGAGAACGCGGGGCGTCAAATTTCACTCGGACGACACGGTGCGCGAACCTTGGATTACTGTTTAAACTGCGATAAAGGCTTTTTATCTTGATTAGGACCCTGCCCGAAATGTGTCGGGTGTGTTTTCGCCACTTGCAGCGAATCAAGAACTGCGACAGCGCCCTAATAGCTATACTGCTTACATAATCGACTTTAAAAAAATTTGAAGGGGGCTCAGTGGAAACCAATGCCGGAGGGCGCTCTTCTCGGCCCATGGCCTGACACTAAAACAGCGAGGCAGCCAAGAAAGGCATAACTGGTGTTCCTGCATGCCACGCGGACTAGACGAGCACCTTTAGTGGGGCCATTGTGCAGTGTACACACGGAGTTCACTCTTCCCCTTCTTCTCACCCATTGCCATCGTTCATGTCTCTACTCTCGCTCCGCTTCTCTCTTCCCCAGTGCTGAGTAGCCGACTAGAAGGAGACCGCTGAGGCCTTTTCTATAAATAACCTCCTGGAGGGCTCAGTATTACACCCGTTTTCTATCTTGCTTGAGCTTGCTGGAGTCACTGTGCACTCTTAAAAAATATGTCGTCCTATTCACTAAGTAAATACTAACGCGTTACTAGTCCCAAAAAGCACTACCTTCTTAGTAAGTGCAGGTAGCAAAATGATGGTTAGTACTTAGTACTTTCCACTACCTTCTGAAGCTAGAAAAAAACACTAACTTAGTGCTGTAGTGCTTGCTTTCTAACTGCGCCCATATATAAGTGGCTCAGCGGCCGTGGCGTTTCGGGCCTAAAGGCCAAATTATAGACGTTTTCACGAGGGCGCTTCCGACGGTCTGGCGTCGAGAGTATGTGTCAGTGTTGCCTGTTTGGTCTGGACTGTGAGGTTGCCTTGCACTTGCGTTGCGGAGTGGTAGCTTTCCTTCGATGTTTCCATTTATGTTTGTCACGTATTACTTACGCGCGTAAATAATGGCATATATACTCATCAAAAGGCTACAGGCCAGCACTGTGCAGTTTATGAGCGCACAAACAACCAGTGGAAAGTAACGGTTTTGGGGACTACAGTGCACACACAGCACTCCGCGAGACCACTGCCGATGTGGTATGTTCACGCTTCACTGGTTTCCTGCATCACCTGAGGACTTAGCATTTCAGTCTAATATGAACCTATGCACACATCAGTTAAATAACGCATTTTCGTAAACTCTTTTCGGCACATTCCATTATTTGTTGCGAGAATTGTCAGCTCTTCTATGCAATATTTTTTCGTATGTAGTGACAGAAGTACATTTGTTATTCTTTCAAACACGACTTCATTCCAGTGCCTAATACCCCATCACACGGCGCACTTTTGATCGTGATCGACCCCGATCTGGATCGAATTTCTTGGTCGCGATTGGCTTCTTTGCTCAATCTGCGGAAGGGAGCCAATCGCGGTCGAACATTCTGATCCAGATCGGGCTCAATCGCTATCAAAAGTGGCCGTGTGACACCGGTATGAGATCAATTGAAGCATTCTGCGAGAGAACTTGTCGGTAAACACACACTTCACAGCGATCTGGAAAGCTCGTGTCCTATAGAAGATGTATGCAGCCTCTGTGTCCACCAAAACATTGTCTCTGCGTTCACACGCACCCTGCGCGGCCCTGCTCATAAAAAAGATTACAAAATATAGCACCTGGGCTGTACCAGTTGCGCTGGCATCTGTGATCGCTGTCGCGCGTCGGTTCGCTGCAGGTATCGCGCTGTTCGAGCGCCACGCTTCTGCTTTGACATTTGGTTATAAGCACCCTGCACTGCACCAGATCCAATAAATTTTGCATGATTGAGCTGTTGAGTTGCGTCGGAAGCGTATGGAGTAACCACCGCATGTCTACCAACCGCTGACACTCGTCGTCGGGCCGCCGGCGCCTGGTTCTAAGCATTGCTTGACAGCTACGTAGGCGCCTGCTTTCGCTAAATGACGTAACCCTCAACCGCGAAACGTAATGGTGATCAGATTCAATCGACGACCACAGTCACATGTGCCAGCAATAACAATGAAAACTACCGCTGATTAGCACGCCAGGTCTCGACGAAGCAGACGCGGCTGCCGCCGCTACCGACGACGAAACGCCACATCCTGTTGCCATGGCACACCACACTGAGCGCTCACGCGAGCACGTGAAACATTTAACAAGTCAAATGGCACAAGACAAGCGAAGCGGAAGAAAACAATCAAAATAATGCTCGGCGAAGGTCACACAACCAAAGTGCGACCGGCCTGCTCTAGCTCGCAAGGCTCACAGTCTAAAATGGCGGCATAACATGTTCTGACGCTAGACATCGCCCGTGTCGGGCGACGTCTAGCGTCGGTTTGTGACGTTGGTTTGTAAAAACGTCGGTTTGTGAAAAGGTCTATTGAGCCTTTTCGCGGAGCAGTTTGTTGTAGTGAAACGAGATGGCGCTTACGGCGGCGCGCCATACGTCTCCTCAGCGACCGCGCACGAATACGAAACCTTTACGGCTTCTGCCTTGCTTCTGCGGGATGAGCTGTCGGAAATGGAACTGCGTTTTCGCTAAAGCACTGTGCTCCATTAATGCTGGTTTGAATCATCTGGATTGAAGACGTGTCCAGTAGTTGGCTGCAAAAATAGTGACTGGCATATTAAGTAATGTAATGAATATGTGGGGCCAAGTTCGCGGACCGCTGCTGCAACTGTCCGTACGTGTTTCCGGCACTTCGAGATGTACGGCTTTTCCCCCGATGATACAGAAATTTGCTCATCCGCCAGCGTTGTACTGCTAACCTTCAAAGAAAGTGCTTCAGCCCCGGTACTTCGGAAAGAGTGAGTACCGTTCGTTAAACAACGATAAAGGGAATAGCGCCGCACCCTGTCGTAGTAGGTTTCGCGCACAGTACCCTACACACATCTACCCCAACCAGCACGGAAACTTACGCCCACTCTTTCGTCAACGTGTCAAGAATAAGTGATAGGCGCACACTTGAATATAT
The DNA here is from genome assembly GCF_013339745.2 of Dermacentor silvarum. Taxonomy (NCBI): domain Eukaryota; kingdom Metazoa; phylum Arthropoda; class Arachnida; order Ixodida; family Ixodidae; genus Dermacentor; species Dermacentor silvarum. The sequence continues at coordinate 439,761,983 of NC_051154.1, forward strand.
GCGCACTAAATATGCACAATAAATGACGGTACTACATCGATAGCGCACGAATGGTCTAAGCTGAATGTTTTGTGATGCTCCACAAGAGTAAGCGAGTTATACTAGCGATAATACGCATTTGCTACAAGGTATTACAATGTACAGAACAGCTACGTTTGAAGCCTTCTGCGCAGCAAGAACAAATATAACGAAGCTGAGCACACACACCCACGGGCGATTAGGCAGAAAATGGTTAGATAGTGACCACACCGAGTAACCTTACTGAGTCAGAAACGTGAGAAGCCGCTGCTTCACAATATTTGCCAAATAAAGAGCGAACACCAAAACACCATAACCCTGATTCAATTCATCAGCGGAAAGTTTGGAAAGCTTCGAATACATATTTAGCCCCGCTTTTAGAGCAAGTACCATATACGCTTCTCGCGCCGTTTGGACATAGCTTCATCAGCTCCGAAAGCGCTCTTGCATGTTCTCTGAAACTGCGGCCAAAAGCTCCGTGTCGTACACCCAAGTCACCGTCTACGATATCTCCCGAAACAGAGGCTTGCTAAGCCGCACCGGCGTGATGCATATCCATTGTAACCACGGAGGCAACGGAGGCAGTTAAGGCAAGCAATGGACGCGTCACCACGTGATCAAACATGGCACAGCCCACGGGATCGCCGTGGAAAGGGTCAATACACCTACGCTTGGCGGCGCCTGAAAGCTCGCGCCCGCACGCCTTGCGTTTCGCGAGTACGATGGCGGTTTGAACCTACAAGACGCGCACCAGCGCCCCCCCCCCCCCCCCCCCCCCCTTGGCTCACTGTTTGCGCCTTGGTAGAGATCGTTTCGTATTTTTGTGAGGCAGCCAGAGCACCAATATTTCTGTGGAGAAGCTATCTGTGCTAGCACCACGCTTAGACGCGTGCGATCTGTGCTGCAGCATCTGCGCATGCGTGAGGCGCGTGGGCGCGAGCTTTCGCGCGTCGGCACGCGTACGTGCAGTTTGGTACTTAAGAGAGAGACAGAGAAAACACCTTATTGTAGGACGAGGCTACCCGCCGCGTTGGCTCAGTAGTTATGGCGCTCCAGCTGATGCTAAGCACGAGTCGCGGCTTCGATTCCCGGCTGCGTTCCGACGGAATGCAAACGACGCTCGTGTACCGTGCGCTTTGGGTATACACCCCTTATAGGTGGTCAAAATTAAGCCGGAGCGCAGCACTACAGCGTCCCTCAGACCTCTTATGGGCAGTGTCGGGACCTTAAACACCACAATTCATAATTCAAGTTGATACCGAGGCAGATGACGTGCTAAAGGCATTGTTGCTTTATTTTTATTACATTGTGTTAGTCGCATTGTGTAATCGTCTACCTATAACTGGTGATGGCTGAACGGAAGGGTTCGGCCGCTGTGTTCGATTAAGAAGAGGGGGGGAGGGGCGCATTTGAAAAAAATTTATTGAGTGCTGAGAAAGATTTCGGTACACGGTAAATAATCATTGGTGATTTGAATTAATCCGGAGCCCCTGCACCACAGCATCTCGCACATTTCTTGCTTTCGGACATTACAGGCATATACTAAATGAGAATGTGAAATTAAACTACTTACTTTAATTCACTTCTACTTTTGAAATCCTGAAAAGATCAGTCTCACTGTGAGCGGAGGGTTGTGAAGCCCGAAGATGCGCAAAGGTGGTAGACGGGTGGCGAGGCCCACTTTAAGTTCACGCAGTAGCTCCTCGTGACGTCATGAACTTTAACAGAGATGGTGGGTGATTGACTTGTTTATCCATCAACAACGAATGCGGGACATTCTTAAATCACTGATATGGCTCAACCTAGTGAGTTTTAGGAACACTTTCTGCTTGACGGCGTCGTGTTTTGGGTTCGAAATTCGAAAAGCGAGAATCTGGCCTTCGTTTTATTCACCAGTAACCAAAATTTTACCTCCAAATAAATTCAAACAGAGTACTTAAAGAATACTCTTTAAACTGGTTGAGTGTTGCACTTTACTCTCGTTTTAAAGTCAATCAACCAGCACAAACCGAGCGATGGGGACAGACAGGGAATAGATGGCAGCGTTCAGTAGTGTCCATGCCGTTCGTCTTACTTGACGTGCGGTCTGGCCCTTAGTCAGAGTTAGAATGAACTAGCAATTATCCCCTCTTTTAAGGCTATTGACCTCGGAGGATGGCTACAGCTAGTAGCGCTTCTGGATGCATGTTTGTCACCGGAGATAATTATTTTTGCCGGTGAGCTAATCTACGCGTGACCTTTGTGTGACCATCACAGGCTTTCTCCATCACCCCATCTTTGAAGATTAGTTATATTGTAAGGTACATGTTTCTTGTTTGCGATACTTAAGCAGAGCGAAAAGAAAAAAAACAGGAACACTTTCCTAAGCAGCTTCGGGCTTACAAACTCCGTATGTCGAAGCGGAAAACACGTGCGCGTAGTTTATCCGCCTCTTACACACAGACACAAAAAAGAAAAAGAAAGGGACAGCAAAGAACATGTTGTTATTTCACTTTCGCTTTCCCCCCTGATCTCCACTTCCTACGGTCGAGCCAATTTGCCTTCATTCGTTTATATATATATACCAACCGCCGAAATGCATGTCAGGTGCTAGCTACCCCTGGCCCTCCCCAACTCCGTGACGAACACTTTTTACGTCTTCACAGCCGAAGTTCCTCTCGGCTTCCCGCGTGACGATATATGCCAACTTTTGCCGGTGCTGTCGTCTGACGGTGATCGTTATTTATTCACAAACGCGGCGGCGGGGCCGCGCTCCCGGCCCATGGCACCGCGTCGTGCGTGGAAGGTGAGAGAGAGCGAAGCAGGTTTCCGGATGGCGACCTCCGGTGCTGCCCTCTGGTGGACGGAGGGGGGGCGTGAGGCCTTCGCGCGACGGGGAGTCAACGCCGCGACTCGCGTCGTACCTCGCGCCGTGGGAGGGCGCGGCCATCAATAAAGCGCCGACCGGAGATTGCCGCGGCCGATACACGATTCTCGGGACACGGTCCCGGCTCGACCACGAGCTTCGCGGTGAACTGCGCGCAGGCGTCAATGGCTCCCCATAATGTCAGCTGCCGCACATACAACGCCTCTCGAATCTGCTTATTCCTGTTTTGCTGCTGTTTCTTCATCTTTGGCGAGAAAAACGATCCCCCCCCCCTCTCTCTCTCTCACAGCGATAAGAGCAGGTGACTTGATATGCTCCGTGGAATCCGCCAAAGCAGGGTTTTATATTTTCCGCTTGTTAGCCGAGTCAGCGACGACTGCAAGCATTATAGATAAGGGAAGCGGAGGTAAGGTAAAGAACGGGAACTAACTACCGAGGCTCGCATGTCCGTGATAAATGTGTGATGCGAATTTGTATCAATTCTCGCTCTGTTTCGTGTCCAGCAACCGCAGAGAGAGCCATCAATCCGTGAGGCAGTGCGAACCTGTAGTGAATGGCAAGCTAGATCGCGTTTTTCTCATCGCTGCCGCAGCCTTACGGATGGTTCTTTCGAATACTTCCGCTAAACTGAGGATCTCGAATATATGAAACAGCTATCCGCCCTTCCTCACGCAGTGACATCCCTATCACGTTCACTGTCACTTCTTGTTACATAGTTTCGCTTTTCCGTACAGGCCGGAAGCGCACGGTAGCCACTACTAGTATGTCGCCACTTCCGCGGGTACGACACTAGAACTCAATTCTGTAGAGTTAGAAAACCCAAGTGTGGCCTTAAAGTCGGCCTGTACGGATAATATAATATAATAATGAACTCAGTGGGACTATTTCTCAATTAGTTTTCGAACGGGCTGGTTCTTTTCTTTTTTTATCACAAGTCACGAAAACAAAAACCCATACTGTGTTACATGAGCAAATCACAGACTTGCTGAAGGCATTAAAGTAAAAAGCTGGGGAAGTTTTCAAAAGCTCGTACAGATTAAAGTGACTAGCAAGCTTTTGGAGGGCTTAAACAAAAAATAAGATATAACAGTCTTGAGCCATTCCTACGGCTCCGAACTAACTCACTGTGACAGCCTCAAGCTGTCACAGCGAACCCCATCTTCTCCCGCATGAATTCCTTCGTTGTGATGCGAGCAACGCCGTCTTCGTACGCTACCGTAGTGCCTGCTCTGTGGCCTCCGACGCCGCCACTCTCAGGTGCTGAAGCCGCGAGAAAGCACAGCGGTTAGAGCGTCTGTCTTCCTCCTTGCCGCAAGGGCACCAGTTCGATCCCCAGTGGTGGTGCTTGGCGATGCCTCGTCTTCACCATATATGGTGAGGATGTTGCCTGACAATGAAGGCGGCAGCCGTGGGCGTAATGGAAAGGGCGTATATGGCCCCATAGCACGGCAGACTAGGAGTGTACGCACTTACCAATATTTTCGCAGGCTACGCATACTCACTCACACTCGTGAGCCCTCACAGTCGTCGATACTCACTCACGTGCCAACTGACGATCACTCATATTTATTAACACTAAACAGAGTTGATGGTCGCTTCAATAGTTCACTCTTAACGGCCACCCAACTCGCGTCCGCCCCCATTCACCGGCACTCACATGCGTACTCACGTCCACTGACACTCGCCGACAATCACTCACGTTCATACGTTCACTTGCGTAGACCGTTAGTCTTTCATTCGTACTCGCGTTATCCGGCAGTCACTTTAGTTCATGCTCATGTCCAGTCAAACTCGCCAGCGCTCACTCCTACTCACGTACACTCGCACCCTTCATCACTCACTCACGCTCCATCGCACGCCTTTGAAATGAGTGTGTAGCGAGCGTAACTCACTGTACTTATGAGTTAGCATGCCGACCTGTATGGCACGGGTGCATCAAACTCAGTTTCGACTTTTTAGCTCCTGTCGTGCCACAGTTAACTAAATATCAGAAGTTGGGTACCCACCATGGACTTCACGTCAGCCTTGATTCACTTGTGCTTGTTTCATTCGATGTAGGTTGACGAAATGGAGCTTTACTTAGGTGGCATCGCCTCTGTTTCAAGCGACCGCGTTTATTATTGATTATATGTCGTGCTCAGGTGCTGTATACGTAACAGTGTGTCGAACCATTAAGACACATCTAAGATAATGTGTGGCGTCTAACACCACATTCCAGTACATTGAATGAATGAATGAATGAATGAATGAATGAATGAATGAATGAATGAATGAATGAATGAAGTTTTAACTGTGGAAAATCATCATTGCCTGAAATCCTTTAATCGTTTAAAGGAGTGCTTTATCGAGTTACATATAGAAAACAGCCCACACGCTTAAGCGATGTAAGCGCACAAGCTTAAAACAAGCCCAATTTCAAGTGGACATGGACTGTTAAGCGAAGTAGCTCGACCACAGCTTATATCTCTCGCATTAGTAAATAGTATTTCTTAATCGACCTTGTGCTCGATATTGAACAATTATCAACAGCTGCCAATCTCAGAAGGTCAGGAGCGCACGGCAGTATGGATTACAGGGCAATCGCCAGTATATGTATATATGAGGTTCTATTTCATATTAAGAGGAGGAAGCAGAGTTGGACAAGTCATGTAATGCGGAGAGCAGAAAAAGCCGGTGTTTAATAGTATGATTTTCCGGGCCAGTTCGCGCATGATGACAGTGTGGGGATTCCAGCAGGTACATACGCGAGCGCAATAAATAGAAACGCACAGGACAACGCTGGACTTACAACTGCACTTCCAGCGTTGTCCTGTGCATTTCTATTTCTTCTGCTCGCGTCTGTACCTGCTGGAACCCCCCCACTGTCAGATAACCGGCGGTCTATTCGAGTAGCATAACGTGTGTTCAATGGAAGGGAAGCGCAGCCGAAGGTGGCAGAAAGTTGGGTGCTGTCATGAGACGAGAAAATTTGCAGGCATCGCGTGCAGTCGGCTGACGCAAGGCAGGGCTAATCGGAGATCGCTGGGAGAGGCCTTCGTCTTGCATTATAGACACAAATAGGTTCGTGGTAATGAGGATGACCATGCAATGGTGTTACAGAACCAGTGAATAGTACGAAGGACGATAGGGAATCATGAAAGTCATGTGCGTCATGCACGTCAGGCGCGTCGTGCATTAATTTTCGGCGCGCACACAGGTAGTCAGAACGGGTATAGTATACTATACGTATTTAATTGCTTACTGTTGTTGCTGGACAATGTCAGATAAGCGCCCGTCCTTAGTTTCAAATTTCACTCAGCAAAGTGAGCCCGCAAATGTAATGTTCTCTAGGCCACTACGTCCCCGAACCCGACAAAGAGCTGTTTGTCAACAATGTGTTTATTTCTCTCTCTCTCTCTCTCTCTCTCAGAACGAATGGAATTTTAAACGAGCTCTCTAGGTGGCTGCCATGAATGCAGACATCTTTTTTTCCCTCTTTCTTGCAAAGCCACATTGGCCAAAACAGAAGTTAATCGCGATGTGAGCAAAAATATGATGAGCGCTCGCAAGAGGGCGGCAAGCGCGTAGCCGATGTACTCGAGACCTTCGAAGACCCGCACCAAAGTGCCTCTTTTATATCGCTGCCCATGGTTGCCACGCAAGACCGGACTCAATAGCAACCAGAACGCAGTGCGCAGGTGCGTTTCCTCGCATTTCACGCCGGCTGGTGCAGTGGACCGGAGCGGGGCAATGCGAGGCAATAAATCTGCGAATACAGCTCTGTTTCAGCCGTGGCCTTGTACGACTATCGAGCACGATAATATAGGTGTTGCGATCAAGGTCGCCATTGACGCCGCACTTTAGTTCCTCGAGTGCTCTCGCACCGCCTAATTCCAAATACAAACGAAATATCGCGCCGGGGCCGGAGTGAATCCAAGTATACGATACACGACGGAATGATCGCTGAGCCGCGACCGGATCAGCAATTACGTGGTCGCGCCGCTTTCCACCACACCTGATGCGCCCATGCGTCATTGCGCTGTGACCAAGACTGCATCTAGTATTTACATTTTTTTGTTCGACATGCTTTAAAATGCTCAATAGTGCTGGTTCGCGCCGCAGTCGTCATTAGGCTGCATTCACACGAACCCGATGCGGGCGGATCGATCAACGATCGAGCCGAAACATCAACGCGTTCGAACTGGGCTTACGGTTCCCGCTGCCGTCTGCAACAGCTCTACTTCGTGGGTCTTATCGCTACAATGAGGTTGCACTGCACAGTACTTGTTGTCTTGTCCTTGTCCTCATAGTAATCCCCGCCGCCGGCGCATAAATCGTGACGTCACCATGGTCCCACGCAAGTCTCGGAGCTGGCGGGCCCGACCCGGCTGCGTCAGAAGCCGAAGCCGACAGAAGCCGACTCAACCCGCTTTTGTCAGATTCATGCAAACTCCCTGCATGATATAGTATCACATTCCCGTTTAGCTTGGTAGCGCGCTGTCCTATATACTTCAATTGCCGCATTCAGTTGCTGTAGCTTATTGGGCTGTGTGTTGATTGATGTAGCTTCCTATTCAGCTGTTCCCCTTTCCCAGCGTAGGCTAGCCAACCAGGCGGTTTTCTGGTTAATATTCCTGCATTCTCTATTTTCTCTCTTACATTGTAGTGCTGTTTGATTAATGCAGGTTTGCAGCTCTGCCAGAGGGGTGAATGGGGCTTTCACATATTTTTTGCCATCTTTCATGGACTACTAATATGCGTTGCACAATATACATGCGCGTTTCTAAAACGCGGGTTATGTCGAATATCCGTGGGAATGTGCTTTTGTTGCGCGATATTTCCCATTTTCTTTAACGAATCAGAATCTGGGTCTACTGGACTTTCTAAAATTTCATGTCGCTAGCTGAAAACGAAAAAAAAAGCCTCAGCCTAAATGAAGTGACGCATTTTTTAATACTGAAACAGCGGGGCCTGATATAATATTTTCACGTAAACAAAGCTGCGACTCACGCTAAGCAATCGACCGCCTACTACCCTGACCACTCAAAAAGGAGAAATAAAAGTCAATCATCGAAAACCTCTAATCGTGTATCCCTGCCGAGCTTGTTTTTCGATAGCATTAAAACATGACTCGCAAGGAGGACAGTGACCGATTTTATACACATTCGAAACAGCTGCGATGCGAAAGAAACATGCGCGCTCTCAAACCATCAGTTTCCACCTTTTTTTTCTAATTTTTTTTCTAATACAAATTTCAATAGGAGGAACACCGTGTTGGAAAGCAAAGCGATGCTGACAATATGAAATTCCGGCAGTATACACAGAAAAAGTTATTTAATAGAATGATCTTTTAACTAAGAGTGTTGTACTAAAATTCGATTTCTGTAAAGCTGAAAAGAAATCAGGCTGCCTCAGTTTATGATCGAACTGAACAAGAAAGGTTTACCTGGCTCCGCGACAATGCACTTTTTGTAAACCGTAGCTCAGTCGCATAGAGAAAGAGAGAGAGAGAGAGAAAGGCAAAGAAAAGACAGGGAGGTTAACCAGAGATAATCTCCGGTTGGCTACCCTGTACCGGGGGAATGGTAAAGGGATGCGATATGTGAGAGAGAGAAAACGAATTAAGAAAAAAGACACTAGCACAATGCAGAACTGTTTTTGTGGGCGCTGTCACTCAGTCTGTGAAGGCGTTACATATAGTGTTACACAGTGTCGACGTCACACCAATACATTCTACGTCACAGGGTAGTCACAATTTGTCACAAAGTGCGGTGTCTTTTGAATAACGTAACAGTGCCTTCATAGCGGCTCGCGCTGATGTTCGTGTAGGCCAGTTTTCGAGATTTTATATATTATTATCGACGGTGGCTGCCTAATGGCAATGACTGCTTAATAAATATTAAATTCTGGGCCTTTACATGCCAAAACCACGATTTCCTTATGAGGCACGCCGTAGTAGGGTACTTTGGATTAATTTTGGACCCCCTGGTGACCTTTAACCTGCCCCCAAAGCACGGGACTCGGACGTTGTTGAAATTTCGCCCCCATCTAAATGCGGCCGCCGCGGTCGGGATTCGATCCCGCGACCTCTTGCTTAGCTGCGCAACACCTTAGCCGCTAAGCCACCACGGCGGCTATAAAATGTATTACTGCAAGGGTGCACAGTATGCCTAATTTCATCAAAGGAAACTCTCAGCAGCCTCCATCGTGCATAGTTACATGAGTTACATCCGACCAGTCTTGAAACACGCTTGCTATTCACGGAACAATGCGTTGTCATTTGCATGAGTGCAGAAACGCGCCTATCTGTTCGTTGAGATTATGCTACGAAGGTCCGCGACTACTCCTGCCACACCGATGTTTCGAAGAATTCTTATTCTCACGTGCAGGTGCATGGAATGAGTTGCGGCTAAATATTGTTCACGTTTTTTCGCGTAAGTCCGCTTTGTAGCTCTTGATGCGCATATGCTAAACATCTGTAGCTTTTTTGTTTTGTTTTTTTATGTACAGAAGTGCTTGCATCCATGTATACTCCATGTATGTTTACACTGATGTGTTAATTGCCTAGAGTCTTGTAGATTGTATCCTGAGAGAAAATGCGTGACCATTTTGTTTCCTTTTCTTTTAATTATCTGCATTCTCCCATCCCCCAATGCAATAATACCTGTGTGACACTGCAGGTTACTTTAGTGAATGAACGAGTAAATAAATAAGCTTAATATTTCAAAGTATATAACCCGGTAATTGCGGTTTCACACTGACATGACGCATCTTTAAGGTCTGCTTCGGTGGTAGCAAATTATTGTATCATCGACTGTGGTCAACGATAGGCTGCCAAAATGATGCATCAAGAGAAGAGTTGCTAGCGGTGGCGGTGATGTTCTGCTGCTGCTGCACCAGACGGGGTTAGCCCGGTGTGCGTGGCCGACAGTTGTTTCGCGTCTTCATCTCTTAGCTTGGCAGCACAGGTGTTCCACAAAGCGGTCACCAACTCAGTGCCTCTGAGTCAACAAGCACCGCACACGTTTTTCTGGTACTTCAGAGGACACTACGGCTTGGAAGTTCGCGTGCACGGAAGACCTCTGATCTGTAGGTTGCAGTGTAGCAGCTTCTTTCTTTCCATGTGAAAGTGCGGACATATCCAGGCGAAGTTAAAAAAAAATTAAATTATGGGGTTTTACGTGCCAAAACCAGTTCTTATTATGAGGCACGCCGTAGTGGGGGGACTCCGGAAATTTGGACCACCTGGGGTTCTTTAACGTGCAACTAAATCTAAGTACACGGGTGTTTTCGCATTTCGCCACCATCGAAATGCGGCCGCCGTGGCCGGGATTCGATCCCGCGACCTCGTGCTCAGCAGCCCAACATCATAGCCACTGAGCAACCACGGCGGGTATCCAGGCGAAGTGTTCAGCGTCAAACATTTCGCCGCGTAAGGCACAAGGCAGGGAATCAGTTCGTCCCGTCTTAAACAACAAAGCTCGTTCGTATAGGCAGGTCCAGTGCAAACCCGACACAGGAGGGCTGCCTCTGCGTCTAACCCCCGTATTCTAGAACATTCCTTCTCAATGCCATCACCCTCGACGGAAGTGGTCACTGCACTTCATTGATGGTCCATGCAATTCTTGCGAAGCCTAGTGTCTTTTTCACTCGAGGGGTTGAGTGGAGGAAGAGCTTAAGCTTCACTTAAGCTTCAGCTTTAAACCCCTGCTCCTTAAGACTGTAAGCAGCACCAAAGTTGATTAGGAAGGCAGGCCGCGATATAGCCGTTGCATCGCTGCCTTTGAGTCCGTGAGTACCACTTGTGTGGAATCTCAGAACATCGGCCTGGTTCAACGTGCCACAGCGACACCTGGACTACGAGAGCCGCCGTGATGGAAAGCACCGGAATGATTTTGGCCACAGGGTTTTTTGCCCTAAGCTCAGTTAACAAGCATTCCTGCTCTTGGCCCCGTCGGAATGTGACAGACACAACCGGGAATGAACCCCTACTCAATATGAGCTCCTATTCACGATTCACGGGTCGGTAAATGTTGAACTTGAAATTGTCAGAAAATCAGATTCTTTCCTGTCGCGTTCTTCCTTCCTTGCTTGTAAGTTTGCTTGTTTCTGCTTTACTCCAGATCCGTTGACACTTCAGGAATGCTCAGATCACCGCTTTCAGATGGCGCTACCACTGTCGCCGATGGCGCGGTCACCTCGCGCTCGCGAACCCCTCGCAGGGGCGAAGGGACACGGGAGGGGGGCGTTCGTTATTTATCGCCTTATCGACCGAACTGGTCAAACAACTCGGATGGGTAATCCGAATCCAATCACGGGGCGCGCAGCCCCGTGGTGTTAGCGATCGCGTTTTGTTATGACGCTCATTATTCGTCAGGTTATTGCGCGGCAGCGCCGGGGTCTCTGCGCTTCCATCGCGGCATTGCCAGGCGCGATTCTTCCCGAGCCTTTAGCGCCGCCGGACGACGCCGCGCTCACGGCGATAGATCGGACGCAGCGCTGTGGCGAGCGAGGTGGGAGGGGAGAAACAAACCATTGCGCGGCTGCCTCTCCTTCCTCCTCCGCTTGTTCGGGACCCCGTCGGTGCATTGCCGCGAGACACGCGGTGAAACAACGCAGCGGCGAGCGATTGCCGAGCGAGCCACGAACGCACGCGCGCGTCAGTGGAGGAGACTCGTTCGTTAATGGCGCCACTTAGCGCTCGAGCTGCTGCCGCCGATTTCGCGCCGTTTCGAAATGACGGCCATAGGCGCGAGCAACGACGACTGTTAGGCAGCGGCGGCAGCCGCCGTGACTTGGGCGCTCGCGCAGAGAGCAGCTTGGAACGGCCCCAACAGTGTGATGATGACGCCCCCCCCTCCCTTGCTTGCTCGTACGGAGCCTTTGTGTAAGCTAACGTGTATAGCGAGAGCTGTAACTTGTGCTTCGCCGAGACCGCTGCGATTGGCACGAAACGCCCGTAAGTACTCAGCGGGAAAGAAACTACGCACGGGAACATCGCGCCCGGCGGCAGCGGTGGCGCTTATCGCGATGGAAGACAAAACGTGCGCGCGCTCAATCTCGCGTCGATGGGGCCAGAAGAGGTACTGACAATGGCGTTTCGCGCCGCTCGCGCTGGCAGCCCGCTGTAATGCGGATTCTTGAGAGGAGGACGAGGGGCTTCCTTCCCGGCCCGCTGTTCGAGACGATTCGCGTGCACGAAGTGGTGGTGCTTGTTGCGGGTATGCATGACTACTGCCGCGTTCGATTCCGCTTCGTGAACCCGACGAGGCGCGAAAAACAACGCCGCGCTATCGTTGAGGCACCCTGCGGCCGCCACCGTCGGCGAAGATAGCCACCTGATGTTGAGCGTGGATCATTGCCGCAGTCTAGTAGTGGCGGTCGGATTAACTGCAGCTCAGCTGCCCCGCAGTTCTCCACGCTGCTCGGGTGCGATTTTGACCGCAGCGGCAGGGTCCGGTAAAGCTACCGGCATGTTATCGCTGTAACGTAACAAGAAACATCTTCACATTTCACGCTAACTGTAGTGCTGTTAGATAATGTCTACGTGCTGATCTTGCTAAGGTTAGTTTGCGTCGCTTCTAAAACCAACATCCATTGGAGTAAAAGACGCGAAGCAGCGGCACGCAGGCATCGTGTTAAGCATGTTACAGGTTATGCCTGCCACATAGATTATGAATACGTTTATCCTGTGCAATTTATATATATTTTTTCCTACTTGTTGCTACATTTAGTCTTGACGAAACGTGACCAGAACAACAAGCCAACCCGATGGTTCTTGCTACTTTATGTAACACGGCCCTTACGATAGACGCCACAATGTGCCCACTTATAAAGGTTATTGGCATAAGTGTCTACGCGTAGTTTCTCGCGTGTACGGTGCTTAAACATTTATATGGTGAATTCAAGAAAAGCGGGGGGAAGGGGGGGGGGGCGATTGAAGCACTTCGCGTAACACTAAGACTTTCAAACTTGCCATAGCGAGTACAGGAGAGCATGGACGGGGGGGGGGGGGGGGGGGGGGGGGCTTAATTTGTAAGTGTCCACCGAGTGGACTGTCCATTCTGGCTGCTGCTGAATTGCTGATTGGCTGTGCTGGGGTACCAGTGAGTGAGAAGGAGACAGGCACCCCTAGCCAGTCTCCTTCTCACTCGTACGGATCCAACCAATCAGCGACGGCCTAAATAGACAGTCCACTAGGTTTACACTTACAAATACGTACTCATTAATCCCCGTTTCAGGAGCATGTTGCACGAATTTTCGCTAGGAAGGCGCAAATACCATATACGCACCTTGAAGCCTTTGTGTTTACAGCTGCGGAATCCAACACGCACTCCACTCGGAGAATGACGGCTGTAGCCTCAGAGATATCGGTGCACACCTCTTGCGTCTCTTCCAGTATTTTTGTTTTGTTTTGTTTTGTTTGTTTGTTTGTTTGTTTCTTTGTTTGTTTTTTTGGTGAGATATATGGCACACAAGACAGACGCAATTCATACAGGATGACACAGCCAGTGCAAAAAGTAATACCCCTGTCAAGCGGGCAAGTTAAGTGCACTTACGGGGAGTGCACTTCGGGACCTTGAGTGACAATTTAGGCTATGCGGTTCTAAACGGGAAAACAGAGCGCACTCGCAGTAAAAACAATGGCGATAGACTACGAGCGCGTTTTGTGAAAATGTAGATTAAAAAGAAAAGTACTTCTAAAATGTGATTGTCTTACGTTGTATTATTAATTAAAACAAACTTAATCTATGTTTTTTCAACAAAAAACGAAAATATTTTTTTATTTAAGAGTGTGGCAAGTCAATGCCGGCCAAGAAAAATGCCTAGCCAATCCAGAACGACATAGCGGCGTGCGACGAGGCGGCATTTGATCCGGCTAGAACAGAATATGAGCGCGTTTTAGGCTATTATTTGTGCGCAAGAGCTGTTCAACCACTAAAATGAACTTCTGTGTCCTCTTTTTATGCATTAAATTTTATACCATTGAAACCCCTGGCGACGAGGCTACGCACTCGGCCAGCAAAGTGCGTTCCGTGAACGCACTTCGACCGGAGTACACTGTTCTGCGAGTAACACTCCACTTGCGACGTTTAGATTTGTCAAGGCGCACTTAAACCGAGGGCAAGTTAAGTGCACTTAACTTGCCCGCTTGACAGGGGTATAAGCATCACTTGCTATCGCAAGTAAAATTTTCTGCGCCGTTACACACCTCGGAGGCACACATGACACACAAAAGTGTTCACACAAGAAGTGTCACGCATTGGGACCACAGCGCTTACGTGACGCGGACAACGACGAACGACAAGGACTTGCGCCGTCGTTCTTCCTTGTCCGCGTCGCCCAAGCGCTATGGTCCCAATAACTATACCAAACCAGCTAGCCCAAAAGTCTGTAATCCTAAACGTATCATGTAGATGCGTGATCCGTGTTGGAGTAAGGGCTATAGATTTTTAATTCGTTTCGGTATCATTCGAAGCATTGTATTGTTGTCGCGTTACTTTCATGAATGTACTACACGGAAAAGGACTACGGGTGTTCCTTTTGTTTTCCACACTCGATCAAGGAGTGCCTCTTTCGGGATCTTAATGGTACACGTCGTGTCCGTAGCTATACTCGCCCTATTCATCGTAGCCGCGGGATATAGTACAGTCAATTCCCGTTTATTTTGACCGGGGTAATTCCACTTTTCCCCGTTTCGAATCAAACCTCCTTCATTTGCTGTCACTTATGCGAGAAATAAAAACAAAAAGAAAAACATCGTATCTCGGAGATCATATCTTGACACGGTTTTGCTGCACGGGGTCATCTCGACAAGTGAATTGGGCGCGCCTCAGCGTGCCCCTTGTGATTTTTCAATTATACATTCCTTGGTTTTCGCAATTAAACTAAGTTGCGAGTCTTGCGAACTGTCGAATTCTCTTTCCCTTGCGCGGATGTTGGTGCGCTAGTTATTTAATATGATCTTCTGGAGAGTTTTGTGGTTTTCTTAGTTCCGCACAACACATGGTCGTGACAGGGAACGTTTTTATTTTAGTGCAACCTTGGCCTTCAAAGTACTCCTAATTTATCGGCGTTACGATATTTATTTTTTGCTCATTTTATTTTTTTACTTTGTACTGCGTGTAGAGCTTTCCAACTTTAATTTTATTCGTTTGTGTGACATCACATCATCCACCATTTGATTCATATTAGTTTGTTCATAGTAATCAGAATTTTTAGAGTAATTTTCATCACTCATAGCGCGTTAGCCCACATTTACGTAATGTAGAGTAGCAAGAGGAACGTGCTTCTAAACTCCCGATTGTTCTCCCAACTAAACATATGCCTATAACTGACTCACCGGGAAACGTGGCAAAGAAGGAAGGTGGTTTTAACCTAGCCTCCTTCTACTCGGAACAGGAAAACCAAGGGACAAGGAAGGAAATCTTTACAATAGGTGATGGCAATGACGACGTGCTGAGGCATTTTTTGCTCACACATTCGTGCTTGTTCGAGCATGCGTTTCGAGTCTAGGCAGCGTTATGTGTGTCAATATTCTCGTTCACTCGTTGAAAAGTCAGTTATTCGAAATCTGGTGAGACGAACTCGCTTGTGTCTATATGCACATATATCACTCGGAGCCACGCTCGCACGCACGCCCGCACTCGCACAAACCATGAGTAGTGTGTGTGCAGCAACTACTACATCATGATGCAGCACTTTGTCGTATACGGGAGGCGCGACATGTCGGAGTGTTTGTTTGTTTGTTTGTCTTTACTTGCTCTAGATCGAATACTCTTTCAACACGCTTATTATTTGTTTACAGAACTACACTTAGTCATTAAATGCACTTCCAACACGAAAATTCGGCCGCTCCTAAGCGTCCATGGCACGTATACTGTACCAGCGGCATTTATCTGAGCAGGAAACAGTGCAATAGTAAACAGGGCGGATCCCGGAAACTGTGTAATCTGTCAGGTGGGTCACATGGGTCGTGCGGTCGCGTATATAGGCGCTTGGGTGGGACGGATCGCGGGTAAGGCTGAGGATAGAAAAACGCTCATTGTGGAAGTGCGCGGCATTTCCGCGTGTGTGGCGGGACCGAAGCACATTGTCAAAGCCCAGAAGCACCTAGGCGGGCAGGCACGTGTTCCCTATAGGCTGCAAAGCGCGATGCGCAACGCAAGGTAGCCTACATGCGCGTTACCGCGAAGTCAAAAGGCGAAAAAGCTTTGCCGAATAGACAAGGTGAAGCGTTCTTTGCACCCTCCGTTGGGAATAAAACAATACCGCACGTGTGATGTGTCTCTTCGCATAGCATTTAATTGAAACGTCTCAATAAAGCTTCGCTTAACGTAACTCGGTCGCTGTGCGGCTGGTAAAGAAATGGAGTAAGCGAGTCATTGCGCTGTTCAAAACGGAAACATCATGCTCAGGTTAGCCGGTCAGCAGTCATTGACGTTAGACATCGGGAACGTTGCGTATGTTATTATTCTTGCCCTCGTGGAGCAACTTCCCTGGTTAAAAATGCAGGAATTTATGGACATGGGTGTATAGCTGGTAATAAACTTCATGCGTAGCTTTAACACTGACGTCTCAACGCTCAAGCTACTACAGGGGTGCTTTTTTCTCGCAGTACAGAGCTTGCGCAGCTTGTCCTTGTGGTACAGCCATACGAGCATTAGGCATTTTCCCCCCACCTGAAATCAATGACTGTTTCTCGGTGGCTGTAACAACCTGACCTGACCGTCGAGTTGCCTTCGCTGCATCCTAACATGAGGCACTAACAAGGCCGCCATGCTCTCTGCTCCTTCGTGCGTTAATATATGCAAGGCGCTGTAGGGGCAGCCGGATATTCGTATTCAGACGCGCAGCTGCCGATCACGGTAACTGATTCGAGTGGTTGCCGCAACTCGTTAAGCGTCTCCGGCGTGGAGGTGCTGAGACGTATACTTTGAAACCGATTCGACCCCGTTAGCGCCTGCTTTTTATTTCTTCGTGTACGTTATTAGCTAAAAGCATCGACGCACGCGAAACGTGCTCGGTGCGCGCGGGGCTGTCGACGCAGCAGCGCTCATCCGGGGGTGTGAAAGGCTTTAGCGCGCAGTTATTACGCAGTTCCCGTTCCAATCCGTTTCGCGCCCCAACCGCGGATTGCAAATCGCCTCGTGGAGACGTTTCAATAGCCCGTGTGCTGGGTGCGCATCATCGCGCCGTGTGTGGGGTTCCCGACCATTAGGCCCGAGAGGACCGATGCAGCTGAGCGGACAGGAAAACCGAAAAGAGAGAGAAAAAAAGGTAGGCAGCGCCGACCAGGCGCCACGATCGCAACGCCGACTCGCCTATATCGCCTGCCGTCGCCAAGCGGTCGTGATCGGCATCGCTTCGGTGATGAGGCGTATTAAGTGGGTCTCTCTCTCTCTCTTCATGGTCAGAAGTGGGGGAAGGGGGAAGCTGTTTTTTACATTTCTCACCCCCCCCCCCCCCCCGCACTTGTGCTCGGTGAGTTGTTCTGTTATAGCGAGGGGCGAAATGGGTCGCCCCGTCCGTCTCTCCAGCGGGCGCGCGAGCGCGGAGCTCCGGCTGCAGCGCTAGATAGCCCGCCGCGTAATGGGTTTGGCGCGCGTAATTGTCGCCCGCTAAAGTGGCTTCGCGAGTAATTACCCATAATGGCGCCCGTGTTCCTTCCTTTAACGCCGCGCATTTAATCTTCATCATCACGTCTGCATAGCTTGCTAATAGGTTGTTTACGTGGCCAGGAGAGATACCCCCGTTTTTCTCTCCCCCCCCCCCCTCTTCCCTGACTATCTCTCTCGCTCCGTGCCTTTCGCAACCTTCTTCGTCGACTCCCCGAAACGTCCTTTCCCAACCCCACACCTGTTCTCGCTCTCTGCGCGGGCTCCGCTCCGGACCGAGGCCACGTCGAGCGACGTGGTCGTCGAGCGCTTCCGTTCCGCCAGCCATCCGTGCTGCAATATTCCCTGTCCCGTTTATTACAATAGATCGCATCCGCGTCTGACACGAACGTCAAGAGATTCATCCTCGGAAACAGCGCGAGTAATGGCAAGACGAGACAGAGAGGTGCCTCGCCCTGCCCTGCCTTTACGCGTAATTCTGAGGATTAGCCAACACCGACTCGCGCAACTTTTCAAAGCGTTCACTCGCCGTGCCGACTGCATGACCTGTCGAGAGAAGAAAGGGGAAAAAAATTGACACTCACTTTTAGCATACGTCAAAGAGGGTGAAGGCGAAAGCCTGCGCGCTCAAGAGACATTCATTAAATTAATTGACATTCTCATTCGAATGCGTTGTTACTTCTTATTACTTGTTGCTTGCGACCAAGGGTCGCGGGTTCGAGTGCCTTAATTGATGCTACCTTAATTAACTGTGCTTAATTAACCTCGCACAAATTAACACTAAAGGTCGTGGGTTTGGCTCCCACCAAAGGCTGTGGGTTCGAGTGTCTTAATTAACTCTGTAATAATTAACTGTGCCTTGATTTAACTTCGCCTTAACGCCAAAAATGGTGGGAAGGTTGAGGATTTGAGTGCCTGAATGAACTCTATTTTAATTAACACGGTGACGGCGGTAATCAGCGCACCATCAAAACTTTTGCGTGAGCGCTGCTTGCTTGAACCGCGCACCATCCGAATTGTTGTGCGAGGTTTGCTTGCTTACTCGTAGAAGATGGTGACGACGGTGACACGTACACCATCACAATTATTGCTTGAGCGTTTGCATATAGGTACGTAAGACACGACGCCGGGTCGGTGTAAATTACTGCACCGAGTCGTCATCGTGTACGATTTCGCGTCGATGACACGGTTTTTGCTCAAGGACGTTGAAGGTCGACTGAACGATGAGACATATAAGTATTTCCCCTTAAAAAGCACACCTATGCAAGTTCTTAGTGGGCATTCACATGAAAAACTTCCGTCGGCCGAGAGCAAAACCCTAAAGGCCAGCAGGGATTTCGACAAGCAAGTCAAGGTTTCTTGTAACTTTGTAAATTAATACGGGCTTCAGGATCTCACCAGACAGACTTATCGACACACACTTTACCACGCCACATGGGCATTTCAGTTAACAAAATCAGTACCGCGTAACCCGCACCCGAACGATCAACATTAGGAAGGTTTCCTGCCCAGTGTCGGCTCTGGGGGAAAGCTTGGTCAGGTCGAGGGAGCCTGACGGGTGCCTACGGCTGATGGGGTCTTGGACTGTAGACGCCACCCACGACCGAGCTAGGCCTCCCGGTGAGGAGCGCCACGGTGCGATATTGTACCATATATCTATATATCCTTAACTTAACTAGGCTAATTTAAGGACCGCACAAAGAGCGATGGAACGAAAAATGTTAGGCCTAACGTTAAGAGACAGGAAGAGAGCGATGTGGATCAGAGAACAAACGGGGATAGCCGTTAGTTTAGTTGACATTAAGCGGAAAAAGTGGAGCTGGGCAGGCCATGTAATCCGTAGGGTGGATAACCGGTGGACCATTAGAGTTACAGAATGGATACCAAGAGAAGGGAAGCGCACTCGAGGATGGCAGAAAACCAGGTGGGGTGATGAAGTTAGGAAATTTGCAGGCGCAAGACAGGGGTAATTGGAGATCGCAGGGAGAGGCCTTCGTCCTGCAGTGGACATAAATATATGCTCATGATGATGATGGTGATCTATCTATCTATCTATCTATCTGTCATTAGTATCTCTCTCATATCACTTAATACTGCCGACGGGGGGCAGTTACGTGTGTAGGAACTGATCATGGAGCCAAATATCAGAATGGCTCAGAACTCCACTTTCTGTGCCTCTTCCCCCACATTGCGAGTGCTATCTTGCCGTGTAGACTGCCGCAGTAGAGCCACTTGGTACGGGTCCATTCTTGACCAGTCCTCCAGAAGGGGTAGTATGTGCCGCCGGGACACAAGAGGTACACTATCCCTAAATGCTGCTTGGTACGCGTCGTACTTTTCTGCGATTTCACCTGTCATCACCACTCTTCCCTCGACAAGCACCATACATCGTCTTCGTCTTCGTTAAATAGAAAACTAACAGCTACAGGTGACTAGGCCACGCATCCACTGACGCTGCCACCTCGCTAAGGCAAGCTCCACCTTATTTTGATTACAATATTGCGTTGGATCGGTTTTACAGCACAGCTGTATATGGCTACGCGAAACGAAAATCCGTAAATAAGGGTCCTGAGCATGATAACCAGGCCAACGGTGTCAACGGCGAAACTATTACTAAACTCAAGCACAAGACAAACAACGCCATGAGACTCATCAAGAGAGTCACTAGCAGAAAAAACGGAATGAGGGAGGCGAGTCTCACACGACTCATACGGTGTCCACAAGTGGTACAAGGGAGAAGAAGCCAAGATCAACGTCCTCAGCCGCAGGGTGTACAAGATAGCACTGGGTCTACCCCAGTCCACCAGCAAGCACCGCTTGCTCCAGCTCGGGCTTCACAGCACGCTGAGCGAAATCGCCGAGGCGCAGCGCACTTTACAACTAGAAAGATTAGCGGGCACGAGAGCGGGACGCCAGATCATGGAAAGTCTCGGCATCCGTTACCACACACAACAGGGACAGAAAGTAGCCGTTCCGGACGCGATCAGACAAACGCTAAGAGTCGACCCGATTCCACGTAACGTCCACCCGGAACACAACAGGGGCAGAAGGGTGGCCAGGGCCAGAGCTCTCCTCCACACTCACGGAGACGAACCGGGACACGATTCGTTGACGCCGCGGAATACGCAGAACGCTCGAGATTCGCGGTTGCAGTCGTTTATTCGAAAGGCACAACGTGCATATCGGCAAGTGCAGCGTGCGCGCGCGCAGAAGAAGCGGAGGAAGCGGCGGTGGCACTCGCCCTCACGGATCCGACGTGCACGACGGTCCTCTGCGACTCACGACGAGTGGTCAGAAACTTCGCCAAAGGATGGATCTCACAGACAGCGGCCCGAGTTCTGAGCAATCGCCATGTCCAGCGAGAGGTAGAATTTCAAACCAGAATCCAATGGCTCCCAGCGCACATGGGAGAAGTATCGGACACGCATCGCAACTGAAACGAAACGACACACGCCAAGGCACGTGAGCTCGCGAACCGCGCAGGCGACCGTCGTCCATTGGACAGCACTAAAGACTACTTGGCGAGCTACAACGAAATTACCAGGGCCTTCTGCCTGGCCCGCCGAACCTTCCCTCTGCCCAGCGACATGCTGGACAGGGCGCAAACGGTGGCTTTCAGACAACTGCAGACGCTAACGTACCCTAACCCGGCACAATACCACAGACACTACACCGGTAGATACCCGACAAATATATGCAAAGTCTGCCACATTGAGATAGCCACTTTAGCTTACATGCTCTGGGTCCGTAAAGAAAACCCGCACGCTGCTAACTCCGGAAGCCTTCCTCCCCGATGGGCGGCTGCCTTGCGCACCCCCAGCCTCGGCGATCAACTCTGGGCCATCCAGCAGGCCCGCGAGGCGGCGGTGAGGCAGCACCTCGACGTCTCCACGTGGGATACCTAAGGCCCCGTCGGCAAAAGCTCTGCAGGACTATCAATAAAGTTGTTACCAACCAACCAAAATCCGTCGGTCTGATGTGCGCCGAAATGTAGGCCGATCCTGGTGATAGTGCAGAAAGGGTCCAAGCGCAATGGCACATACCTCTGTGGACTCCGGGTGGTGGGCTCCGGGACCTGTAACGCGCCCTTGAACCCTTGTCACACGTAAAAGAGAAAGAATGGCGCGCCATTGGCTGCGCCGTCAGTGACGTCGTTCTCTAGCTCCGTCGCAGCCGCGCGCGTGCATCAATTTCTCTCCGACTTCAGCATGGGTAGGCCACGCATCGTACGAACTCCCGAACAGCAGGCAGCTTACGAAGAACAGCGCCGACAGCAGCACCGGGAGAGAACCCGTGTTCTTGTGCCCGGACCGATGCTGCAGTCCGGGCACAAGAACAGGCCCGGGTGGCCGAGCTCAAGCAGCAACTGCGTACCGAGGATACGGCAGCCTACCAAGGCGTCGTTTAATGAACCGTCGGGATTGACCCAGCGATAAACACCGGGGCCGCGCGTTTCAGCTTCACTGGTTAACCGTCTGTACGGAGTGCTTGGCCGGTGACGTTTTTTTTCGGCGGCTTTTTCTTTACAACCATGCATAAGTCGCCCTCTCTACAGAAGAAGGTACTGCCAACTCTGTCATTTTTCCTGATTTTCTCTCGCGCCTCAGAAGGGTTGTGTTTTTAGACGGCCACCACATGGAGCTCTGGCACTGCTGTAGTTATTGTTTCGAAAGTTGCATCACGTCACATTTTTCCGCCGCGTAGGGCGCGGAGTTGGCCATTGCATCGAATCATTCAGGAAGTCTACTTTAGTTTTCATCATCTATGAATTATGTCCGCCACCGTTGACTATAGAGCTGACTATCGCATTAAGGGCTTAAAAAACGTACTTTGGGGCCTTGGAGACGCTCCTGTGGGGACTCATTGTGATGTATGATGCCATGGCCAGGATGCTCTTATTTTCGTCGCAGTGTTCCTTTATGGATCTTGGACTGGTCGTCTGAGAGAGTTCTTTCGCGCGAACAATAGCTGTGTAAAGCGGCAACGAAGACTCCTTACAGGACAAACTCAGAACTACAGCATCAATGCTCGCCTTCACCAAGCTGCACGGCTAACAGATAGCTCTGCAATGAGCCGTTGATGATGCCAGTATAGTTGCCATTAGAATCCGCAGTTAGTGAGCGAAAGTAAGCGTTAGTCTTTGTTGCGGTGAAGTAAAAAAAAGTTCGGCAGCCTGTTACACTCCCGTAACACGTGAAGGCGAAAGCCTGCTGCACACTTGGTAATGCGCCGTCTCGCATCGTGGCGTTGCTGCTTTCGCAGTTTGGCTTCTTCGACTCGTTTTCGACGCTTAGCTGCGTCTTCGAGCACTCGTATAGCGGGGTCAGACTCGCGCCAACGATGTTTCTCTTCGACTTTACGCTACATCCTCTCAGCAGGGGAAAGCAGCACTCGCGGTCGAACGCCTTGCTCCCGCCGCTTCGCACGTCGCACCTCGTTTCTCGTTTGGCGAGCATCCTCAGCCGTAGCGAACTTCCTAAGCCTACCGTGCCATCCGCTACGCCTCGGGCCAGTAGCGCACCCAGGATCTCTGCCAGGGGGGGTTGAATTTTTGTGGTGGGGGGGGGGGAAGCAAGCACTATGCATAATAAAGTGAGAGAGATGGTGATGCAAGGCGCTCGCCCAACCCAGTGGCGCACCGACGGGGGGAGGGGGGTATCGGGTGTTGTAACCCCACCCTCCTGAGGCCGAGTTAACCCCCCCGCCCCCCCCCCCCCCCCACCGCGTCCAGCCCCACCAGTTCAACGTGCACCTTCAGTGCTGTGTTAACATTGTCATTACAATTCAGGAGGTGGCTTGACGTCGAATTTTCCTGATTAACAAAAACACTCTATCACTGTCTAGTATTTATTTATTCACTCTTAAATTACTTTGAGTAAAACGCTGAAGAATAAAGATCATCCTTGGTATCATTATATTATTATGATGATTAGGCATTTTATTTGCTCTTGGATTCCTCTGGCTAAAGCAAGGAAATTGCATATTGTGCAAAGTGCGTAGGCGTTACTGAACTAACTGAATTTCTCAAAGTAAAATGCGTCAGAAAAGTTCGACTTACACACAATGTACCAACATGATAGCGTCGGATTGTAATTTCAATATACGAGGAAACATAATTCAGTTAAGCGGAAACTCAAACACAAACCCCCTTTGCAGCTGCCGTTTGAGGTCGGTTGGTGTTGATGTGGCTTCACCCTTTAGAACAGGCGGGCGCTATAGTGCTGTGCCCTAGCCGAGGTAACAAGAATTAAAACAATAAAATAAAGGTGTGGCAAAAGAAAAGGAACAAACAAAACAGTTCAAAACAAAGCAAAAATAAAACAAAAAATAACCTGAAAGCTTGCCTTCGTGCATAGCGTTCGCCGCCACCGTTTCCAGCTAAACATCACGGTTACATAAGCTGCACTTGCCGGGAAGCGTGAGAAGCGGTCAGGGATCTTCGAATGCTATCGCGTTCCACTCTTAAAGGCGAAGCTTAAGCGTGCTCCAAGTTTGTTGTATACCGATGTTCGACACCGTCCAGCGCAAAAATCCCGAAATCCTCCGAAAGAAAATTACTGCCACAAAAAGATTCTCATTGCGCCACGACACTTCGAACTTGCGACCCAGTGATTAGCAGTTCAAGATTAGCAGACCTCTCAGCCACGCTGCTGATTCTACAACTATCGAGAATACTGATGCTGGAGAGCGTGATCGTGCTGCAACTGCCATGATTGGCTAACGCCCGCTCAATATGTGTGAACTGGATAGGGCTGGCGTTCGCGCCTTCTTCGTGTTCTTGCACGTCGTCTCATGGTGCACATGAGTATCTGCTCGGACCTTGGGTGACCAATCTTGATGGGGGCTTGCCTATCTTGCACGAAGTCCTTGATGTAATAAAAGGAACGCTTTCCGCAATAAGTACCTTGTAGATCTTCCTCAGGGAGCGGTCTTTTCTCCACTGCTTTTTGACGTTGCCCTCATGCACCTTCCGGAACAACTGAGTGCCGTAAAGGGAATTCGTGACGCCCTTTACGCAGATGATATAACCATATGCACAACGGAGGGCAGCTTGGGACAGATGGAGGGGGTCCTCCAGGAGGCTGCCACCACAGTTGAAATGTATGCAGCAGAATGCGGACTGCGCTGTTCCCCAGACAAGTCGGAGCTACTCGTCTTGTGCCGAAAGGGGGATACTGCAAATCTTTAAATCTAGGTCCACGAGACACCTATTCCCGAGGGTTGCGACACTACGGACTTTAGGGTTGCTTATTATCAAGGGCGTGAATTCAGCCGCGATCACTCAGCTCCGAACGGTGTGTGAGCAAATTATCCGTATTATATCTTGAATCACATCCAAAAAGAGGGGTATGCACGAAAAGGACACCCGTACGCTAGTACAGGCGTTTATCCTCTGCAAAATAGTGTACGTGGCCCCGTATCTTCGGATAAGGAAGAGTGATATAAACCACCTGAACGTTATCATTCGAACGGCTTATAAGAAGGTACTCGGTCTGCCCATGAAAACATTTACGGAGCGTCAGCTACAACTGGGAGTACACAATACGGCTCATGAATTGATTAGCGCCCATCTTACAAGCCAAGTAATGCGATTGGCCACAACCAAGAGTAGGGTCTTGGAGGATTTCAACATCTGCTTTTCGCAACAAGTGGCTGGGCGACAAGATATTCCTCGGGAGTGGAGGAGAAAATTCGTTACGCTTCCACTTCCTAAATACATGCACCCGGCACATCATCAGGCCAGAAGAGTGGCAAGGAGCAAGATGATGAACAAGTGCTATTCAAGAACAAGAGGAGCCTTCTTCGTGGACGCTGCGGGCCCTGTAAAGGGGATATCGACAATCTCCGGAGTGCACGAAGTGCAGGTTGTAGACGGGCTTTTAGTTCGTAACGGGAAAACCTTGGCTATGGCGGAAGTGGCGATAGCCCTAGCCGCGACACACTCCGCGTCATAATACATTATTACAGATTCGCAGGCGGCTTATAGAAACTAGATGCGTGGTAGAATCACGCCGCTGGCACGCAAAATTCTTAGTCAATCTAAGAGTCGAGCTGCACGGAAGCAGCTGATACGGATACCAGGTCACCAGGGGGTTGAGGGAAACGAGCGTGCACATGCTTCGGCCCGAGCTTTTCTTCCCCGAGATCCTTCCATGTCCTCCCTTGCTGACTTAGGCTCCTCCTCTCCCTTAACAACATACTCAGAGATATTACACCATCTGTGCCTTGAGATGCAGATGGTGCCGGGGCCCGCTAAGGGTCTTAATAAATCAGACGGGTCTCACCTCCGTCGACTACAAACTATGTCATTTAATAATCCAGGGAGGCTTCACGCCATTGAGCCCGAGTCTTTTTCGGCGCAGTGCAAATTTTGTGGACAGAAGGCAGACTTATACCATATGGCATGAGCTTGTCAGAAAAATGGCCCTGTCTAGCTCGGATCTCGAGCAGCAACGAGCCCTCGTCGAAAGAGCACGAGCAGCGGCTTTTGCCAACGGTGTCCCGGACTAGGGACCTGACTAGTCTTCCCGTAACTCAAGCGTTTCTTTTAAATAAAAATTTTATCATCATCATCATCATTTCGTCGTCGTCTTCCCACTTGCGGAGGTGGTCCTAAATTATGTTGTCTTTTTCTACATGTGACTGATTGAGCGGGTCTGCTTCGTCTTCATAAGTTTTATTCTTCTGCCGCTCGGCTTCTTCTCATGTTTACTGGATCGCGCTGACCTCGGCTTGTTTTCTTCACAAGCCGAAACATAAATTTGAGAAAAGTCAAACAAATCCAGTAGTAAGGATTTAAAAGGTTGTTTTAGTAGAGACAAGGGGTCAAGTCCAGATAAGGAAGAGGAGGAAGAAAAGCCGAGTCTTTTCACTTCATCAGCGGGAGTCCTGCTTCCAAATGACCACGGCTCACACTTCTTTTATTTCTCGAAAGGATATTGCTCGCTCGAAGTCGTGAATGTTCACTCCAGCAAACAGCGCAAGAATGGCTCATTGCGCATTATATTTCGCCGGCTACCGCGTCACTGAATCGTGTTACGGGCACAACTGTGATTTTCGAGAGAGAAAAAATCGATAATTTGTATTGTTCTAAACAAATAAATTGGTTTTCCTCAAGCAAATAACTTCATTTTCTAGCTTTCCATGGGTTAAAAGCAGAAGACTGCATCAAGACTCGCCGTGTTTCATCGGACACTGAGGTGCATATAAAAAGGTGCATGCAAGAGGTGTAAGAGGTGCAAAGCAAAAGAAGGCAGACAGCGTGAGCGTGACTGCTGCCGCCATTGCCAAGACCGAGAGAAAGATTAATTCCCCGCAAACACAGTTACTGCTTTGGAATCTATCGTACAACTGCTTTCGGACGAACGTGATCGTGTACGAGATGGACTGAACCGACGTAAGAATGAGCTGCAGCGTGTAAAACACGAATTAGAACAACTTGGCGATGCACAATGCTTCGAGAAAATTAGTATTCTATGGAAAGACCCGAATGAACTTGAGAGGCAGAACAGAAAGCAGAATCTAGTTTCGTGGCATTCCGAAAATGGAGCCTGAAAACTTATTTCTAAGGTAAATGCCGTCGCAGATTGACTGGCCTCCGTATTTACAAACGCTCGTCGCCACTTGAAACGCTCATTGAGGGCGCTTTTTCATTTTACAAATCGCCCTCCCTGGAAACGCTCCTTGAGTGAAGGAAAGTGTTTTACTCGAGAATCTCAAGGCAGCCCCGCAGCTATGTACCTTGAATCGCTCGTCGAGGGCAGTTAGTGCGAAAACATAGCTGCCATGTGATCTGTTCCTCACCTCGTAAGCTTTTTCAGACGAACGCCAGATGCCTCCGTAGCTTTTATTTCGACAACGATGCTCGGCATTTTCAAGGCGTCGTTTCACGGACCGGTGTAATATCTGCTGGAACGCTTCGGCAACGGTGCAATTCTACTGCGGCGCTGAGACAGATCGGTCTTTCTCAAGAAGACCGCCAGCCAGCGCAGTGATCTGTCATCTTATTCCGCGCATGAGCCAGTTTATGTCCTGCATACGGGTATTCGTTATGCGAGTGCGCCAAAACTACTATCGGCGCCAGTGCTTTCACGTGTTTCTCGCGGCTCAAGTACAAAGCCGCATCATTTGAAGCAGGGCACGACCGATTGCAACTGCGCTAGGCTTGGAACCACTGAAAAGAAAATTGTGAATATTGCTGTCATTCGTGGGTGTATATCGCCTTTGTGTTAGGTCGCTGCATGCTGATCTTGCATGAGCGCATGAGCGACCCCGCATGAGCGACTTGTACTCGGGTAGATCGTCACCCACTAATCCAAGAACTGCGAAGAGCACCGCAGCAAGGCAAGCTTCTCTGTGAACGAGCAGGTGCGCTCAATTAATTTTTTTTGCAACATTACTTAAATTCTAGCAGCTAGTTGCTCTAGAGTACACAAAACGTGTACGGTAATTTTGTGTAGGAAGTCTGCAGTCGGTGC
Source organism: Dermacentor silvarum (assembly GCF_013339745.2). Classification (NCBI taxonomy): domain Eukaryota; kingdom Metazoa; phylum Arthropoda; class Arachnida; order Ixodida; family Ixodidae; genus Dermacentor; species Dermacentor silvarum. The sequence goes on from NC_051154.1 coordinate 439,789,942, forward strand.
TATTTAAAGTCATAAGCAATTTTTCCCTGAGCCTTGCTTCAAAATACATAGCTTAGTTAGATTACCATTCCTACAAACGCCCGAGCCCAACGAGGATGCGAACAACCATCAAATGACTTTCAGAATGATACCTGAATGTACACACAGGCGAATGGAATGTTTTATTTCAATACAAAACACAGAATAACAATACAACAGAGTACATCTTTTGTACATCACGTTATTTTTTCTTGTGATAAAAAAACGCTGTAGCAGAGACATAGCTCATAATACAGACAATGCTGCCTAGTGGTAGCCGATGTCACATATCTTTGTCGCGAACATTCCAGCCATTAGTGGGTGCATTACGTAAGTGTTAGAGCGCTGTATGCCATTCTCGCTGCACAAGCGGTACACCAATTAAAAATGTTTGCAAATATAAATGAAAACATTCTAAGCTCACAAAATTTTAAGAAATTGTCTTATGGAAAGAAAAAAAATCCTAAACAAATGTATTTACTACGAAAACTAAATTAAAGAAAACGAATACAGTACCTACGCTAGTATTCATGTGCCTTAACATAGTTGTATGTTTATCACCAACCCCTTCTTCTGTGCAGGAACAAGGCTGCCAACGCAACCACGCAGAGTAACTGCCTTTCCAAGTGGGCTGTGCTTACATTGGTGTTCAAGTGGAGGAGAGCTCCAGTTAATGTGTCCGGCTGCACCGTTGTAGTTGTCGCACTATTCTGGCTCGGACCTCTATCTCGTTTCCGACATCCTACCAGCTCAAACATCACCATCAAAAGCATTTTGGTGGCATGCATGTTCCTTAATAAAGACGTTATAGCTGACGTCTTTGTTTGTTTGTTTATTTTTGCCATCCAGATTTCTTTTCTTCAGCCATATTTAATAAAACTGTACGTTCCCTTTGATCATTTCTAGTGGCAATCTCTAAAACGATAAACATAACATTATCCTCATCTTCTTGTGTTCTGATAGGATTACAAAAACAGCATGCACTCCGATCCTCCAAGCAGTAGCACTACTGACAAAGATATTCTATGTATAATATAATACCATTCGTGTTCTAGACCATAGTCCTGTCAGGTGTAGGCACCCGACAATATGTCACAGTAAATCCTTGTAAAAAATATGCTCCTCCGGCTCTGTTCAAGCTTCAGCTTAAGATAAATTATGAAGACCGGAACAATGAATTTCTTCCACTGGATGCGGAAGACAGTTGGCTGCATCAATGCTTTCAGTTCTGCCATAAGCCTGACTACGCTTATTTTTTCACCAGCTGGTCTTTCTAAGGCCACATCCTCCAGCAGAATGCCAAACATTTTGTGTACGTAGGGTGCTTGTGCGTCAAATAAGCTCAGGATACCTCAGCAACCAAAGCGAAAAGAAATACAACTAAAAAAATGTGACCGTCGCGTGAACTTAAAAACATGGTTTATGAAACGTGCATCAGATGCTGCCACATAGCACATTGAAAGAAGTAAGGCGAAAAAACACTAATGGTGGTAATCAACTACTGACGAGTAAATTTTCGGAAGATTAAGACCTTGCGTAGAATATATGTGTAACGAAGAAGCACTGGAAATGCACACACTAGTGATATTTCATCGACCACGTGTGGTACAAATTGAACAAACCGACTAATAACCGCGGCTTCTAAGACGAAGTACAGGAAACAAAAACGCTTGTTTTCTTTACCCTCCTGAGCCAAGCACTCAACCACATGCATTCTGCCACTTGTATACTATAGCTGCTTCTTTTCTACTGAAAGATTTCTTACGCGATCATTGGAAACAGGCGCGAGCGGTATATTCTGCATTTCTGTTTAAACAAAGCGGGACCAAAACAGGTTGTCATGCCGAATCTCCCACAAGCTGCAATTTACAAGAAGTTTCGCGCAGGCTTATGCTGCGTCGAATAATGTGCTTCGGGTGCTATTGCCCGCAGCGCGAGCAATTTAACTGGAGCCAGTCGTGCGTGCAAGCATCGGAAACGCTTTATCGACAGCGCGGCGGCGACCTAGCAAAAAACGCATCAACGCAATGTTCTTCGATGCGAAAATGGCTCACTCACTCATATTTTCCATCCTGTTGTTGCGTCCATAAATCAGAAAGCTCTCAGCAGCACTAGGCCTGGAAGGCAAACAAAGCGCCACATCAACCGTTCCATCCGTTGTCTCCCTGGAAGACAATCCGGCTCGATCACAATACACACACGGGCACTATGACCCATACTAACTACGACTAACAACCGCAGTGTGAATCACAAATTGAGCACATGGAAACGAACAGCAGTATACAAAGTGGTCGCAGAGGTTTCTCAGCCAATGATACAGTTTACGAAGCAATGCACCATGCTTCCGGCGCTCTCAGTTGTTGGGGTATAATGGTATAGTGTACTAGATTTATAGTTGGGGTGCGATTGTTGCCAGACCTCAAACAAGGCTTCCGCTTCATCTATATAAGCCGAATGCTAACAGTGGCAGCGTTGCCGAGCCTAAGTTGTGGATTTCACCATGTTGTCGTTTGATGAGAAAGGCAAAAAACCAAAAACACATAGTATTTGTCTTATAGAATTGGGCTTTTGCTAAACACATTTAAGAATAGTTTCTATATCAGACTGTTTTTCTCTGTCGGTGCCCTTCATTTGAGTGGAGGGTGCATTTTCAAGGCGTTCCTCGGCGAAGGAAACCGAGAGTAGTGTTCATGAAACGCAACGGCGCCTTGAGTGAAGGAAGGCCTTTCGCCTCGACTTGGCTGAGTCGAGAAGCGTTGAGTGAAGGTGTGTTTAACACCGGGCTGAGCCTTCTTAAGCTCAAGGAGAGTGACGTTACTGCTATGCGCTGCTTGGCGTTCTAAACCAGATAAAACCACATCTGTAATCATCCGTTTCGCCCAGCAATCTGTGAAAGATAATTGGCTGGAGGGTAGAAAGATGCCTACAGCGGCCAAACCCGATGGGCTAATCAAATAGAATCTAGCCAGGCAGACTCGAACGCTTCTCTCAGAAACAACACCATGCGCACGGCAGAAAACGTTCCGCTTCATTTGGCAGAGAAGCGGAAAAAAACAGGCGCGTGATAAACCAAAGCTAAGTTGTTCCACTTATATAAATAGAAAAATAAAGCAATGAAAACTGCTGTTTCGCATGAAATTCTCAAGAACAGCTCGATGCACATAAATATCTTGTTTATTTCGTGCAGAACTTAAGCAACTGTTTGATCTGGAACGTATGCCGAACACATTAAGAGTGCCGTCTGCGAAATGCGTACTTTTGGGTTACTTGTAGCATAGTTCCTTAATAGTATTTAGGGACTATGCTTGTAGTAACACTTTTATACCACTGCACTGATGACAATGCATGCACGTGTGCTCAGCAGCCTTCGAAGTCTGTACTTAGATTCTCGTTTCTCACGTTCCTATGTTTAATATATCTGCTTTATCATCATTGCGTGTACTTCACGCGAAGAACAGCATTCAATTCATGCGGAACCTGAGCCGTAGCAATTAACTGAGCTCTTCGTTGATCGGTTTTGCAAACCCACTCACATAAAGGCCGGTACGCGGCACCAAATGAAATCGTTCCCTGGGTTTTCAGAGTGTGCAATCGAATTTTGTAACAGAAAGACTATTGGAATATCGCATTGCAGAATATCGCTTGAAAGCTGACATATTGCTCCCAAAAAATATCCAGATGACTAAAAATATGCCAGCTCCAAGAGAAACAATTGTTGGGCAATAAACCCGTGTCGAAAACTTATGCGGGTCCAGCTCATGTGTTGGAATCCATGTGAAACGAAGCTACAGTAAGGCGGTGCGTATTTAATCCTATACAACTAACGCTGATGCTCACTGTTGTGCGCACTTTCATCGTATGCAACGTGCAGCCTAGTGCAACGTTTATGTTTATCCAGCACAAAGGTCTCAAGTTTATTCTCATACACGTTTTGATGTGGAATCGTCAAATGGCCCATTGAGCGACAAAGCGAGCACCGAAAGGGCATGTAAATTCCCATTGTCTGCGACGCCCCGTCACGAGAGCGCCTCGATGGTGCAGAGCGGCCGAAAGGGAACAGCTGATGCTTTGTTAGCGCGCCAGGTGTTGCCTAAGTGGAGAGGGCATCGCCGCGACGCCACGTCACCCTCGTCCTCGGAAGCCGGCGCACGGTCTGTATCTTCCTCTCTCATCCCCACTGGGCTTAGCTGCTGCGCGCGCCTGCCGGCCTTGGTGACCGCCGCTGCTTCTTCAGGCTCTCGTCGCGCAGGACATCGGTGGCATGTGACATTGGCACCGCAGGCTGCTGACTCGGGCAACACGTACAGCTATGGTACATTACTCGCAGCGAAAACCTCGAAGGACCGCTCAGCGGCGTTCAATTGGACATTATTGCTTTCGCAGTCACAACTCATAAGTGCTTCGGATTTTTTTTTTGTTGTTGTTTATGCATTGCACCACTCGCAAGTTATGCCGAAATAAAACACCAAATGTGAAAGATGCACAGCATGATGCCTATATACGCAGCGATTTCACGAGGACGAAGGCGACGTCTTCGTTCTGTCGTCCTCACTGCGTTGTCATCACGCCGTTGTCAGTCCTCATTCCGCCGTCGTGACCTTGCAGTGGACGTCCTTTCGGGATCATCGTACAGTCGTCGACATAGCGTCGTCACCATGCGGTCCTCGTTATGTCATCCCCGTCATTGCGTCGTCGTCGTGCATACGTAGTCATACTGTCGTGTCGTCGTGATGCTTGCGTCGTCATAAAGTTGCTGCCATTCTATCATCGGCATTCCTGTGTCATCATTCTAGTCAGGATATATATATATATATATATATATATATATATATATATGAATGACACAGAAGACGGGAAATCTAGGGACTCAGTTTTTGTTAAGCATGACAATGTAAAGCCAATATATATATAACGTATATATGAACTTGAAGTTAGAAGAAATACCTTTGGTTATAAATAAAAGTCGACGCGCTCCTCAAATAACTTTACCGACGATTACGATACTCCCTAACGCGCAATTTGAGCGCCTCTGTATACGTGTTTTCATTTCGTGATATCTTGGCTGGCGCGGACAGTCTGTCTCGTGCGGCACGTTGCAAATGGAGCGAAGTGTGGCGCGACTGCCTCGCTAAGCGGGATATCGCGAGAGGCAGCGCGTGGGTGACGCGTGGGCGCTATTCACAGCAGCCGCCGCAGACGGACCTCCGCTCATGCAGCGCTTTGTTTCCATATGTGCCATCGGTGGCGTCATCGGTATACAAACGACGCGCGCTTCTCTAGCGCCATCTCGTAGCCATCGTCGCCGTAGAGCAAGTCTTGCGCGGCACTATGCTTTTCTTCTCACGCTTTCGCCATACCCTCCTCCTCCGCTTTCCTCCTCGCGCTCTCTTCGTTATCGCCGTCTTTCATCCGCGCTCCGCGTTCGCTATTTCATCCTTCGCGGTGCTCGTTCACTCGGTTACGAAGGACGCCGAGGGACGACGCCGACGCTCGCAGCAGGAACGGGTGCCCAAGTGCTGCGCTCTAAAACAACATTATTAAGTTGACGTTTCGGCCGGAGCCTGATCTCATCAAACCATTTAACCCTATGGCGTCCTCGACTGTATTTCCCTTCGCACTTTGGGTAAAGTTGTGGTACTCTATCCAAGGTGCCAAATAGGTCATTGGGTTCCTGTACACTTACTGTGCAGCTGCTACTTAACACTAGCACTAACACCTACTGGGTAGTAGTGTTAGTAATTAATGTATTCACAGAAACATAGGGTATTATGGCTGCTAACACCCACCGCGTGTTAGCAGCCATAACACCCGTTGTTTCAGAGAATACATAATGGATCTTGAGAAACGGTGTAGTGTGGAGATAAAGAGGTCATTGTTCCGGTGACACTTTGTCCGCGTCTGCGAACATCCTAGCGCGTGGGAATGTCACTGATTAATCCCTAAATAACCAACGTAACTAACTGACGTTCTGGGGCCGAATTCACAAGGAATTCACAAAGCAACGGGACCACGTTAGCGATCCTCGAACTCACAGGAACATGTGCTACCTCCCCCATCTTGTTGGAGAGGCGTAAAGGAGTGGACGTGCCTTTTGGGCCAAAGTTTTTCAAGGTGCAATAGGCGATGTTGTCAGGACCAGTCGTTGTTCTTTGGCGTGTCTTGGAAATAGCATGCTGCAGTTCTTGTAAAGAGAACAGAAGGTCACAAAGCAACGGGACCACGTTAGCGATCCTCGAACTCACAGGAACATGTGCTACCTCCCCCATCTGTTGGAGAGGCGTAAAGGAGTGGCCGTGCCTTTTGGTGCCAAAGTTTTTTCAAGGTGCAATAGGCGAGTTGTCAGGACAGTCGTGTTCTTTGGCGTGTCTTGGAAATAGCATGCTGCAGTTCTTGTAAAGAGAACAGAAGGTCCAACTGGGCGTGGAGTAAATTGCAAGCATCTTCAATCTGTTGCTGCACCGGCAATATAGATTGATCTTGAACTGAGACAGGCTGTACGAAATTTACTAGTGCTGCACAGAACGCATTTGCAATTACGCGTTCAGATGAGCCAAGAGCTGTAGCAGGGCTTTTGAAAGGGCTACATTGTGAAACTGGATGGCAAAGGGCGTTTAATAACCTCCAGATTTTCGTTAAGGGAGTGAAGTCTCCGAGTCTGCAATGATGCCCTCTTTGTCCAGGATTTTGTCCCAGAAACTTCCGTCTCGTTTTCCAGAATTTACATTTCCGCGGGTTCATAGTGATTCCTGCATCTTTCAGGCGCTGAAGCACGGCTTCCAACTTGACATCATGGTTTGCCAGGTCCTTTCCAAACACGATAACATCATCTTGGTGACAAGCTTCTCCTGGCAGCCTTCTGAATCTCGAAGCAGTTCTCTCTGGAAGAATTTTGGTGCTGTTTCGATGCCGATGGGTAGACGAAGTAATTGGAACCTCCCAAACCGTGTTATTAAGGTGGTCAAACGTTGTGACTCAAGTGCATGTGGCATGTGCCAGCATTTTGACATCCAGCTTCGTCAACAGTGTTGCGTCAGCCAGCTTGGCCAAGTTCTCTTCGACGGTCGACATGTTCACTCGCTCAGGGAATCGCTTGCTGGTTTAGTTGTGTGTAGTCAACGCAGATTCTTACCTCGTCGTATTGTGTCTTCACGATGACCATTGGCGCCCACTATGTCGCATGTTCAACTTGTCTAACAACTCCAAGCTTTTTCATCCTTTCAAACTCCCATTTGACTTTTGGAAGCAGCGGAACCGGAACCCGTCGAGGCACAGCAGCTGCATACGGCGTAGCATTTGGTTGCAGCGTCACTTTGTAAATTGTACTCATCTCGGCTAGTCCACTGAGCAGCGTGCGAAACTGGGATTTCTCTCGAGGAGACATTCCTAGCCATGTTTGGCTGCGTGTTCCAGCTACAACTGCCTCCAGCTGTGCAAGGACACCAAGAGAGCATATGGCTGGTCGTCCGAGAAGTGCTGTCTGCAGTCATTGTACTACAAACATGCGCCGGCGTGTTAAGCTACCTTGCCAAATGACTGTGACATCCAACGTTCCCTTCATCGTGATTGGTGCTCTTGGTCATTGAGTTTCTTGTCCACAGGCACCAGCTCTCCCACACTGCTCTTGACATACTGCGAGGTAGAGATGACCGTGAAATGTGCCCCTGTGCCAACCTTGAAATTGACCGGACATCCGTCCATAAGTGCAACCACGTGCCATGCCTCCTGGTTGTCACCGTCGGAGAGTTCACCTAGGAAGACATCTTCTCTGTGTCCCTCGTTCTTCCACATGCTCGTAAACACTCTCGACCATTGGATTCTGCTGGTTCTTTCGTCTCGACAGGCACACGGTCGCAGTGTCTCATCGTTCCACAAATATACTCTCCATGGCTAGAAATAGAGATGAATGTGTTCAAATTTTCATGTGTGTGGAACAGTGTTTGAACATTACAGGGTTAAAGAACCTCTTCGACGCCAACTTCTTCAATAAACGCCTTTGATGGACCTCTTTGACACCACCTTGGGTCACTGGGTATGTGCCGCTGGTTATTTATCACGCTTCAATAAACCCCTTCAACGCCATCTTGGGTCATTGGTATGTGCCGCTCTTCAATTACAAAAATATCCTTTAAAATGTATCTGGTGCTGGGTGGAATCCACCCCGCAACTTACATATTCAGACAATCTTGTTTGAATATATTTCACACAGGCGCCACGCGCGGACCACTTCTCGGTGGCACCACTAGATGGCACTGAATGTAAATAGGAAGCATGATAGAGGAGGCCGGCTGCTTACAGGCCTCATAAATTGACGCGTTCCGGTGGTGGCAACACGGAGTGTCGCTACCAGACATGAGCACCCTCACCTTCATGTGGTGAGGCGAGGGTCAGCTTCGGAAAGTTGGGGAGTCTGAGGAAGGGCGGACGGTTGTGAGACGACGGCGAGGAAGTCTGATGTTGACAATGTGAAGTTAAGTAAGTGTGAATGCGGCGGGGCCGCATTTCGATTGGGGCGAAATGCAATAACGCCCGTTTCCCTTGCATTTGGGGCATGCTAAAGATCCCCTGGTGGTCAAAATTAATTCGGAGTCCCTCACTACGGCGTGCCTCATAATCAAATCGTGGTATTGGCTCGTAAAACCCCCAGAACTCCTTCATTTAACATGCCTGTGGGCCGATTTACCGTCACCGAAACCAGAACTGAACCTCCTTCCGATTATACGAGGTAGCTACCCAAAAGTTCCGGGAACTTGAAAAGCACGGGCAAACTGAGTGTGGTACACATTTCCGCCACTAGATGTGACTAGCAGTATGCCTTGCGGATCAGTCTGCTGAACGGCTTGCATCTAAGAAGTATTGTTTGCGAAGTATTGTTTTGCAACGCAATGTTTCACTGATTTGGCGCATTTCTTAGCAACCAATATGGCAGAATTCAAGAAGCGAAGAATTCGCGTCAAGTTTTGTTTTAATCTTGGCAAAACTGCGGCAGAAACTCATTGTATGCTAGAGGACGCTTTTGGAGTCGACGCCATCAGCCAAAGTAGGACGTTCTTGTGGCATAAACGCTTTAAAGAATGTCGAATGTGTGCTGACGACGATGAACGTTCTGGACGCCCGTCAACGAGCACAAACCCGGAAACGATAGCGGAAGTTCGTAAGGTTATCCTTGGAAATCACGAGCTAACTAGAAAGAATGTCTGCGACAAAGTAGGACAATTGTACGACACAGTTCAGTGAATTTTGTTGGATGTTTTGAACATGAGGCGCATTTCTGCAAAATTCGTGCCAAGACTGCTCAGTGACGAACAGAAGCTGCACCGTGTTTCCGTCTGTACAGAACTGAAAGCAACAAGTCAGACACAATCCCACATTCTTCTCCAGTGTAGTAACCGGGGATGAGACATGTGTTTAGGGCTACGATCCTCAAACTAAACAGCAGTCGTCGCAATGGAAGTCGCCAAATTTCCAGCGGCCGCGAAACACACGTCAAGTGAATGTGAAGTTCATAACTCCATGCTCAGTTTTTTTTTTTCTTTTACCTAGATGGAATTGTCCACAAGGAATTCTTACCTCCTTTACAAACCGTGAATAGCAAGCTTTACTGTGACGTTTTGAGGTGTATAGCAAGCGTCCGGAGGAGTGGAAGAACAACTGGCTTCTTCGTCAGGACAACGCGCCCGCTCACACATCCCTCGCTGTTCGACAGTTCCTGACTTCCAAACAAATCACAGTGCTTCTGCACCCACGCTATTGACCTGACCTCGCCCCTTGTGACTTTTTCTTGTTCCCAAAGTTGAAGTTGAGGCTGAAAGGACCTCGGTTTCACACCGTTGAAGAGATCCAGTCGGAATTGCAGGCAGTCCACAATACACTGTCGCCTGGAGAACTCCACGAACGCATGAAATCGCGGCAGAAAAGCGGGGATCGGTTTATACATGCTCAAGGGGACTACTTTGAAGGAGACAGTGCTAATTAGGCGTTATGGGCAACACTTTCTTTTTTACGACTGAATTCCTGGAACTTTTGTTTAGCACCTCGTATGCTACAGCGACTCTTCTTTTTTTGCTTTTTTTTTGCTTTTTTTCCCACTTGTTCAGCAATTTACACTGCCACAGTACAGTGCTACATACGTGTAAGGAGTAACGGGCTCTAAGATAATTCTTATTTTCTGACAAGGACCACATATTTATTTTATTTTGTTACAATACTTCTGGTCTCTACTGAGATCAAAGCAGGTGGGCACTATATACATATATGTACAGATACAAAGAACGCTCATCACGTTAATGATCAAGCAATACATGTATACCATATATTATACACAAAATGTATAACATCAACTTTGCACTTTACATATAGGCAGTTTACGCTAGATAATATATACACCAAATACAAGTACATGCTAATTTTTATGATAGAATAAAATGGTAATTCAAACATTCTACGCTGCATACACGACTACTTACACAGGGTGCAAGCAAGTACATGCTGGTTTGCATGTTCGAATAATAGCACTAGCAATTTTAACCTGCTAGGAAATTTTTTTTTTCAATTTTTCATTCAAACTGAGTCAGTGACAGCGTTAGTGGTGAGAGGCGCTAACATATTCCATTCACGAATGGCAACCGGAAAAAAAGGAATATTTAAACACATCATTGTTACATTTATACTCTCCTAAAGTATTTGTATCTTTATGCCTGGTAGGTCGTGTTTGTGAATAAGAAATGTAATTTGAAATGTCAATTTTGAAATAATTATGCAGGACTTGATAAAGAAATTTTAAACGAGCCTGTTTCGCTCGTGCTTCTAGTGCAAGGAGCCCAGAAATAGTTAGAAGGTTAGTGGGAGAGTCTTCACGTTTAAATTTGTTATGGATGAATCGAATGGCCTTCCTTTGTACTGTTTCTATTTTCTTTGTGTTCATCTGGGTATGATGAAACCATGCAGTACTTTCGTATTAGAGGATCGGCCTAACGAATGTTTTGTATGCTAGGAGTTTTGTTAACAAGGGTGCCAGTTGAAGTGATCTGCAAAGAAAAAAATAACTGTTGCATAGCAGATGAAGTAATGTGGTCAATATGCCCGTCCCACCTTAGGTCTGACGTTATGGTTAACCCTAGATATTTATATTTCTGTACTTTAGTCAAAGCTGTGTCATTTATGTTGTCGCTTGCTACATATCGCTTGCTTCCGCGATTGTACGTAGCTATAAATACGTTGTAATTTGCTGGCGTGTTGTTTTGTTATCACCATCATGCTATGCAAGAATCTCGGTACAATGCCTGCATTGGTTTAGTACACGATGTCTATTCTCCAGTGCGTCTGGCGATGAAACGTGACCTGTCACAAGGACTTTGTGGATTACGCATGCATGCAGCTAAGAAACAAAATAGTCAGCTCACCCTAGCCATTGCGGAAGTATAGGGTGGTGCCTTGTTTCGCCGTTTGACTCCCACGTTTAAAAGTGCTCTGCTAGCCAAAAAAAAATAATGCCGGCAGGTGCAGTGTTCCCATCGCGAGCATTGCGGACAACTTAATCTTTAGGTTTAGTCAATGACCCTATAGACAATCACATTTCTAAGCTGAGCTCATTAGCACAGGACGAGTAAATGGTTTACTTAAAATTATAGCAAACCGAAGGCAAATATTCTCAACGTGAGGGTGAGGTCATGATGGTTAGGGAGGAAACCGAAAAATGAGGGCATCTGCCCACCCCTGGTCGCTACAATGCATCAATGCTAATCGCGTGAACGTCGACTTTCATCGTGAGATGGGTCCTTGTCACAGAGCGGCATAGTTTCTTGAGTCATCGACACGCCGATTAACGGCCGCCAAAAACCTCGTGTCCTCACGGTGCGGCATATAGTTTCGAGAAAGCGACACGCCGATTAACGGACCCAAGTGTGTGCGCGTGCGTCCATGTGGTGCAGTGCAGGGGCACGACCTTGGACAGCGGGGGGAGAATCAACCGTTCCCTCGCCCCTGATTAAAACGGGTGCGGCCGAGATTTTTGGGAGGAGTCATGAAATAATTAGGTGAACTCTGCATACCTACAGTTCCCCGACATAGGGAACTAGGGAAAGGAGAGGCTATTTAAGCGCAGGTTTTGGGCCCTGCTAATCAGTCTAGAAGCTGAGCCTGTAATCTGCTGAGAAGCAGTCAAGAAGCTAGTGCCGTCCAGTATCGCCTGGGCCGCCTAGCCGCGTCGGAACTCCAAGTAACTAGTTGACGTACGAGACGTCAAACCAGCGTCTGCAACGAAGCTCACGGTAGTTCGCCTCAAGTTAGCTCAACCTACTTGAGGGAAGTCGTCAGATCTAGACTCCCGGGAAACCCAGCCCAGCAATCGCATCCACCTCGACAAGATCGGCCCACCAGCATTCTTCGGGAAAGCTCTGCGCGCCGACTTCACGGTTCATGGACTTGCTGCTGTTGCCCGGCCACGCGTATGACATCGTTTGTTTTTATTTGAACTTTGTTTCAGTCAATTACTGTTAAGTGTATTCTTGTGTATTTGACCCTCGCGCTGCTTCATTTTTATATCTACTGTTAAATTGCTCGTCGTATTTATTTGCCGTCATCATTGCGGTATATTAAGTTCAGCTGTGTTAGTTTTCTTGTGTCATCCTTGTTTATTTTTTTTTTTGTAATTTGTGCATCGTTATCAGTCGATAAATATCTTGTTTTTTTGTTTACTCCCCACTCTGACTCTTTCACTGTGTTCGCTTGAATACGGAACGACCAACCGGCTTGTATACCCCGTCGATCGACTTCGCGCCGACGGCGAACGGGTACAGCCGTGACAGTCTTGCTGAAATGTTTATGGGCCGAATTTAAAATATTTTTCGTGTTTGGTTTGCATTTGCTCGTAATGGTTAAAAGCAAAATTAAGATGCCGCGCTAGGGCAGATTAAGGAACAAAGTCATGATAAGTAAGTGGCAAAGAAAAATACGTGTCATGGAACTAGCGTGGTGGTGTCAACCAAAAACCAACTGTAGATACCCTCTTCGCCTTATTTCTTTCTTTTTTTTTTCGGTTTTATGCGCGAAGTCAACTTTAACCAGCTTTTTCGTCCGTCGGGTCCCGACTCGAGAACCATGACGGGAACCCTCTTCTTTCCTATTGCAGTGCGCCTAGGAAAAGAGAAAGTTGACCTCTTGCATGACCCCGTCAGCGTCACTTGACGAGACCGTACTTGTCGTCGCTCGACTGAATGCGTGGCGGAAGCCGGCGGAATCCTCAAGGGTTCTCCACCACGACACTTTGTTAAACAGCCACCCGCACCCCCTTCCTCTGCATCACCGCTTGCCCCACCCAATCCAACACTCCCCCCCCCCCCTTTTTTTTTTTTTCATTCGTGGCTTCGAGACTGTTTGCTATATTCTGAGTTTGCATGCGGGAGTTTGATCTGAAACGGATGTGACCCTTCCCGGGGAGCACAATTGAACACGCTTTCCCTGAATTCGTGGGCCCCCCGAACACCCCTATGCCCGCCTTCCTTCTTTTCAAACGTGCCGTTGCATTTTCTGAAAGGGCGCATTGTATCTGGAGAGGGATATGCGGACCCGAGTGAAGTGGTCGCAGTCGCTCGGAATGGGACTCGAGAGGACAAGAGAGAAGGCGCGAACCGTGTTTGGAAAACCACTCGACTTCGCGTCGACTATGTGCGGTGTTGGTTGTTGTTGCTCATGTCGCATCTGCTGTTGCCAATTTCTGCCATCGATGTCATTGTTCGCAGTACAGTTCACTTTTCCGGAAGCGGTTCAAAAAGGTTTTTTTGTGACCAGTGAGGCTCTTTAGCTGTCGTCACTGTTAAGGTATAAGCCTGAAACTAGCGCTCACAAGCGGAATGTCTCCATTTCACTACTCTAGCGTCCCATTTCGAGTTATAAAGGGAACAATAAAACGAAACACAATATTAGTCTTGGCAGCTTGCTGGCTCCGAAATTCTGTATTTGCATTCCAGCTAAATGACGGCTCGCTATCAGAGAAAATGAATACCTAATTTCTATTGTTCTAAATTTTCGCGCTCAAACTGCTGGGCCGACGGAGTCATCTTGTGACGTCACGACCGAATAGACTACCTCGATGAGCAGGGAAGAAATTACAGAGCCAATCAGGTTGAGTTTGTAGTGGACAGTGTGCTTGACGTCTGAAGAAGAAACGCTCGACATCATGGCCGCAACATCAGCCCTGCTAATCAGCACAGGTCATGTTACGGTTACCAACTACAGCGCCTGGCCCGGATGGAATAACAAGTGCAATGTTCAAAATTTTCTTCCAAGAAGCCCCACGTAAGCTTCTGAAGTTGCTAAATTACTCTATTAGCAATGCATGGATTCTACATGAATGGAAGATCGCCAAAATTATTCCGTTACTTAAAAAGCAAGGGGCAGGATATACTATCGACAACATCAGACCAATTGCGTTGACATCAAACATAGCAAAACTTATTGAAAGAGTGCTTCACGGGCATATAATAAAGTTTATTGATGAAAATCAATTGTTAAGTCCTTGTCAAATTGGATTTAGATCTGGCTATTCAATATGGCACGCGCATGTACACCTTGAAAGTCGCATTAACATCGCGAGACAGAAAAAACAATATGCGGCGTTAGTTACCTTAGATATATGTAAAGCCTATGACAGCATTGAACATACAATTTTAACAAATCGGTTACAGGGCCATGGCTTTCCAGGATATATTGTAGCATGGGTGCATGAATTTTTGAAAGACAGGGAATTCTTTTGTCTTCGAAGCGGCTATTCATCCGGTAAACACAAGCAAACAAGAGGTGTGCCTCAGGGATTGGTACTTTCACAATATTATTTAATATTTTACTGAGCAGAATCCCCCTTCACCCAGGTGTCAGTACCTACGTTTATGCTGACGACATTGCCTTTTTTGGTATGGCTAGTGACCTATACTCCGTTTACTAAATTTTGCAGTCCTATCTAACGAAACTGGAAGGCTGGCTGGATAGCTTACACTTAAACCTGAAAAGCTAATAAGTGTGCTATCCTTGTTTTTCCCGTTAAAGACCCAGTGTACATATTGCTTAACTATCATCTCGAAGATATTCCACAAGTAGAGTCACTCAAGTACCTTGGAGTTATCTATAACGGAAATCTTAACTGGTGGCCGCATATTGAATATCTTGCAACAAAAGGAGCTCGTACAATGGGCATTTTGCGCAAGTTAAGCCATCGAAGAGCAGGTATGCGAAGAAAATTCCTTTTGATAATATATAAAATGTACATTCGCCCAGTATTAGAATTTGGCTGTGTTTTATTCTCAGGTGTTCCATCATACAAGCTTCGACCGCTAGTTTTATTAGAGCGAGAGGCGCTACGTCTGTGCTTAGGTCTTCCAAAATACGTTGCAAATGCCGTATTATATCTGGAAGCGAGAATCCCACCTATTCTATGCCGATTTCACCTTCTGACCGTTCAGACTTTCTTACGACTATATGAACCACCATTAAGCCGTCCTCAAATAATTTTCATCTCCGATCCACAATTATTTTTTTTCCCGTTCATTGGCCCAGGTTTCATACACCACAAATTATATTTGTGCAAAAATTACTTGAACCACTAAATGTGCAAATTCGTGATGTGCTTCCTAACAATACGCATTAAAATTACCTGGATATCAGGTTCGGACGATATTTTCCCTAAACCACGGCAAAACTACTACCTTACAGCATCTTAAACGCCATGTTACAAGTCCACCTACGCTCCCTAGGAACAAATATTATCATTGCAACAGATGCATCACAGAGCGAGAAAGGACTGGCATTGGGATATTTTATCCTGCACTCGACTGGTCTTTTTCTTTAAGATTGCCCGATTTTGTGCCTATTTTTCTGGCCGAGTTTTTAGCAGTAATCCTAGCTTTACGTAAATTAGACCAAACGACTACAACAGCTGTTATCCTTACTGACTCCCTTTCTGTATGCTCTTCCCTTACCGCCACTAATGATTCACCTATGCTAAAACTATTTTACTTGCTATTACCTGCCCATGTGCAATGTGTTCATTTGATTTCGGGTACCTGGTCATAAAGGGTTGTTTTTTAATGAAACTGCCGATTCACTGGCAAAGACCTCACTTTCCGGCCCTGTTCTTCCTATTCTACCAGTGACAGCACACATCACGGCGGCTAGATTTCGGATGCGATCAATTAGAAACGCCTTATCAAACCCAGTTCTGACTGCTTCTCCAGATTATAAGCACCTGACATTTCCCTGGCGTAGCGAATCCTGTAACACAAAGATGCTTGAGGTCTCTCTCACCGAATTACGTTGCCGTATTGCCTCCCTAAATTTCTACTTACACAGGTCGGGTTTGGTTCCCTCCCCCTCTGCCCGTTTTGTAATGAGGAAGAGACGATACATCACTTTCTTCTATCTTGTCGCCGCTCTACTGCGGCAAGAAAACGATTGTTGGAAATACCTTTTCGAAGGCTTGGCCTGGACTTAACAGAACCTACTATTCTTTCGTTCGGGGCGTCCACTTTGGGATTCTGCCACAGGGATGCTTGCTTCGCCGTCCAAACGTTCCTTACAGAATCCAAACGAATACCCTGCTAAATTCTACCCTTTTTTGTACTTTTAAATTATTATTACTCATTCGATATGACTTTCTTGATTTACATTAACATATAACTCTACGCTGTTCAATACTAATTTCATAGATATTCGGAAATGTATCCTCCATATTAATTTGGAATAATCCACCCATTTCTTGGCCAATCCCCCATCGTGGGTAGGAGCCACATGCGTGATAGGCTACAACAACAACAGCATGACGTAATAGTTCAGCGGAAATCCGCTAAGTGGAGATAAGTAATTAAAGGGAAACTGAGACATCCACCCAAATGTAGCAATTGCTACAATGGAAACCCAACCGGGTTCCTCGAAAGAAAGCCTCGCAGTTGAAGAAAAACTCGTCCTGGTCCGGGACTCGAACCCGGGACCACCGCCTTTGCGGGGCAGCCGCTCTACCATCTGAGCTAACCAGGCGGCTAGCAGATGGCAGGGCGAAGTCGAATTTGTCGACAACTCGAAGCAAAGGCAAGTGTATGACGTAATAGTTCAGCGGAAATGCGCTAGGTGCAGATACGTAATTATAGGAAAACTGAGACATCCACCTAAATGTAGCAATTGCTACAATGGAAACCCAACCGGGTTCCTCGAAAGAAAGTCTCGCAGGTGGAAACCTACGCTGTTGTGTCTTCCTGTCGGCGTCCTTCGTGCCGTCCACAGCCGTGCTAGACTTGCTTGTCATAATTCTTCATTTGATGGTCGTGGATACTCAGTGGTTTGCGAAGTCATGCTAATAGCTGCTGTTGTGCCGAATATATGTGCCATCTGGTTAGTTAGCATTTGTGACAAGGACTCACAAAGGTTTCCAGCTAGTCGCTCCATGGCCTTCTCCATTGCCCTTTCGACTGCATCAGCAATAGCAATTGAAAGAGACGCTTCCGTGGCGATTGCGTGACAGCTGCGTATCCCTGTGTTCTAGCCTGCATTTCAGATATGGCTTCTTGATGAGAACAACGTCTTCGTTCAATGATTTCTAGAACTTGTATTTCTCGTGCCCTTGCCGAGCAATTCAAATAATCAGCAGAGTGGCCTTCATTGCAGAGGCAGCACTTATCTTCCTTGCTGGTGCACTCGCTGGAATTGTGTTCCTCCCCACAAACTCGGCACCTAGGAGCAGACCTACATCCTCTCACAGTGTGTCCGTAGCGCCAACACTTTACACATTGGAGAGGACGAGGGGATAGAGGTTCCACTCGATAGATTAGGGGCCATGACTTAATTTAGGTTGGTTTATCTGTCCCTGCAAACGTTACAATGACCGATTCAGTAGGAATTTTGCTCTTGTCTACCACACGTCCGCATCGATAAACTGAAATTGCACCTGCTGGTGAAAACATCTCTAATATTTCTGCTGGTGTCATGCTAACATCAATGCCACGCACCAGCCCTTTCACACACGCCAAGTGAGGTGGAATGAATGCCCTTACCGGATTGGAAGCAAACGGGGAACACTTAAGAAGGTCTAGAATACCTACTCTGCCAAACTGGCGGACCTCTGTGATATTCAGGAAATGGGCTGTCGCCGATCGCAGTTCCGCCTGAATCGCTTTCGGATTCTTCATCCGTATGAAGCCATCATTGGTTGGGACGATAGCCACGGGAACTGATCTGACGCCGTTGCGCAGAAACAAATCCACAGGTAAATCCTGCGAGGGAACAGAGGTGGACCAGAGGAAAGCCCCTGGCCCGGGTGACGAAATGACGTCTGATTGGCAAAAATGCACTTATTAGACAACAAATAATTTACTAAAACAGTTAACAATAAAAAAATTCACCAACTAGTCAATCCTTGGCCGCAACCCCCAGAGCCGAACACGCAGCACAAACCGCCAGGAGCGAGGCCCAGGAGCAGGAGGAGGCCCGCTCGTATAGTAATGCACTGTTCTGTTGATGATGTGATGATGATGATGATGATGATGATGATGATGATGATGATGATGATGATGATGATGATGATCCTTTATCATGGCTCGCGCCCACTGAGGGGGATAGGCCACCTGTTCGTTGCCGCTCACCGCGGCTATGATGTCGAGCTTTTCTTCTTCTTCGGACGCCAAGCACACTGTCCACTACAAATTCTTCCAAGATTTCTTGCACAGTACAGCCCTTTTTCGATTACTATGCGACTAAAGGTCTTCTCCAGACACCTATAAAAGTTAAACTTTGTGGTGAGGTAAATTCGATTATGCTTCGCCACAAAGCGCTGGCCATCGATTTTCGTTATCTGCAACATCACACCTTCCCGCGCCACCGTTTCTTATTCCAGATATGCTGTTTCATTCCAGAAATAATAACGATTTAAATTCAAAGCTTGTGAATGTTATTTTACCGCGCAAGGCATGTTCGCTGCGCGTGTCAAGAAACAAAAGCTTCAAAAATGGCAATATAACTTTGGTGGACTGACAAAACACTATCAGCGCCTCGATTACCTAATGCATACGAGCGTCTCTTCCAAGTTAGTATAATTCTTTAGCCCACAAGCGAAACGGCGCACTGCTGACGCATCTATATGTATAGTCGTGAGCTAGTGCTGTGTGCAGGCCTCAATAAGTTCTTTTATTTGCTCAAATAAAACACATTCCTACAGCGTCCTTATAATAATGCTAATAATAATAATAACAGTAACAATAATAACAATCTTTATTACATCCAATCATGTCGTAGTTACAAATCCAGCCCGCATAAGCAACATTACTTGTGTGCGAGGATGGGCAGTCGGCGGGTAGTACTGATATGTGTACACAACGGAAATAATAGAAAACTTGAAAAAATCTAATATTGCATCAACAGCAAAAAAATTGGGTGCTGAAAGAGAATCCATCCAGTATGAGTAAAAACAAACAAACAAACAAACAAACAAACAAAAAAGGCATTTACATTAAAGATAACTTCAAAACCAGGTTCGCGCAAAACAGGTTCGGATAGATAACAAAATGGGAAAAAAATGGTACATAGTATAAAGCCTTCTGAATTGCTCCGTCCTTGTATACATGCTTCAAAATCCTGAAGAAAAATTTTAACAAACATGGACATTACGTATCACCCATGACCTTAAAAATGAATTTGTTTGTTTAAATGTTCCTGCGATATCATTCTCATTCAAATTATTTAAATTAGCCGGCACGTAGAAAGAACGGGTCCTCTTGCCGTAGTTTGTGTACACACGAGGTACCCCATATTTTTCTATCTGACGTAAGTTGCGAGATTTCACGTTCAAGTTTTTTGAAATTAGTAAAAAACAACTCTTACACATGGCGTCAAACAGAACTTGTGGCTCGACAAACAACATGTCTGACTGGTACATGCTCAGCAAGGCATATTTCCCAGGACCAAGTGTGCCATACGAGAGGCTATAGGCAATTTGTTTTTAGGATGCGGTTAATTATCTTCAGTCTGCTAGAAGAAGCAAAGCCATAAATTCTTATTCCGTACCTTATGATCGATTCACCAAATGCTTTGTAAACCATTTTACGAACATTTGCATCGCAGAAAGATTTTAGGGCATACAAATGAACGCACACAGCACGTAAGCGCCTTGTGAGCTCTTCAATGTGGACATTCCATGACAACGTGTCGTCGAAGTGTAGCCCCAGGTATCTTGTGTTTTTTACCAGAGTTACCGGAGGACATGAGCATGCAAGGTGGGGAGATAAACAGGGGAACTTTATATGGGCTGTGAAAACATATCATGCTAGTATTCGATTTATCAGAATAAGTATAGGGTATTCGAGTGATTAATGGATTTTAATGGCGAAAGGGCCAGTTCTGGGCAAAGAGAGCCTAGTGTAGGGGGCAAGCGCATAAACAAGCAGATTAAATGTAAAGATAATACAAACATATACCTTGGAGATGCTTGACACATGATACAACAGTATAACTATATGGCAATAAAGAAGCAAAAATTCAATTGAACAATTCTAAGAACTGCAAATATATGCTGGCAATAAATTGATTTACACAAATTCTTGTTTCTTCTTTGCCCATTACTTTAACACCCTCTGTTTCAAGCTATAAATTAACATGTTCTTTAGTGTGCCTCCAAATGCCAAGGTCACACTGCCTAACACACGTTCTTCTTCTTCTTTCTGCAGGGTTTTACGTGCCAAAACCAGTTATGATTATGAGGCACGCCGTAGTGGAGGGCTCCGGATTAATTTTGACCACCTGGGTTCCTTAACGTGCACTTCAACGCAAGGACACGGGCGTTTTTGCATTTCGCCTCCATCGAAATGCGGCCGTCGCAGCCGGGATTCGATCCCGCGACCTCGTGCTCAGCAGCGCAACGCCTTAGCTGACTGAGCCACCGCGGCGGGTTGCCTAACACACGTTGCCACGGCAAAACTTGAAAAACTGGAAACGCTGTATAGACACGTATGTTGGGAGTTGAGCAAGTGTGTTAACATATAACACAAATTAGAATTTTCGTATTACGATCCAGCATATGTTTAATATGACTGCATCAAACAACTCTGGGGGACAAAACAGTGTGCATGCTATTTAGGGTGATGTGGATTGCGAAGGTTTCGTGCATGGCTAACACGTGAACGGGCGCACAACGCTCAGACGCAGCACAGAAAGAGACGTCAGGACGATGGCGCTGACTGACAGCCGCAACCTTTATTGTCCACGAAAAGCACCTGCTGTAACCTGCTGTATAGCGAGCTCGGGCTCATCGCAGCAAAAGAAAGATGAGGCATTGTTTAGCTGTTGTTCCGGCAAGCCGGGGTAAGTATATACAGCAGGTGTCTTTCGGCGCAAATAAACGGCAAAGTGGCCGCAACCGTCCGAGTCAGGCAGGTCGATATGACTATATGAGAAACAATTGTTGCCTGCCTCATATATTGCTTTCTGGGTGCAAATTTCGGGTGATTTGGAGGTTGAGGGAGGCACAGAGGGTCAGAGTAACAAATTAAAGTACGACAGCTCCTTTTTTTTCAATTTACTTTTTTCTTGCTTTCAGAACACAAGACATGACGTTCTTGCAAAAGCACAAGGGCGTCACTGTGTGGAGGCATACTGTCAGTGTTGTTTGGTTCGCCCTACAAATATCGGCACGATAGAGGACGTTCAATTTATTTTTAAGAAAAAAAAAGCAATAGAACATTTCGCTAGTTACAGTAATATTTAATGGTTCGGTAAGCAATGCCGTAAAATTCTGGATATTTGGGATCCCTTTTCCCTCTCCCGAAACCTTCCGTATGATTGAATGAAATTAAAATTCCGCTATAATGCAGGGGGTGTCATAGAGAACTGCTATCAATCGACGAACTTATTCACAAACACTATGAAAAAAAAAGCAGACCGGCGTTATAATTGAACCAGTGAACATACTCCTGGCATATCACAAAATTGCGTTTGAGAGCACGTCGGTGACATGAACGCTGTTCTTTCTCTCCTTCTCTTAATCTTGTCCTCCCCTTTTCCTTTCCCCCATTGCAGGCGAGCCCATCGAACGTAGTCTCTGGTTAGGCTTCCTGGCTTTTATAGATACTTTTATTTATCCTTCTCTCTTTCTCGCTACGATTGAGTGCGCGATGACGGGCGTTTGTTGGCATGGACAGGTTAGTTGTTGTGACCCCGCTTTAAAAACTACTGCTACGTTGGAAAACAAATTTTACGTACTTTGAAGGCGCAACGAGTCCCCAAGATCTGTATACTGACTCCTACAGTCAACTGAATATACTTTGTCCTCAAAACTTTCGTTTCTGTGGAAAATAAGACTGATACTCATAGGCTCCGTTTTCATTTATTTTCACTTGTTTGTTTATCTTGTTTATCTTTTCACTTGTTTGGACAAAGACATTCGGCCGCAAGAGCCTGTACTGCTGCATGCCTGACACGTGCCTGAGCGAGTATAATCTAATTTCGTCGACTCAATTCACTTTCGTTCACTGTCATTAGTTATAAATTAAAAACTGCATTTCAGCCCATGTTTCGTGTTCACGACCACTAGAGGCATTCGAGACATTTGTAGATTACTGCCCACGAAACACCTTGAAGTGAAGATGGAAGGAAGCATTCAGGAAAGAGCACATTCTAAAGAAGTTGCCATTGATGTCGTGTTGTGTATTTTACATAACTAAGTGTAAAAAATGCCTCTTTATTTTCTCGGTTCAAGTCTTATGGTAGAGCCACTAGAGAATCATAAACCATTATTGTGGCATTAATCATGATTATGCAATGATATACCGAAGTTTTGAAGACTGAGATGGTCAAGAGAGAGCGGGATACTGACAGAGAAGAGCGGATCTCAGAATTTTCAGCAACAGCGACGCTCTACAGAGACGGCGTCTATCCGAAGGAAAAAAATTGGCTGTGGCTTAACTGAGTTATGCCGGGTGTGCGTAGCGAGAGGTACGGTTATGCCAGTCTTTCGCAAACATCACATGCAAATCCAAACGGATTGTCTGTAAAGTCCGTTCGAAACATGCGCGTCGCACTTGAACTTTCAGCCAGCCGAATCACATGGTCCGTCACACGGCGAGCCTTCATGTCCTCCAACTGCGTTGTATCGGCGGCTAGCGGCGGCGCTCTCCGAGCTGCATCCCTCTGTCGTCTCTGTTCGATACGCCGAGCACGTTCTTCTTCTGTCCACGCAGCTCGTTGCCTCCTCCTGGTTTCATTCCGTCGTTGATCTGCGGCCCTGGCACGAGATGCCGAACGAGACGACGAACCATCCTCATCTGAATGCACTCGCCTGGCCGCTTCGTACTTACGACGCTTCTCGAGGCGTGCGGCTCGTTCTTCCTCCGACTACTCGGCTCACTGCCTCCTCTTGGATTCGTTCCGACAACGAAGCCTGGCTTCTTTCAGTCTCTCCGACTCACTTTCCATATCTGCCGACGAATCCCACCAAGCCGCCCCTTCTATATATACGATGCAACGCCGGCTCCTCCGGCGATGCAACGCCGGCGGTTGCTAGGCAACGGCTCAGCTCGCGGTTTCACCGGCTCCTCCTCTGACGTCATGCCAGATAGTGCGGCGAGCGGCGCTGCCTGCTGCGACGGTTGCTAGGCAACGGCTCCGCTCCCGGTGCGGCCACCCACCACAGCGAAACGGCGAGAATACGGCCAATGTAGCTCTCGCTACAAAATCACGCACTGATATCACACTTGTCTTTATAGGTATGAATACCTGAGGTGATAGGTGCACAACAGTCCACATAGTTTGCTGTGAAGTGTATATATCGATACAAAAAGCGCTACCTTCGAACGGGTGGCCTGACTGAATGCAGTCCTTATCAGGTGCAACTTAAAGGTGAGTTGTTCAGGCCGAGTGATTCGAGTACCTAATTTTCTTTTACGCCGAGTGTCATTTGCTGGATGTCAGTGTCGAAAGTCAGTGAACCCATGCATCAAGGTCGACTAAATGAGCTGCAGGGACTGTTATGCTGTGTATCTCTTCGCTGTGCTGTTTTATGCGACTGTTATGATGGACTGTTAAGGTGGATTATTATGCTGAGTACCTTCGGACCAGATGTCGAACAGTGTGGTCACTCTGAAAGTCGGCTGTCACGGAAACCCTAACGAAATATATTTCAGCGTAGTAGCTTTAAATTATGTAGGACGCCTCACACTTACAAAAATATATCAGCTTCAAACCTACAAAACACCCAACTACGCTCATATCATTATTTATTGTGATGGTGCTTCGCACAAGTGTGCGGAGGGTTGTCTATGGGTGGAATTCTGGAGCCAGTTAACTTAACGTGCTGCGTAGTTGGTGGACGACGCTAAGCTAAAAGATTTACTTTTCTGTTTATATACAGGGTGTTTCAGCGAACACTTTCAAAAATTCTTAAACGTTGCCTGTGGCAGATAGGACAATTCTAGTTAATGAGCTGGTCTACTCGAAGAGGCGGACATTACTTGCACAAAAAATTGAAATGCATAATCGACTAATTAACAAAAATTCACTAATTAAGTTTTTAGCTAATTATCTGATGGCCCATATTGCAATTTACAAATTGTAGCCGTGAAGTTCGCAAGGCGGATACACTTGGAAATAATTCTCAGGATGACACCAGTTTCGAGATATTATTTCCTGAACTTTGCAGAAAAATGCATTCGCGTTCCAGTTAAATTCTTAAAAAAATGTCGCTTTAGCATTGAAGCACAAAATTAACTGGAACGCCAATGCATTTCTCCGCAAAGTTCGGGAATTAATATCTCGAAACTGGTGTCATCCTGAGAATTAATCCCAAGTGTATCCGCCTTGCGAACTCCACGGCTACAATTTTTTAATTGCAATATAGGCCATCAGGTAATTATTTAGAAACTTAATTAGTAAGTTTTTGTTATTAGTCGATTATGCAGTTCGATTTTTTGTGCAAGTAATGACCGCCTCTTCGAGTAGACCACCAGATCATTAACTAGAACTGGGCTATCTGCCACAGGCAACCTTAAATAAATTTTGAAAGTGTTCGCTGAAACACCATATATATATATATATATATATATATATATATATATGGTATACTGTGTGTAACTTAATAATTTTATGTAATACAGCGGGTGACGCTGATGTTTTCTGTGGATTTCAGCCCTTACCGCGACTCCAAGGAGCCCGAGTTAGAACGCATTCGACTTCGCCTAGGTTCAAATTGTTATGGAATTTTCGCAGTGATAAATACAAATAGGCAACAACAATTAAATCAGCACATTTGGCACAAAGTGGTTGGAGGGGATGCGGGGTGGAAGGCAAAAATAGCAAACACTCGTTTGCTACACGTGATGGGCACACAATCATCGGCCGTCGGGCGAAGCGTGCTTCGACTGCGTGATGGGGTCATATCATCGCTATTCTCCGTGTCATCCGCACGTCGCGCCGTCTGAGTGGCTTCGAAATAAAAAACGGGAGACCGGTGTCGCCCTTTGACGCGGCGTTGACAGCAGCGGACGTCCCACTCCGGAACAACGCTGAACGGAGGGAGGCTGTAGGACGGGATCTTTCTTTTGTCGCAAAAAGCCACACTGGGTAGGCAAGTATACACTCGCGTCAAGTTGTCGCCACCGCTCCGGCCGCACGGCTCTCCAACGGGGCCTCGATGATGGCCATTGACTCCTTTCACGAGAGGTATTCGTCGTCGCGGAAGTGGGGAAAACATTTGCGCCTCTCTTTCCTTTGATCTCCACTTTTATGGACTTTGAGAATCCCTCAGAATCTCCCGTCTTCATATGACTTCTTTTTTCCTCTTTTTTTTCTTCAGTACACAAACAGAGGCGCTACTGAAACGGCAATGAGAAGCGCGTCGACCAACTACAGTGTCCACAAAAGGATTAAACGTCTTTCCAGGCCTCCTCGTGTCAATACGCCCAGACGGGGGGTCATTCGCGGGACTCGTGCACAGTTCGCCACCGGCTGAAGGGGAGTGGAAGTATAGGCCTAATGCGCGAACACCAAGTTCACTTCCTCTCTACGCGAAGTGAGTGCTGCCGCTTCGCGCTGCCCCGTGCGTCCCGTCTTCGCCAAGGCTCGCGGACACGCCCACCCCTTGACTTTTCTCTCCTCTTGTCGCGCTTAGAAAACCCACTCGGACAAGTGGCGGAACGGACGCGCTCTCAAAGTGGCATCGTGGTCGGCGACGACAAGGCCCAGTTCCTTTGTGGTGAGTGTTTTCTCTTCCAGGTTATAAAGCGTGGGGACGCGTCGCCTGAGCTTCCGGCCAAGAATTTGTTGACGAGACGTCAGCATTGATCCCAACTCTCACCGCCTACCACGTCCATCCAGCTTTTCCCTACGTGAGACCAGTGTTTAAAAAAAACAAAGAAAGAAACAAAAAAAGAAAACCCGGCGACGTGCGAAGACGAGAGGTCATACTTGGACCGAAGCTATTCACGTGACGACGTGTCCTTCGGATATGCGCAGATCGACGATGAGCACGATAAGTCCTGTCATGTTCTTTGAACCAGCTTTCACTGTTCGTAGCTGCATGGGTGTTGATGCAAGCAAAACTGAGACCCTTGAACTTGGCTTTCGCTGTGATATTGTAGACGCAATGACTTGGATGATACGCAGTAAGTTCTATCAAACTGTAATGGCGCACCCGCTCCCCAGATAAACAAGATAAAAATAAAATAATTAGACTTAGCAGGAGAGTCGGTGGCCTTCTGTTGAAGTAAAGCTGGCTTTGCACCACAGGGACTGTCATGGTGGCTTCAGTTGATTCTTGCATTTGCGCCATTATCGACAAGGTCATATCACTGTATGACAGTCCCAGCATCTTGGGCATCACTGAGTGGTGCCATAAAAAAAAAAACAGATTAGGAGAGCACAACCTATCTTATGGGACAGATGATGGCTATTAAACTTAAGGTAAGAGCAAGACGGGGGTTTGGGCAGGAGTTATGACCGATACCACAGGATAAATGAATGAATGGATGCGAAGGGTACCGACCTCATCAAGCCTCTATAGCTTTTTGCTTACGCCCGGCACTTGTATATTGTATTTTTATGCTGAAATAACACTTGAATTTGAAGTTTGAAGCTAAGAAAAACGCTGTCGGGGCAGTCGTGGATCATGTGCAGTTGTGAAATGAAAAATGAGAAACGACCCTAATCCTTGACTTAGGTGTCTGCTAGTGGCACTCGCACCTCGGCGTTGGTGTACCCTGGTGTAGCGCGAGAAACGAACTTGGATTAGCGAGCGAACGGAACTGGCGGGAAACCGCCACGCACAGAGGAGCGGGCGAAGGAGCAAAGGAGGGCGAGAAGGGCCCGACGCGTAGCCCCCTAGCGGAAGGCGCACGAAGCGCACCTTGCGCGCCCCTCCGCCGCTGACGTGAGAGGTAACGAGCGCCGGCGCACAGCTGGCGCGTGCGAGAGCGAGCGACGGAGCAGGCGCGCGCCGGGAGAGGAGAGAGGGGGGAGTGACGTCACCCCTCCACTGTGTTAGGAAGGCGTTCACTCTGTGTCAGGTGTTGTTTAGCTCTAACTAGCTTGTTTTTATTTTAACTAGAAATGAGCGGCTACCCCTGGTTTAAGAGTGTCGTCACTGATGACGTCACTTCTAGTCTTGGAGTTTCACGGGAACCTGTACTGATGCGGTGGCTATCTAAAGTGTACGATAGTGTGATTTGGTATACAGCAATTAGACTTTGCTTAATTGTTTCTAATAATTCCTGACACTTAATTAGCTCTTTACTGTACTAAACCAGCCCCCTGATGTCATATTTATCATCAACCATAAGTCGAAGCATCGATATCTACTTGCTTTTGTTTTTTATGATTTATGTTTAATTTCGTCCCACCTTTGTGACAAACCGGAAGTCGGTCCCTAACCTGAAGTTGCTGCGCAAAAAAAAAAAAGAGTGTCACTGGGTGCTCGTGCCACTAAAAAAAAAGATAACGGCTACAGGCTGGGAACAGTTGCCGCCAATCAACATGCTATGATATTTTCAACTCTTCACTTTTTTGCATTAAATGAATGTATACTGGACATCTAAACCTTGGAAAAAAATACTCGCGCTGACATGCGCTGTAGGTTGACTTGATGCTCGCCTCCGAGCAGGGCGTATCTGAAGCGTACACACACCGTATATGCCTCCGTTCAAACCGAAGTCCCCGTGCAAAAGTGCACGACCGTCACAGTCCCTCCTGTATGTTCCGTTGTCGAGATGTACATATTTCGAGGAGTGGTTCCTGACTCGTGTATGGGATGTTCCGGAGAACTACAAATTTCACCATGTCACCTGTAACCCGCTAACCACCCCATACAATGAATTTGCCAAATTTGTTACGGTTCAGTACAGTTACAGAGCAGTGCACAGTGGCATTCAAGTCGTGGTAAAACTTGAGAATTCCTTATCTAAACATTCGTTCGGTTGTCTGACAACCTGACAAAGCTTGCTATAGGTCATGTAAGGGGTAGGTTGCAGGGGAGCTTCTTAGCGACTAACTCAGCTGCATATTCATTGACTCGAGCCTACTGAGCCTGTGTCTCTTTCTTTTTTCGGCATTCTTGCCTGAGTTGGGGATAGCCAGCCCCAAAAGAGGCCTGCCTTCCTATTTTTCTACGTTTAAAATAATAGAGCCTTCATTGTAGACACTGGAGTGGTTCACGGAAGCCTCACTTCAAAGGCGGCCCGTGATACCCCGTCAATTGGAAAACATACGAAGCCGAGACTAAAGTTTCCATCCTTCTTGTATAGCACCGAATGATCCAAGCTGGCGTGACGAGCTTACTAGGTACGGAAACTTGTCTTCTTCAGCTGCCGCCGTCATCGTTTCTCATCTTCCATCGCCGAGGTGGGACGCCATAGACGATTGTACTTGGAGATTAGACTATCTACACAGTATAAACATAGGCAGCGACTTACAGCAAGTCTGACGTAATAGCTCGGCATAGCCGATAGTGCATAGCATCGCTCGTACGTCCAGAACCTTTGTTTACACTGGAGCTGGCACACTCAACTCTGCAGAGCCTAAAGTGCAGAGTGCCTGCGTCCGGAACCCCCGTGAGGGGTCCGGAGCCTGGTTTTAACCCTTTGGTTGCCCCTCGCAAAGCCCCTCACGGCAAATCGCGACACCCCAGCGACCTGAATGGATTAACTGGGATGCCGCTTACTGATGACCATTTCTCTCAGTCTCCCTATGCGTTTCTCCGAACACCGAGAGACAGATGAAGAAAACAATAAACAACAAATACACAAATAACGCACAAACCGTTCCTTTCCGCGACCCGTTAAACTGTCCCGGCGTTTCCCAGAACACTGACGGAGAAAAGAAAAAAAAATCCGAGCCGCCCCGTTCTCGAGCCTTCGTTCAAGTGTCCCGCACTGCAGTGAACGGCATCCTCACCGCGAAGCGCGCCCATCGATACACAATGATGTCCTGCACGTGGTCCGTCTCCGGCGGGCCCGTAAAACTGTCAGTCCTAAGACGGACTGCGCCGCCCATGCCAGCCCGTCGCGCGAGGGTCCATGCGTCGGGTTACACGATAGCTCGAGTCCGGAAATGGCTTCCCTGCCACCGAGGCGTGCCCATCGACACCCTGAGGATGTCTTGTACGTGGTGTGTTTTCGGCAAGGCGCGAGTAGGCAGCCGTTCGCGCTTCTGGGCTAAACTGCTCCCAACGCCACCCCCTTCCGCTCGTCTTCAGACCACCCGTGCAGCGTTTTACGATGCACCGGGGTGGCGACGTGGGTTCTCTGCGACCGAAGAACGCCTACTGACCCAGTGCCACGAACTTAAGGTTCCACTGCGCAGTAGTTTTCGCGACCTACGCAGTTATCCGCTTAATTAAAAGCGTCATGCCTCAACAAAGCAGATATCCACATTTTTCGTGGAACCTGTGGCCGCTAAACTTTTGTGACCGACTAAGCGCCCGTCCGAAAGTGGAGAGATCGAGGGACCGCCACCACCATGTGGTAGGACGTGTCTTCGACTCCTACCGGCGGCAAAGTTGCCTATTTTCTCGTCTTTCGTTTCTCCTATACTATATTGCAAATGTATAGACAGAAGTTAGTATCGCCCTCCCCTAACATTTTCTGTCATTTAGATTGCAAAGAGAGAAAGAGAAGAGAGAAAAGTCATAAGGGAAAGGCAGGGAGGTTAACCAGGCTGAGCCCGGTAGGCTACCCTGCACTGGGGAAGGGGGAGAAGGGATTCAAAGAGGAGAAGGGAGATAGAAGTTCACAGTTCACACCTTGCACATTTACAGTCAAGCGTTCATCGCTGAGTTTCGTCACAGGCGGTCATACAGGCTTGTGCACCTCAAAAAACGCAGCAGCGCCTTTGTAGCCCTGTACATAGAAGACGCACGAGGGCACGGGCATAAGATGTTCTCCTCGTCAAAGTGCCCCAAAGCTGTCCGAAGGGCGATCCTCTCTTCTTCGTATCTAGATTGCAAAGAAGCTTATTTGCTCCTGTGGAATGTCGCTCACCATCTAGTACCAATGCTGAGCTTGCAATGCTAAGACACTGCAGCGGGTAGTTTCGTAAAATGAAAACGGTCCGTTTCAAAATGGCTTGAGTCTACTACAGAAATACTCGAATGAATTTTGAGCCATCTTGATATCAAGTTTCCTGCGACCTGTTTCTTTTCCCATATCTCCCCCCAAAATTTCGTGAAATCAGACACGACGTTGATCGCACTTCGTTGCTTCGAGGTTCTTAACGCATCAGGCTCTTTGAATACGTGTCGGGATATCGAAAGCACTTCGCTATAGATCGAATCTTTCGCGAAATACAGGTTTCGGAATAATCGCGAGGTTCGACTGTGCATATACTGTCACGGATTTCTCGAGCAAAACCGGCAGGCTGTCAATCTCGGGGCGTGATTTAAGAGGGAAACCGAGGAAACGCCCTCTCGTAAGCGGATCCTCCACTTTTCCCTCATCTTCCGCGTGCCGAAGCGATGCGACGCGGTACTCGCAGTAAAGGGTATCGCCGCACCGTTTAGCGAGTCATGGGCGCATCCCGGGCAGCCGCCGCTTCCTCTCGGTTCAGGGGGACGCAAGCAGGCCGTAAATCGGCCGAGCCCAGGGCCGCGCAGCCAGCTCGTGCAAGGCCGCCGCGAGCGCAGCGCAGAGAGAGCGGGGGTAGTAAGCTCGAGGGGGGAGTATCCGCCGCTCTCGGGGCGATTATTAGGCAGTCGCGCGGAGTCGTGCCCGCGCCTCGGCCAGGCATCGGCTCCGATAGCGGCAGCCGTTCCTTCTCCCGCGCGCCCATTACGGCCACGATAATGAAGTGTAAATACCCCCAACATTTACACACTGGAACGCCACTTAAACGATTGCTCGCCCCGGGCGCATTCGTCGGGCCGGGGTAATCACCGTGCCGGCCTCCACCCCGACGAAGCTTCCCTGGCTGCTGCAGCGCGGCGGGCGGGGTAGTGGAGGTGGACGCGGTAATGAGCACCTGCGGATCCATCGGACGAGAGCGCGCCAAGTGCTCCGTCGGCGGGGCATACGCGGATGCCTGCAATACCGAGTCCTGCAAGTGCGCGCCTGAGGTTCTGCGCTCGCAGCAGCACCCCCGGCCGACGGCTTCGAAAGCCAAGCAGGCAGCTTTTCTAGCGAATGCAGAAACGCGCGTATTTCCTCGAGCGCTCGCGCGGACAGCACTAACAGCTCCAAGTCCGCAAGTCACGCTTTTACGGGACACTCGGTGGCAATTACGCGTGGGCCTATATCGAAGCTTTCAAATTAGAACAGAAACTATGGGCATTTCGTACGTGCGGGCATGGTATAGGTGCGTACGTTCGCGCAAGAAATGGCGTGACCGGAGGTGGCCAGATGCTTCCGAGAAGCGAATGCCGAGACGTTCCGCAACCGATCGATCGTTGCCTATATTTAATCAGAAGCTCGCTCGCATTTGGTAAGTCGCCGTGCGGTCATATATAGTAACTGCTTTTCTGTCCACTTTGACATTTCTTTCATAATTGTTTAGTGATTTCGTTCTGAGACAAACGTTCCTTTTTTATTTTTATTTTCCTTCTTTGTTATTGCATTCTAGCATCGAGAGGTGTTGCTTTACTACCCGGTGCCCACGTGACTTGGTGCCTCGTATGCATTATATTCGACTATACAGCTTCTCCTCGATAACCCGCGAACCAATAACTTAGTGATCGTTAACACACTCTCGGTCCTACAACAATGGCGAAGGGACGAGGGGCGGGAGGTTGCAGTGCACCCTCCGTTGGTCTTATTAATTTTATCTCAGGGATTACCACCATCATCACATTTAATGTTGTTTGCCTCTTCGCTCTTGCGCAATTCTCAATGCCTTCCTCAGGGAAAGCTGGCATGGGCGGCGTTGCCGTCATTATGCAGTCGACCAGCGAAAACAAGGGCGCGAATGCGCGAAGAGAAGAAAATAAGGCGAGTGGCTCCTTACTCGGGTCTTTTGCGTTTACCAAGCACGTGGGCGAGCGGGGCCGCTTAACGCGGGTTGGGCGGGTCCGACTTTTTTACCGGAGTAAAGTGATTCGGTGGCTGACTAAGGAGACGGCTATCGAGAAAATGAGGAATGCGAGGACGGGAAAACAATAAATAAATGAAGCACGGCTGGAATCGAACAGTTGAAAGAGGTGGGTGGGAGAAACGAACGAATAGTAATAATGGGGGGAAGAAAAAAAAAGGCCTACAAGCAGCACTTAGCGTACTTTACACGTGAACTCGTCGTGCCATAAAAGCTCGAGATTACAGCTCGCAGCGGCTTAGCAGATAAAGCTAAAATGGCGCACTAGAAACAAAAAATATAGAGGCGGCAATACAGCCAGTGAATAAGGGGGAGCGCTAGCACATCACCCGTCGCGCTACTTACACGATAAACGCGGCTCATAATCGTGATGACCTGTATCGTCGTGCGCGTATCATACTTACTGGCGCGCTGAGCTTCGCAGTCCGGCATCTCCTGATCTTGATGGATGGTGGTGCCCCCACTTGGCCGGCAACAACAACACGCCTTGCGTCCGTGGTGCGATGCAACCATCCTGGCCGCAAATGAGCCGGTGCGATGCCAGAATTGACTGCGGCTAAGCGCGAGCGCCTTCGTGGTGGTGAAGGCCCAGTGGCGTGAAGCCGCGTGAGCTACGCGCATTCACGATTAGGCTATTACCAGTACAGTGTGCGCCTGTGTTGCATTGTGGGGGCTTCTCTCTCGCCGTCTCGTTCGTGTTTACTTGCAGCGCGGCTGCTACCAAATCAGACTTGTATGACCTATACGGTATAGTATATAGTGTGCTCGGAGATTCATGGTTGCGTGGCAGCCTTTTGCGTTTATCGTCGGGTGTACGGGTGGCCAAGTGACGCAGGCGCCGTCCGTGTATGCGAATTGCTAACCACGTCTGCGCAGGGCTCTTCAATCACAGCCGTTGGGAAACTTGCCATAGGCCTCATTGAACAGAATGATTTGCTAACAGAGGGGGGGGGATTCGGTGACTGTCACGTCACCTCTAGCCAAGAAAATTGACTATAAGGCGCGGCCTTTTGAGAGCAACATCAAATTAACAACGGCGTATGCACATTGTAAGCGAAATATAAGCAGTCTATCGTGTGTCTTATTTTTGTTTTCTTTTTCACTGACATCAACCACTGCAAGCACCTTTAAGCTCGAGATTCGTGACAAGCATTGAGAAGTACTTCAGCATGCCCTCACTTTCTTGAACCTTGGAACACGTGCTCCCTGGGCTGAGCAGTGGTCTGAACCACTTTCTAGTTGCCCTATTACCTTGTGTGATTTTGCTTGCTATTCGTGTAGCTTGTGTGCGTGCGTCGTTTGAGTTGGCCATTTCATGCATCACCCATCTCATCTACAGTAGCATGCTAGGCATATGGCCTCGAAAGCATCACCAGAACCCGTCACAGAAACTCTCTATCTGTCTGTCATCCGAGTATGACTGGGAGATTTCAAACTGGCATCACTGAAGGACTAGGTGCCTATCAGTGGTCACTTGGAAGTAAGGATTCGCATTCGCTCAGACTAACGTCGCATACATTTCCTCTGCTTCTTGGATATGCTCTGGCGAATACTTTCGTCTGTCATATGTCTACAATATCACTGCGTCGTTTTCCTCTTGTTGTGGGAGCCCGACACCTTCAGGGCTAGCCCTAGCAATGTATACTACGGCTGGCCCTAAACCAGAGCAAACAATGGAGGTGGATTGTTGACATAATGGTGGAAACGGCTGCAGTTATTTGTTTCGCTGCCCCCAACCAGTTTGTTGTTTTTTGTGGTAGCACGGTAACGAGATGGCGACGTTTCGGCGCTTTTAACTTGCTTACACACAGATAACTTCTATATGTTCAGGACGCCATGTACGTCCGCTATCGATGTTTTCCTTAAAGCTTCGTTCTCTCTCGCTATCCCTCTCACTTTCTATCTTCCGTTCCGGACTTCCTCCATCCATTCAGTTCAGTTCACCTGCGTGCTAAAGTATACCTGGGTATCAAAGCAGAGTCACTCTTATTTGCATCTTTATCTCGGTCGACTTCGTCTTCTACTGCGCAAATTGAAGATACTTTGTATACTGATTTCATTGTATAGTAACTTTCTAGCGTGAGTTATGATTACTCACAATATCGTCGTCCTATTACCGCTGTAAATGACTACGAACAGAACTTGACGTGACGCTGATGAAGTGCGCGCTATATATCGGATGGCCGCACACAGTTATGATGATAATATTGATGATGACAGCACCCAGTAAAAAAAGAAAAAAAATGTTGATGTTGTCTGCTTGAAACGAAGCCTAGCGCTGAAATTTTGCACGCTGTTATGGAAAGAGGGTTTCTCTTTATTGTTTTTTTTTTCCAGTTTCCTGAGTAGCGTTTTTGCAATTCGGGGATATTGGAAACAACTTGTTGTTTTCTTAATTTATAATAAAAAATATTCCATTTCTCATTTTTCTATACTTTGAGATAGGGAGCCGGCTGCAACGTCAAAAAAACGTGCCTTTTTTTTTTTTTTTTTTTTTGCAAACGTTGACGCGTCTATACAGCGTTACCCTGAAAGCCTCTCATTGCATGCTGCTGCGTGACTCACACTTCGTCGCGGAGTTGGCGGCATAAGAGCAGTTTACTTTGACATGATAACTTTTTGTGCGCCAGTGTAATGAAAGTAAGTATAAACAGGAGGTTTACTTTCAGCCCAAAGTGCGCGTCTACAGGCGCCACGGCAGACTCAGTGTCGTTTTGCAGCTGCGACGTGTCCGTGTGCAGGCTCGAATGGAGAGATCGCGTGCTTCGGTGAGAGGGAACGCGAACGACTTTGAACTCATTAAGAGTAGCATAGGACGGCACATCGATGCTCCTGTTCTCTAAACCATCACGAGCATTTCACCATAGACTAACCTTTGTACCGGCATCTTGCATTGAGACGAAATTATTGCGGGTTACCCTTGCCCCCACCCCAGTCCTCGACAGGAACGTACGCGCTCATTGCAAAGTTGAAACTCTAAACTCTCGTAACGACTCTGTTTTCATCTGCGATGTCGCATTCCGGAGTGCTGCACGAACTCCAAAGTTATTGCGCACCATTGAACACGATCGCTACGCTCGAATGGCAAAATAATCGAATGCTCCCGTTTGTTCGTGTAAAACGCTATGTCCGGGGATAACGGCTAGATATACTTCATGTCGATATTCAAAATGTAGGTGGCGGCATTCGTGACTGCAATTTGTCAGGCTGTTACAACGTTGTATTTGTGAACACTGGCGTGGTGCGACTGCGATGGCCCTCTAGCTGGAAGTGGGTGAAAGACAGCTGTCACACCCATCTGTTGTTGCCTTCGTTCTTATGAGAAACAATATGTGCTACAGCAGAGTTGTCGTACAGCCTTTGTTGAAAGAAACTAAGCCTCTAAGCGCATACCCGCAGTGGTTTCCTGCGCATGCCTGCAGTCATCTTACAGTTATTCGAAAGCTCTGCGTAAGGAGGCGAACTCCTCCCAATGCCACCAAGTTTTATAGCGTCAGCACTTACACGGGAGGGTGTATACGCATGACTCAGCAACTCTTTCATGCTACCGGTGGCTTCGTTTCTGCGAACAAAGGCTGAGTATAGCGTGCTTAACAAACAGCTCATCATAAGAAAGGTAGAGGCACTGTACGTGTTGGTGCATGGTGGCATCTTCGAAAGCGACCTGTGGCTCTGGCAGTTCAGTACTCCCTCGCTAGAGAGAAAAAAAAAAGTTTTCATGCACGCAAGATGCCCACTGCGCACTGTGCGCGTGAACAGTGCGCAGTGAGAAAGAACAAATCTCGTGCAAGAAATTCAGACCGACAACAAAGGGGTCAATTGATGCACATTTCTTCTTTAATGAGAATCCCTTTTTCGCATGTTATAAATTACATCGACCGTATTTACACTTTAAACAATACAGAAAGAAAAGCACGCACGTACCTAAAACAAATAGTGTGTCGTATATGTACAGATTCCACAGAAGTTCTTACGAAGCGTTTCACTCGGCAGGACATTTTCTTTTTTCTTGTTTGCTTGTATTTCCGATGCATGCGCCAGACACGGAAGCCGAACCAATCTGGTCAAAGTCGCAGCGAGAGTTCATTAACACCTTCCGAAGAGCACTGGGAGCACTAACGCGCACTCTTGTGTTTGAAAGGCTGCAAAGCAACGACGCACACAGACTGTGTCGATCAAACTCGTTTCCAGAACTGGTGCCTATAACCGAACAAGGACGTTGAGTTCCACCAAGGAACGCTTGCATTCGTTTTTTCAGTCTTTCGTTCTTTCTTGCTTGCTTTCTTTCTTTTCTTTTCTTATTAATAAATCTCGACAGGAGCTGCCGAAGGACACTACGTGTCCTCCAAACGACGTAAAACCGGGTATTAAAAGCTGCAGTGCTTTTAGCATCTGCACTGTGCAGCTCCAAGTCAATCGCTGCAAGATGACGCGCAACGCTTGCGCCGGTGAAAAACAGCCACACGTGATGGAACTTAGTGTCACACCCAAGGTAGTGGCGAGTTTTTGTGATTTAGCGCCCTCTACTGCTACAAAGTCAGGTCCTGCTTCGTCGCTGACAACCTTCCGCCCGCGCAAAGTTTACACGCACACTCAATGCAGTTGAGCAAAACACTCCTGACGCTGGTTTATCAAAACTGGTGGCAAGGGATGGGTGGGCTTAATTGCCTGAAACACCAAATCGCTAGAATTTCCCAAGTCGCAAACTGATGCCTTACTGATCTCTCTCGCTCCTTTTTCCATTTTGTTT
Organism: Dermacentor silvarum; assembly: GCF_013339745.2. Lineage (NCBI taxonomy): Eukaryota > Metazoa > Arthropoda > Arachnida > Ixodida > Ixodidae > Dermacentor > Dermacentor silvarum. The sequence continues at coordinate 439,827,236 of NC_051154.1, forward strand.
CACACGACTATTTTTCAGTTTAAGGTTAAAACTCCAGGCTGCACACAGCGCTCACATTGCTCGACCACACTGAGGCTCTATCGAGGCGCAATGCGTCTGATGCTGAGAAAGTTTCAGTTCAGCCTCTGAAAATTAGAAAAAAGAAAAAAGAAAGGCTTCTTTGGTTTCAGAGGCAACGGTTGGCCTTTCCTTCAGGTGCTGTTGATGAGTGTCGGTGCCTTCAGACATAACGCCATCATGGCGTGAACAAAGGCTCGAGCAAGTGGTGTGCAAGAATAAAAAAAAAAAGGGGGGGGGGGAGGGGGTGAAGAAGCCAGAAGGAAGAATAAACACGTGGTCAAGGGCGACGACAAAGAAAAAAAAAGAAACTCAAAGAACACGATTCTGTACACACGGCTTTCGAACGAACATGAATGTACGACCGCGATGGACGCCAAACACACACACACACAGGTGAAGACACACACACACACATACGCACTTCGGCCCGCCGGGCACATCGAGAGTCAGCGTGTCCATTGCTTCTTCCGCACACGCTCAGTCCTATAGCACGTCGCGGCCACATCGTCGTCATTTGTCGTCGTCGGTCGGCGCCGACGTCGCAACACCGTTTGCACCGTCCATACGTAACACACAGCGCAACGAGTCTGTCGGCGGAAGAACTTCTCGGAGTACGAAGTCACTCAAAGTACGCTAGTCCGTCGCGACTGCACACGCTCAGGCTTCAAGCAGCGCGGCACGCTGATTCAGAGTGCGTGCACCACAGCCCGCATGGAGAGCGGTTCATCTAGGGGCGTTTTTCGTCGCTATATATATCTTTCGACGGCGGAGGCGCGTTCGACGGTATATGCCACAGACGAGGGGGAGGCGGCGACTCGTGCAATGTTCTTAACACGACTTTGTTAAAAACGCCCTACTTGTTCACCAAGAAGGGATCCCTACATTCATTAATCTCTGTGCGGTTATTGTGAAGTACGGTACTCACGTCGACGAAGTATCCGGAGCGCAAACGCATACGAAGCTGTCCTCCATTACGAAAAAAAAAATAGATGAAGAAAAAAAAACAATTAACATCCAGTAATACACTGAAAGTCGTCCTTTGTGTTTTCTATAACTTTGCTTATTTCCTTTCTGCTAATTTATATGCGCCGATGTGTGAAATCAAGCAGCAAGAGTTAAAATGAACGAAATCACAGGCGCATCAGCTTACAGATTCTTATATACGTTGGCCCTTGCTATATAGGAGTGACCGGGCGCCAGCCCAAGGCGGTCGACCGCCCCTCAAAGACGTTTGCGTGCCTTCGAGCGCATACGTACGTTATGCGCAATGAAAGACTACAACCAGACATGAACGAGACTGTTAAGAAACAGTTCATGCCGTTGTAAATTTTGGAACTGGATCAGCGCCAAGCCTCCCGCGGGCAGCGCGCGCAGATGCAGAAAGACCCAATCAGAGGCGGCTCTCACAGTTCACCGAAACTCTTGCGACTAAAATTTAAGGAAAATCCTGATTTCCTCATTGCGAAGTGCCATACGGCGAAGAGTGCTTCGCATACCTGCCGGATAAAAAGAGAAAGTATTTGGACACAGTTTAACACGCAGATAACGACGACCCCGTGTAACGGGAACTCGCGTAACAGCACACCGAAATGGTCACGCGAGCCTCGCCGACCGACACACCGCTTCGACGCGGCCGCGCCTTGTCTCCGTCGGCAGCTCCGACTAAGCGCGGTCGCACCGGGTACCCACACGCACACAGTGTGCCCAGCGGTATAGAGGCCGACCGCTTCGTTAATTACGTGAAGCTCGGGAACCACGTGAATGACGCCCGCTTCAGTCATAATGCCATATCGAAGCACGGGACCCGTACCGGAGTTTGCCAAGCCAGGACTTCACTGCACTTCTTGCTTCGTCATTCTTCCCCCCCCCCCCCCTTTTTTTTTGTTTTTTGGTTTGACTGATTAAGTGTTACAGGCTGCTATGGTCGAAATACAGCGCATTATCCCGCGCAACCAGTTAACGGCGCCCTTCTTTATCAGAGGCCCCAATGCGCCAATGGGCTGTCTGAGAATGTAATTCCATTTTCGTTCGCCACACATGCCATTCACGGAGGAGAGCAAAAAGCAAAGCAACGAGTCCCATCCTCGTGAGCACGACGGTCTGGCAGCAGCAGTTGTCCACTGCGGCCGAGATCTGGCGCACGGGGTCACCAACGTGGTTCCATGAGTGTACATGAGAGTGAAGCGAGGAACTGCATCGTCGTCGTCGACAGTGAAATCGCGCAAACACACGCGCATCGTCCGAAGGGGAGTTCACATTCGCGGCGGCGCCAGCCCCCCGCCCAGCGTCCACAACGCGGCGACCGGCCCAGCAGCGGCGTACGGTCCACAAGGGGCGCACAGTCCGCGAGGCAGCTGCACGGGCGGCTGCTGATGATGCTCTTGCGTCACGGGCGAGAGCTGCTGGCGTCACGACAGTGGGTCCGGCTGCGTCGAGTCGGAGCTCGAGTCGTCCATCTGGATGTCCGGCGAGAGCGCGGCCGGCGGCCTAGGCGATGAGGACGCCTTGCAGTCCGAGCCTCCGTGGGACGTCGAGTGCTCCTCCTCCTGCTTTTGGCGCTTGTGCTTGGTCCGTCGGTTCTGGAACCACACCTTCACCTGCGAACACCAGGTGCAAAAGCGAACGTCAGATGCGCTCATCACTCACCAGCAAAGAATAGTCTGCATGTTTGTGCGTGTGTATGTGGTGGCGGAAAAGATGTAGTGATTGGGTGGTTGTGCGTACACGTGGTGACATAACACGAAATTACGACGAAGAGAATTGTCAACACCAAGAAGCGTTCTGTCTGACAGCAAAACTGTTTGATTTTTGTTTTTATCATTTTGTTCTTTTTTTTATTTTGTTCTTCCTGTCCTTCCGGCCGAAGAAGCGGCTTAGGAAAGACAAATCTGACAAACCCGTGCGGCATCACAGTCGGTAGTCGCACGCAGTGAGTGTCGTCAAAATATTTATGTTCCGTATAAGCCAGATCTCCTTAAGGGCAATAAGCGCTTATAAACCCGAAGGGTACCTGCAGAGACGTCAAGAGTACCAGGGCCCCTCAGAAAGTAACCTTCGCGGCAACTCCGAGCGCATGTCCGTGACGTCAGAAAAGATAGTCACCTATATAGCTTACACCCACTACATAACTTTCCCGCTTGGTCTCGACGCCGAATAATGTGAGGCATGCACAAATAAATATATTTTTCATAACAGATCTCGTGTGGATCTCTCATGTCATCTGATTTTCAATATTGCTTTATATTCCTTTATACGAAACGAGATTTACGCCACGTTTGCATGTATAGCGATGAGCTCTACAAGCCAGCAGTACAACGAATGCTGTCTTAAAGCGCTGCAGAATTGCAACAGCTTCCTCGAGCGCGGTGCGACTGCTGAAAAGGTTGCGAGCGCTGCCGTCATCCACAAAGTTTGTACACCTAAAGGGTATGAGGGAAAATAAGCCTGTCAATCTGGGCCCGACGCTCCCTTGACGTATAGAACGAAGCCCACCTGTCTAATTACGTTAACCTTATCGCCGAAGAAAATGCCAGGGGCTTCACGGCTTGACGCCTATTGTGTCGTCGCAGTGACAAATTGTGCTGACGGCGACATGCGCAAGTTTCACAATGACATATCCCGCCGTTCTATATGTATCCACTAAGACGCTCCACCTGTTTGTAGATCCCTTTTCCGCGGAGTAGCACGCGCCGTACTTTGCACGAACGCCCATATTGCGAAGAGTATACAGTGCTCTTGACAGTCAGTTCCACGAACAGTACATTTGCCACGTTATATACTCGTGCCTGCGACATTATTTTCCTGCATTGCTAATTGAGCACGCAGACCACATCCCCTGTGCTTGAACATTGCTTCATCGACGCTGTGCGACATGCTTTTGGCCCTCCCACGCCGTTGACGCACAGAAAAGTAGATTCTGGCTAATACAAGTGCAGAGATACGCCCCGAACCTTTCCGGCGCGAGAAGCGACAACTAACGCAATACAGGCTTCCGCACCGGGGATCCTTCCTATGACCCCAGTGACAACGAGCACTGCACACCTTCTCGCTAACCGTTCGCTGGATATCGCAAGAACTAAATTAAAGAATGTCCAGTTCAACATTCACCCAGCAAATGCACTGCGAAAAGGTGAGGGGCAGAGGAAGAAATAACTGCGACCCCTGATTTCAGAAGTATACAGTAAATCGCGATGCACGGGCGATTTTCATAAAGCCATTCGATTGTAAAGCGCGGCAGGCAGAAGAACTCCGTGTACTGTTAGGAAATCCTACAAAGATCGGCGAAGAAGCGAAAACAAGCGGACTGCCACGTCTCACGCTTTATGCGACAACATAAATGGTAATGAATACCAATTCTCAGCGCCAAGGCGACAGCGCATTGCCTTTTCTTGTGCCATTACGAAGCCGCTTGGACGTTGGCGCTGTGCTGTTTGCGAATTAAAAAAAAAAAAAGAAAAGAACAACGTACCATGTAAGGAAGGCTTTAGAGGCACCGAGTCTGGTAAAGTCCCATTGTTAAAAAAAATTAAAAAAAGTTAAATCAGACGAAAAATATTCGCCGCAAGAAAACGTCCTTGCTCCAGCCCGCTGGTGCATCGTCAAATAGTGCATAGCCACTACGTGCTCCTCCGGCCAGACCACGCCCTACGCACATTTATACCTGACTGCTTTCTTATACTGAGTTTTACTAAGGTTCGCACGCTATATATGCTATGCGGTCGCTTATTTGTCTATTATTTACAAAGATACGTTTATTCTATGAAATGAACCAGCCTTTGGATTCATGATGCCACGTCCGGAGAGCTACATACGCCGTGGCAAAGTGTACTTACAATATGCCGCACAATGCGCTGACAGAGCAGGTATGACTCTGGCTTCCCCAAATCGCGGCCATGCGCTCGAATTCTTATTCCGCGGACGCCACGGAATTCGTTTGATTACTTTATAATGATCCAAAAATTGATTGCTCCTCCGCCAAAGAAGGCCCGAAATTACAAACCTCAATTTCAGTCATCGTCTCATCAACTGCTCACGCCGGTAGGGGGCAAATTGGCGGAGCAAAAGACGGAGAGGATCGCTGGTTGCAATCGTGTGTCTCTCCTTCTTCCCTCGTGGTCGGCATTTTTGCGCTACCGTTCACAGCGGTCAACCTGTACCAACTCGGCCAGTTGTCTGTTTTCACGCCTGTAGCGTTATTTTCGGACAAAGCAAGACAGCGCCAGGACAAAACATAAAAGGCGTGCGCTGTCAGTGTATTCCTTCACGACTTTTCATTGTGGGCTGTCATTCTCAAAATTCCGAGGAATAACTTTGAAAAGAGCGTAAGTCAAAGTGTGAGCAACTTTGGTGGTGGAAGAAGTATTTAGTGCGCATAGAATATTTTTCGCTCACGGGACGCCAACGCCGGCTAGGGCGCCGGACGCCGACACAGGATTTTCTGCGACACGGGGCCCTCAACGCAGTCGCGTTAATAAGGGAGAGGGACGCTCGTCTCTGGGTGCCCGTAGGAATGTCTAGCAAGGATGTGTGCTAAGCTGCTAATGTATCACACGCGCGGAAATACGGAGCCGCGGGGGACGCCGTTTACTTTTTCATACCGTTTCCGAACACTATTCGGTCCGCGTAAGCAAGACAGCGCACGCGAGCTGGAAAGAGGGATATACGTAACTGCCACGGCCGCCACGAGCTGGCGTCACCATCGGATGAGGGGCGCAGCCGCGTCGCCAGAGCATGTCTGGCGGGAGGCAACGCGAAAATGGCGCTATCGCTAAACTTGGTGGCAGAGAGAGAGAGGCGGGGGAGAGAGTCCAAGACGGCGCGTTCCGATTCGTCGCGTTTCGACGCCGGCCGCGAGCAACGTGTTCGGAAAAAACGATTGACTCGTTCTTGTCGCCGACGCGACCACCGCGTGGGCGGTGCGCAGCTGTAATGGGAGACCTATACTGAATGCATTTCGCTCTCGCAACGGCTACGTATGTACGGACCGCGCCGCCACGGAATAACGAGTTTTATTTTTTTTCTTTACCCAATTACAAGATATTTAAGCGATGTGCACTCAGTTTTGACTTACGTCAAAGGAATAAAGAATGGTTACAGCGCAGGACGAAATGCGAAGCCAGAAAGACGCCCACAAGGCGCGCTCCGCATCGTCGTTCCGTCCTCCCCGCCCTTGTGCGGTCGCCATCGTACCACATTCCAGCCTTTCTTCTTCCTTTACTTTTTCTTTGTTTTTTTAGTTTTTTTTTTTTTTTTTTTTTTGTAGCGGGGGGAGGGATGAGCACATACTTCGCGCACATTGGTGCGGTGGTAGCCATGTAAGTCACGAGATCTTCCCGCACGCACGCACGCACAGCTATCTCCACTACACCGCGTTACAACGAGAGATGCTAACGAGAGGTGCCACGTGAAAAAGCGGTATGCGGTTTGCCATTTACCATTGCACGGCCAATGAAAAGTTCATCTGTTTTCTTTACCTGACTCGCACACGTTCTCTGCAAACGCAAGCGTTCGCAGAGCGATGGCGCTTTCATGGCGTGGGCAGCGCGGGCACGAACAAAGCATTCGCCACAGCGCGTAGGCGTCGTCGCCCGACTGATGCGGGCATAAGTGCTAAGAGCAGCAATATGCGTGGGCATCGGAAACTGGCGTCGCAGTTGTATAACACGACGCGACACATGCTAAGTATAAGGCGAGGCGCACGTTCGATAAGCGCTGCTGGAATGGCCGCTTAAGGAATATAGAAATTAAACCGCCAAAGAATTAACAATGTTGTCGGCTTCTCGATGCAAGACAGCTTCAAGAAATTGACAACGTGTGAGGCCTGTGTTACAGCTCGTGTTGCATAAACAGGACAGAAACTGAGAAACTAAAGATTATCGAACACAATATGTCATTTTCGTTCTTTCGATCTCTCTTTATCACGCCGTCGCTCATTTTTTTGCACTTGGCTCTCTTCTAATGGGACCAATAAGCAACCTCTTGCTACAGCTGATGTATCCCAAGGTTAGAACTGCAAATGACTCGTTCTGGCGATCAAAAAAGAAAGAAAACAAGGAAGAAAGAAAACGCCCGGTCCGAGCTCTTGCAGCTTAAATGGTACACGTCACACCGATGCGTGACCGACGATTCGCGCCATCGCTGAAAGAACAAAAAAAAAGTGTGAAATAAAATGAACGCATCGCATCATTCGCGAGTGCTGCCGAAACAACGTCCTCATAAATACTTCCGAAGAAATAGCCGTCCGCCGCCGGCATTCCGGTGCAATCCGATGACACGCGTAACGCGCTGATGAAGTACACGTGACCAATGCACGTCTACCATCCGCTGCCATCCCACGCCTGACCACGCAAGTGCGCCTTCAAAGACTCAACGCGGTCTAAATCAAATTGTGCGCTCATGTCGCTGACCACGCCGAGCTGCACTCGGTCACCGCTGGAACGAACCTGATCGACGCGTCCTCGACAGTTCGCAGTAACGCGCGACTATTTATGGTTGCCCCCCGCCCACTCAGCCCCTCAGGACTCGGCTGTCAGCGCACAATGAGCCCAGCGATCGCTGGTCCTGCAGCTTCGGCGAGAGGCGCACGGCGTAATGGTTGCAGCGCTCCTCACGGCGGCGCTCTTCGTTTATTGGCGGCTCATGGCGTCATCTAACTGCCCCTTAACACCGCCCGGAAGTTGTGCAAACTTGCACATTTCGCCAAGTTCTTATCACAAGCTTTTGGGGTACACAATGCACGCGCCGTGTGCCAAGGGCGACCTCGATGCGCATGCATATGTACTAATCGCTATACTTGGTCGCGCAGTGTTGCCGACTATCGCGTTCCGGTTGGCTCGGAGCTCGCGGAACACACGACGATCTATCTTTCTCATACTTGTGGCCGTGTTGTGTTGGAGGTGATATTGTAGCGAAGTGACGCAGCAGTTAGTTTTCGGACGCATCAGCTCACCAGGGAGACGATGATGAAGGGGGATGAGTTCTGGCAGCGGCAGGTGCAGATCGGCAGGTACGACGACAACAAGAAGTAGCATTTGAAGAGACTAGATTTATTTAAATTGGCATTAACTTGGTTCCTTACAACTGTACACACATATCTTATAAATGCAACGATGTCATACCGATCGTCGACGGCCTGCCTGACCGGCCTGGTCTCCCGTGGTGAGGTGGCGCCGTGCGCTGCTGTGTCCTTGCTCTCTACCAAAATGACCAAAAACCCCTTCCTTAAATGTGGTTCCACAGCATCCACGGGGCCCGCGGACCCGTGGGAGACGCAAGCCTCTATTCGTCAATCAGGCAAGCCGTCGTGCTCCAATAGGGGCCAGAGTTTTGGGGACCACGCAGACATGGTCGCAACAATAGACCGTGAACTGGCATGACCTTTCCCCCCCAGTACAGCCGCGCGCGGGGCGACCGCGCTTTACACGTGCACAAACCCGTTTCGGTATTCCTCAAGGTCGGGCGCGGCATACGTTCTTCGCGACACCTTCCCCCTACGAAAAAGAGTGTCCCACTCGTTTCTACAGAGCACTTCGAACTTGAAAAGAAATTATGGCTCTAGAAATTAAACACATACATGAGGGGTTGTAAGAAATAATGGAAAAAATAAAAACAAAAATGAACAAGCGCGTTTTAACAAAAAATGTAAAAAACCGCGAGCGATCGCGACACACAAAAATTAACACTAAAGTTCTATTCACTGGTGCTGTAATATACATCAGTATCTGTGTCGTAAGCAGCGATGGTTGTAGGTTCGGCCTCGTTGAGAAATGTCCTCCAGTCGGAGTAAAGTTCAGTCCCAGCGTCCGAGCTTTCGACTACGGGCACCTTGTCGTTGGTCTCTGTCTCACACACACGATCACACGCACGATCACACGAGGCAAGCCTCTGGTCAGCACTCGGCCGGCACTTGCGCGCACCACGACGAAGATCACACTTTTTCTTACGACGTTCGTAAACAGACTCGTCGTCTGCGTCGACATCATCGGAGCATTTTCGGACGTGGGGAGGTTTTAACCGCGCGAAATTCACAACGCGACGTTCCTTCCTGGTTTGGCCCACTAGTTTTTGATGAGGCTGGAGTCGGTGGGATTCTTTTGTGGCGTCTTCGATTCGGCTTTGTCCGTTATCGACCTCGAGTATCGTTTCATTCTTGGGGGCCACAAGGGGGTCGACGCTGGCCGTCTTTCTGGGTGAGAGCTTTTAGTTCTGGCAGTCAGAGCAGGATAGAACGTACTTGCTGACATGCGAGAACATCTTTGGCCAGAAATAGCGGCGGCGAACTTTCCCCCATGTGCGCCCGAAGTCGAGGTGGCCCGCCGTAGTGTCGACATGACAGTGCCGTAAAACCTCCGGCCTCAAACACGATGGGACAACGAGTGCCGCGCGACTTTCATGAAAGCCGTTTGCCCTTCTGTACAAAACACCATCAACTAACCGAAAGCTCCGTGCCGTTCTTTTCGTTTTCCTGACAACGGGCGCACTCGGCTGCTCTAGGTGCTGTATCACTTCCTTCATCCATGAATCTTCCCTCTGCTTTTTTCCAACCTCCACATGATCCAGCACGAGCAACGGTAACGGGTTTTCTTCGCTTACTGGTGCGGAATCATGCGGAAGGTGGGCAAGCGTAGCGAGGTTTCCATGTTCATAGCTAAAGCGCTGCCGTAACTTTGGGTCAGACCCCTTTGCTCGGACAGGCAATGCGAGGGGCTGACTTTTCGACAGATTACAAAATGGTAGGCCGGACGGGCCCCCTACGCCCCGGCCGTCCCCGTTTCCCGAGGGGTTGAACTGCTCACTGTTAGCAACGCGTTGCTCCCTCCGTTGGGGTCCGTCTTCTCGGAACCGTTGCCAGCACTGGGGCGCGAGGTGGCCGATCCAGCCGCACAGCTGGCATCGTGGTCGGCTGTCGTCGTCAGCGGAACTTCTCGGTGGCCAGTGCGCTGGAGGATGTTTTACGTCTTCTTCCATAGCCTTTAAGCGGTTCGATAACGAGGCTATGGAATCCGCGATCGCTTTTAGGTCCCTGTCGTGATCTGTGGCCTCTCGCAGGCAATGACGCTCCGCCGCCGCGCAAGTAGCGAAACAGGTCGGAGGCGGCTGCATTGCTGGTACAGAGTGTGTCACTCCGACGGGAGGTGTCGAGCCATATGGGATCCATGACTGCGGGCCGGCAGAGAAATGAGTGCTGATTGATTGTGGCTGGGACGCACGGGTCATCAAAGCAGCCAGATTAATACGCTGCAGAATTTGGAGGAAGGCAGAGCAGCTGTCCGGGTTCGCGATGATTATTTTCTCTTGCACGTCCAGACGCAAGCCGCGCATTAGGTGCCGCAACCGATCGTCTTCCGTCATGGAAGGGTTAACTCTGGCGCACAGCTGCACAATGTCGTAATAATATTGCTCGGAGGACTCTGATGGCAACTGGGTCCGGTTTTGCAGTCGCAAATGGGCGATTTCAACTGAGTAACGACTCGTAAACGACGTTTTTAGGAGAGTCGCCCACTCTTCCCATGAATTAGGGGCACCCGTTAGAATTTGAGTGGTGTGCCACTTTTTTGCGTCCCCGTCCAATGCCAGATACAAAAATTTAACTTTTGTCGCTTGATCCCAGTTGTTTAGTGAGGCTACATATTCGTAGCAGAGCAGCCACTCGACAATTGATTCTTCTGGCGTGCCTCTAAAGACTGGCGGTCCGACGAAAGGGTTAACTTGAGGGGCGGACATGGTAGTGAAAATAGTAGGGGCTTCGGTCATAGTAGAGCTCTGAGAGGTAGGTTCCTGAGGTTTGTTACCACGGCCCATGATGTTAGAGCGTGGATTTCGCTACCCAGCAACCTCCACCACTTTGTAGCGAAGTGACGCAGCAGTTAGTTTTCGGACGCATCAGCTCACCAGGGAGACGATGATGAAGGGGGATGAGTTCTGGCAGCGGCAGGTGCAGATCGGCAGGTACGACGACAACAAGAAGTAGCATTTGAAGAGACTAGATTTATTTAAATTGGCATTAACTTGGTTCCTTACAACTGTACACACATATCTTATAAATGCAACGATGTCATACCGATCGTCGACGGCCTGCCTGACCGGCCTGGTCTCCCGTGGTGAGGTGGCGCCGTGCGCTGCTGTGTCCTTGCTCTCTACCAAAATGACCAAAAACCCCTTCCTTAAATGTGGTTCCACAGCATCCACGGGGCCCGCGGACCCGTGGGAGACGCAAGCCTCTATTCGTCAATCAGGCAAGCCGTCGTGCTCCAATAGGGGCCAGAGTTTTGGGGACCACGCAGACATGGTCGCAACAATAGACCGTGAACTGGCATGACCTTTCCCCCCCAGTACAGCCGCGCGCGGGGCGACCGCGCTTTACACGTGCACAAACCCGTTTCGGTATTCCTCAAGGTCGGGCGCGGCATACGTTCTTCGCGACAATATGCTGCACTTCTCTACGTTCGCTCGCCCACGCTGGAGGAAGAAGAAGAAGAAAAGATGGTTTCGCGGCTAGGAGACGCTGAAAAAACGTTCACATGCCGTCGCCATGTATACGGAGACTTAGTGACAGCGCCTGCTCCAGCTAATGAACACACAACCACGTTTCTCAGCGGTTAATCTAGTTTATGATAAGGAAACTCCCTGCGCCTGGCTTTGTATTGATTGCTCGTCAATCTAAACTACGCCATTTCGTTACAAAGTTAATCACCCACGCAACAGGGCGCGACCGTATACTACGATGTTGCTGCCCAGCTCGGCCACGTATATACAGCGTGGAATCGGAGCCGCGTCGCATTGTGTTCACCATCCATGTATGAGCGTTTACTACGTTTACTACTCGAAGCGAGCTGGTCGGGTCAGAGGTCCAGCTGACCCAGCCCGATCCGACCGCCAAGCGTTTGGGGTTAGTCAACCAACCTGTTGCAGGCGGGTTGACACAAGTCGGCTCGACGCCCGCTCGGCCTGATCTGAGGAGCGGATTTCGGCCCGACAAGCCAACTCGGCACGACTTCGTCGGGTTCCTGTAGACGAAGGTCTCCTGTCTCCAGTATAGTGAAACAACGATGCGGTCCCATCCTCGAACACGCGAAAGCCACTGGCATTCCATGGCGCGAAACCGGCGACTGATGCGGCGAAAGCGCAACCCCCGAGCCAGCAGCCGGAAGCATGCGTGCATGGCGGCTGCGGAGTACTTCTCGCGAACAATGTTGCGTCCAATGCATCTAGAAGAAGCATGTGCCAACGGGGGCCTTGAGGAAAGGCGTTGCACGCACGCTGGGGGCACCTTTCGTTTTTCTTCTTCGCCGCCCTTGACTCATACGCCAGACTGGGAAAATAATGAAGCCGTTAGCAGAACCAGGCTCGGGCGGCCGCAGAGGCCGCGAAACGACGCCACAAGCACCCCCTGGCGTTGTGCCCTTTCGCGGCAACCACGTTTCCCCCTCACCCACAAGGCGACGCGCTATCCGACGAAAAGCCGCACCTTGTTGTCGCTTGGTAATGGAGTCATTAGCGTATCAGCGCCCCTGAGACAACCTGCCACTCTATGCGTGTGTGTGTGTGTGTGTGCTTTTTTTTTTCTTTTTTTGTGTGTGTGTTGTTGCCGCTGCTACTGCTTCGCCCAAAGTGCGCACTGGTCTCGAGATCAACGGGTCTTTCGCCATCGGCAGCAACATTTACTCGTGACGTGTCACTTCTAAAGACGGTAAAAAAAGTTCCCGCTGTTTGCGTATTATTTAAACGAGAACATATGTGCGGCAACAAACGAGTCAAACTGTCAGCTGGATATAGTATAGCACAGTTAATGTACGTACAGCGCCACAGAGACGTGAGAGGCCAGAAAGCGGCCCTGTAGCGCTGAACGTCTATTAGTTATGTCATCGACCAAGCGCTACAGCGTCGATATTGTATTGTCAACCGGAGTTTCCTTTGCTAGTTTGCGCATGATTGATCACAGCACGTAACCTAAAAGACAGGGGAAGGAAACGGAAGGAGAGGAAGGAAGACGACAGACAGTGTTTGTGTCATCTTCCATTCTATTTTTTGGTCCTTGTCTGTTCGATGTGACGAGCCCGAGTGATTAACTGATCCGGCAGAGTTGATGACACTCATGGCGTTCCATTTGCCGAAGCCACCACCGTGGGAATGTATTCACGCACAGCCTCCAAGTCTGCTCAGTGGAGCACTGACATCAAACAGGAGATGTAGATGGTATACAACGCGCCTGAAAGGTGGCTGCTGCGGGCTATGGAACATGGTGAACACTTGTTGGAGGCGTAGCTGGCACGATTCGTCGAGAGGCGGACCGGACGGTTCTTAGGCAAGACATGTTCCGCGCTTGATACCTCGCACAATGACAGTTCAACGAGCCGTCGTGGCGAAACAGCTCGGTTTCGCCTAAGTTCGCCGAGTGGTGGCGTGCTATACTTCCTGCCTAGGAACGTCCGGTTTCCATAAGCGTTGCGGTTCAAAGGTTGATGAGGCCGTCAACTGGACAGCGGTCGAGATAAGCAAGATACGTTTAGAGTATTGGTGGAGGAAACAAGGATGAAGTAGGGGTCGTTGTACAGGAATCGACAACCTTACAATATAGAGACGGAGGTTTTAATGAAGGGAAACAAGGTAAAGAAAAGATAGGAAAAATGCTAGACTACCACAGATGTAATAAAAGCTGATTATCTCAACCGGGCTAAGTGGCTATTTGTCTCCGCCCCGTTTCAACGGGGACGCCATTAGAAATCATCAATCACCATCGTATATAAGTAAAGCCCCTTTTAGGTAGAAGGGTGGACAACTGTCCTGCCATCCTTTCCCTCGAATATTCATCCCGTCGTCCTGAAAAGAAATGGACGCGCGGGCACGCATGCGGCCGTTCTTGGATAGGGTGCATAGCGACACGAACGCCCCCTGTCGGCGAGCGAGCGCCTGATTGGAACAGGGGGCAGTGTAGTGGCTCGCACTTGCAGGTGCTGCTGGGGGCAGCGGAGATGGTTGCTCCGTGGTCTCGGCGCGAAGGCGCTCGGCGATCGAGCAGAGTGAGCGTGGGATATGCGCAACGGTCCAGCCGCGCGCCATTAATCACGACAGCGCCGCTGTTGCCCGCTGCTCAGCGAGCGCGCACGTTCGCTGCGTGCGCCGGTGAGCGAAGCCGAGCGAGCGGGGGGGGGGTTGCGCTTCGCTACAACATCGCCGCGGCCGCCACTTGAGGCGCCCGATCAGTCGGCCGCTCGAACCGGGCGAGTTGCGCAAGCTCCTTCCTCGGCTGTTACCAACAGCAGTTTACGCCGCCCTGTTGCACGTAGCGTGCAACTCGCAGCGTACCTCGCTAACTCGCGCCCCGAAACGGCTGACAAGAAAGGTTCGAGCGAAGCATACCCTAAGCGCGTTCCTTGCTTCACGCTGTTACAGGGGGTATCGCAGGACACAGACGTTAATATACAATATCGACCCTTAGCTTTCACGTGCGTTTGTGTTGTGAGAATAGCTTCGTTCGCCGTGAATTATAAAGACAAAGAAGCAAATATCGCTTACGCGAAGGCACGCCGCGTGGCCGAACAGTGTGAGGCGTAGAACGCGGAGACCACTCGGCAGGTATGGTGGTGGGTGCAGTGTGGAGAGGCAGTGCCATAATAGCCACCAACACGGCTGCACCGCGGGGTGAGTGGGGCGTGAGTATATAGACTATTCGGCTAATGCTTGGAGATTAACAAGGAACATTGAAAAGAACACGAAGAACGAGCAAGAAAAGTGTAAAACAGCGAGTGCAAAACGACTTAAACTCAGCTGTACGCATTGGAGGTCGAATGTACGTGACATACTACAGCTCAAGGAGGGGAGTTTCGCAGGCCGTCAAATGTGGCGAACGAGGTAGCCGTGCAGGTACCGAGGAAAGGGAAACGCATTCGATGGTTGCGTACAATTCGACGTAGCAATGTGGTTCGAATAAAAATGACGACAGTGGGTGATGCCTCTGGAAGAGGGGCGTTTGTGCCCCAATGGGCAACTACTATTACTATTGAACAACGTGTCCCAACTCGCTTATACTCAGACGCACAGTAAACGGAGAGACCAGTTTTGAACGCACCATGCAAACGTCGCCAAACCGCGATGAGGTTAAACGCGTCGCTATCAGGCCATAGGCGCGAACTAAGCGAGCGAAATCTAGGGCGGCTGATAAGAATCAATATTTGCGCGAAGGCTGGCAAAAGTGCTACTGAAACATTAACCCTAATGCCAGCGGCTTACGGCGAAAGATGTTATCCTTAACGTGCCCAGAGTCACAGGTGGTCCGGGCACAGAGCGAGCGAACGAGCAAAAAAAAGCGCCCGGCGATGCAAAAAGGGCTGGACGCGAAAAATATGCTCACGGCTTATGCAAACGAGAACGGAGTATGGATGGATCCCTTCTGTAAGCCGGGCTTTAAGGTTATGGCAGTGCGATCGATTGCAAGGGGATAGACAGCTAGATAATACTGAGGCAGCCAGCTCAGCAGTTTACAACGCTACGAGAAGCCCATGGAATATTCATAGCCCGTTGTAAGCGGACTGTGTTTTCGCGGATGTTCCCGTAACGTTGTTAACTGCTCAGCTACATATAGCTGTTCGCGAACAGTGAACTATACGCCAAGGGCCATTAATTGATTTCGGTGATCCCTTTTAAGCTATAGCTCAAGTCTGATCGTTGTCTAATGACAATGCCCAATGTGTGCATTTATGTCTGCAGGAACTGATGAGTACGCAAGCGAGTGCTCAAGGAAGGGCTGTTATCGGTTGCACGGCAATATAGCTGCATGGCTCACTCAGAATTACGAGTTTGTCGGTGGTACGACTCCGTTTCAACGTGTAGCTGAACAGATATAAAACTAAACCGCATGGTTTGTATATCTTCGTGCACGCGGAAGAAAGGAGAGCACGGGAAAGAAATGTCGCTCGAAAAGAAACCCCCATTTCCCATAATTATATATATAGTCTTGTTTCTTTCTTATAGCTCGCATAGGCTTATAGTTCGAGAATCACGAAATGCCCAACCGGCACTATACACGGCTGGCCGAATACAGAGCGCCACATGCGCCGCATTATTCATTCAGGAATTACTATTGCCGAACACATCACTATACGTCTTGAAGTCGTACGCGGCTTCTGACTTTTGTTACGAAGACAAGAGAAGAAAAAAAAAGGAAGAAGAATAATCGTCGCTTGGGCTCTAGAGCTCCGCTTTACAATAGAAAAAAAAAAAAAAAAAAACACACACACGCAGCGACCCGCGGGTTTAAAGGCGATGATGCGCCGCCCATCCGTCAGCACGGCGATATATGGCCGTCGGGGGATCCGCACATCGTTCCACGAACCGCGCGTACATATATATAATCGCGCGCCGTATGGGAAGACGCACTTAGATAACGCGCTGCATTCCGGCACACACACCGCGGAGCTCTCTCTGCAGGGATAGACGGCGTACACGCGTCAAGAGATAAATCGCTCGGGCCTCCGTAATGAATGAGCTCGCGATAGCGGCCGCGCGTCGAACGCATGCCTGCGCGGTGCTTCGAGTCGACGCGCATCCCTCGGGACCCACGGCGCGCGCGAGGCAGCGGTCGCTTCGGGCGTCGTGGATCACCAGTCACGGGCCCGCGGCTCCCTGGAAGAGCCCCGCCGGCCTCGTTCAGAGCAGGCGGAGCGTTACTTTCGCGATGTCCCTCTGCATTAGACGAGTCTCTCGCCTGCGAAGTGATCGGTCGGTTGGTGAGGCTATGCGGTCGCGGCATAGCGGCCTGAAAGAATAAAAATGCGTCGCCTTCTCCGTATACCGCAACCAACGAGCCCGATGCCCTTAAACCGCTGTCGCTCATCGCGATTCCCATGATCGATGAACCTTGCGCGGCCTCTCTCCGTCCACGCGACGGTCGCTCGAGGGGGACCTCGTCGTCGTCACGAGCATCGTGTTTCCGTTCGCTGCAACGCGAGAAGGCAGCCGCATTATCGCGCCCCACGAGCGACACCGCGACGTAATCAGCGCGATCAATCTGAACCACGCGTGAGAAAGAAATAAAAAAACGCGCAGTGGGGGAGAGGAGGAGTGAGAGAGATTCTCTGGAAAATTAGTTTGGCGCCCGTTGGAGCGTTCTCTTCGCGGAACAGCGACTCCGCGCGGGACCACACACGCGCGACTGTTCCGAAAACCGCGATCGAGTTCCATGAAATTACATGAGCCGAATCGATATGGCCGCGTGATGGTACATTATCGGAAGAAAAAAAAAATTAAAATCCGTTACACCAGTATTAATTCGGCGCGCTTTAAAGTTTATTCCGCGTTTCATACAGCATCGTATATACAAATCGGTAACATTATATTCATACCCGGCGGTGAGTGCACACTGGCCTCCAGGCTGAGGAGGATGAGGTCGCGGATCCAAGGTTAAACAGAGCCGATCACATTGGTTACCCACGGTGGTGTATTCTGTACAGGGTACCTCAATACCACGGCGGCGCTGACAAATTCTGGTTGAGGCGACAACACTGAGCCCGATGGTGGCGGCAAGGACACGAAAACATCGACACTCGCGAGGCAAAATGCTAGCATCTGTGCCGGTTTTTGTCCATCGGCAGATGTCTCTCTTCTTGATAACTGTAGTGACGCATCGGGCCTTCAATGCGTTTCTTTTTTTTTTTTATTTTGTATCGATTGACCTGAGAGGGGTGACCAAAGGACGAAAGCGCACCGACAGAGGCAAGCGGGAATCTGCACAGAAGAACATTCTGCCGTACAAACACGGGTACATAGACCGAAATAAGCCGGATTTTGAGCGCTTTGTATAATTCTCTAAGTTAACCTCAAGGCAGACATTCAACCACGTAGGAGTGGTTAAAAACGACCATGACGTAATATATGCCTATTGATACCATGACCCGTAATTCAACTTTCGGAGTATGAGCTGGTGTTTTCCGAATCATCTACATGAAAGTGAACGGGGCTTCGAAAAATTTGCAGCGTAAACACCCGAACTAGCGATCAGCGTTATTAATTGTGCACTAGGTATGTATTTTACAGGTTAACTTGGCAAACGATAAGCGCGGATGCAAGTTGTCAGAGATAATCCCGAAAGAGGGAGATAGAGTTAATTCGGATATACCGAGAGACCACGGTTTAACTATACATACGATTCTATAGTGGAATGCAATAGGAGGAACGGGCGGTGCAAATCACTATCGTGCGCGCAAATTTATCGGTGTTGAGTCAGACAGTTCGTCGCGCTTCGCCATCCAGAGCCTTTTCAGCGTGCATTCGATGCGAGCCATCCAAACCGGACGTAACCTGAAAGGCGTCTAACCAAATGACACGAGTCGAACGCGTGCCAAATGTAAAAAAAAAAAAAAAAAAGGGCCACAAGGTGGCAGTAAACATCAGATATGACTGTCAAAGTTAGCGATGGCTTTCTTGTGAGACCAGCTGCATATCCCCTGCCACCCGTGACACACGACACCTGATGGGCACATCAGCAGGCGCCCGAAGTAGCTATCTCACTTCCAACCACAACGTCAAACGATACCACGACATATTATATCTTGTTGTGATCACAGCACCACCAGCTAAAACGCCGTAGCAACCCCCAGCATCCCTAGTATCCTGGCTGCAACTTCGTTGCAATGACTATCCATCCGGCGGGCGCTACAGAATTACTTTCTGCGCCCTCGAGGATACATGCGCAGATCCTATACACCACTCTGAGAGTCTGCATGGCGCACAACACTCCGCTTGTCAAGCGCGTCTGTTACGTGTTAGCTTAGTGATTCGTGCTTCCGGCTCGCATCTGTACATTGCGACAAAGGCGCAAATTCGATTGCCAGATGGCGGTATATAGTGGGCACATTTTTGTTTTGTTTCGCCCCATGGCGAGGATGAGACTTTTATGCATGGCGACGACCGGACGGCGTAACGGAAAGGGTGGACGGTCACAGCGAACTGCAGGAGCCCCCGGTAGAATCTAGCGATTCTTTCCGCTCTGTTCTGTGCCACACTTATTGTCACAACATTCTTCACGGCCGGCTGATAAAGCGGGCACGGCGCCTCTCTGACCACTCACAAGCGCGAAAGGGAATGACGTGTAATGGTTACATTATCCCGGCCCATGTTTCGAGCTCTTGTCTGCTACATACAGTCTAGTAAAGAAAAAACGCGGTACGATTAACACACAGCACGAAGCTGTATCAACTGCAGCGCGAAGGCCCGCCGATACAAAATAAAAAGCGGTGACGTCATCGCTACTGCAGCTGCGCGGAAGCCAAGCGCTGGTCTTCTTCTTCAGCCAACAATCGCCCGCGAGAAGCACCGGCAGCGAGGCCGCCGGGCGAGTCAGCTGCTTCGGGACGCCGTTCACGCAGCGAGGCCGCCGAAACGTGAATCGGGAGGCATTGCGGCGGACAGGCTTCGCCTCGAGGCTGGCGAGAGACACATGCGTGGGCCGCGCACACCGACACACACGCGCGGCGTCGTGAGGCCGATAAGGCACCCCGCGCGCGCCTGTGTGTATACGCGCATGCAGACGCCCACGTCCTCGCTCCACTGGCGCTTGGTCGTGCCGCTCGAGGGCCGGCCCGAAGACGTGTCGCCGAGCGACGTGGAGAAGAAGCCCGCAGCGCCCGCTGGCACGCCTCGGAGACGAGGGCCTGCGCTGCCTCGTCACGTATGGGTGCCAGGGTTTGCATAGTAACGGGTATGGCGGGGCGATCTCGACGCCGCCACGCTACGCCCTGGACTCGAGTATACTATATACGCCCCGATGAAGTTTCCACTCTCTTCTTCCGCACCGCGAATGAGACCAGTAGATGTCGTTTGAGAGGTTTGAGTATCGCGAAGTCCTGACAGGCTCTATGTGAAGGGTACCGAGCGACGCATGCATTTCGAACAGAGGTATACGTTCACGTTCAGGGAGAAGCAGCGACCTGCACGTTTCAAACCTTCCTCCTAGACATATATACCCCCCCCCCCTCTACGCCAGGGGGTAAAGGAGGGGGGGGGGGGGTATTGTTGGTTGGAATCCTATTTTCCATTTGACCACACTGCCACCCGCCCCCATATGAAACCCTTTCTGAGCGAGCTGTTCCGTATGCTATGTAGGTAAGCGAAGGAGGCTCCATGTATCCGCTAGTCGACGAAAGTCGTTGACGCTGCTTCGATGTGTCAAGCGAAATGCTGGATCACGTGACGGCGTTATACCTGTTTTTAGGCTCAGAACACGGCGGCTCTGAAAATCACTCCGCAGTCGCCCACAATATATATGATATAGCACGAAAGTTGCAGGCTCCTGTCGATGTGTACTACCAGATCCATTATTCTGCCTGTCAGTAAAGCAGTTTGGATTGTTCAGTAAGCAGAAGTTCATTGCGGCAGAAGGGAAAGAAAGCACAGTGAAAATTAATAGAGTTGCTGTAAAACTAACTGTGTCTGCATCGAACCGCAACGATGACAGCTTCCTATTGATCCGAAGTGAATTTTCCTCCGCACTAGTCAGAGTCCTTGGGAATGGTACTAAGACAACCAGCGACCCCCGACGCCATTTGAAGTCAGTTAAAAACGTCGAGCTTCGCTTTTGAGCCTGTACAGTTGTTTTCATTACATCCTCTTTCGCGCACCATCCCCGGCACTGTTTTTCGTTAAAAATGTCACGCTCTAATGAATTCATATCTAAGCGCATATATCGACCTCGTGTGCTTGCCGAGTCTGCAAACCACGGCAAGTTTCAGCCCTCGAAACGCGGCCACAGCAACGCAGCCGACAAAGAAAGACCGGGCAGCCCCTTCACCGAACAGCCTCATCAACTTAAATAGCTGCGCGACTATACAGACAGAGAGATCAAACCGCCGCACAGTCGTGCGCGAGGCTTGAATGGACCTCGCGCTCGGCCGCAATTCGTTATCCGAGCACGCACGCCCGCAGCGCCGGCGGCCACGAGTAAGGTTTCCGCGCAGGCATCGGCGCTCGCGTCATCGGGGCCAGCCGAATCGTCGCTGCACGCGATGAAGACCCTGCGCACTCACGGAGGACTACATCAGCGCCGAACGCGTCTTGGTGATCCTGCCACGCAGTTGTGTGCGGCCCTCAACCGAATTACGCACAAGCTGCAGTTTTCCCTCCAGCTCTGACTGACTCGCACAGCCGTCTACAGCGCCTGGAGAGGCTTCAGTTTGGACAAAGCCGCGTGCTTTAGGTCAAAGTGGTCGGCGACGATGAACGTCACAACCGTGAAGCCGTTCCAACGCGGGAATCTTCACGTAGCCCATAGGCGCCCAGGCGGTGCAAGCTCCAGCTCGCTGCACCGAATTTCCTTGGACGGCGGCGCAGCGCCGGCGGCAATGGCGGACGCATCGTCGAGGCAATGAAGACCGCGTACACTCGCCGTACACTCGACTATGCCCCTCACTCACCGCAGCCTCCGCTTCACGGTCCGCACGCGTCCACACGCAGGCGACCGGAATGCAGTCGTATATGTACGGCGCGGTCATCGATACACATCGGCCGATACGTGCGTACAAGCACGCGAAAGGAGCGCTCGAAGAAGAGATTGGCAAATAAATAAAGAATAAAAAAATGTGCGCCGGCTGCTCTATTGCGTGTTCAGAATGGTCGAGCGGCGCGGCTCGGACGAGGGGGAGCCACAAGACGAAGACACGCGCCATGTTTTCGTCGTCGATGGCGCTTCGAAAGGGTCTCGCGAGTGGCGGACGAGTGAGCGTGAATGTACGTTGGCGATTCAATTTACGACTTCCTGTTCGCAGGGGCCTAAACGACGGCGTTTTCGAGCAGTTTTACTCTTGTTGCCGATTTCTTGTGCTTCGTCTGCCCGCAGATCTGCGCCACTGTCCTCTGCTGCCGCCGGCAAGGCCCGCTGGAGGGAGGGCAGCGGTGTCGCAGACAAGCTCTCCCCTGGAGGCTCGATATCTAAGCCGGTGCCGCAGCTGAATGAAAAACCCCGTCCGGCCGGCTCGCATCGAAACACTTAAGCGATACGCGGACATTACAGGAGACGCGCAGATTAGGGCGCTCATTTGAGTCGGCGTCCGCTTCTTGCTGCGCGGCCGATAGTGGAGGAACGTTGGATGCTTTCGGCTTTCCTTTCGCGACGTCCTTGTTTTGAGCTTGTTCGTTTCTGCTGGCGCGGCGGCGGAGGGGTGTTGTATCAATGACCTCTTGCGACCGTGGCGCGAACGACTGGAGCAGTTCGCCTTGTGGGCGTAGCTCGCCGGACGGGCATTCGCCGCCCGATGCGCCCATCTCTCTGCGTGTTCGTCGCCACGTGAGAAGAGTTCGGGAGGGGGAAAAAAAAAGGAGGCGATCGCGGCCTGCCACCGCGGAAGCGCCACTACTGGGCGTGCCGAGACGCCCGCAGTTATACGATGGCACCTCTGCAGTCGGCCATGCGAACGACACCCGGAGCTCCACTGGGGGGAAGCCTTTGCACAGCAGTGTTGGGTCGCGCGCTGAATCGCCCTCGTTGATCGGGAGAAGATTTGCACGCACGCCCACTCCGCCGCGCACTCCCACGTGCGCCACAAGCGATGCTACGCTCACCCATGTGGCCAATGGTGCTACCCGGAAGGAAGATTATGCGCTCCGGTATACGTGCTATTATCCCCTTCCCGATGACGTCGTCGTGGATATGAGCGAGGCCACAAGTACGAATAGCTATATACGCAAAGGAAGCGTATAGTATATGCATATATATATATATATATATATATATATATATATATATATATATATATATATACGGCGAGGACTGTTCGTTTTCTGCACGAACAAAGTGCACTTACAACATTAAATAGTGCCATGAGAAATTCTTTCTTTGGGAGTTGGTAAGATGGCAACGATATCAATTCGAGCTATGTATGCTCGAAATGGTATTGTTGTGCTTTATTAAAGCACGTGAACTTCAAGTATATATCCGCATCTAGAGCACCTTCTTGATATCGCATACGAATGAACTGTGGACTATAGCCGAGTACGGGGCGATGTGTTAATTTATTTGGCCATTCTTTTCTGCAGATGCGAAGAAAGACACGAACAGATAACTAACTATCTAGAAACGGAAAAAAAGACGACCTGGCGCCTTCCGAGTCACGAGTTTCGTTGTGCGCACTGTACGTGATAATCTTTATATCATCATCATCATCATCATCATCATCATCATCATCATATATTTATGCCCACTACAGGACGAAGGCCTCTCCCTGCGATCTCCAATTACCCCTGTCTTGCGCTATGTAGATGATTCCAACTGGCGCCTGCAAATTTCCTAGTTTCATCAGCCCACCTAGTTTTCTGCCGTCCTCGACTGCGCTTCCCTTCTCTTGGTATCCATTCTGTAACTCTAATGGTCCACCGGTTATCCATCCTGCGCATTACATGGCCTGCCAAGCTCCATTTTTTTCCTCTTAATGTCAACTAGAATATCGGCTATCCCCGTTTTCTCTCTAATCCCCACCGCTCTCTTCCTGTCTCTTAACCTTAGGCCTAACATTTTTCATTCCATCACTCTTTGTGCGGTCCTTAACTTGTTCTCGAGCTTCTTTGTTAACCTCCAAGTTTCTGCCTCATATGTTAGCACCGGTAGAATGCAATGATTGCACACTTATCTTTTTAACGACAGTGGTAAGCTCCCAGTCAGAATTTGGCAATGCCTGCCGTATGCACTCCAACCCAATTTCATTCTTCTGTAAATTTCTTTCTCATGATCAGGGTCCCATGTGAGTAATTGACCTAGATAAACGTACTCCTTTACAGATTCTAGAGGCTGACTGGCGATCCTGAATTCTTGTTCCTCTGCCAGGCTATTGAACATTACCTTTGCTTTCTGCATATTAATCTATATATAGGCACGGGTTTTTTGCAGACACGCGATGAAAATTGTTGGGTTCGTCGGGTTCACGACGTTCTTTTTCGCAAGGACTCTGCTGAGAAGAATATGTACTATATTATGTACCACTGAGGAAGGCATTGACACGTAGTAAATGTAAAGGGTAGCCACTGATAGCTTGAAATCACCTTTACTATACAGCATAACCTTAAAGATTTGCTGGTACTATATTCTTTCCCCGGTATAGGTGTACGACAACATTACTGTACCGAGCACAATTACTGTTACTATACCATGATGTTGTTTCGCAGTAACCCACTTGGTTGCAGCCACGTTTCTGTCACTGGCCGAAACTTTTCGCGACGTGCCCATCAATGTGCTTATTCGTTCATCTGCGTGTTGAGTTATTTTGTTCTAGGTAATTGCAACATTGCTATCACACAATTCACCAAACACCAAAAGCTTCTCAACATGCCACCAGTCTAGCTGATTCGCGTACTCACAGGGAAGCTCTGCCACAGATACCTTTTTTTCCCTAATTATTCTCGCAACTGACGTAAACATTTGCGTTTGGTATACCAAACGCAGCTTTAAGAAACGCTGTAAGAAACATCATTCCGTAACCTTGTGTCAGAGATGCGTATAGACCGTTAGACGGAGATCCCTCGCGTTTTCCTTCCAACATGCTCATCTACACTGCGCTTGGTGAGAAAGGAAAATAGCGCACACGATAGCATACGAACGTAGCTGTGCCCCATGTGTTTGTATTCGCTGTACGTTGATTCAACCCTCGCCCATTGTACGTCCGCCGACGTATTGGTAGAACATTTCACGCATCATGCGGAGGTTGTGGGCTCCGCTCCCATCGGCGGCAAGTTGTCTTTCATTCCACTTTCTCTTCCAATGTAATCATAATGTCTACATTCCACTTAAGCCAATTCCTTGACTGCATTTCATTTGGTCCTGACTAATACGTTTACTTTGTAACTCTTGCGGCTCCGGAAGCCAAGCGGCTCGGCGTAATTGCGCGCCGCGTGCACCGAGAGGCTGTCGCACCCCTCTGCGAGTGAAGTGGTCGTCTCAGCCAAGGCAATCGGACAGCTACTAAGCATCCGTTCCGACGGCGGCCCGGGTCGCCGCCGCCGCTTGGAACGAGACTCGATACCAACGGGCTCATAACCTCTCGGGAGCGTGCAAAGAGAGAGCGCGGCCGAGCCTGCAGCCACAGCGTGAAACACGAGGAGGCTCTCTTTCGTGTATGTCCCGACGGCACCGTCGACAGGCCCCCGCTGTCCAGTTTAGGCGGCCGGAAACGGCGATCATCTCGCCGCCGCAGAAACACATAGGGTCAGCTGCGGGAGTTCCGAAGAGCTTTGACGCGGCACTGTTGATGACGAGGGGGGTCCCTCCCTCGGCATCGCCGTACGTACGGCTCCTTCTTCCCGCCGGCGCTCTTTACACGCGGAGACCGGTCACACAACGCCGCGGCTGCTCGTGCAGAAGCAGCGGCCAGTCGGTGGATGCGCCCAGGAGGGGGCGGCCTCGTCGTCAAAGACAAAGAGTAGGGGGAGGGGGGCAGCGAGCGGACCACTGCAATGTGGCCCCCAGCGCGGCCGACCGAAAGACGGACTGGACCGACGGTCCGTTCGACAGGCGCGCTGCCGCCTCGCTCGTTCGCGCACCACACGCGCGCGAGGGCGAGAAAGACTCGGTCTTCTTCTTCTGGCTGGCTCACACCTATTTGTCATGTTGACGCTGCCGGCTTTTTCTGGACCCCCCCTCCAGACATGCACCGGCGTCGCCTGCAGAGCCCGTGGTAGAAAGAGGGGGAGGGGAGCAACGGCGAGCGACAACTGCTGACCCCAGTGGCACGACACGTCTCGCCGCCGCCGCTTCGAGGAAGCAGCTCGGCGGCGGTGCGAGGCATCTTCTCGTCTATCGCGCGAGGCGAAATGGATTGTCAAGAAGCGCCCGATTGCCTGACGCGCGCGCGCGCTCTCTCTCTCTCGAAGAGTGCTGCTGGGGTCCTTTGTTTCTCGATCAGCGCGCGTCGGAACAAGCTTAGAACCGCTGCCGAAAGAGTTGCGTGCACGGCAGACTTCTCCGGGAGAGCGACAAGGCGTGGCAGTCTCCTTAGTATAGCGTGAAGGTTAATCCTGCACTGGCGCTGTGTATATACCGTGCATGTTTCAATGGGAGCTCGAACTTCACGCGTGCCAAGCTTTTCAGCGCAGCTGCCCGCAAAGAAGCTTTTGGTCCCGAGCAGCATCACGGAGTTCGCTGTCGAAACGATGGCGAACATTCTATTTGGTCACAGCTGGTTTCGCTTTGAGCACTTATGGTGCGAAAGGTTTACCTTTTTTTCCCCTCTTTTGAATCAGTGGTCTACACTATGCCGCACGCTCAATCGAAATGCTTTGATGAACGCAAAGAACACACTAAGCTGACAAGCGCGTCCGGAACAGGCGCGTGCAGATACGTGTCGGTATCACACGCACCATGAAACGCCACTTTGAGCGCTGTTTTGTGCCTCACGACCTTTTTCAATGCGCGTCAAACTCGTGCGCTCGAAACGTCTCAGCCCGCGGGCGCTGAAAGTGCAGCTTGCAGGGCTCGTGCGTCCGGTCACCCTAGTTTTTAACCCTGAGGCACCCTGACACGCCATTGTGCTACTCGCGGGTGTTGTGTGGGCGATCCGACGCCTGATCCGAATTTTGCTCGCGCCTTCCTTAGGCACGCCGCTGGACTCGTGGTGCACGCACTGAAGCTGCTGCGCTTTCGAAACTATAGTTGCTATGCGGTGTTGCACCCCGTTTGAAACCCTTCACACAGCCCTATCGCGAGCGTGGACACGGCATTCGGTCGCAACAGACGGTCGCACTGCACGTAACTTCACCGACGTGTCGTGTGTACGGCTTGTTTTAGAAGAGGAACAGAAGTATAGAGGGCGGGTGAATCGGTGTTCATACGAGGTGGGGGGGGGGGGGGGGGGGGGGGAGCGGCTCGCGCATCATCTACCGCTTCTTCGCGGGTTTGTTTGCACCGACACATTATTCATGTATGCGGGCACCTCGAAAGACAGTGAGGAATAAGGTGGTGGTTGTGAAGTTGAAGCGTCGTCGTTTCTGTCTTTTTGTTTTTTTCCTTTGTCACGCTTTAATTCGGTGCCTGGCAGTGACAAAACGCTCCGGGAGGGTCCTGTCCTCCTCCTCGTCTTCGCGCTCTCGTCCGGACCGCGAAGGTGATCAGCGCGCGTTGTAACACCGCCGCTGTCGCCTGAGCCGAGTCTACCGCCCATGTATGCCTATGTCCGCTTCTTCCCGAGTGGCGCGGCGGGAGAGACGACGCTCTTCTTTTGCGGGCATCAACTGAGCCGCGACGTGCCTGTCCCGTGTGTAACAAGCCGCTGATCATGCTCGCGGTGGTGCGCCCCGTTGGACGCCCATTCATTCGCCCGGTACTTGTTTTTTCGCGCGATCTGCCTTTTTCTTCCTCTTGCGCGTGCGTTGCAAGCAGTGGCCGCAACGTGGAGCCGCGCGCTTCACTGAAGACGCGGTGGCCGATGATTGAGCGAAACAGATGCATTTATGAAAGTTATACAAGCTCGCTGCGACTTTTAGTGAAAACCGCGTGGAACATACTTCCGGTGTACTTTTACGTACGTGCGTATGCTTTACGCCACGCTATGTCCAAGCTTTTAAACAGGATCGAATATAGCGATGTTCGGTGGTTCTCACACGAAGAGTCAAACGCGTGGCATGCGTTCCATCTCCGTTCATACGGAGTGGACATCACGTCGAGTAACACATCTACGATGGCACGCTACGTGAAAAAAGACACGTTGAAAATACATTTAGTGCGGTTGTCGCTCGGACATTCCGATCAAACGTGACGAAAGTAACGATGACAGTTTAAGAGCTTTTTAAAGCGCTTCGCGAACTCATATTGCGTGAAACCTCGCTCAGCGAAGTCAGTGGTCAGTGACCGAGCCGAGAGAGGTTATGTTATGTGCGAGACTGATAGTCCGCAGCGCTGTGACCTCTGTCAGCCACAAAGCTTCGTCGGTTTGTGCCACGGTCATCAATGCAGAGACAGTTGCCTGTTTACACGCAGACACTTGAGGCTGCGTTGCCCAGCGCTGTACTATACCGAAACTGGAATTTCATCCCCGTGATTATTATTATAACGCGAAGATGCGCAAACAGAAAGTTTATAAGAGCAGATGACGAGGGCATCGAAAGACTGCTGCAAAAACGCAAGCCTGACAGACGATGCAGAACACCTCAGAAGCCATGATGGATGGATATATCAGTTTCTGACGAAATATTTACAGAGCACAGATAGTGTGTCGGGCTTGCCATCGCAGTTTGCATGTACGAGAACTTCGGTTATAACGCACACCAAGTATAAGGTGCAAAGTTTCACTTATTGTCCATGGCATCGTCACCTCTTATATAGTTGTCGCCTCTATCACTCCCGCACGAGCAAATTAAGCGTCGCCGGCGCGCACAAGCGCCCGTTCAATAGGCGCACAAGCGCTATGCAATTAAGCGCTCGGCAACGCAACTTCCGAGAATTTCGCGCATCGATCGCGGCCGCCAACAAACGAGCCGACTATATTATAATAGCTATACGGCCCTTTGTCATTACTACGCTGGTGCTTTAATTCCAACTAAACGAGTGCCGAAGAGGCGGAAATGAAAAAAGAAAGAATGCAGAGGTTGGGACAAACGCCTCTGAGTGTAACGTCGCACAAAGGGCCTCGCTAACAGCCGCCTCGCGCTCGGAGCGCGCGAGGCAGCGCAAGCGGCGACCACTCATTGGGGCGACGCCGTATAGTATAATTGTTAATGGTCTCCAGCTGTCCTTGCTCGGATCGGGGCCGACCTCGTTAATGCGCAGTTTTCGCTTTTGTCCCCGCAACGGATGTGCCTTGTCCCCTCTCTCGGGAGCCTACAGCGCCGCATAGCGCTGCAGCATGAACGCATGCGTGGTCCAGCGCATGCGTTATGCGCGCGCACACGCGCGCTCAAGCGGCGGCCGCTGCAGCCTAATGAGAGAACGACGGCGAGAAAAAGGAGCGCTGCTATTATGTACCTCTCGTTGTGCGAGCGAGCGCAGCTACATCGGACTTCGAAGGACGGTGTGCATGGTGGACAGGTGAAGACAAAAAAGAAAGCGAGAAACACTAAATGGCGAGACGGCTGGGCCATATACGGGGGTGGACGGTGGGGCATCGGAGAGCCCTGAGATCCACGCGGCTCTTCGCAAATTGGAATATAGCCGCGGCTGTAAGCGCTGCCGTATAAGCCGAGAGAGAGAGAGAGGGTGATGCCGGCTGCATTTGCGCGCGCGCGAGCGGTAATTGCCTCCAGGACGGTCGGTTCCGCTGCCGCGCATCGGCGCAGTGCGTGTGTCCCATTACGTAATCGTCGACTTGACGGCAAAATGCGGCGGCTCAGCGTTTTCTGTGGCGGTGTTGGCGCGGTTTCGGTGCGTAACGGGTTATTTATATACGCGAGCGCGCACGAGGCAGCTGCATGGTTTCTGTCTAATACGCGCAAATGCGCTGTGTGTGTGTATATGCGTGTATACTACTGGTCTGTAGCTGCGCGTACAGGAAGAAAGTACGAAGCGCGCCAACTCTGATTTCCCTAGAAAAGCTATAGGGTGAGGTCGGGCTGGCTGTCTTCATTATAGTCCCAGTTGGCGCGACTCCGTACAGACTTCTGCGTGGTATGCAACAACGGAACTCTATAGTGATCTTCGCTGCCAGTATAGTTTAGGTCACGTGGGCTTTATTTCTCGCCGGAGAGGTTTCCGAAATGCTGCCGCAGGCTGCATTTCTATCCTCACGGACTCCCAGCAGGCCTGCCGCAACTTCCTACAGCGAAGAATCGCAAGACCTGCGGCACAAGTCCTAGCCCAAATACCCAAGGAGGACACTGACGACAACACCATCCAAACCACCATTTGGATACCGGGTCACGCTGCCATCACAGGTAACCTGTATGCCGACGGAGCAGCTCGAGAATTTTCACATAACCGAGCACTCATCACGCCGACTGCAGATGACCCTGACCCAGTTGACCCCGAGTATTCAGCAATCCTGAACTATACCACAGAGGGAGTCGCTTGCGATATCCCCCACGCCATCGAATACTAAAGACGGAGGATGCCGCTGCCTGGCGTAGGCTCCAGACAGGCACTTACACGAACCTACACATATTACATCGCATGCACCCCACAGCCTACAGGGGCGAATGCCCGTGGTGTGGGGCCACACCAACCCTATACCACATTAGGGGGGAGTTCACGCTACACAACATAGAACACCACGAGGGAGCAATGGGAGGCACGGCTGTCCAGCTCGGCCCTCGACGACCAGCTCAAGCTCATCCAGAGAGCAGAGAAGATGGCAAGAGCCAGCGGAGCCCTGGACTAGGGGCCCCGACCATTAGAGATGCCCCATTGGGGAAGACAAAACTATCTTTGGATTAAAGTTAATCTATCTATTTGCATTTCGTGCTACTTGCACACACCTGTAGTTTCCAAGTATAGTGATGCGAATTAAGGGAAACAAGGAACGACATTAACGTGAGAATCGCGCAATAATTACACTTTGGGGGGTGTGACTTGAAGGTAAACATTGTCCGGTATTCGAGGTGTTCAAGAGCGTATGCGCGTCACGGCCGCCATAGTGGTGCAGGAAGAAGCACCGACCGCCGTCTCTCTTAGCTATAGTATTTTAAGAGAGTGTGTCAAACTTTGACAATGACAACTTGCACACCGTCGTACGACGCTGTGCAAGTTGTCGGTGATTTCGCAAGCGCGCGACGAATGCGCTTCTCTCTCTTCCCACATCTCCTGCTGTACGTGCATGCTGCCTCGAACGAACGTGCGTATACTGCGCAACAAACGATAGTATTTTTCTGCGCTGTCGCCAGGCATTAGCGTCATAAGGGAGCAGCGCAAAGAACGAGGAGACAAATCAACGATGTCAGCGTCCCTCAAGTAGAGCTTTCTATCACCTCAATGCCTTCGCGCTATAATTGTCTCTGGAAGCACCGCATGTCACCGTGACAAAAACGTATGTCGCGATGCCGGCTGGCTTGATTCACATCGACATATGCTGCTGTATAAATTTTAGTCCACGAGTGCTGCCATATCGATCACCTCGGGGGGAAATATTTACACGAGATTACAGACATTTTAGCACAGAGTTATATATACATAACTATACGTATACAAGCCTATTTAACTCCGTAAATTCATAGAGTTGCCTTAAAACGGCTGACGGAGTTTTGTGGCCGCGGTCTTACAACTAACCAACATAAACCATTTTGAACAGTCTCAGGCTGGCTTTCCTGCAGTGCACACCATTTATCAATATGCAGGCCGGCATAACTGTGAAATATCGATCGTATCGCAGAAAAGCCACATTTATGCTTGAGTGAAAAGCACCTTCGCGATTCCTGCGATCAGGCGTTGTTATAGGAGCCCTCCACCACTGAGGGCCTTTGAGCATATAGACGCTCACAGTGCCTATATATAGTTACAAACTTTTAGCTACCGAGTCACGGAGGCCCGTTTACAAAGCTTGTATGCTCATTATGCTTAGGCACGGCGTTATCTTCTATGCGGCAGCAAATGTGGACGTATATTTAGCCTGCAGAACAAGCGGGGAAACCTAAATTGTTCTGCGGTGAGGCTATAATAGCAGACAGCTTGAAGTGTACTGGGGCAAAGCATGGGAAAACACCCAACGAAGGGAATATTAGACAGTATATATCAAGTTACAGCCCGGGGCATAAAAGGCTTTAAAGATTCGATGGTTTGTTGCAACAAATGGGCGGGTCTGAAGCATCGAGATAAGACGCAAGAGAATGGCAAAAAGTACAAGTGTCACGAGAGGAGAAGAGGACTAAGAAGGAGAGAAGGCAAACTCTGCTTGGTTCATTACACGCACACCTGAATAAAATTGATAGATTAGCTAAGGTGACCACACGGATTGTAAGCACACAAATTACGTCCTCGGAGAAGACAAAGCGAAGTCAAACAAAGGGCAATAGATGGCACACAAGACGTTATGACAGCCGCTGTACACGGAAGAAAAGGAGCCATGCGCGCACGCAATGACAGCTGTGCACAGCAGCCACAGACGCGAGCGGTTGAAAGCAGAAAAAGTAACCATAAAATAAAATTGAAAAAAAAAAAAAGTTCTGGTCTGCAGTAGGCGGCGCTCACTCTCGGTTACCCACTGAGTGAACGACGCCTACAGTATTGGTGGCGTCGTAATTCATTTCGTTCATGTTCGATGTTTGTTAACACGAACCACGAATACTGGGGGACCGCTAAATAGGCGCAATAGAGGAGCGAACATGACGAGCTTGCTGGCACTGGCCACCATCCCGCTTCAAAAGGGACGGGGGCTGATCCATTAAAGCGTATTTTAACGAACGAGTGGCAAACGAACAAAGAACGACGGATAACACATACGGAAAGAAACGAAAGCCGAATCTCCTCGCTCGCTCGCAGCGATAAGCGGTTCTCGAAAAAGTGTCGTGTTTGGCGAAGAAAGACAACGTACGCTTTGAAAGGCATAAACCGGCGATCGAGACTGCAACGACCCACGGGCAGAAACGAGAACTGTATAGAGGGGGTGGGGCTGGCCGAGAGGTCAGTCGGCAGCAAGCGCGCGCCACCTGTCCAATTAGTGGAACACGTCACCTGGACAAGCGCACGCAGATGGTCGCGGTCTTTCTTGGCTCGTGAGCGCAAATCGCAGCCGACGACGGGGCCGGCGCTCTCGCCTATGCCAGCAGCCACGTCGCTCAGTTTAGAAACGAGGACCCACATTTTGGTCACGATCATTATACGTTTCTCTTTTATTCATTCCTCTCGCCCCTCGGCTAGCGAGCCGCCCTTATCGCAGGGATCGATCGCTCTGCTCAACGAATCACTCGGCGCCACCGACGAGCGAGCTTGAATACCGTAACAGATTTGCCATCGGAAACGTGCCCGTTATAAAGTTCGGCCAACGTTCTCGTCAGCTTTCCCAGAACTACGCGTGCAAGCAACGCTGAATACGCGCGAAGAACGGCATGATGATTTTGATGCCCGAACATCATTAGCTACTCTGACGCTTACAGTTTCTAGCCCCCTTGTTGGTACGGCCAAACACCAAGTACACCACACAGCGGTGACTTCACCAGTGGCACCACACTGCGCCGTGGCGGTAAAGGGCCTTAACAAACTACGTGCGTTTTATCATCTATGAGCGAGCGGCCACAGCCCGGCCGCCCTCAGCTCCGAGCTCCTACAGAAGCACTGCATCAAGGAAAAGTTTCCGTTGACGCGTCAGCTTTCGGGACACTCCGCATCGCAAGAGTATAGCAAGAGTTTCGCTATCCGGATGCAGTGCCTAGCAGGCCTAGTGGGACGGCGGCGGCAGCCGCAGGGGCATCGGCAGCAGCGCCTGCGGAGGCAGACGAAGGACCAGCAGCCGGCACACAGTCCGGCGTGGTCCAGTGACGGTAGAGGGGAAAGAGGGCGACGCGGGCTGGAAGGGGAGGGGGGGGGGGAGGCCCCCGCCGCTAACGGCGTCCATAAATCACGGCCTCTCGGTAATCAATTGGGACGGCCACGCCTCGAAGCGTTCCTCCCTCCCCTCCACGTTCCCCCGTTTCTGCCGGAAAGCAACCACGCCTGCTGCTCCTCTTCGGCGAAACGCCGCCGCCATCTTGTTGTTCTTCGAGGAGGGAAAAGAGAGCCCAGAACCGCGTGCGTCGTCGTCGACGGCGACGAGCGGTGTTCGAAGAGGGAGGCGTGCGAGCAGCCGAATTTCAAACGTGGAGTGGGGGTCTCGGTCGCCAAACCACCTCGCTCTGCGGCCCAGCGTTGACCAGATACGTCTAGCGGTCGTGCTTTGTTATTTGTCGGCCACCCTTTTTGCCGGCACTATCACCTGCCCCATTTGCTGTGGTTGGACAGCGACAATACCAATTACATTGCTTCGATTCTACGAGCGTCAAAGTATCCAAGTATACAAGTCAACAAATAGGTCGCGAACCGGGCGCTCCCGCTTGGAGCGTACAGCTCGCTGAACTGTTCCTCTTTTAGAGCAGGCCCTCACAGCTTGTGCCAACAACTTTGAACGAAAAATGCTTCCAAACCGCAATTTCTCTCGTGGCGGTCACACACATGCCGGACGTGAAAAGTATAGCTGAATCATGCTAATGTCGCCGCGTAGGAAGACGCAACAGGCAGACGTCTCTGCAGCTAGAACGAACGACACAGGTGCTGTGTGCCATGCGGTTCTCAAGTTCCTGAAGACTGTGCGTTCACAGGGAGACAACTACAGCGAGGAGCCCGCAGTTATGGACAGAGTAGGTTGTGTCCCTGCATTGCAGTGCAATCAACTCGAAAAGATATTCGCTAAACCGGAAACGTCGACCATTAAAGCTTGCTATCGTGATTCCTGGACAGGCCTTAAAACTCGCAGCCAAGATTATTTACGCATTCGCCGTAAGACCGGTACTTACTTTTCGGCGACCTTCTCGGGGCGCGGCGTCAAAGGAGGACACCATTAAAGATGGCTCTATTTTACGGCCATCTTTGCGGACCTCAGCGCCATGCGAGAAACTATACGTTGTGGAGATTAAACCGTGAAAAGTAAAGCCCTTCTTTTATTTAGCGCTTAGAAAAGAACGGGGCGAGATGACTGCTGCACAAAATCCTGAGTAAGGTGCTTATAATTAGCCGGGATACGGGCAGACCCGACTGGAGGCTACTGCGGTTAATGGCGTACAATACGCTCCACAAGACACGTACGTGCGCAGTTTCTGTAAGTATATCGTGCCATGTGTCGATTAGTCGAACTATTTACTGCATAACAGCAACAGGCTATCCCACAGTACACACTGTCTTCTGCTCAAGCACAAGTTAGCGAGCACACGACGTCGTCTTCGTCCGTTATATAAAGTATTGCATTCAGCACCCTCCGGAATACACGCACAGGTGCCAGCAGTGTCAGAATTTGTGTGGTGCACAAAATCCCGCGTTAGCTGCTATAGGTGCGCAATATCGCATGCAGTGTTTAGCATCCCCGGCTTTCAATAGTATACATTACCACAGGACCAATTGTTCAATCCCTAACGGTTAAATAGTGGGCAAAATTCAGTTATCTATATATGCCGAGGGTGACGCTGAGTATGAGCTGGTAGTCTGGTGCAAAAAAAAAAAAAAAAAAGAACGAAAGAACTCGGGCGGAATCGCGGGTTCTGCGCAAGCACACTTCCGATGAGAAGTGTTAGCTTTGGGTAAGCTAAGCCACTTGTAAGCTAAGTCACCAAGCTGTTTCTAAAGCTCGCGAATAAAAGTGCTTGCTAAGGGAGTGGGACATCTCCTGTGCGAACGAACACGTCTGTCTCGCTCGATGTGGACACCCTGCTCCGTACTCACACACACACACAAACAGTATTTGCGTCGAAAACAGCATTGCAACGAATCGTCACGTTGGACATACTAATTAGTCAAGACGGTCGGCCATTGGGAAAAAGCAGTTACAAAAAGACATACTTCGTGAGTTCAGCCACTGATCTATATTCGGCTGCAGGAATGGAGCCATAAGCTCCATCCCTCCCCCTCCCCCTGTCATGTTACGCTGATAAAGGACAACGCTATAGTTTGACCTCGGCACCATCTGACGGGAGCCGGGCGCATTATCAAGCAAAGATGCCCAGACGGCGCCCCATGCACTGACCTGCGTTTCGGTGAGGCTGAGGGACTGCGCGAGCTGCTTCCTCTCGGCGCCGACGACGTAGTGGTTCTTCTCGAAGGCGTGTTCCAGCTTCAGCAGCTGCGACGGCGAAAAGGCGGTGCGGATCCGCTTGGGCTTCCGGAACGGGTGCAGCAGGAAGCCCGCCGGCTCGGGACCTGGACGGGACAAGGACCGCGCGGTGAACACGCAGGTCTCCACCACTCGACGCCGCTTTCCTTCCGCTCTCGTTATGTATAACCTCGCTCGCTATGCACGTTCTGCTCGAAGTCCCGATAGGTGCCTCTCTATCTTTCAAAAAATGTAAAGGTTGGTACGTAACAAATATGCGCATCTTTAGGAGACGCAGCAACGGGAAGAACAATCACGGATGTTGTTATGTTGACTAAAATTATGCGGCGCTGTTTCGAACCAATGTTATTCCAACAAGCCCCCCAACGTAAGCCCTTGATCGATATTTTAAAAATACCGGTTGTCGTAATCTTACAAGTGCCACTTTTCGTCATATGCCTGTTTCTTTCTTTCTTTCTTTCTCTTCCTTCCTTTTTTTTTTTTGATTAGCCGAGAGCATGGATGGGATCGCAAAATCCGGTTTTATGAAATCTCACTGCCAGACAGGAAGGCTATCATGAGGTCTAGACAGGTACAACAAGCCACGTTCAAGGAATGTCAGTATGTATATCTGCGCATATTTCGATCGTCCCTCACTATATTTCGGCCGCGGAAAAACCTTGGTCCAGTATACAACTGGGTCCGGTATACATTTTCTTTGTTTCAACTCCAGTTTATATAGTTGATGTTCTCCTTTGCAGCAGCGCTTCTTCGAAACAGCCAGCTAATGGCACCGCGCGACTCCATGGGTGCAAAAAGGCGCTACTAATGAGCGATGGCCCCGCAAAAACGCAACGTTGTCATATACATGTGTACGAAATGGGCTTTCCAATTACCGCAAGTCCGCTTTCTGGGCGGTGCTTTTCGGAGTCGTGGGCGGCATGGGAGGTTTCCGCGCAGGTTCTCTGTGTTGTCTGAGTTGTTTGTGTCTAGAAAAGGTCTTCAACCGTGTTGATGCGCTTTGGCACAAATTTAGCGGTAACCCTCCCCCCTCCCTCCTTTTTTTTTTTTGTGCGACGGCTATCCTCGTCACGGATTCTGTTACTAGCGTCATCAGCCAAGGAGGAAAGATTGGGCAACGGTAATAATCGACAATTAAAGGATGCCCACGATGGAGCTTTGGTTGCCACCTCGCAATAGAGACACCAGCAAGGACAACGTACACTTGCAGCAGAATACCGCACGCTTTTGAGCGCAATGACCGTGGAAATGCATTAAACGCATCGGAGACAGATGTCGCTTAGAATCGTCCCAACGCTGGCAAGCGAGACGGGCAAATGTGGCCCGGCGATACACGGGAACCATTACGCAACAAGGCGACGTGTGTAGAACAAAGTTACTCCTTGATTGGTCAATCCAGTACCGATTTCATTCCTGCATGCGCCCTCCCCTTCACACACTCGCTCTCTTTCTTCTATTCGAATTTTGCTTTTACGAGCTCTAGCCGCGAGCACCGCGCAAGATGTACAAAAGGTCTCACGCACGACGGTAAAGTATCGGCATTAGTCGCATTAGAATTCAAAGCACCGGAGTGTTTATTCAGCTGCCGCGAATCATGAATGTCAATAGCAGTGGGACGCAGAAATATTTAATGCCTGCAAGGGTGGGATCGTTCGCGCCATGTGTGCACAGGCGCGAACACTCGAAAGAGAGGCCCCGCCGCGGTACAATGCCGTTCGGCAGAGAAGCACTGCAAAAGGGCGGCGTGAGAACGCGACAGACGTCGCGCGCTGCCCGGGAAGAGAGAGAGGGGGCGCTGCGGGCGACAACGAGAAACATGGGCGGGACGCCGAAGCGCTCCACGCCATCCATCCGAGGCGCGGCTAAAGAAAACGTTGCGAATCGAGGTCCTCGGAGCGCTTTGTAAATAGCCCCAGCTCATCAACGCGCCGCGGCGGTTGGTAACCAGAGCGCCGAATTAGGACTCCATTGACGCCCTATGAAAACTCGCCGCGTACCCCCGCGCCTAGTCCGAACGCCAAAATGCGTCACCACCGTCGTCTGCTTCCATTGTCGTCTGCCCGAGTGTGTATGCC
This sequence comes from Dermacentor silvarum, assembly GCF_013339745.2. Classification (NCBI taxonomy): domain Eukaryota; kingdom Metazoa; phylum Arthropoda; class Arachnida; order Ixodida; family Ixodidae; genus Dermacentor; species Dermacentor silvarum. The sequence continues at coordinate 439,865,055 of NC_051154.1, forward strand.
ATAGTCTGCTACAGATCGCGCCGTCGTCGTCTGCTAAGCCGCTGAAGAAGGGGCGGATATCACCCGCCTCGCACCCCCTCCCAGCGCAGCAGTCGTGCTCATTCTGTGCCAACATCTCTGTTGGACGAAAGGGGGCGGGCTGGCTCTAAGGGTGGGGGGTGTTGTATGGATCTTTTCGGGGGAGTGTCATGTATACATAACAGGGGCCAGCGGGCGACGGGCGCTCACAATGGAGCCCTAACAAACGTATAATTCACACGCCCGCGTCCCCGAACAAACCGCGTGTCGGCAGGGCATCCACAGAACGCTATGTCGCCTCAGCACCAACCCCTCGCCCCCCGTCCAATATCCCCAGTCCATGACGCGCCCCGTCTGACAAGCGCGCCCGAGCGGTAAGAGAGCGCGCCGACGCCGCCGCCGACGACGGCGGGAAAAGACCGAAGCAGAAACATATGTCGCGGATATGCGGCCGCTTTTCAGCGCGCATTAGCCCCGCTTCCATCCAATGCACCCCCCATTCCCTTCCCCCACGAGCTCTCCAATGTGGCACTCTTCCCCCCTCTACCGCCTCACTGGAGAGCGAGCTCATCTACGAAGCGAGCGGGCGCGCGCTACCGACGACTAAATCTCCCGGCGAGTCCCGGCTTCCCATTCAAGCGATTCGAGTATGGCGGCCGTCGCTTTGAACCGGGGTTCATAGCGAGCGTCAATCCTGTCTCTTTTTCTCCGATGCCTGTGTTGGCACCCGTGTTTCTCCCCTCCCATACGACATTACCCCCCCTCCCCCCCCCTTCGACTCTCGGCCCCCTTCATTGCAGACGGTGTGTATCGCCCCTGTGTTCCCCCTCTCTTTTGCTGCTCCGACAAGGGAGACGCGTTCATTTCCGCGACCGACTCCGCTATTGCGCGCATTTAATGTTCCCGATCGAAACCGACCCTCCCCTTCCTAAGCAGGGGTTCCCCCACTTTCCTTTAACCCCGCGCCCGGCGCTTTGATCCCCTTTCGAGCCGCCGATTGGCCCGCCAGCCGGGCTCCCGAGCTCTACGTCGCCGCATCCGGCCAATGGCGTTCGCCGCCATTCATTTCGTCGCCCGATGACGATGGCAACTGGGTCGGGCGGCAGACTTCCCGGCGTTGTGCTCGCCCGGCTCTTATATTATCGTTGGCCGACGTACGCGCGTGTGCTTTCTTCTTCTTTACTTTGTCCGAGCAGCATCGATTCATAGCCACGCTATAAGACAGCCTACCAGCCCTCTTTTCATAAAACGGCTCGGAGAGCCGTGTGCCACATAAAATATCCCCAACCCTAGCACCTCTCCCCCTTCAGACCTTCCGTTTCATATGCTTCCTTATTCACGCTTCTTTGTGCGCTTCTGCGCTAAACAAAGACGCATTGACGAAAAAAAAAAAAAAGTCGTATATAGGAGCAGCGATGCGTACCGTGTTCCCGCGAAAATGATCATGGTCCTTTGTGCGCTAAGTACGCGATCAAACCACTCGATTCCCGTCAAATTCATGCTGAATACCATTTCTGCCGTTGTGCAACGCCGCTCGAGCGTTCGTGTTTCGCTCCCCGCTCCGGACGTTTTGCACCGTCGCCGCCAGGCCTAATCATCGCTCGTTCGAGAAGGAACGCGCCGTCGCTCGCATAACGTCTGTTGTGTGCACCGGTAATCGGTTTAAGCCATCTGCCCGAGCAGAGAAGTATATATGCACACACAACCTGAGGCTAAAAGCGTAAGCCTGCTGTCCAGCGCTCGCTTATGCATGCAGAAAGAACGTCGGTGTCACCAGCTGCTCGCGGTCGGCGTTCAAAATGCGCCTGTGATAGTTAACGGCGTATTGCCCGGTAATTTATTTTCTATTCTTTTCGCGAAACAAACGGAGCAGCTATACCGGTCCAACGAGCGTTCAACAATAGCATTAAACGCTTTTTTTCCGTCAAGAAACTGCGCCGAACTTTGGCATATACTGTAAATAGCCCGAGCTATACTCCTCCATTAGCCAGGTATGCAGCGGCCCTGCTTCAATGACGTCGACTGCAGGTATACTAATCGACACCATTTAACACTGCGAGCTAGTCGCGCATGTCTGGCACTATTGGCGTCCAATACAGTCGAGAGCTGCGACCGACGCAAATGCGGTCTTTACGTGGACTCTTGACGCGACTACGGTGGCGTAACGCGACGAAGACGCGTCATGAGTTCCCGTCAAGGTTGCAGTCACCGCACCATGTGGCGCCACCAACGCCCTAACTCCCGCCTCACTTTTTCGCTGTTAACTTAAAGAGTGTCTGTTCGTTTCAGTCGAAGTATTAGATGACATAACAGATCCCTTCAATTAATTTTGACGTTCCAGCTTCCGATCAAATAACTATCCTTTATTTTATTCGCTCCTATATTTTGCTTGTTTTTTTGTCTCCTCTAATCAAGGAAAGACGGGAGAATGCAGGAATGGAAAGGATAACGAGGCTGGCCGTTCTTCCCCCGCGGGCCTTGGACCCGTTTCAGCGCAGTGTCATCCGCGGCGGACTTTTCGTGAAATGAAGCGGACAAACAAGCCTTTTGTTGATAGTTCCTTCTTCCTGTCTCGCTCTCTTGCTCCACTTGAGACGGCCGTCCGCGGAACACGTCACCCCTCAGTCTCCGGCCATAAATCCGCCTCTGCCACGTATTCCGACGGACCTCGCGCAGGCACTGTATATAACGTCGTGGGCCACGCGGAATCGCGCGCGCGCGCAGAGGCGTTCGCCGCGCGAGATTGATCGGAGTGACAGACCGGGATCATCAGTCTCGCTGAGCGAGCAGGACCCCGCAGCACACTTACACCGCGGCCGAGAAACAAAACAACCACAATGGCTCACGGCGGGGGCAGGTCATTTCTCTCAGCGGGCCGCAATGGCCGACCAAAGCGCAGGGAAAAAAAAAAATAAGAAAACGTGACTATAGTAACAGCGGCATATGGAAGCAAACACGAAGTTTACGAAGACGGCGCGATTGCCTTCCACGCCGCCGCGTATAAAGTTCACCCACGTGTTAAGAACAAGAAAAGAGGACAGCTAGCCGAATGCATATACATATAGGAGCACAAAGAGTGTGGGAAGGTCAATGGAGGTCACCCGGTCACGATTCTCTCACCTTAGCTAATGTTGTATTAACTATTGTTGCAATCCCACCCCTTATATGTAATACCCCCGTGTGGGGTCTTTAAGGAAATAAAGAAAGAAAGAATGTGCCCCTCTAGAGCAGCCATGTGCGCGTTTAGGCGAACCCGATAATGTCGAATCGACACGCTATACGCGTCGGGTCGATCTGGGTGCAGCGCGACTTGCGGTCGGACCCGCTCCCGTCGAAGTTGGAGCAGCTGCTTCTCCGTCGCTTCAGTGTATACGTATACGCACCAAGTATGCTTCAACAAAGCTCTACAAATTGTTCGAAGAACAGACCCTGCCACCGTGAAGACTCCGGGTGTTTATTTTTTCCTTTATATTTCGCTTCACTCCGGCAAGAATAAGGTTAGTGGATTGTGTAGGGGACACAGCAGTCAGTATGCACACGTGTGGTCGATATAGTAGTGCACGCCTGTATGGGCGCGAACAAACAGCGAATAAACAACCGACGCCGAAAGCGATAAAACGTCCGCAGAGGCTGCTCCCCAGATATGGTCATTGTATGGTCAAAAAAAAAAAAAAAGAAAGGTAGAAAAAAAAAATCTTTTCATTACGGAGTTGTGAGTTATGTCCCCCCAGCTTCCTTTCTTTCTTTTTAAACCTCTTTGTCCTTAATTGCGCACTCGTACCTCAAACTTGCGCATCTTGCAGCACCGCCTGTGCGCTCATCGCGGGTATGCAACCATATAATATGTGGAAATGACGCACACACACCCTCTCCCATTTCCTTATTTTTAATTATTTCTCACTGTATCATTTTGTTTCTTCTGCCGTATACATTCTCCGCTGTATACAGAATGGGACGCACCCGGGAAAGACTGCACAGAGGCTCCTTCGCGATATTTTCGGGGGAGTTTGCTTCCGTTCTTGTAGATATTTCCTCGTTTTGCCCCAATTCGACCCCCGCACGTAATACAGAGCGCGCACACGCCATCGTCCCTCAAAGGCACGACCTTGCGCGGCACTCCGCGGCGCATGCGCGTACGTGTCCGGCACTTTCTCGAAAACAACACGTGACACCGCTATACACTGCGTGGCACCTGTTTGTCCCGATATGGCCGCGATGTATATAGATTTAAGCCAACGGCGTGACCCTCGGCTTAAAGGGGCTCCCAAGTTGACAGCTGGTCGAGCTGACGTTTATAGACGGAGTGAAGGCTCTCCTCCGTCTTGACGGATAAAGACGTCGCGGAGCGATACACTCTTTCACAAATAACAATATATGTTACTTTACATCTTGGCGATAGGAAACGTAGCGCCTGTCATCCGAGTCGGGGTCGATTCAATGCCGCAAAGCCCGCACGATGCTGCGCATCGCCGCCCGTCTTACTTTCGCGTCACGCACATGGAGTTCGCGATGCAGGAAAAAAAAAAAAAAGCTAACAAACAAAAAAACTGTTAAACGTATTATTAAACTTTGCTCGGACGTTGCACGAAAAGCGGGAACCACCGATGGAACGTGCCGCTGTTTTTTCTATGCACTATCGCGTAATCGACGTTCATATCATTGGAATTGAGACCAAGGGATACATTTCTGCCAGGTGCTGACATCACGCGTTGGTATTTATCCGCGTATTTGAGGTCCGAATCACACCAAAGCACGAACGCCGCTGCCGGTTTTATCGTGATGCCGGACCCGTAACTACAACTGCAAACTTCCTCGTGGGAGTCTGGCCATTCAACATGGACGTGAACGCACATTCGCGTCAGAATAATTTTTACCAGAACGTTGAGCAAGCTTTAGCTCGGGGCTAATTAGATCCGATTTCCCTATCCAATCTACAACGCAGAAATTATGCTTTTATGTAACAACCGCCGAACCGATCCGAATGAAATCAGTTGCATTTGAGAGACAACGTTAAATTACAGTAACTCCAGGAAGAACAATTTTGATTAATATGGGGGTTATAGAATATTTTTTACAAAAACTGGCAATAATTGAGACATTTAAAAAATATAGTAACAAGCTGGATGTTCACGAATCTGTCGCTCTGCACCATTAACACATATCGTAGTTATGTAAACTGCACCTGTTAGTAAATCTAAAGTGGACAAATTTGATTTGTGAATTTAGAGCTTACGTGAAGCAGTTGCAATATTGCCGAGGGTTTTGCAAAAGTCGCTCTCACAAACTAAACATTTGAGAGCAGTGCATAGTACTTGAAATTTGTCCGCTTTAGATGTGTTATCTGGTGCACTTTAGAAAAGCGTGATATTGTTTTTTTTTTTTTTTTTCACTGTCACTGAGTTACATGGTTTTGTACTTTTGCAATTTGCGAGATTAAAAAACATAAGCTGGTGGCACAAATTGGCAATCAATTCATCATAGTTACTAGAGTTAAACATTTTCTTTCAAATGAAACAATCCACACCAAAATTAGTCCAGCCACTGCCGAGAAAATCGGTTTCCCCGTTCATATATATGTATTTCGATAGGGACCCCCCGTTGTTCTACATTTCGCCGATGGACGTCACGCAATGGAAATTCGGACAAATTTAGAAGAGCAGACAATACGGGCGAATGCCCTCGAATAATGTGCCGAGAAATTATCACTGACGTAACTCATAACTTTTGTGTTCTATACATAACGTTTAGTATTCTAAAGAGACACAACAGACGTTTTACGTCGAAGCCGATAAACCGGTGGAGAGTATTTGCCGGGTATTTTAAGCTCTGGAATTACTATCGTAATTACAGAGCTTAAATTTCAGCGCCATATTTAAACCGGCCACATTAAATGTTAGCTTCAAGACACAAAGAAAGAAAAAATAACGAAAAAAGAAAAGGTAGAGACATGTCGACAGATGCACGAGATCTTGACATATATATGTAATAAAAAAAAGAAGAAAAAATCCACAGACGCAGATGTCGACATGATGTTTAGTCGCATATCTCCGTTAAGCAAATGCGCCGCGTTTACGTAATGCGCCGCTGTTCTGCTCGCTGACTTGCGTCACAATATGGCGCGACGACGTGAAACAATTATTCGGCAGCAATCGACTGGCGAACGGTCGCGCGTGTAATCCGCAGGCTTTCCAGTCGCACGACGCTTAAAACAACGACAAAGATAAACACTAAATCAATTCGCGCTGATAGATCGTTTTTCAAAACGCTATTTGTACTTCTCGCGAAAAAAAAAAAAAAAAAACTGATTACTAGCGCGAAAAATGAAAGGCGCAAGCTTCCCTCAGGGTTCCATTATCATCGCCTATATTATTATTATTATCATTGCCACCGTCATCGCGTGCGGAGCGTCCTCATCATCACGCTGCTTGCTTAATTAAACGGGCATTTTGCATACTTAATTAGCGGCAAATGGGATCGCGCGAAGAACTGCGACCACATATACACGTTGCCCGAAACACACGTGACATGATATATATACGATCGCACTTTCGCAACAGGCAAAGCCCGGAGCTCTTAGAATAAGGACGGTGTGCGCGATGAACACGGTAATGTATAGGCCTTATGTTTGACCCTTTGTCGTCTAGAGCGGCGCTTTCGACCAGTGGCCTATACCACTGGACAACACAAAGGAACGCTTTGTGTTGTCTGCGCGGACAATTGAGAAGGGGCACTTTGTGCAAACCACCTTCTAAGTGGACATGTCCCGCACCGGAAAACAATCTCCGCGCGGATTCTCCCGCTGTATACACGGCGACGCGTAATAGCGCTGTGGAATTGCAGGCGTGTGCATTGAAAACAGCAGGTGTTGTAACAGGACGATCCCAACAATCTCACATGCTTCTCTCATACATGCATGCCCAGGTGCAGAGTTTTGGAACATAAAGCCCCATCGCATATTACTACAATTTCAAAAGATTGTGCGGCATCCCCATGTTTGTCCCCTTTCTTCGTTTAACTCCTTGGCATTTCATTGTCCTCTATATGCGGCGTCGCACTGGGTACTGAGCAACGTTGGTACTGGGTACTGGGCGTCGTTGAATGTGGAAGTCAGTGACGGTGGGTCTCTTTGGGAGGCCTAAGCAGGGGCGGCTTGACAAATCGATAAAGAAAAGAAAGGAAAAGAAAAAGAAGAAAAGAAGGAGCAGGAAAAACGCAGCATGAATTGACCGGGGCAACAAGACGGACGTCGCATCAAGTATACCTTGGCAAAGATGTAGGCAGATGAAAATGTTAGGGCTGAGAGTGTGATTTTGCAGAGCACCTTAAAATTCGAGCTTCGCGTTGTGCATGGGCTGCATCTCCGCTTTTCACCAGTGACTGAATAAGCACCTGAAGAAGTGTCATCAGACTGACGTCTTTACTTGTTTTAAGCACCAAGGACAACGACAGTGGTCCTATACTGCTTGGAAGTAGTGCTCGGCATATATGCGCGCCAAATACGCGTGCGCAGCCGCTGGCACCCTCCAGTGTATGCGCACACGCGGCACAAAAATGCGCAGGCTGCAGTATATGGCAGCGCCGGGAACAAAAAAAAAATAAAAATAAAAAAAAACGGCCTGCATTTATTACGCGAACGCGGTGTCCTCCTCCTCGACAAAGCACAACAGTGAAGTAATCCGGTTGCCGGTCTGAAGAGGGCGCCTGAAGATGCTATAGCTTCGCGGTGGCTTCATCCGGCTATCGGCTACAAGGTGCGAGCACAAAGCGGATCACGCACGTGCAGAGCATGGGCTCTTTCTTTGTCCGCATCCTCCTCAGTATGCCCAGATTGGCCGCCGGATGGATCAACGTGTACCCCTTTAGGCGTGTACCCCTCCTACGAGACGTGGTTGCTCCTTCAACGACACGTCTTATACACGTGCGCACGTTAGTTCGCCGTTTTTCGGATCTCGCGCCTGACGCAGCGGAGGGTTATAGTTCACGGGGCAGATGGTGGACAACGCTAAGGGTAGGCGCTCCATGAGGTACAAGTTGTCCATCTATATGCTCAGCGCTGCGGCTGCGAAAGCTGCCAACGTACTCATTCGAATGGATTGGAGTCAGGACACCGGTGCCTGGATCCCAGCAGAGCTCCCAAGGAGGGCGACTCGTTGGGTTAGGAGATTGTTCACGCGACGCGAAACTGGACCACCCCAAGCCACCACACTCGGCTCGTCCGAACCTCCGTGCGATTTGAATGCACTGCAGCGCCATTAGTACAGTATGCGGCAAGGTTCGTATGATGCAACTGGTTTCATCATCCGCGACAGTTGAACGCTGCTACAACAATGGTAAACGCTGGGCCTTGAACAAAGTGTGGCATCGAGGGGGATCGCCAGAAGAAAGTACTGCAGTCTACGTACGCTGCCGGAGTTATACAGAACCGCGGTCGTCACAGAGCGCGATTCGCCTCTTAACACGCGCATATATGGACCGGACGACGTCACCCGTGACGTCTGCTCGCCCTCAGCTTCGCTCACGGCCTCGACGATCCCTATACTGCGGTTCGCTCGGCCGCGCAAACGACCAAGACGACTGCAGCGAACGGCGCAGCAGTGTACAGCTTCAACCCGACGTGTTTCCAAAGATAACGACAATGGCCAGCCCCTCAGAGCCAACGGGATCCTTCTCCGGAAACGCCGGGGTTGCCCCCAATTACCGGGCCGAGAATCCGCGCCGACGGCGTCTGTGTATACACAAAGCCACGCGCGCTTGCTTTTTACACGCTCGGTATACACGCACATCGCGACCGGCGAGCGCAGTGTGAGGCGCTTTCTCGGTGCCGGCTGCGTGCTGTGGTGTGCGACTCGCCGGAAAAAGAAAACACACGCCGCTCGGAGACGTTGGTTGTGGTGTGCTACTGCAAACGGCGGCTCGCTTGGCCTGCGCCGAACACTGGGCGCGCCTTCTTCGAGCGGAAACCTCGCGTTTGGCCGCTGCTGGAGTCGCTATTGACGGGCGGATATGCCTCTACGCGACTCGACCGTCTTCGCGAAGGTTGCCACGGCGGGATGCAAAGCTATAGGAAAGCCGTGACAACGTCATCAATTTTTAGAGACAGCTGTCTATTTTACTCGGACCGTGAGTCGATCGATCTCGCCTGCGAACACGTTTCACTTCTTTTTCTTTCCTTTTTTTCAAAACACGCTTCCCGCCATCAACGTAATCTTATTTATTCGTTTATCATGTCATTATGGGCACGGGCGAAGACACTGAGACGACATACTGTCATCAATCAGATTTTCCTATACGTCTATAATGAACAGTCTTCCTATTGCTTTTAGTTAAATAATCGCCATCTTTGGTATTGCTGCTGATCAACGACTGAAACATACGTAGGCGCCTGACGCGTCTTCATAGTAGTCGCAACTGCGTCTTCCATAGACATGGCGCTCTTGGCTTTGCAAGCAGCTGCGAGCTCAAGCTGGGTCTGAGTCCACTGCCGAATACGTGTACTAGAAGGTAGAGTGTCGTTCTCTGAATAGGCCCCGGGTTTAGGGGACTCAATCAGTGCTGTGGAACTTTCATGTTTTTGCTTTCCTCTTTTTTTCCGTCAGGATGGTGTTCCACGAAGAACGTTCGCGAGAATGTTCGAGTACTTGGCTGATAATGAGATTTATCCTTACCTTAGCACACGCCTATTGACGGGCAATGTGTTAGTACGGGGAGTGGTGTTTAACAACAGGTGTTGCATGCACTTAAAAAATGGCTACTGTACGCCTCTTCCCCCTTTACTGATGACAACTCGCGGCTTCTCCCATAACGTGTAACCAACGCAACTGCTGGGTGGATATAACTGTAAGAGTTGTTAAATAATACTGCGGGAGAATAACACAACACTGTCATCATCATCATAATCATCGTCACTTTTCGTCGCGTCGTTTTTCCCTAACGCATCTCTAATAACCGTGTTCTTACAGCAACCACTCCAGAATATGCCACACATGCTACGTCTGCATCGAACCCGACTATAAGTCCCAGCAAGTATAAGCTTTTCAGACTGAAATCGGCCGTCGAGTTGACTGAAACGCTAGCGCGTCGGGCCGAGAGGACGTAGGGGCGAGTTGAGTCAGCCCGACCCCGAGGGGTGGGTAGACTCGCTCGACCCGCTTGGCAAAATGCATGTATACCCGCGGTCAGGTCGGTCTGGGTCAGCGCGAGTTCTGACTGCGGGTCCGCTCGCGTCGACTTCGCGGAGACGAAGCACCTGGGAAGAGTGTCGGCCTATTTGAACGATGCGAATGCTTGGTCCCTGTAATCGACGTTTCGGCGACTCCACGGTTAGGTAAACGGAGTGCGGTCAACGAAGAGCCGGCCTCAAAGGCGGGGACGGGAAAACCGCAGCGCTGCGACGAGCAAGTAGATGGGGGAGGGGGACCCGGGCTTCCCAGCTTTCGCAGACGCGTGCAAAGAAGCAGCAACGACCACAGAGACACACACGCACAAACCCAGGACGGAAAAAAAAAAACCAAAGTGAAGCAGCGGCTGTGACGGGCAACCGCAAAGCCGTCAGTCGTGGAGGGTCTCTCTGGCGCGCGCGCCGTCCGTCGGGCCAATTAGCGGCCGCCCGCTGCGACTGAGCCGCGGCTGCTGCCGCCAAGGAAAGAGAGAAGGTGGAAGAAATGAAGCAAAAAAAAAAAAAAGAGAAGAAGAAGAGCCCCGGAGGCACAAGTCTGAGTGACTGCAATGCGCGCGACCGCCGCGGAAACACCTGCTAATGAGACGGCGCCTTCAAGCGCAACGCGGGCCTGCAGCGCGAACGCCGGCGCGACGTCGTCGGTGCACCTCTCTCGTCACAGCGGCGGAGGCGGCCAGACTCTTGCCTCGTCAACGGACGACGCGACGCATCACCGTCCGCGCTGGTGGTAGCAGCTGCTGCTGCCGATACACGGAGAGCGGAGGTCCTTGTCAGCTATGGAGACACGGATGATATATATATTACAGACTGCAGCCCACACTCCCGGAATGACAAGAACTGATACAAATGGTGTGATTTTTGGAGTGATTGCGGCGTGTGACCATGTGACAAGATGGTCACATCTACTGTTAATTCTCCTTACTATATAGGGTAACGGCTGCGTGCTGATACATAAGCAGATTCGAAAGCCTGCGGATATAGTGCTCTCGTCGTGCACGATCGATGGCAGCATCGATGTCTTCAAACTTGAATTATTAGTCGAACGTACAGTACTCTGCGCTATAATTTGATTGAACTATAGATAGATGGAGAGACAAAAAAAATCCGTTCGTGTTTCCAAACCAGCGTAACGCCACATCAGCAAGATAATAATGCTCATGCAACTCTCAGCGTTTCGCGACAGGAGAACCAGGAGGCACCATACAGGTGCAAACACGGACTGACAATTTAGGGTGTCGGAGCATACCGTTCTACCATTGCCCTATCCGCTTGCTCCGACTGCACAGTCACGGTAAATCACGCGCAGTCAGCAGCAGGAAGGGCGTAACGGTTACATAACGGTAATACCGTTGCTAAAATACTCCAACAGCGAGGCTCGCAGCACCAGTTACGTCGCGTAGTGGTGTGCTGACATGCAGCTTTAGTCGAACAACACTTTCCCGTCATTTCCAGCGCGCGCGTGTGTGTGGTTCTCAATTCGCGATAATATTCCACGATGCTGTCAGCACGCCACGCGCTTTCTTCTGGCCCCAACTGTAACCACAAAAGAAAAGAATCTGACCGCATTCGGACAAGCATGCCAAAATCCTTACCCATACCATGCATGGTCACATAACGGGACTCGCAATAAGATAAATATTTCGCTCCAGCGACATATCCTCGCCGCTAGCGGTTGGGGCCCGTCCCAAGTCGGAGTCTCAGCTTTCCATTATCCCTTCCTCTCTGTTATCGCCGTTCAAATTGGGAAGCGACGCAATTGTCGAGCGCAACAGGCGGCGGCGCCACGAGACGCTAACGCGGAAAAAAAAAAAAAAAAGAAACAGACACGCGAGCGTCGCCATTACACCGTTTAAGGTGCTAAAAAGGCAGACATCGAGCGGCACGGCGCGGTCATGCAGGTCACGCGCGCATGCGTGCATCCGACGCGAGCAGAGCGCGCACTCTCCTCTCTCGGAACGCGCCATTATGCGCGTCCGGTCAGCCGCATGCAGCGCTGTCCGCGCGCCGAGCCCCGCTGGCCTTTTGTCATTAATGAATTCGAAACGAAGCGGGGGAGGTGAGCGTTCGGCCAGGGACGGGCGGTGGAGGGAGGGGGGGGGGGGGGGGGGCTGAACCGGCCAGCTTCCGGACTTATAGGCTCTCGCCAATTAGCGCCCGCATAATGGGCGCGCGGACAATCGCGCGCAATGCGGCCTCTGCCTCGAGAGGAGAGAACGACTAATTGGAGGCGGAAAGGGTACGGGTGCGAGGGAGGAGAGAGAAAAAAAGAAAGATGAGAGAACAGAAACGGTACACAGCTATAGGCGCAATCGCGTCCCGGCGCGTGTTAGTGAGTACGTGCGTGTGTGTGTGGTGCGCGCTCTCGCGCTTAACTTTGGCCGCTGCGGCCACTAATTAGCGGAGCTCACGTATGCGGACCTGGGTCCCCCCTGAGCGCTCCGCTGCTCTCGGGGCATATCGCTCTTCGGCGGCGCGTCGACGGTGACATTAGGACCGTTTAAAGCGCGCCCCACAACGACCGGACGCTAAGGGCCTCCTGCGCGCCGCCGATACATATCGCTGCTGCGTACGTACGTGCGCGTGGGGGAGGACGCCGAACGAGGGTGGACGGAGGAAGCGCTTTGTGACGAGTGCGCGGCGTGCCACTCCTCCGCCCCCACAACCGGGACGACGGCGCGGTCGCTTGATGGTCGGGAGACAATCGGGCCCTCATTTGAATGTAATTGCGGGCATAAAAGTGACGAGCCGCTCTTTCCATTCACTCGGCTGTATCGCTTCTTCTTTTTTTTCGTTTTCGGTCGCTTCCTTTCTTCTCCGTGGCCCAAGTGGCCAAGAGGGTGGACGGTTTGTCGGGCCCGATGGAGCTGGCAGTCTCGCAACGCGCGTGATCTTGAGCACACGGCGGATAAAAAACAATAACGCAAATGGATACACCGATGCAGCTGGCCTTTCTCCGCGCGGCGCGTAACGAGGGCGATGCGATTTGATTTCGCCCGCCCTTTCGCGTCCTGCGCGCGACGCTGTCCACTGGGCCGCCTCAGCTAACCGGCGGAGGCGAGCGCAGGGCTCTCCAACGCACGCGGGCTGTTAGATTGCGTGCAGTACATTCAACGGGGCTTCAGAGCGCGCAGGTATAACGCTCGCGTTTGGTATTACGCAACGCGGGTATACGTGTAGTTATAGGTTAGGCCAAAGGCCGCGCCCTGAGCGGAGTGGCGTGTTCGCATTTGCAGTGGCGTGACGCGCTTATGAAATGCAGAGGAAACGCGGCGCAGAGCCGACTGCGTTAGAAAACGAGACCGGCGCGAATCCGGTAAGTTTTTCTGTCGGCCGTCCAAGTGCCGCACGACAAGTGAGCAGCTGCGTAAATGGACCTACTTTTACCGCGAATGCGTATTATTCGTTTTGCGCGTGTGTGTCAGGAAAAGACTATTATTTCCAGTTGTGAGAGCCACTCTTTAGTGACCCAAGAGTTATCCCATCTCAGAGTTACCCCAGAGTCACCCCGGGTATCTTACTGCAGAAAGACGTGTAGAGTTGTATGTAGAATGAGTTCAAACAGCTTGAAAGAATAGAATAGCTCCTTTGGACAGTGGAGGTAAGCAGAATTCGAATAGGGCAGCGCCGAACAAACTACTAGTGCAAACGGTCATTCTGTTTTAATTCAGTTGGCTTGCTTGCGAGTTATTTTTTTTCCCCTTCCAGATCGAGCTGAGCGTTGCAAGTTAAGGCTTTCACTCTTCGCTGTCTAGTCCAGATAAGCTAGTTAGCGACTTTTGGTGGTCTGTCGCTGTCGACATGGTCTGTCGACATGGCCGCAGCACCACGAGAGGTTCGCTTGGCCGCACAGCATGCGTGTCCTCCGCAGTGAGGGAATGTCCCCCGCCTAATATCTGAAACCCTGCCACGAGGCTTCGGTCGCACGGCTGCGATACCTAAACGTCACAAGGGAGTGAAAACCTCTTGCAGCGAATGCTCTTTTTTTTTTTTTTTCAACTCATCAGTGTTTTAGCATGACTTCCGCGAGAGCGATACCTGAAACGCGAGAAGCCTGCGGTAGCCTGGTGAAAGCTCGCATTAGGTTATGGGCGTCGTGTCTGCTTGGCTCCGACTGACAGCAGTTACTTGAAATAGTATTTTCAGGACCACTGATATTCTGATGAAAATTTCTAAGAAGTATTGTCGGCAAGTATCGCAGGTAGTAAGATTAAAGAGGCGTTGCTCCATACCTGCCAGCCTGCTGGCGCGAATTGTTATATCGGTGCTAGTGCCGCTAGGTGCGGGAATATGGACGTTTGATCTTCCAGCTTTAAATCGACGGCAGTAGCCGGTACAGTTTTCTTTTAGGATGCACGCACGGTCCTGCAACTCCGCAGTCCCCTCTGCGTCAAGCTGCCGATCGCCAGCGAAATGGACAGCGCCTCAAGATAAAGAAAGCTCTGCGGCCCTGCCGATCGCTCGGTGGATGGTGTGGCAAAAAGCACGCCACATTGAGCCCGGCACGCCCGATCCAAGCGATCGCGCGCAACAGGCCCGTGCGGCGCATCTCTTCCACCAGACCGCAAAGAACCGTAACTACGAAACGTCATCCGCGGCTCCGAGTGACAGCCTGGGGACGCAATTAGCGCGCGTCTCACCGCCACCGACGCCGAAGACGACGGCTGCCCACACGTTCTGCGTCGTCGTGGAAAGGAGGACGACGCGCGAAGTCCCCGAAGGTCGCTCAGCGCTGTACGCCGCCCGCTCTCTCTCCTCCGTGAGAGAGAAAGGGGGCGAACGCACTTGGCGTCGTCACCGCCAGAAGGCGCCCGCCGCTAATGAGGCCGCTCAACGGCGTGTAACGAGCGGCCTTCTGTGCTTCTGCCGTCCGGCAGCGAGCTCTCACAACAAGCGGCGAGTGGGGGATTCAAGCACGTGGTGTCCGTCAGCCGAGCGTATGGCGGCGGAGATGCGACGACGCTTGACCGAAACTCGCGAACGCAGGCAAGCGTTCCCCCCCCCATAGGCAGGCAGCAGCTCGTCTCTCGAATGATGAGACCGGCTGCCGCCGGTGTGGCTGTTGAATCAGTCCCGCAAGACGGCCGAGGCCACGAAAAGGTCGGCGCTGATTGACAGCTCCAGTTACGCGTTGCTGCATCTCTTCCTTTGTCTGCGCGTACCCGGCTGGATGGACGCGGGCCGCGCCTTCTTTGCAGACGCTCCTCGCAGCGTTGACAATCGGGAGGCAACCAACGCCACCCCCCCCCCTCCGTTGCTCTTCGAACCTCCCCGCTTATAGGCCAGTGCCGAGTTGGAGCCATTAATGGCTTCGATGCGTGTCGAGCCCGGGCGGTAGTAAATAAGAAAGTTGCGGCCGGCAACTGGCAGCCGCCCCGACTCCGTGGGGGACGCGCGCGCGCACACACACACGTATCTCCCGTCACCCGTCCTCCTATATCTGCACGATGTTAGCGTTCTTCATTACGAGGGGAACCCTTGCTGCTGCGCAGATACCATGTCACAATCGCCGCTGACGACGAGCGGGTGCCACCTGTGATGGCAGCAAATGTCTCCCCCGCCCCCTCTACCCATCTGTACTCCACGGTGCCCGTGCCGTCCCCCTAATCACAACTGCGGCGCCTATGGCCCACTCTTTAGCAAACTTTACTGATTTGTCGGCAACTTATGTTCGTTGTCAGCCCCTTTTCTGGTGACCAGCAGCATCCGCGACTATCGTCTTCCGCCTTATAAGTACGCAGGTAGACACCCTAGGGTGGCCACAGTGTCCATCAGGACTATAAGTATCTAGTGCTTCGAAAGAAGTGGATACCCCAACCGCATGTTACCATGTACTTTTCAGACTATTCTATGCACCGTGCGTATAAGCTGACACGATATCGTCCTCCAATCGCTATTTAACGGCGGCTGTCGCCCATGCATAGGCGCCTTAGTCAATCGTCGAAACGCTGGCACCGGACCAGCGGCCGTTTCTTAATGCGTGCCGTCCCCTAACGTTTCCATCTTCATTGTTCCGCTAATTAGCGAACGCCGCCATCTGTATGGTTTTCCTTTACTTGACCCGAGTTAGCTACAAAACATAGTATATAGGGAGCAATGACAGTCAACTGCACTTGAATGCGTGTCATTAGAAGCGTCCGAGCGATCATTCAAGATTACGAATGCGAATCAAGTATACACGTTGATATTTACTATTCGTATGCAATGCTAGAAATTCGATATTTAGCATTTCCGTACGTTTGCTTGCGGCTCGTGATTATAGGGGATAACTATGGCTGACAGAGCATATATATATATATATATATATATATATATATATATATACCTGCGCTGATTTCTCTCGTGCTGAAATGACCCCAAAATGACAGAGTTGTTTCCTTTCGTAGTTTCTCTTCTATTAGATAAGTACACTTAGCATTCTTCAACTATGTTCTCATAAAAAAAAAAAAACAACGCTGTTAAGCAGCCAAATTAACAAAGCTTTCAGTTCGTGCGTAACACACGTCTGCCACTGGCCGACCGCCTTCGCTAATATGTCCAATAACACTATTGGTAAGCATCGATCGAACAGGTCTGGCGTATGAACTTCCTTGGGATTACGGGCCCAGACATCGTGCAATCGTAAACGGAATTCACTAACGGCGTCAGGCTTGACAGTATGGTCGAGAGTGGTAGCGGGAGCTGAAATGTTTCGCCTCACCAATCACCACCGTTCATTCATTTCACAATTGAACGTTGTGCAGAAGACGACCACACGTTGCGCTTGTTGCCAATAGTTACAATCGATAATAAATAAATAAATAAATAAATAAATAAATAAATAAATAAATAAATAAATAAATAAATAAATAAATAAATAAATAAATAAATAAATAAATAGTGGTTGAGCGGGAAGGATCAAGTAAATTCATTATATACATAATACTGCCTTCATTGAATATACACAGCACTGCGCAGTTTCAATCAAGTGAGTATTCCCGTAGCCACTGAGGATGACATACAGACTTATGACCAACGCTAAGTCTATGTGTCGGGAATAGTACACAGTATATATTATGTATGTCCCGTTCACAAGACATTTCGCAAAACAAGAACGAGCGCCATGAAGTCTCTTTTTTTGTGTGTGTGTGTGTGTGTCAGACCAGTGGGCAGGGTAGCATACCGTACATCGCTATGCTTTCGAGGCGTAACTCGAAAGTTGCAACCCATACCAGCCACTTTAAGGTGAAACTGTAGACAACTCGCTCTTCGCACACGGCTATAATCGGGGAGCGACAGTCAGTCGCGTATACACGACATAAAGGCGAAAATATTTGTCGTTTACGTTGTCATCACTGCGTGCTTTAATATGACACCACGCGAAGGTTCGCGTCGTTGTCTAATTTATACGAGAGCGCGTTACTGCGTCGCGTATACAGCCAAAACAAAGCCAATAATTATAGGAACTTATCCCAGGTATACACAGAATTAGGCGCGGTCGTTTTAAAGAAGACACTGGCGCGAATCCGTACGCGTACTTCTTCGCGATTGCCCTTTGTCTCGTATACGCGCACAATTACACGCTTTCGTCAAGAAAAAAACACACCCTATTTCTGCGCGACACAGCTAATTGATTGATCGAAGCCTTTCGGTTCCCCTGCGTGCGCACCTGCCTCAGTCTGTCACAAGCTATAAGCAGGACGCAAAAATTGAAACGGCAGACAGACAACTGCACGAAGCACCCAACACAAGCATGCAGCTTGCCGCCACTCGCATGCAGAGTTTAGTTTTTTTTTTTTTTTTCTGTCTCTCTCTCTCTCTCTCTCATCAGGACGCGTATTACAGGTGCGGCCCCGTCGGGAGCGGAACGGGGGCAGTCCGTTTCAAAGCGCGTTTTTTTCTTTTTTTTTTCTTTTTTTTTTCTTTTTTTTCTTTTTCTTTCTTTCTTTTTTTTTTTTTTTTTGGCTGAGTACGGCGCGCTGAATTGCGGCTAAAGCCAGCTGCCTGCCTGCGTACTCCAGTCGTCAGCTGCGTCGCGCGGCCTGCGCGTGTGTCTCTATTAAGAGCAAATGGCTGTTACGAACTGTGTTCTCCGCGACAAGTTCCTTTATATTTATTTTTATCGTCCTCATATCAAACATTGTCCGCTCTTATATATGTGTACGCATATATGCATGTAATGCACCATCGTATTTTACCCCTTGCGCTGCTTTCTGCAGTTTAAAACACTAATTCAAGCTTGGTTGACATTAAAGTGTTCGGCCGATATATTGTACTATATACAATGCTTTCACATTCTTGACGCTGGCTTTGGGCGCCGTTAAATGGATACTAAATGGGAACATTAGCTTAAAATGTGCTAGTTAAGTGCGTTTATGCAACAGCAAACAGGTCACTCTCAATTACCGTGAGGGAAGCCTGTCACAAAGGACTCAAGAACGAAATATGGGTGACGACGCTATACCCTGAAGTTCGCGCCTCGTCCCCGAGTGACGTCATTGGCTTCGACAGCGTCTCTGCGGATCTAGTTAACTTTAAGGGATCCAGTGGAGACTCAACGTATGGAGTTTTGGAGAACTTTTCCTGCGTATCAAATGGCATTAAATGCATAATAATAGTTCGAAATTTTTAAGGCGAGCAAATAGATTCTGAAAACACTAGGACAGGGCACGAATCTGTTGAGTTGTCGAGAAAGTCCCCTTAAGATCGTCTTCTGGAAAGTTTTAACCCAACGTTACCATTTGCTGCCTTGTCATGAGCAACTTGGGCATGCGTGCGCACGAGGCAGACATCTTGCAGGAGCAGTAACGGAAAACGGTATACTAAAGAGTATGCTAAAACGGCCTCTATACTGAGCGTCCTCGGACGGCGTCGTTGCGTGCGCCACAATATGAAGGTGCATATGACGACAACAGTCAATCAACGAAACAAAACCTGCAGCCTGCATTCACAAAGCTTTCGATATGCCGTAGCCGGTCGTAGTAAGAGACTCTGGCCATGTAGGTGCAAACATACAGGACCAGCAAATGCGACCGTCTACACATTTCTGTTCAAGGAGAAGGACCCCGGCGTCGTTCGAAAGTATTCACGAGCGTTTTGGACGCGTAGCTTTGAAACTTTCAGGTTGCCCATTACACATATACAACTTCTCAGTTGACACGCAGACAGCGTTGGCACCTTCCAAGTATAGTGCGAGGAATAATTCAGCAGTTACAAAATTGCGCGTTATAACGTGTCTACTTCCGTACGAACAGCTAGCTCGCCAAAAAAATGAGTGCGAATCGGCAAAGCCGCCGCTTCCCATATATATATGAGAAGCGGTGTCTTCCACGACGGACTGCGAAGACGTGTACATTGGAGCCCACATGCCTGTATACATGGGTGCGCGAGAGAGAGGCACGCATGGCGAGAGATTTCCGTTTCGCGGTGGCTGACGATGACGGATGGGGAGAGGCGACGAAGACGTGATTGCATCAGAACGTGGCGCAGTTGCCCCCCGCACCACCAGATATATAGGGCACCTCGAATCTGGCCCCAGTTATAACAGACAAACACAACAAAACGAAAAAAAAAATGTGCAGCGCTTTTCCTTCGTGGCTTTGTTATGGCCACACGTGTTGAAAATGTGGTTGGAAAAAAAAAAAAAGTACAAAACGCGATTTTTTACTGAAGCGTGATGAACCGGTTTAAACCCGCTAGCTCGAACCGTTGTTTTTCATTTCGCATTTGAACCCGAACCGAACCGACACGCGCGCGTGCGTGTCATCGTGCATGTGTGTGTGCGTCGTTTACACGTATTACTGGCGTTACTGACTCTCGACTTTGTGTACAGCCATTGCACTTCGTGCTTCTCCAGCGAGCCATGTTGAACAAAGTATAGAAACCCGCAATTCTTGTTTACTGAGACAGGAGCATGAGCGTTTAACGATCGTGTTCGGCGCTCTGCTCCGCCACATAAAAAGCGGCGATCTCAAAAAAAAAAAAAAAAAAAAAAAAAAAAAAGAACAAGCGAACGTTAGAGACAGGAAGAAAGAAAACAAAAGGCGAAGAAAGAGCAAAGTGTTTTTCCCGCGCGATGAGCATCAGCAAGAATGATGCTGCGTTGTTGTTGCGTAAGCGGCCGTAAATAACGTTTCCAATGCAACGCGACCTGCCTTTATCCCCGCTAATGGATTTAAAGACCTTTCTTTCCCTTCCTCTCGCGCTTCTCCTTCCAATTGACGCGTCGGGCTTCGAGGCGAATTAAGTTCGATTGTAACACGTTCCGAGGCCTATAGCTAAACGAAACGACAAACAAACTATACAGAGGCACTCCAGCAGTATAAAGCCCATTGTGACACCTGAGTGTATACTTACACTAAAAAGGCGCAGCGAAAGCGACCGCGCCAAGGACGTTTCCGAGCCGTCCTTCGAGCGGATTAGAATGCGCGGAACCCCGCATAGCTGACTGCGCAGTCTGAGCATTCGCACACATCGCGTGAATTGGCGGTATGCACTAAGTTCGTCAGCGGCTGCCATAATGGTGCGTAGCTATCACCGCGGAGAGCCTGTTTTCAGGCACGCTATGAAAAGGGACGATAATATACGGAGTATACGTGATATCATGCGAGTTACAGTAGCTGAAACTCGCATATGACACACATATTTGCGAGTTTCCACTGCTACAATTCCACGACACTACACACGCTATTATGAATACATTTCACGCCGGAAGAATGGCGACGTATAGTTTTAACGCGTTACGAATCCGACCAGCATTTGAACCAGCCATCGGTGGAACGCGTGACATTGCAGTCATGGTGCTATAATTCTCTTCTGAACCGCTTAAGTTACGAGTGTGTGCACAAGCATCGCGTTACGAAGAAAACCAGCGGGCGCTGATATTGGCCGAGAATTTTGAGGTGTATGAGTCAGTGGTCGTGATAGCGCGTTAACATACAGATAGTTTTCACATGACGTCACGGATGTAGCTCCCACCACGCTGTTTCCCAAACACGGTGGCCACGATGACGTCGGCGCATCGTATTGTCACGCGCACGTTGTTTTGTTTTCAGATGATCACTGTTTTTCAGCGGATTATCCTTCTTATCGCTTTGTCGTCAAGCGCAAGACGCACCTGTCACGCTTCTTGTTTACGCCGCCTCTCGATGCGCTAGTACCCCAAGATGGCGGCCGCAATGACGTCAGTACAAACTATCTATAGGAGGCGAATGGTCTTTATTGAGACACGATGTTGCGCCTTCTCCCGCAGCGATCCTCCTATCTACTATCTTCCTATCTGTACTACATATCCGTACACCGATATACAGTAAGCACAGACACGTCGTATACGTAACGCCGTTATCGGTTAGGTGAGGAACTTGTTTCTTGTTTCACTTAATTGAGGGGGGGGGAGGGGGAGGAATGGATTTACACTTGGTAACAGCCTTCTGGCGCGAACAAGCTTCAACCTATCTGGAATGTATGTACACAGTAGAGGCAAAAAAAGAAGAAAAAAAGAAAACAAAAAGAAAAGAAAGAAACAGCCAAACAGAAAAAAAAAAAAAAAAGACGACGCAGGAGTTCACGCTCGCCAACTGGTGTCGCGCTCGAAGACGCGCGCGCGCATGGTTGGAAGTCGATCTGTTCACGCTTCCGCGTCATTAGCGCGAGAGGACGGCGCCCGTCAGCCGAGAGAAGGGAGCCCCCTTCTGCCGCCGCCGGGATCGGTTTCCCGCGAAAACAGTCGGAAGCGAGTCGGCGTCGACACGAACGGGCTGCCCGCGGTGTCGCCTTACAAACGCCGCGACTCAGCCCCGCTTCCATGTACCCACAAGCGCGCGTGCGGCGCGCACAGCGGCAACTGCAAGTTCGAGCCGTGAGCAACTGCAACTGCGAGCAGTGAAGCGCCTCCGGCAAGTCGCGGATGCCGCCCAGCGAGAAAGAGAAGCGCTCGCGAAAAGCGCGGGTTGCCGTTCCTCGCGAACTGCAGCCCGCGGCTTGTCGTGTGATGACGTCACATCCGGCGTGCATCTCTGAAAAGTGGCGCGACGGTCCGATGGATTTCAACAGGTCGGTATATAGCCCCGCAGATGTTGACGGCGCTTTACGATTAGCAACGTTTCTTCCAGCGGTATAAGATACTATATGCAAGAACCGCTCTCACACTCTAGAAAACGCTCCGCACCTCTCTCCCTCGCTTTTCACTCTTTCCCAGTTGCACTCCCTAGCACAATACACGGCGCCCATTATGTAAGCTCGAAACAAATGTAGCCGTTATGCGGGATTGTATAGTCGTGTTTTCCCTGTGTCAGAGTGATGCATTACCTCCTCTCTCGCACACTTTTTTTTTAATTTTTGCCCCGTGTCATACGTATATATGGCCACGAAAGCGCCAAGGTCTCCGCGGCACAACCGTTCTCCATTATTGGCCTGCGGTACGACAACGCGCGCGAAAAAACCGGGCCGTACCTCATACTTAAACCAGCAACGGAACGCTGCTCAACCTGCCAGAGAAGGTGAGGGAGGGGCCCACGTCGTTTTCTTGTTTCCGTCACGGACTCAATGATAAACACGCTTGCTGCGGCATCTGCAGCCAAGACAGCCGCAGGCATCATTGCAGAAATCACATCCGCGCACGCAGGCGCGCGCGTCGCGGAAACCGCGGTGTAAACGTGACTGCGACGCTGTCTCTGACACTCGTAATCACCCGCGGCAAACACCCGCTCACGCTCAGCCCTCCCCCCCTCTCGGTGTCAGATAAACCGGGCACAAAGGAGGCGCGCTCGAAAGAAACAAAAAAGAACCAGAAAGGGAGAACGCCACAGTGTTCGGCCGAGCCTCCCTGTCTGTCTTCCAGCGCTTGCAGAGGAGACACCGCTTCTTCGACGCTTCTCAGCCGCGCGCGTACACACAGGCACTCGCGTGCGCGCGCCTAGAGCGAGTACCTGCAGCGCCGTCCTTCCGGCGTTCGACTCGCCGCTTGACAAACGAGACACACGAGGCCTCTCCGGCAGTATGGGAGGAACGACGGCCACAGCGCGCGGTGATTGGGTGTGACATCGCTGTCACCGACTCGCGCCTCTGCCGCGTCGCGCGCAGCCAACGAGACCATATACGCGGCCGGCTAGCTAGACGTCCAGCAGCGGACGGACGGGAGCGACAGAAAATCGGCGGCGGCAGCAGCCGACGGCCAAAAGCAAGAAAAGTGTCACGAAGGGCGCGCGCTCGCAACGAGCGCGCACCGGCTGCTAGTGGACGCTCGTTTGCGCTTCTCCCGATTCACGCCACGCGGATCGATTCGTCACGAGTGCTCAGGCATGGCTGGGGCGCCGAAGGACCCCCCTCCTTCCAGAGGCTTCCAGAAGGACGCGCCGCCGGAATCTGCCTCGCGCGCGTATGATGCAGCGCGTCCAAAGACCTGTTCGCGGGGCGCTACGCCTCGCCAAGTATGGAGTGACCGAGAGGGCACCGCGGGCTGGCATATGTGACGCCACCACTCGTCCCTTGAGTGGCAATGGACGCGTGTGCTCGGCTTGGAATTCGCGATGCCAAAGCGACTTCACGGGTGAAGCTGATTTGGTTCGCCGGGTTGGATCGTGGATACCTGCGTTCGTACAACAGACCGCGAACGGCTTCCCGTGCTACTTGTCAGCTGAAGAAGGCGCATGGCACGACGCTGCGGTGCGATCCGATGTGCGACGTGCCGTGGCAACAAGCGGGTCCAGCAAGTTTTGCAGCAGGTTGCATCTGGTTCCAGCAGCAGCAAGCAGCCGTCTTGCGCACACTCGCCGCACATCGTATAGAACAACGCCGCGCTAAACAATGTGTCACCTGTCGTATACACGAGCCTCCCGGGCCATTAGGGCGATCAAGCTCACAGTGTCAGACTCGAAAGAACAAACAAACAAATAAACAAACAAACGTTGCGCGTTCCTAGAGAGAGTGAAAGAGAGAAGAAACAGGGCACGTGCTGCTGCTTCTTTTCTCTTCCGCTTTCATTCGTCTATTGTTTCTCTTTCATTTGTTGCAGAATAAATAACGTTAGTCAAGCATTACATGGGCACCACGCAAAACGACCGAGTGGTCTGGTGTTACACGACGCTTGCGCTAGCGTAACTATGCACAAAGACGCGAGCACTAAGACTATGCAGTTCAATCTTATTTCTTTGTGTCCCTCTCCTTTGTCCTTACGAAACCAAGCGGAAGAATCGTGGAACCTCACCAACTAGCACCGCTTCAATCACTGCAGAGTGATTGAAAATAAAAATTATAGCGTTTGTTATAGGGCAAATGCGTAACTTACAGTATATGCGGTTACGAAGGACTGTGATTCAATAGCAGAAATGGCGAAGTGCTGGGGCAACCCAGCGAGAGATGGTTAAATGACGCGGCCCAGTACATCGTACAAAGAAACACTCCGCCATCTGCCACTCCCACGCTCTAAACCTTTCTTTCTGTTTACTGAAATCGCCACTACACTATACAGGAAGACTACGGCACCGTTATTTCCATGAGCCTCGTTCGCTTCGTGCGTAGCCAGCTACCGGAAGAGGAGGTGGGAGGAGGGGGGGCGCTTGCAGACACCCCGTGGCCGACCAATACAACTCTGCAGAAACAGTGAAACCCGAGTCCGAACCACCGGACCTCGACGATTTTTTCTCGCCCACGCGCACGAAACCTAACACAACTTCGCTGTCGTTCGCACCGGCTAAAGAGACGGCCGCGGGTGAAGTGAAGCAGCGCGGTTCGTGTAGCCAAACTGAACCCATCTGAACCACGGGGACAAGAATTGAAAGAAAAAAAAAAAAAAAAAGATGTAAAAGAAAATAGGAAACAAAACAACGGGGAGTGGGGTGTCGCGAAGAACAGACCACCCCACTACTGAGAGGGGACAGAGACTTCACGCTTCGTTTCGCGCCATTTTTTTTTTTTTTGCTTTATTTTTTTTTTTTTTCGGCCGCGACGAAGAAGAGCGGCGCAGAGCGCGCGCGCTATCAGTGCACGGCTCGCGTACAACGAAGGCGCTCTCCCCAACCGCCGCCTTGCGAGAACGTTGAGATGAAGTAGGAAAACCGAGGGCGGAGGAGGGGTGGAAATATGTCGGCCATTTAAACATGATGGATGACGGCCCCGCGAATGGCCTGACATGTGTTTCCTCCGCGCTATTTATCACTGGCCCTCGTTCTCTGTTTCGGTACCCGAAGAAGAAGACGAGAAGACCTTAAGGAGAAGAATATCCGACTCGTTCGGCGCTAGCCCCCCTTGCTTTCTTCACCGACCCCCCGCCCCCCCTCCCCCTAGCGGAGTACGCCGTTGTCGTCGTTCGCCGCGGGATAGGCACGCGACGAGTTGTCGCCCCGCTTGAACAACACGGGCCGCGCCGACGACAATTTTAATTAGTTCGTTTCTCCGTTGCGCGCACCACTCGCACGATAGACGTCGCGGCCGCTTCGCCGGGTTGTGATTGCGAAGCCATATCGATGTGTCGTACGTGAAAAATGCTCGCTCCGCGGGCAAAACCCTCAGGCGCGAGCCGTGACACGGTAAAAGACACGGGGAGTTAGAAGGAGACATTCGCCCCAAACACTCGTTGACCGAATATTGAACGCCGAGCCTGTCGGGCGCCACGTTTGAGGAGACGAGCGCCGTAGCATAGTCTTTTTTTTTTTTTTTTTATCAGTCCGTCCTCTCCGCACTAGCTTCCTTGCTTTGTTTTCCTCTCATCTCATGGATCATACCCACTCTACGGAAGATTGGCCAAGGACGAGGTCGATAAAGCAAATTAACATAAAAATTAAATTTCACTTGCAGATTCGCGAGAAAAGGCAAATTCTATAATACGGACACGACAAGAAAATGAACCCGGTATCAAGAAATTGAAAAGCATGAGAAAGAAGAAAAACAATCAAACGAATAAATTAATCATGCAATCCTGGACGGTGGCGCGACCGTCCCTGGGGTTGAACACGAGAGCCGAAACACCAAATGAAAAGGTAACGGGTAGGGATGCGTGAATGTTGAAAATTTGGAACCCGAATCGGAATCGTCCCAGTTATTCGATTCGTATTTGAATCGAGAATTCACGATCAGAAGTTGCCCAATGTGGTATTGTTTCAAATGCATAAGAAATAACGACACTTGATGGAGTCTCGAGGGAGTGAGAACGCTGGATGTGAACGCAGTTCCGAATAACTCTGCTGCAGGAGGAGATCTGCGGTCGTTGCGCAAGTCGCTGAGCGAACGCTCGGGGCAGCTAACTTCTCAGCTCAATAATTTATAATTATTCAATTAGGGTGGCTCGCTTACAGAGGCTTCTCAATTCTTCAACGAACGGATGCACGTAACGCATCTGGTGACGCGCTCTTTGTTCACTTCTTTCACTACTGTCATTGTAATGGTTCCATAAATAACTGAAAAACCAGTTGTTTCTCATTTACATGCTCCTTAATTCTCCGGACACCTATAGTTGCGAACGGAATTACATGCATTTGTCTACTAATGTATATAGCCAGCCTTTTTTTTTTTTTGTTCGTTTGTTTGTTTTACCAAAGGGACGCGCAAACTACAGGTTTCATGTAGATTTGGAAAAAAGAAAATATTCGTTATTTAATCAGATATTCGCTGACCGTGTTTGCCACTCGATTTCATTCGCAAATTTCACTATTCGAGCAGCCGTAATAGCGAGATTTGTCGGGCCCGGGCCACGTTTGCGAAAGGGAATATTTCGAAGATTCTCTCAAAATAGTGAGCGGCGGCATGACAAAAAAGGGATCCATTGTCTCGTCCTCATTACAGAAATTGCTCAGGGAGATCGAACCAGAGCTGCGCAGTTTTATTCTTCTCTTTTTGTCGGTCTTTTTCTTTTGTACATAGCTTAGCTTTTGGGCAACTTTATGCAACGTATCACAATGGAAGATCAGGCACGCACGCTGGTATGCGTGTTGAAGCAAAGGGCCATCAATTAAACCCCGTCTTCGGGAGCGGTGTTCTTGTCAACCGCGATGTTCGCGCTATTTCAAGCGAGTTGCACGCGTTTTTCACAGTCAGAGCCCCGTGGCCCACGGGTGGAGACGTTCTCTTTTGGTGACTCGGTGAAGTGCTGGCGACAGGCCCGGAATGTCCTAACGAGAGCATGCAGCGTGAACTGCGCGCGCACTGCGACTCCTGCAGCACTGCTGGCATCATCAGCATGCGCAAGGCTGCCTTTTTTTCTTTTCATTTTTTAAAGAGCGAGGGGCCATCCGCATAAGGAAACCGTCAAAAGTGGGGTTCTGGAATTACAGCAGCCCGGCACATCCGACTAGCGCGAAATACAGGCACACGTCAAAATGAAGACGACGTATATACGACGAGCAAGAAGAAAACGTCAGGTGGAGAAGCTGTGAACCGCCCCTCTTGCAGTCTTGAAATCCAAATTTGGTCCGAAAGTGTGAAAAACGAAAAGGAGGGGTGGGGGGAGAGAACAGATCGCTAAGGCATATAGTATACGTAAAGCGACATCGTCGCGTCGTATATATATATATATATATATATATATATATATATACTTATACGCAAGTGATACGATTAAGAAACCCCCCCCGCGGGATGTCTCAAGCGCTGTAACTATATATATATATATATAGTCACAGCGCTTGAGACATCCCGCGGTGGGGTTTCTTAATCGTATCACTTGCGTATAAGTTCTAAAAGTCAGCCATCACCTGGGGGTAAGTGCTGGCAGATGATACGAGTTTTCCTGTTCTAAGGTTTCAGCAGCTCCCATAATGTCTTACGGCGCACTGTACGTGCGTGTTCTACCGAACTATTTGTCCAGGAAAAAAAAATACCAAAAATAAAGACACGCCGTACCCCCCAATTACGCCTTGGCAGAAATAAATAAACGTTTTTCGCTCATCCCGCGACTTCCAGCAGTACATATACAAGGCTGCAGGGGCCTCGTATATGCAGCCTCAAGCAGTGTCGACTCATCAGCAGCAACACTATGGAAACAAGAGCTGGCGCTTTTCTTTTTATTTCCTTGTACGCTGCGCGGCAGTAGGCGTCGACAACCGATGTATAACAACGTCCGCGCTCAAGCAGGAGGCGGACAGCGGCGCAACGCCCGGCAGCAGCGCGAAGCCGCGCGCTCGTTTCGTCCGGGCGCCCATCGATCAATCCAATACCGCTCATTTGGCTGTTTGTATGGCCAAAATGCAGCTGGCCGCGCAAATGAAAAAGAAGAACGAGAAAAAGAGTCGGGCGGACAATCCGCGCCGAGCATGCAGAGCGCCGCCACGCAGCTTTCAGCACGAAGCCGCGCGCTTCGGCAAGTGGTCGGCGGCCTCGTGCAGGCCGCTATATTGTACAACAGTGCGCTGTCGTGGAAGCAAGAGCCACCACGCGTCAGCTTAAAGGGACAGTGAAAAGGAGTATTAAGTTAAGCCACTGCATTATCGAATCACATATACCTCCTGCAATTGCAAAACGCCGCCATGTGCTATAGCGTGAGAGAAGGCTCGATATAAGGCCAGAAAATACGCAAAAAGAAAAAAAAAAAAGAAAAAAGAAAGAGGAAGGCGAGTGGCGACGTCGCGCTGAAGTTTTCCGCACTAGCTCGCCGGTGACTTCGCGTGGCTTTTGAGAGCGTGTACACGGGTCTGCATAGATAGACCACAATCTGTTACTCTCTCACACCTGTTTAGAGCAAGCGCACCTAATTTGAACCCCAGCTGTCGGCGCAAGCCCGCGCTGGGCTTTTTTGATGAACAATCAGCTGACGACAAAGCCACGGAGAGCGAGCATATGCGATGGGAACAGCCAGAGCGTCACCACCAGGGCCGTAGTGTACGTCTTCTGCTATACGTTTATCCACTTAAAGCTGCATGCACGCCAGGACGTTCTGCGTGCACGTTGCACGCCCTCTACATGTATTGAGAGGGTTATGCGCATATAAGCCAAGAAACGATACCATAGGCACCGCGGCGGGCAATCGCGAATCGTTAAATGCTGCAAAACCTTGTGGATTCGGCTTCCGATTGGCTGAAAAGTTCGCTCGAACCTTCACAACGTTGCATTGTCTTCGTCGAACGAAGGACGTAACTCGCTTGACAGTGGCGTGCGCTGTTCGTGCGACGTTAAATTAATACCGGTCCACTATCAAACATTTACTTTCATAGAAGAATTCATGCAGTGCTGTGTTTTATCCAGCCGACTAAGTAGTGAGTTGGTAAAATATTAACGCACGTTTTATATGCACCACCGAGCGAAGAGCCTGGCGTTCCTTTTCGCTGAACGCGCTCGTGCGTGCGGGCGAAGCACGCAGCTTTGCCGCGTCAAATGCCAGGCGGTGCTCGTCCATCCGGCCTCGGACAATGGCCACTGGCTGCCCCGGGGGTTTGTCCGCCAAAATGTCACGCTGACCGCCGGCGCTCGAGCCGGGGGCAGAAACGCGCGCCGTTATCGCCGAGAACGATTGATAGCCGACGCAACGAGAGATGTGGAGCCGATTTTGTCCGGAGCTCTTGGAACGCCGCCGCCACTTTGGACTGGTAAAATGCGGCACTCTTTGCCACTATAGCGAACAACCCTGCGCCCGTAAAATGGAACCAACGCTGGCGAGAGGACACCGCGAATTCCGTGCACTGCCGACGATCACCGGTTGAGCCCCGGCGGCGCAGCACATGCGCTGACACGGTGCAGCCTTGTGAACATATGTGCTCGACGCGTTTATTAAAAAAAAAAAAAAAAAAAAAAAAAAAACAAGAAAAGAAAACGCGTCCATGGTTCACCGTGTGTCATTGAACGGGGACTGGAACGAGAGGGCGTTTTAGCGCGTGGAGAACAGTGAAATAGTGCTGGAGTATTGGTGGCGTAAGGGCAGAAAACACGCATGATTAATTGACAAAAGTTCTTATAAAAGATAATATTAACCAGCTTGGTGACGTCAACCATTACCCCGTTTAAAAGGTGGCGCTCGTAATATCCATTCATGCATTTATGTGTGCGTCTATGAACACACTACCGGAATATTACGCTGGCGAGGTCTTTTGAAGCTTTAGCGTGAGCACCTTATTCCATTCTGCGCTCCTATATTATTCGCTGACGTAAAGGTTTCCTAATCAAAGCAAACTCACGACAGAAGCGTCTCATGCATATTTTGGGTACAACATGGCGTCACCATGACGTTGCCACCGGCGTTGCTGTTCGCTTATCCCAGCACGCGGGTGCACAGAAAGCTCGAAACATGTGCCCGTAGATATGCAGCACAAGATTTTAAATTTTTTTTAAAGGAAAGCAGAAAGGCACAAGAATGGGAGGTCGGCACAAAGTACACGTTTTCCTTCCACGTATATACACGTTCGCTGAAAGAGTATACACAGCCATGTACACCACTTCCTCCCGTTTGCGCGAATTAAAGTAGGCGAACCAGTATTTACCCGTCCTGCTTCTCTCATGGGTGAGCACAGCTGCGCTAAGTACACGCTGTCGCACCCCATTGTTACATGTGGAGCACATGAGACGCAATGTAGCGATAGGCTTAAAATTCAATTTATAGACCACGGGGAATTTCTTTACGTGAGGTATAATGTTTTCAGTCCATGACCGTTTTTGCGTTCCGTTCTCATCGAAGCGTTCCTTCCAAGACAAGGAGGAATCGGAGTTACGACATTACAACTCCAATGGCAAGATGAAAGCGTTCTATGAGCAAAATACAGGAAGGAAGCGGGGAACGTAAAATTATACACGCTAGTGTTTTTCAACAACGAAGCCGAGAAGAAGAAAAAAAAAAACAGCTGTTCGAGCACGAGCGTATGTGAAATGTCTATTGTCGCTCCAGCTCTCTCTCGTTCCCTGACAGTTCCACGACCTCTGGGTGCCTCGATGGGTGCCTCGATGGGTGCCTCGATGCCCTCCTCGCCCGCCGCACCCTGCAGGGTGGTCGTCTGCTACGGCGTTCACGACGTCGTCTGCCACGGCGGCCATCATGTCAGGTGCCCCCTCCTCGGCAATAAACGTGCGCGGTTGACGCGCGAGTGTCAACCGCGCGTCAAAAAAGTGTCGACGGAAATAAAAGCATTTCGTGTGAAAAGAGTGCGCATAATATCAGCATCAGGCGATAGCAGTTAAGGGGTTCCATTATTGGTCATTTCACAATATTAAAAAAAGTGCGTTTCTATTGAAATTGACGTCCTCTCGCGTGACCACACGCTGGTGAATGCAAAACGCGTTCTGCCAAAACAGTGTTGGGAAAACCGGCTCGCTTCCTCCGGTGGCGATGATGAAGCCAACCTCCCAGCATCGCCATGCGCATGTTTCAGCTACTCTCAGAGGGAAGGCCAAATTTATACGATGAATACGCCCGGAAAGAAGAAGAACGTACCATGAGACTGAACAGGTCATAACGGAAACTAGCCGCGTCTAGCAACTATAGAGAACAGAGTTCCAACGAACTATAGCTTGGGCTATAATAGAATTACGCAGGAAAGATCAGCTTCATTGAGTCGCGAAAAGAAAGATGTCAGAAATTATCATTATTATTACTATTAATTATCGCATTGATACTGCTTTTCATGTGCGCTTGGTCGCTTCCGGTATAGGCAATCGAACCAGCAGCTCCACCTAGCGAGCTGACGCGAAGCAGCGTCATTGCGTAGCCATCCATACTGATATAATGGCCAACTACTCTGCGCGCACACACAAAGCGTTCAATCAGACGCAACCATCCCTCCTCTTTCTCTCCCAGCATGCTCTCCTGCAGCGGCAGGCCAGCGGGTCGCACTATATTATTTGTCGCTCGACTGTATACATATATATGCCTTCGCGGGACGGCAAACTACGCGGGCGCATCAATCTTGCGGCGGCGAGTCTGACCACAAGCGAAAAGGAAGCGAAACAATGTATTTCTGCATTGCACAACACTCCTGGGCGGCGTTTCGCGAAACCTTTCGCCGGTATATGTACACACACGCGCATACGCGCAGCGCAGAGCATCGCTCAACTTGACGACATTGCGCAAAGAAGGGAGAATAAGACGGCAAACACGGCCAGAAACGGAACAAAATAAATCGGGCTCGGCGATGGACTCCTAAATGGCCTGTCGGCGGGGGCGAACAATGGACGCGCGGCTCCACGCGTCCATAACAAACGCACGCGTGTCCCTTTATTATATGGAGCATTCGCCGCTAAAAAACGCAAAGAATAGATAAAAATGGCACGCGCGGCTCATACAGGCTTCGTCCAGCAAAGTTGTATCTGCGCATATTTCGCACATGTGTGTACACGCACCAAGCGCGCATGCGCAGCCGCGAGACAGTTGTAGCGGTTTTCGGTCGGGCCAGTTGCTGTAACTCGGGTATATATAGTTAAACGTCGCGTTTTAAGAAGCTTCACGTTTCCTTTGTACACTGTTTTTATTACGATTATTAAACCTAACACGCTACGCAGCCCACGCGATCGAGCCTTGGAGCCGACTGTGTAGGGGCGCGCGGACAATGGAGGGTACCTTTTTGAGAAAATACGGGAAAAAAAAAACCGGTCTCATTGTTGGGAAACACATTTCCCCCCAAAACACGTGCGTAATAAGTGACAACTGAATAAGCGCGCGCGCGCACGCCGATAGGTTTTCCAACGCGCGTTCTCTGCATCCGCATATATCGCTCAACCTCCTTATAGTTGCACAGCCCGTGCAGAAATACAGGGGGGGGGGGGGGGGGGGGGGGCGTTGTTGCCACGAGGAAAGCACGGCAGCTGGCCTCCTCTAGCTGCTCTGCTTGTTGTTGCTCCTTGTTTCCAGAAATGTACGAAAACAGCGGGGACATGGCCGTCGAGCGCGCATGTGTGTACACACACGCGCGTCCGCGCACACAATGACAATGCGCGCGTGCGCGGGGGCGACTTCGAGAACAGCAGACGGGCGGTGCAGCGTTCGATGCGTCGCGCGGCCGGCTTCGATGGGCAACAGCATTGCGCTCTCCGGGCGACGTCTGCGAGAATGGCGATATGCCTGCGCACATATACAACGCCCCGGACACAACACAACCAGCCCGGCAACGCCGTCTCCTTGGCCGTCTTCTTGCATGAATGTTATCGTACAAATTAGATTTCACGACGATATTCAAGGGGTGTCGTTGTAATGGGGGCGGGGCGCCGGATTTAATTCGACCATCGGGGCTCTTTAACGTGCGCCGAAATCCAAACACACGAACGTTTTTTTAACCTTTAGTACCCATCGAAATGCGACCGCTGTGACCCGGATCGTACCCCTCAACTCGAGCTCAGCATGCATCGCAACGCCATGATCAACTAAGCTTTGGAGTTCTTTGCATATTCAACTATTTTGGAGAGAACGCTTGGCGGTAACGTTCTTAGTGCCATGAAGTCTAACAACCATATACTCGTATATATGTTCACCTCATGAAACAAACAAACAAAAACAACGGAAGGGCTGCAGAGGAATGACTGACTGTTCGATATATATATATATATATATATATATATATATATATATATATATATATATAAATGTACTCTTTGTTTCACTTCATTGAATTCTGTGTACATGGTCAGTTTGTGGTAGTTTACGGAAGGGCAAGATAACCTGTGACAGCAATTGATCGCTGCCGCCTATGCCTTTATTAGCCCATGTGGTGCTCTGCGCTCTTTCCCTCCCTCGGGATATCTACTTCTACTGCTCAGGGTAGCAAACCGAGCTCCTTTATTTTTAACATTCCCGCCCCTGCTTTCTCTCTCTCTCTTTCTCAATCTCTATATAGCTTCCTGTACTATAGTCTATAAACTACAGATAAGCAGAGTGCAAACGAGTATTCGCGTGCATGACGCGACTGCACGCCATTTTGTAGTCTTATCCACAGCATCCACTGTATACACCGCTGGAGATAAGCGGATCAAGATAACGCGCAGCTTTCCACCGTGCTGGCTGTACAACAATACGGCGGTCTCTATGACGTCAGTGCATGCTTCGGCCGACTTTCCGAGATACATACCCCATATCTTTGGTGGGCGTCCATGTAGCAGAGATGGAGAAGCTATAGCCCTGCTCTAATGCGCACATGACTGGACATGAACGAATGCAAGAAAGAAGGAAAGAAAGAAAGAAAGAAAGAAAGAAAGAAAGAAAGAAAGAAAGACAAACTCGGCGGGCCGCCCACGAGTCCCTTTATACGCCACACGTCTTCGACGTCTCGATGAAGCAGCTGCAGATATATACGCCCACACCGACAGGGAAGCGCGCCCACCGAGCTAGCTTGCTGGCAGACCCCGCTTTTCTGTTTCGCCGTTTATCGAAACACTTCCATTTCGCGTCGTTTCCAAGGCTCCGTATAAGTGCGGAAATTGCAGAAGTTTTTTTGTTTTACAGCCTGTATCGGAGGCAGCGGTAATAAAGAAACAAGAAAGAAGGGGCAAGAGAGAAAGAACACTTGGCGCCGTGCCGCCAACGTCTTTTGTATCTATACGTTATATGCGTCGAACGATGAAGACACGGGAGCGTAAAGCACCGCCGACGTCGCCGACCCAAGGGTGAGCACATACACCACACGGAGACGTCCCAGGCGGTCCCAGCGGAATTACAACCTTTCTGCTAATGGAAGCGTATATAGTGGGGCTGTGCGTACCGCCGCCGCATCGCGAAAACCTTGCGTCGGGGCCGCCATCCGGGGCCGTAAAATAAACGTTGGCTCATATCTGTGCACCTCAGTGTGGACGCGAAATCTTCATTACGGAAAAGAATAATAAAACGGTGAAGTCAATTCAGTTGCATATCGGCGCATCGTTTAGCTCAACGCGTTCTAATGGCTGATAAGCTCTGCTACGGTTGCAGCGGCCGACGCGGGGAATTTCCTGCGTTGGCGGTATAGGCGCAACGAAGAAGACAAAGAAAAATGAAGAAAGAAGAAAGAGAGAGAGAAAAAAAAAACAAGGAAAGAGGAAAACGAAAATTGAAACGGAAAAATTTGCGAGTAGATACGAAAAGGCGGATGCATGAAGGCACATAATTAGCGTTCCTTCGCAAGGCAGTGCAGTGTGCCGAGGTTTATTAAGCCGTGACCACATGGAGCGTATTTCCGCCGCGTTGGTGGCGCGATCTCTACGGCCGCATATATGGTACATACGTCGAAAACGCGGCCGATATGCGTTTGTATATACAGTTGCAAGCAAATTTCTGCCGCCACTTGGC
Organism: Dermacentor silvarum; assembly: GCF_013339745.2. Lineage (NCBI taxonomy): Eukaryota > Metazoa > Arthropoda > Arachnida > Ixodida > Ixodidae > Dermacentor > Dermacentor silvarum. The sequence goes on from NC_051154.1 coordinate 439,900,385, forward strand.
TGACGCGACACAATTCTAGCACGCGATACTGTACAGAAGAACCAAAGCCAGGCTGAAATATACGGCCGAAATGTGTTCCATGTGGCTGCACAGCTCAGTACGAAAGATAGTATGTTTAATTCATCTTAGGTTCACAGCGACAAGAGGCGTTCGAAAGGAGGTCGTTAAAAGGGGCGGGGAAGGTCACCGCAGAGCGCTCGAGAGATCGTCCGATGCCTTCGAATCCACGGACGCAGATAAAGAAGCGACTCTGAAACAACATATTTTTTTTTTTTTTTTGAGCGGCCAGCTATAGGCTATTATAGCCTTTAGCGCCCGCGCCGAGTATTTTGACACGCTCTTCCGTAAGGAGCATCAGTCGGCAACTTTTAAAAATAAACGGTGCGATCAGGCGAGTCGCTCGAACGCGATGCCGGAGTGATCACCTGAAAGTGATCACCTCAGCACGCCGCCAATTTCATTGACTTATCTAGATTCACTGTTGAGCTATCATCACTTGGGCGTTACCTCATGGGCGGCCGAAAAAGAAGGAGTCACGTGGTCAAACCGTCGGCGCTCTCTTTCATTTGTTTATCGTTCCACCCAGTGGAAGAAACTTACAGAAAAAAAAAGTTCTTTTAAAGTATTAGAAAACAAGGAAAGGGTTGGTGTGAGAATTCGCCACGCCTGCACTGTTCGTATTGGACGGTGGATAATCTCCAAAAGAGGAGACATGCCCGTGACGCGCCCCAGAAAGGGTGGCAAGCGGCTTGCGCCGAGTGTGTAGATAGATCGCGGGACAGTCACGGTATTGCGACATTACGATATTGCGTTGATAACAGTATATACAAGCGGCGCCGGTGCGTAACATTGACCAGTCTTCTGTGTTCGAAACGAGGAAGCGGCGTGCTCGCGGGGTGCCGTTTGTGGTGACATACGTGGCTTGATGTCGACATTTCATTGGCTGCCGCTCTCGCGAATTCCGCACTATGTTTATTCACCGACTGCCGTCGAGCAAACTCAGGCGAGCGAGAAACTCGGGCCATCCTGCGTAGCACGCAAATGGCTCGTCGAACTGCCTCGAGAGAACGCTAACTTTGCAATTGTGAAAGGTGTCCATCGAGAGGAATGAAAAACAGTGTGTGGACAGCGGCGTGAGTGGGCGAACGGATAACGTCGAAAGAAAGGAAAGCTTGAGAGAGACAAAAAACAAACAAACAAACTGTGCGGAGAGCGCGGCAGTGGAGTTCTTGTCCGCAGGAGATGCGGGAGTATAGGGTGCCCCGATAGCAGAGCATGGGGTTAACTATAGAGGCACCTTATACAACGCGAGTATAATACAGTCACTGACTGCACGCGGGAGTATCTTCTTGCACACACGTACGTAACATCTTGGTGTTTAAGTATGGCCAGTGATCCCCCCGCTTCATCCCTAATAACGGAGCCTTTCTATACGCGAGGGTGTCGAAGGGCGACATGACATCATGTGGCACGGATCGCGAACCCGCACCACTGCAAAGACTGCGAACTCGTATTTTTTCCCTGTTTTTTTTTTTTTTTTTTTTTTTTGTTTCATCAGTGCCACTTGTGGTTGCGTCAAAGGCTGAAGTGCCCGTTGTCGCTTCGTGGTCACAATTTGTCGCAGTGGTACCAACCTAGGAACCATTAGCGTTCGCTTGGTTATTAGTGGCCTGTGTATCGTGCGATCTATTAACGACATAGACGTGGCAGTGCTTTGAGAACCTACACGCGTAAGTGCATGCTGACAGGCACGCACAATGTGGCCATATATACGTTCTCATGCGGGCAAAGTGAACACAGATCGTGCTCAACGCTAATGTTGAAATTTGTTCATTTGTTTATACAATTTACTTACTTATTATACGTTGTTCAAATTTGCCAACATGATTAGAGGTGTTTATAGCCACATCCGCGATAATAGGTGCGCGACCTTAGCACCGTATTCTGTGCAACCCGTAGGTGGCATCCACACAAGTGGTCTACACGCATATGAGCTAGGCGACGTTCCGTTCTTCCAAGGATCGCACCATTGCTCGGAAGTTTGCTTGTGTAATTTTTTTTTCTCGTCCTAATTTTTTTTTTTTTTTTTGTCGTTTCGTCTCCCACCGCGAGCTACATCTCGCGCTGCTCTTCGGTCTGCTCGGATATTCGTCAATTCTCTCTCCCCGTCATGACCTATCTTTGCCCACCTGTACTATACATACCCCAACGTCCGCTGTGAAAAACAAGATGTGTTCAGCAAGCCACCATGAGTCAAGACTATATTTTTCCAAACGGCCCCGTTACACACACGGGACGTCATCTTCCATTCCCGCGAGCGTTCCGTGTGTTAAGGAGAAGATAATGATGATTCTGAACTGACACTCATTGCTTTATATAGTGCACCTGCTTTCATTTTGATTATACATTGTATGTTTTCGACTTTGTTTCAGGTGACAGCTCTAATACTGGAACATGCTTCTTCAACTCCATTTTGACTGTCTTGTTCTGCTTGTGACATCGTTTCAGTTTGCTTTATTTTAAATTCATGTTTTCTTCGAGATACCGTGTTGACGTTATTCAATCTTGAGTTATCTGATGTTATGTTATCCAATGTTATGGCTTTCTTGGTGTTTATAACTCACAATGAGATTATGTACATCGAAGTTGCGTACTATGTGTGCGACGATGTCAAACCTTGCTGCGTGTCTGTCTGGCTTGCAGGCCTCTGTCGAGCTGCTGACCGCAGCTTTTAGCCCCGAAAAACCATTTCGAGATTGTTTCAGATAACCTGAAGGATTTGCACTGAATTGAGAGGTCGTTATAAGACGCGCATTGCGCCTCTATATAAATGTTGTCTTGACAGGTGTAGCGAGGTGAAAGCTGAAGGTACTGGCCAGTGACAAAAACACCAGGACAAACGAAAAGCTGAGCTCGTGCGGCTCCAATTATTTGCTCCTTTCGGCGCTCCCGTGCCAGCTCATGTCGCGCTTTTTGTTGGCTAAACGGCATTGACACGCTTCCGGTTCCCCTGTACCGTCACCTTGATCCCTGGGCTCCAGCGAGCTCTAGCAAGCGTGGTTCGGTGTTCGCGCACCAACGGAGTACGCGAGAGCGGCAGAGAAACAAAACAATTCGAAAAAGCTCGCTGAAAGCTGCGTTAGTAGCTCTGGCCCGCAAGGTTGACGCAAAGTGACGACTGCATGGAGAAGTACACATGATCACACGGTTGGGGAACAGCGCGTGAGAGCGGAAAATAAATAGCAATAAAACACGAACACACCCACTCATTTGAGAGCACGCCGATTTTTTTTTTCTTTTTTTTGCGTTCGGTGCTTTTGCTTTCGTTTGGAGGCGACGACAGATCTAATAAAGGCCCGTACGTCACTGGAAACGCAGCAAATGCTCCCGCGCTTCCGTTCGCGCCAACGCGGGCGCGGCAAGCAACTCGCGTTCGCTGACTCTATATATACGTCGACGTCGTCCCCCATTACACGGAACGCGCAAAACGCCAGCCACGGAGACAGCTACGCACACTCGCGAAGCTAAACGAAATATATATATAAACAAAACGTGGAACAAAAAAAAATAATAAATGGTGATGGAAATGGGGCTTGCGGCCCCCCTCTATAAGCGCGCACGCAACGCGTCGTCCTGGCCGATTCCAGCTTGCATGTGCATGCTTCCACCCGACCGCGGCGCAGAAAATATAACAGTTGTGCGCCACTGCTATACACGGCCGCAGCCAACCTCGACTCGAAGCCTCGCTCGGTGTGCGTGTAATGCACAGCGGTGAACACTGCGGGCGCATAGTCGGCCGCACCTCGATGTGCGGATGCGAGGAAGGACTTTTGTGTGGGCCCTCTTTTCTTTTTTCTTTCTCATCGCAACCTGTCGGTGCGAGTCGTTTTTGTTTGCCTATATGAACCACATTAACCTCGGCTGAGTGCACGGTGAACATCATTTGAGGCGACCTCATGCACTTCCTGTCTGCAGTATTACTCGCTGCGACCTCGAACGCAGAGTGAAATTACATACCATACAGCTAGTAGGATAAAGCAGCGGATATCAACGCGCACACGGAAGGATAGCAAGTCGAGCGAGTTGGAACGTGTATGCGTCGAAGACAGCGAATGCGGAACAAGCTACGCAAGCAAAGCGAGACAAGACAAACCGTACACAAGCGCGCGTCAATGCACGTCTTGTCTCAGTTCTTTTTGGCTGCCTTGGGTGGATTTCAACCTACGGAGGCCGAGCATGGACTCCGGAGTCACTCGAACCCCTTTGGTTCCCTCAACCCCGAAGCAAAGTCTTAGTACGCGGATGTCTTTTGCATTCCGTCGTCAGGGACACACGGCTATATCAAACCTGCGGGATGAACACGTTCCGGAAATAACGAAGAAAGCCACCATTTTTTTTATGCCCGGAATTGACGGCGTGTGGGCCAGCTTGACGAAGAAGCTCATGAGCCAATGATCCAGTCGCGGACCGCTGTGTGGTGTTTATAGGAGTGACGAAAGAATTGATTGCTGTGGAACCGATCAACTTTCTCCTCACTAGCACTTATAATAAGAACACACATTCCGGCCACCTGTAGGGAGAATGCATGATCAGCTACGACAGAATACTGCGCTGTCGCGAACACACTGCACTGACTAAACACACACAGTATATATATATATATATATATATATATATATATATATATATAATACGGCCATGATTACACCTCTCCCATGCAACGACGGCCTCGCGAACACGTGCATAGCAGAACTGTCGTTATACCGCCATAGCACACAGCCAAATCAGTGAAAAACATGTCGTGAAAAGAAGTCTGCGACACCGGCATTCGAACTATCGCGTTCAATGTACCACGTTGCGTATAACGTATCGACGTTTCCTGGAAAGACGTATCGAGCACTCGATTTCAGCGTTCACCTATACGTCCGACTCAGAAACAAAATGGCGTAAATTTTCTCGCTCATCCCGAACGCCATCATGCATGGCGCTTCTTTCACCGTTTTCTGTACGCTGTCATTCACACGCTGCTGCTTCACCTCTACCACCCCCCCCCCCCCCTCTCCCACCTCTTTCTATGCCATAGCATCTGACACCTGAACCTTGTGCGTCCTGTAAATCTTACAATGGCGTGACTTTAGAGCTGTTTTCTATTTCGCTTACGTCAGAGCGATTGCTGCTTGTTTGTCCGCGTCGCAACACAGGGTCCCCAGGCGAGATAATCCCTGCAGACGGTAAAACACGATATCGAAATGTTTTGTGGTGCCGACAAACCAAGCGCAGCTTGGTAAACCTAAAGTTTTTAGGTAAACCCAGTCGTGCATGTAGGCGATAAACTTCTCCCACGTAAATGTCGTCCGATTGGCCGTGGCCGCACAGACCCTCTCCCGATAGCGACCAAGAGAACATCGAGAGATGGCCATTAATGATAGCGATCGGCGAACCACGCATTGGCGGGCGCCCGAATGCTGACCAATGAGGAAATGTTCTTACGCAAGAAAAGTTGGGCAAATGTGAGCCACACATGGACGTCGACCCTGATCTCACGAAATCCATTTAACCGCTGCGAATGATTAAGTGTGTTAGCATCGTTGCGGATACATTAATTGGACTTTTATTATCTCTCTCTCTCTCTCTCTCTCTTTGTAGAAGAATACAACTCGGTAATGAGGGAGCACTGGCGGAGACATCGAAAGGCGAAGCGAGTAGCGTGCCTTACGGAAGCACAGAAACTTGCTTGGTCTATGGGCAATCGTGTCAACACTTTCTTCACCACTTGTGCAAAGAGAGAGAGAGGGAGAGAAATACAAAATAAATAAAGTCATGACCTAATTTTCGCGTGTTATAAACCTGGAATCGAAATATATAACCGTTGAGCTTCGGTACACGACCACCGTAAAGCTCGTCTAAGAAAGAAAGAAAAAAAAGAAATCACTGCATTTTCGCTGCACGTGTAGCCCACAAATTTTTGCTGCTGCCTGTAAGCTACATAGAGTTCATAAACACGGGATGAGTATAGCGCGTTGTTATGACGGCATGTTTCCACCATGTGATCCTATATATACGCCGTGAACATCTGCGGGCGACCTGCGACTTCCGTCATTAGCCCCGGTGACCTTATTACACAGATTCGGAAAAAAATTCTTTGCGTTTTTATAATTACTTTTCTCGTGTAACGATGCTTCGTTCGCAAAAAAATCATTTTAACCCATTAATCGGTGCTTTTTCACCTATCGATTCGTCCGTTACTCGTCTCATCAAGTGGAAGGAACACATTGCAACTGTTAGAAAAACTTGTAAACGCTGCTGGTGCGCGTACCGTCGTTTACTTACATTACGCATTTTGCAAACGTCGCTATGACTTCATTCACCGCAAAAGGCGATTGTTGCCGCGATCACGTTAGATACGCAAGCCTACAAATTCTGCTTGTGACCCGAGGTCGCTTTTGTTCTTCAAACATAGTCAAATGTTTTTTTTAATCATCCCGTATTTCAAGTAAAGCCTCGCTTACCCATTTCCCCATGCAGGGCCAGTACGGTACCTGAATGAATGAATGAATGAATGAATGAATGAATGAATGAATGAATGAATGAATGAATGAATGAATGAATGAACTGAGTCCTTTTTGTGTGCGAAGAACTAAGGCTCACGGTCAAAACAACACAAGACGATATGGAATAAAACGTGAATAGTTCCAGACGCTCTATCTCTGCCATTCGAAGCCAGGTAGTGATTTAAAACTACAGATTCCCATTAAGAAATGTCGGTTTCAAACAGCTGCAGGATTAACATCCGGTATCGGCGGCATGTGGCGATGCCAAGGTGGAAACGAAATATATAAACGCACTTCTCAAAGTAAAGTATACGCAAACTAACTACTGAAAGCTGTAATGTAGTTTCTATTTATCTCTTTTTTTTCATTTAAGTCACGTTAGCTTTAAAATTGACGCTTTTGTCATTCACCTGAATATATTGCACTTCGACCATTTCGTCAGACGGTGTGATCGTCGCGAAGCCGCAACCTATAGCTGCGAGCCCGCTGTTTGACTGTCATCGGTCTTGGTGCAGGCATACGCAGCAAAATGTCCCGGAGAAACCGCTGTAGATTATAGGACCAAAAGAGACACGTACACTGTAAAATAATTTACACCCCTAAAAGCGAAAAAAAAATTTAAATTAAATTATGGAGTTTTACGTGCCAAAACCAGTTCTGATGATGAGGCACGCCGTAGTGGGGGACTCCGGAAATTTGGACCACCTGGGGTTCTTTAACGTGCACCTAAATCTAAGTACACGGGTGTTTTCGCATTTCGCCCCCATCGAAATGCGGCCGCCGTGGCCGGGATTCGATCCCGCGACCTCGTGCTCAGCAGCCCAACACCATAGCCATTGAGCAACCACGGCGGGTTAAAAGCGAAAAAGGTGTAACTAACACCCATAGAGTGTTACTTATATAAATCACACCCTAAGGGTGTGAGTTATAGACACATTTACACCCTTTTTCACTTTTAGGGGTGTAAATTATTTTACAGTGTAACGTAATTTCGACGGTTCATTCCTATAACCAAGTGCCACTGCGCTTGGGGCGGAATAGGCACACTTTACTGCATGCGTTTGCGTGTTTGACGACAAGTGGCGCTAGGAATCAGGGCCGCAATTTTGTAGCGATGCATTATGACTTATTCTACTCTAGTCTTATCATCCACCGCTTACGGCCGGCTGATCCCGTTGATGATGCGAGCGGACCGTCGCTCCGACCACTGACAAAGTGCGATAAGCGCGAAAAGGCATTATTACGGGAAAGGCATCGCTACAAAATACCGGCCAAGCTGAACTCCTGGATACATCCGTATGCAATCTCAAAATTCTGCACGATTTCTCAATTCTGTAGAAAAGAAAAAAAAAGTGCCCTTCCTGTCATTTCAGTCTCTATATACGACAGTCAAATGGTACGAAAAAAGCCGGCGACAACAGTTTACCATCAAATAAACAAACGAGTAAATGAATAGCCCTCACTATATACGTGTCAGTATAGATTAACGATCGGCGCAGGATATCTCGCCCCTTTTTTTCGCTGTCTTATTGAAATAACAATAGTAGCAATTAGGTCATTTTTTTTTGTCTCCCCTCTGATTGACCTGTACAATGTCGCACGTGACAAGCGCGGTCGTGCAGTGGCCGTGCATGTTTGCAGCTCGGCTGCTCGAGCTGAACACACCGCTGTTATCAGCTGGCACGAGGGCGAACACCATGTACATGCACGAGATATCGCGAGAAGTGTGCGTGTAACAGAGCGCCAAGGCGGAACGTTGCTAATTGGAAATGCTCGAACGCGGTCGGAGTGGGGTGGTTTGGTGGGCACGGACCACCGGTGGGCGGAGCCAGAAAGAACGCGAGTGACACGCGAGGCAGGAAAAGCGCCCTTCCAGGGGGAAGAGGGTGACGAAAATAGAGCAACGACATCCCGCGGCTGCGACGATCGCGTCGGTGTCGGTTCACGTGGATCCGAAGCTATGCGCTCGAGTCCGTCGCGCAATTGGCCGTCGCTTGCCCACTGGGCTGTGACCGCAGCCCTGCTGGAAGTATATACTGCAGCTCGTTGGAGCCCATCGGCGGGAAGGGAGGTTGGGAGGGCATGCGTTCGTGCTTGCTGTATAGGTGAGTTTGGTCGTGTGCGTGTGGCTAGAGCGTTCCTATACTGAAGAAATATCTGCATGCGTCGCCATGATCAGGTACACGTTTTTGCGCATTATGTACTTTTAGCCATGCCGTATTGCATTACGGAAAAGGCGAAAGCGCCCGGTCGTACAACAAGTTTTCCCGTACACTGAACAATATAGTCGACCGTACGGTGCAGTGTACGTACTATATATATACCATGCTATACCATATACCGCTGACGCGGAAACGCTCAAGGGTTAAAAGCTGTCTGACAGAAGTACACGTCGTTTTCGTATACGAATAATTGCCAGAAATGTGTGAAACAGAAGAATCAAATGAAGAATCGTCAGTTTTCGGCTTTGGCAACCTCCCTCTGCATGCCTAATAAAGCCAGCAGAAGAACAGCTCGTGCCTATATGCGGGTTGTGTACATCAGCGTCTGTAAAGCGGCCAAAACCTGCTCTCGCCGACCGTCACGGCTACGTATAGTGGGATGATGGCTGAGACACCCACCAGCGGTGCAGTCGCATCCTCTTCATGCGAACGAAACGCTCAGCGAACGCCCGGATTGACAAAGCCTCTCTCATCTGCGCAAGAACAGCTTGTCAAAGCACGGTGGACGGAACAATATAGCGAAGGCTTTCGTATACACTAAGCAAGAATTCTCACGAACGAAAACTTATAGCCCCAATCCCACTTTTAACCGAATCATATTGTGGAGCCTGTGGAACATGGCAAAGTTAGAGCTCCAAGGGAAGTAGTAAACTGCGTCAGAAATTACCGCGCGCAAGAAAGCAATGACGCGGTATTATAAACACATCTCGAGAATCAATAAAAGTAACTTGATATTACTTTTTACAATTAAATTATTGTTCCCTTACATCTTTGTTAGTGCACGCGAGCTTTGTCACTTTTTCTCATGGCGTTCTCAGATTTTTTTTTTTTTTTTTGACGCGCATAATGGCAACGATCGCAAGTAAACGAAAAACAGCCACTATCAGTGCACTGCGAGAAGAAGCACCCTCTTAATCCAACATAAACTCCGAAGGTGCAGAATCATCCATATCCTATATACTTTGCAACCTTCGCTAATGAGTGTACATCAAATGGCCCGGGGGGGATCAGGGCCCATAGCTATGGTAAGAAAATTGTTCTTACGTAAGAGCGTTTCCGCGTTATAGCCGACGCTCAAGTGCACGCGCCAGTCACGATATAGCGATCGGCGTGACGACGAGACCATTTCCACGGCGATGTCTAATCCTGGACGCCACTTGTACGTAAGCGAAGTTTTGCGAAAACCTAAATGCATGACCTGTTCGGGCTGCGCTCCTTGCCTTCCCCCTTTTAACTTTGTGTTTCTCTTGGCTCTCAACAGTTGCTCACCAGTGCTGAAGTTCGCGCATGCGTGCATGGAGGGCGGCTCTTGAAAGTGGACGCGCTGTTGAGCCGCGTCATTCTTTGGGGCATGATGCCGGATGTGACGTAAAAGCTTTGCAGCCCCTTTGGCTCATTGTGACTGCAGAGGAAACGAGCAGGAAGGAGTTCGTCTAGCTATACCGAAACGTTCGCGATTGTAGTTTCGTACGATCGAGCGATAAATATTCTTGCCGCTCAATGCACAAAAGTAAAGAAAGGTACAGCGGAACGGCTCTACATTGCCTTCATGTATCGAACAGCAGACATATCTCACGAGACTTTTTGGGTTGAAATATAGCTTTGCTGTGGTATAGCCCAATAACGGAGTATTGCTAAATGTCCAGTGTTATTATGGTGTATGTATTCATCCGGGCCAAGTGCGATGTGTAATAAATCATTCGCTCGTGAAAGAATTTCCTCATACAGAACACAATGCAATGCGCCACTGAACTTCCGACATTAATTATTCAGCTGATTAATCATTCAGATGATTACTTCAAAACGTAATGTAAATATGGTAATTTCCTTGCTGTAAGGCGCTTACTTCTATATCTGCAGCTGACGTCATGTATTTAAGGAGAACAGCTAACGCGATGTTCAAGAAAAGCGCTTAGATATGCCGAAGCTAACGCGTTATTTTGCAACTTTCATTCACGTCCGTGTAACGATAGCTTTAGACAATGAACAAAGAGTGTTATGCCCGTTCATTTTGTGACCGGCCGCAAGGACCAACGACTTGCCTGCCATTAGCAATGCATTGCAGCGGGTTTCAGTGAGGCATGTGCATAAAGGGAGCGCAAGATATTGCAACACTCTCATTTCTTCCAGAGCCTATAGCGTTGTCGCAAACATAAAATGACTGCGGCCCCAGCTGCGTTCGTGAACTTGGGCTAACCGACGTTACAAAAGGACTTGCAGTACACATTCGTCAAGTGAAAACAGGACAGTAAAGGATACCCAAGGCGTGCTTGCAAATACTCGGTAAGTGTTCTCTCGCGCTGGCTTCAGTGACGGCGTGTGTGGTTATGCCGTGTACCGTGCCGAACACGTGACTACCCACAATCCCACAATCCTTGCGCATAGAATTGTGAATAGCATTTTCTAATCTCCATCAGCAATCTGATGGCCGCTTATGCTCGAGCTAGACCGTTACAGTGCAGTCAGTTCACTTCGCATTCCTTACGTAGTTCAATAAACAACCACTTACTACTTACTATATATATATATATATATATATACTACTAGTGCCCCCGCGCTTGAGCTGCAGGGCACGTGGGTCTGCAGTGAGCCATGACCCGAAGTGAACACATATCGCTGTGGAGAAGCTGGCCACCTAATAGTTGAAAACATCTGCAACTTCAACCTATATAGTGAGTCGAGTAATGGAAAAACAAGATGTGCTCCACCGGTCCTGGTGTACTGCTGACGCGTGCCGGAACGGCGCCGCGCGCGCGCGGTGCAGCAGGATCGGATAGTCGTGACGTAGTGTTTCGGTTGAAAAAGCAAACCGGGATGATGATGATGATGATGATGATGCACATGTATACGCGACAAAGAGCGCGCGACAAGAATGAGTGCACGTAGCCGCATGTTTGTAGCGCTATACCCACAGGCACCGCGATTCATAGAGTGTGCATGTCTGCTTCGCTATATTGTGCATAGTATAGCAGACAACGATGTGCGCCACATAGCTTTGTCCGTCGGAATATGTAGAGTCCGTTTCCACATTGAATGCACAGGCGCACACTAAACACCGTATAAAGCGCTTGCTGACGTCATGGTTCCCGCGATGACGTCAACAAGCGCGAAATTTTAGGACAACAAAGAAAAGAAAAGCGAAAGGAAAGAGTGCCAGAACAACACACAGGTGGTCACATATAACGCGGTTTGCTCGGCTACATTATATACTTCCAAGGGCAGGGCAAACCTGACAGGGTTATTTCACTGCTTATATATATCCTCGCCATCACCCCTCATACCGCTCCTTTTCTCCTTTTCCCTCTTAGCAGGCTAGATGCCTAGAGGGCGTAATTACCTTCAGGCCAATCTCTCTCTGCTGCACGCCAAATAAGTTATTTTCTGTGTCTTATTTCACCGGTTGCGAGCAAACTTTCTTCTCAGTTCCGGTTAAGCGAACAATTACGTCTTCACATAGATACTTCCAAATGTATAGTCACAGTGATAGTTTTTCATAGCCATAGCAAGGCAATTACAATGCAGATAACAAAAGAAAGCAAGTGCAGTTCGACAACGTTGCCAGTCCGCATGACTTCTCTCAAGGCAAAACAACACGACGCGTACTGGTAGTAAGACCGAACCCGAAACGGTGGTATATAGTGCGCCACATAGTTCGTAAACAAGGTCTTTATATTTTCGTTACACCGCATAAATATTTCCACGATGACGCCGCGGTGCGTGCGACGCCAGCTCCTGTACACAACCCGCATTCGGTCTGGTTAGGCAGTACTAGGCTGAACGAAACGTCGTTCAGCCTAGCGCTGCATACTACGCATGAACGGTGCGCGCACGTTTAAACTCTCTCTCTCTCTGTCTCTCTCTCTCTCTCTCTCTCTATATATATATATATATATATATATATATATATATATATATATTAAGCATGAGATGTGTAGAAATTCGCCCACACGCCTAAGTCGAACGCGCATTGTGCACCTTTTTGTTGCTTCTGAGGCCCCCAAGTGCACCCATTCGTGCAAGAGTGACAATGTCACAGAGTTGTTAACCAATGATGCCAGTATTTGCTCTCTACAATGTATATATATATATATATATATATATATATATATATATATATATATATATATTTTTTTTTTTTCACCTGCAGTGCATGCGAGGTTGCCTGGAAAACGTTTCACACTTTCTATTTAATGTTCGGGGAGATCCTACGCAACGAAAAGGTTGACTGAGCGCCGATCGATTTATAATGCATCATCATCATAAACTGGAACACGAGCATGCACGCCAAAATCGACTGCAACGTGTCCTTGTGCGCCCACATTTGGCAGCGTTTGTGGCTTGATTCCGATTCCGTCACGCGGCTTAGCGAGCACCTCGTCTTTAGAAACCGGCTTCGCCGCGATTGTGCTATATACGTCGCACTCTGGTGTGATCAAACGTAAGAGCAGGCGCTTAAACTTCCTTTTATTTTTGCCATTGAATAGCTGCTGACGCATCATATATACTATATACAATATGCTGTTGATGGCAGCAACCAAGCCGGTTGCGGGGAGACATGGCTGAAATCCCCGGTAAACATTACAGGAACGTAATTTCTCGCATCATGCCCACCTGAGGTCGTACACAACCCTCAGTGACAGGCGATATATAGGATGACCGAACACGCACCATTCTCTGTATGAAGGCGTTTAGCCCGACGCGAGTCATCTTTGAAAGTAACGAATAAGGTCGTTGCTACGCAAGACGTATAGCTATTTTAGCCGACTTTGTACAGCTGTCATTTGCCTCCTGTAGTGCGGTGTATACACAAGGCTCAGGCGGTAACGCCTGCGCCTTTTGCGCATGTTGTCTCAATGCACAACTGTCAAGCCAGAAGTCATGTGATGAAATCTCCCTCCGCTTCGCAGCAGGGAGAATCAGTGACGCGTAATTGAGAACGAACATATAGGAGCGGGAAGGAATGCCTTGTTGAATAAATACGGGGTGAAATAGTTCATTAAACCACCACAACTGGTTCAGTACAATACGCACACCTCTAGGAACATTCGTGCGACAATCTGACAGGTCATGACCTGTCAGATGGTCGCACGAATGTTGCTAGAGGTCTGCTGACTACTGCAGGACAGTGCGAAAGAATATATATATATATATATATATATATATATATATATATATATATATGACGCATGCAAATGCACGCGAAAAGTGCAATGCCGACTGGGTATATTTAAAAACCTGCTGAGTTCCTTTTCCTGATTCCGCCACACGAATTCTAAGATATCACAGACTCTGCACGTAGGCCACAATGCGTCCGCTGAAGTAGTGATACAACGTTCCCGAAAACTTGAACATCCAGCAGTTTCCGCAGAGCAAACCCTCGCCACCGGCGAAAGCCACAATATATAGAGCTATATATACTATATGTAACCCGAGTCGGCACATGCTTCGCGCGTACAAAGCCACATCGCTTGGTATATAACGGACGGAATAACAATACACCGCTCACTGCAGGGTGCACGGACAACGCAACGCGTCCGCTCAACAAGGTTGCGAGTCGCACCGTCGCTTCGCGAGGCGTGATTGCTGCGTGGGAGAATGCGGCGAAAAAAGAACTTCGCCGCGATGTGCACGACAGGGCTTGTGTACCATGCTGCTGCACGTGCAGGAATGAGGCGCCGTAAACATTTGCCGACGACGATTTCGCGGAGAAAAACAAGCGGCTGCGTTAATAGGGGCTGCAAAACAAAGGATGCGAAATTGGAACTCGGCGACCACAACACGGCGATGTAGTGGCATTTCTCAGGTTGATAAGCCATGGAGTGAAGGCGACCGAGATTCGTATAGACCCAAACAACCTCGATTCGCCTCTTGGGATGACATTTGCGGGAGGCTATATAGACGGAACTAAAGCAAGTGTGAAGCCGAAGAAATTTCTCGAAGGCGAGGTGATACTCTCTATATACATATCCAGGCATAATATCTATCCGTGAATAGTATCTATCCAGGGATAGATAGTATCTCTGGATGCTGTTTGCCTGCTTAGCCATGTTGCCAACCTACATTGTGTTCACCGAAATGAAGGCGCGCGTAATAAATAGTCGTAGTCGCTGTTATCTGGTCGGGGATGTAAACCAGAGCGGTTACGCTATAATATACAGAGGTTGATTGATTTCCGCCGCGTGCTTAGTGAAGTGCTCAACTCGTGAGAGGAAAAGATACAAGCCGCGATATTTTGTACATGCAGGCGCACTTTACAACGGCTTGCACTTGCGGGTGCTCGATCTCACGGGTCTGACTACGCTTTCGAGTGTTTGTCGTAACGAAAGTATACACAGCTAAGCAGACGGTTGAGATGGTATTGGAAAACAAAGAAAAAGTGTCAAACAGTCAAGATCATGTCTTGTAACCCATATGTGTATACGACATGTGTTACATCAGTACATAACATGTATGTTAGATCTTTTTTGTTGTTGTTTTTCCGCACAATGATTTTTTATAGGCTGGCTGCAGGTGTGCTGATTCGTTCAGGTTGTGGTCGACACATCCAAAACGGCTATAGTTATGTGCTGCCGGCAAAACATAAGCGAATTTCTCTGGTTCGGTTAACTTTTGCCGCCTGCCGCCATATATGACGGCGGCTGTGTTCACCTGTAGCTGTATCGAATCGGCGAAAGAATGCACGCAGTACACATTCGCTTTGACACGCTACAAATAGTGCGACGTATACACATACTGTACATATCATCAGTTCAAAACGTTTAATTTAATCTGACGTAGGTTTATATACTTTCGTATACTCGTTTGTCTGTCTGTTACTTCTTAATATCTTTTATTTTTCTGTGAATAAAGGTTATGGTCCTCCACGTATAGGTGACGTCCACACTTTCGGCAGCTATGTATACCAATAAACTTCCACCCTTATCGTACGCCTGACATATATATATATATATATATATATATATATATATATATATATATATATACTACTTCGTATTGCGTCTCGCTTTCTATATATGCGAAACATTTAACACTGCCAGAACGGCGATCAGCAGTTCAAGTTTTCGCTATGGCTATTCAACAGATTTCGCGCAACCATGCATCGCGCCATGCGAGGCGCACATGAGCCCCGTGTAGGGAGATGCAGGCTTGTCGGCGGCAGCCTACATCTACCTACAACGTGTACAGGCAGCTGACAGTGCGTCTGTCGTCACGACCGTGAACTACAAAGCGAGCGTCGGTGTACAAGCGTTGCTTCGCTCTGAAGCGGTGTATAAAGAACACGAGGGATCAAACTGCACGTAAGGAAAAATAATAACGAAAGGAAAAGCGCGAAAGTCTGCAGAACAAAGTGAATTTAACGCCCGACTTTGAGCTCCGAGCCTTGCCTTGGTTTTTCGCTGCTAAAGCAACGAACAGAAAATGTAGTATGGTATCACGAAATAAGGAACACCCAGAAAGAAGACGCTATAGGAATTATGGGAATCACAACGGTTCGGCGTTACAGACTGTACGTATACGGTGATCTCACTAACAGCTTATCAAATCAGGAAAAAAAAAAAAAAAATAGGGGAAAAAAAAAAAACCTGTCCCAAAAGTGTTTGCTGGTGCACCACCCAGTATTGAAATAGAATTTTGTGAAATAGTGTTGATACGTATTCAGGAGAAGCAGGCATTAAGCAATGAATAGCTCTTTTCTGTTAGGGTTTTCGTTTCGCTGCGAATGCCGTTGAAGAAACACGCACCTGTATGTTGCAACGCCCGAGCGCTCTGAATTCAAGAGCCATTGCTAGTGTGTGGGTTTGCAACACTTCAAAAAGAAGGCGGTAGGAAATGAGCAAAACACCGGCGTCCGCATGCGTGGCATATATATAGTGCATCGATCCTGTGGCAAGACGTGATCATGCAGTTCACATGTAGATTGTATACGCTGGCACGAAATGATCTCACAGAATAAGGCGAATAAGAAAAGAGGAACTAGAGGTACCAAGGCGTGCGAGGAATATGCTTCTGCGAAAGAAACAGCTATATACGTTAATGAACGTGTGTAACGCTCTGAGTAGAAGACTATACCAGACGCGTCGACGCGTGAGGACAGTGCGCCAGACGCGTTTGGTATTGGACTGCAGATGCTACAGTATACGGCTCGCTACATGAATATTTTCTATGATATTTTTTTTTCTTTTGTCTTTCAACGATCGCGAACGGTTTGTGGTGTTCCTTTGGGTATATAAACGACTCGACCCGGCTCGGTCAATGCCGATTACTCACCTCCGAATCGGTGCGCAAAGAGCCTCGAATGCCTGGCCGCCAGCAACCAGGGGTAGAGGGGCTGCGGGTCCCGGGACACCATGAAGGGCCCACCGGGTCCCACCAGGTGTCCCAGCGCGGTGGGTGGCGGAGGGTGGTGGTGCTGGAGCGCCGACGCCGAGCCCAGGTATGGCGGTGGGCCGCGGGACAGCTGATGGTGCTGCTGCTGCTGCTGCTGGTGATGGTGGTGTTCGGCGACCATCGCGGCGTACGCGGCCGCCAGAGGCGGAAACGTGGCCATGGGCACGGCGACGCCGCCTCCGGAGACCGGCGGCACGGCGGGGGGCCGGGGCGAGTCCGGCGGACCCGAGGCCGCCAGAGAGTCCGAGTCCGGTAGGTGGTGGTGGTGGTGAGCGGTGGCGGCGACGTCCGCTCGCCGCTCGTCGACCGCATCCTTGCCGACGATCGACTCGATGGAGAAGCCGAGCTTGGGCTTGTTGGGGGCCGCTGTAGGCATCATGGTCTCCGGCGGTGACACCATGCCTGGCTGCCGGCTTGTTGCCACTCAGCCCGCCGGCATCGAAGCCGAAGCACAGGCGCGCACGTCCAGCAAGGCACTCTCTCGCGCGGCGACGCTCTTCGGGCGGACGACGTGTGCACGGAGGATCCCCTGGCAAGGGTGGGGTGGACGGTGTGGGGGGCGGCGGCTCAGAACGGCGGCACCGGAGCCAACTGGGTCGACATCGTCGTAGACACGCACGCGCGCGGCAGCCGCTGCACGGTCGTCGGTCGGTGCGGGGAGGCAGCAGCGACAGCTTGGCTCGCGCGGTCGATCCGCTCTGCTCTGGCCGGCGAGTTCCGGTGGGGGGCCGGACGGGGAGGGGCTTCGCTGGCGGGGGGACGGCGCGGCGGGGGACCGTCCCTCGAGCCGGCCTTCCCCGTGCGGAGGGCGCAAGAAAGGGCGCCACCAACGCATGGCCAGAAACTGCCGCGTCTGCCGCCATCTATCGGCCGGCTCGCGAAGCCCCCGATGCCAGGTCGGATGCGCGTCTCTTTTTCGCCGTGAACCGCGAGGGACGCGACGTGCTGATTTGGAGACACTACCAACTGCCGCTGCACCTGGTAGCGAGTGAGGCGTGCCGTTGGTGCTCTCAAATTACTCGCTGTGATTTCTTTCTCCTTGTTACCACTGTTCAGATCGTCAACCTTCTCGCGATGTGTGTGTGTGTGTTTTTAAATATTTTCTCCATTCGTCGCATCCTTAGATAAAGAAAGAGCGAGAAAAAAGAAAGCTTTTTGGTCGCTGAGGGCAAGGAGGAAGCCTAACGTAAAACTTTCTGATGTCAACTTTCATTGCATGCATCGAATGTGACAAATGTGACACTGCCAGCGCGACGGGCACAAGTGGCAATGTGGGTAGGCAGGGGGCACGACCAGTGACACCAGCTCCGTCTACCTTTGACGGAGCTAGTATCATGATCACTCAGTTGCGACACTACCATGGCCGTGCGTTTATAAGTCGTCGAAGGCTAGGGTGGCGTCGCAGTGTGTCTGAGTCATTGCTAATGAAGAAATACCATTCTCATTTCAAATGCAAGTGGCAGTTGTCACTGTCTTCAAGTGTGCGTATAAACGAGTTTTTAACAGCACGCAGCATTATTGAGACAGTTTACTGCTTCATTACGCGCGAATTATGAACCAGGCATGTGACAGCGTCAATGCAGGAGTTGTTTTCAAAATAAGTAGTGGCATTGCTCTGGACGTGAACGTTGGATCGTATGTGCGCTGTTTCTTTTGCAGGATTTGTCGAAATGATTATCTGTGACATTATGAATCTGTCTCTAGCTGACTCGTGCATCACGCCTCTTTTACGTTATATGTCCTTCTGCCACTGGAGGAAATTTTTGTACCGGCATATAACAGTCCTTGTGGCATATGCAACGGTAGGGGTGTAGAACTATTAAAAAAAAAAAAAAAAAACTTCGAGTAACGAATCGAATAAATTTCTATTAGTTTTGGTGCTCGAATCGAATGGTAATATTTGAAACACCCAATATTTATCGAGTAAGTTTCGAATAATCAGCTTCCACGAGCAAGCACACCAAAAAAAAAAAAAAGGGGGGGGGGGGGAGTACAGCGAGGAGACCTTGTTCTCGTTTGCATACTTGAACCATATACCTAATCTATGGCGCATAGCTTTATACCACTGTGGACACAGTATTTGTCTCGGGCGATGTTGCTGGTTAATACTCGTGTAAAATCGATGCTCATGTGCCTACAATCTGATACCATCATTAATATATATATATATATATATATATCGATTGCTATCGCGAAGCTTTTTTGACCATGCTCTCGGTGGTACTCTGTTGAAGCTGCTATTTTGCTTAGTATTTTGTTTAATTTTAATGCCTGACTTTTGTTTAACAGGTGGCGATTATATATACAGCACACTGAATACCATATACTCACTGCTGTATAGGAGCTTATTTCAGTGCATAGCTGTTGGCGTCAATGAATGTTTCCATTTAAATCTTGCGAAGCTCCAGCACCGTATTGAAGGAAGTCTATATTTATTCGACAAGAACTCGTCTTGGATTTGATGTCACCTACATCCGATTCGTATTCGATTATACATTAAATATTACTATTGGCGCACTCGTATGTAAAAACAGTATAACAAATACAGTTTGCGGTACATTAGCTCGGTTCTGGATTAGCACTGCTGTACAAGCGTCCCTGTTTATGTGTGTGTGCGCGCACGCGCGCACACACAGGTGTGCGTTGAGAAATAATGGCGTAATGTACTTGGAAAACTTCGTGCTTGACTTCCCGTATATATTCATAGGCCCATTCGACGCATGTGGAAAAGAGGACATAATTGAAGTAATCGAACATTTACGCTGTTGTCAGTTTTCAGCGCTTATTCGACTTTTATTCAGTATCTCAGTCAACGATGGTGCCGACGCCGGGTGGAAACAAGGCTGTGGGACGCATAAACAAAGACCGAAGAAACTGAGACGGTGGCAAGGTTTGGCACTTGCTTCCTAACTTTGGTAAACGAATTTTGACAGCGGAAAATAAGACAACTGCCAAGTCAGAAAGAATGATGTGTACTGAGAGCTATTAATATTAATGTAGGTACAGGTTTGATGAAACCATATGTGCGTCGTTGCATAGTATACTGAGGGGTGGGATTTCGTAACTGCGTTACGAGTGTTCGTATGATAATGTTGCGCGTTCGTATATAAATTGGTCACTACAGCGATATCCGGTGACTTACCATGTATGACAATGTACAAAAACTCTGGTTTTGCCCTCTATTCTGTTACTAGGTGTTGCCTTTGCGATACCGATTGGACCACTCGTTATCGCTCATAGGATCTGATATGGCGTCAAAATATACCTCAACGCCCCCTCTTCCCCCCCCCCCCCCCCTTTCTCCACACGCACACAGTTTTTTTTTTCCTTTTGTTGTTTTCATATATTAACGACGACCCTGCTTGAAAGTGAGTAGCCGAGTTACGCGGCGTCTTAAGCTCTATATATACAAATCGTGAAAGATTCAGAACAACCATATATAGTACTAAATCTGATAACAAAATTAACCTTGTAATTCAGCGCATTTAGACTTTCATCATTTAAAATAATGATGTCCTAATCCCATTACCTCCATATACCGTTTAATCGATGCTCCCGCGGCCGGCCTCACAAAACTTTCTTTTAGTTCGGTGAGGAGCAGTTTGACAGGTGCTTGAAGTGCGCGTTCTTATGAGCAATTCATTTTAACGAATAACTGGAGTTACTGGGCGCGAGCACCACCACTGAAGGCACTGTCGCTGCTGTCGCTTTGCGTCCACGTTTGGATCACGGGACGCCGCTTTGCCTCCGTAGAGTGTGTACAAGAAATATTAGTATTCTATAGGTCACTGAAGCCTCCGTGGCGCTCGCATGGCTTGCAGTGAGCCGTCTTTTCACGCGGTTCAGGAGGCATGCTTTTATATTTTCGTCCAGGAACATTGTACCTTGTCGTCGACAATCGCTGGTTATCGTTTTAACAGCGAAAAGATTGCGGCATTCTATGCATCGAAGAGCTCATTCCGCGGAGTTCCGGCGGAGTGCAATCGAACCAGATAAGCACCCTCGTTTTGGTCGGTGTTAGCGTACGTGAGGTAAAAAAAAAAAGGCTCTGTTCTGCGCTAATTACAACTGGCCTAAGCATTTATTCACCATTTTGAAGGTGCTATGTTTCAGATCCGTATATATCAAGCTAGGTATATATACGTTAACTTGTGAAAGATGTGCGATCCACTGCGAGTGGGCTGTAATGTTCTTGATGACGTTTGCCATTGTGGAAAAATAACAGTCTATGCGGCATACCTTATTTTTTTAAACGCCAAGTGAAACAGGGAATTCTTACGACGGCGTTGCATCAACACCGCGTAAAATTAGGCCATCTCCACGGCATTATGAAAAAAAAAAAAAAAAAAAAAACCGTCATCACTACACGCACCGATCACAATTTCCCGATATTTTATTTCTGTTCCCCACTCTCGCTGTACTGAAAGCAGGAGATTATAAATTGAGTCTCGTCCTCTGTGTCACAAAGTGCTGACAAAAATCAACAACGCCCGATTATCCACCACTGTCTGCAGCTTCTCAAAAAAAAAAAAAATGAATGAGACACCCATGCTGAAGGCTAACAGATAAAAATATTTCACAGTGATTTTATCCCAATCTCTCGACTTCATGCTTATGTAAACAGCGACGCAGGTATCGGGCAGCGTTGTTCGCACATCCCAATCAAATGCTGTCCTCGGTGTCCAAATGCAGTCAGGCATGTGACTCTCGCAACGCTGTCGCCGTAACGCCTTCTACTCCGACCCGGTGGTTGAAGTTGTCTAATAGCTTGGGCCACATGGTATGCGTTTGCGGTATACTGATACCGTCGCGTGCTCATTGCATGGTCGTCATTCATGCTTTGTCATCCGACTCTGATTATGCCATTATCATGATTATGCCACCACCATTATCGTGATTATGCCACCCTGGTCATGCCGTCATCGCCAGACAGCCGCTATCAGGACGCCACTGCAGATTTTCCTTTTCTATGCGCGCCGTACTTGGACACAGCTGCCGCGCAAACGCAGTTTTTATAGCTAGATTGAATATCAATACATTCGCAATAACGTCTCTTAGAATTACATATTAAGCAGCTGCAGATGTTTTGCACTAAGCCTTCGCGGGCCAAATAATTTCTTCTCTAAAACGTAAACGCAAACAATAGATCCACATTTGTAGAACTTATACATTTTTTAATTGCCCTCGCAATTCGACCCGAACTTAGTGGAACATCTTAATTGTGCTTCGTGAGTTGAGAGAGAGAGAGAGAGAGAGAGAAATGATTTAATGAAAGGCAGGGAGGTTAACCAGGACTGAGCCCGGTTGGCTACCCTACACTGGGGGAAGGGAAAAGGGGAGACAGAGATTAAAGGAAGAATAGAAAGTCCGCTGTTGATATCGCCGACGTTGCAACAGATCTCTGTTCTGTCACTGATGATCAATCAGTCCGGATCATAGACGGTCACTCAGTCCTGTAGTTTTTAAAAATCGCAGCAGCGCTTTTGTGGCCTTTTGCAGCTGTGATATTCGAGGCCATGGTCCCAAGATCTTGCTCAAGGTGAACGGTCTACTATCCAGCCTATTGAGAACGTTGCAGAGGTCATGTATTTCGTTTTGAAAAGATGGGCAGTAGCACAGTAGGCGTTCTATAGTCTCATCGACACCGCAGGCATTACAGTCGGCGCTATCAGCCATTCCAATCAAACACGTGTAAGCATTGGTGAATGCAACACCCAAGCGTAAGCGGCACAGCGTTGTCTCCTCATTTCGAGGAAATCCAGGCAACAGCCGCAGCTGCATAGATGGGTCGAGAGAATGCAAGCGATGCTGGGTGAATTCAGTTGTGTGCCACTTCTCCAATGTCATACTGTGCGCTAGCTTGCTTAGGTGTTGGGCTGCGTCACTCCTCGATAAAGGCACAGAAACAAGATTTGCTCCTTCGTGTGCTTTCCTAGCAGCTTCGTCGGCGATGTCGTTGCCGGAAATACCGCAATGACGCGGCAGCCACTGAAACACGACGTCGTGTCCTTTTGCGATCGTATGGTGGTGCATTTCTCGTTTCTCTGAGACGAGTTGTTCGCAGGACCCGCGACGAAGAGCTGACAAAAGACATTGTAGGGCCGCCCTTGAATCCTTCGTCACTTGGTTTTATTTTACTCCTAGGGTGGTAACAGCACACTGTATACTGTCGCAGGACATGCGGAGAAACCGCCCGTAAACACACCCGTGTCGGAATAAAGAGGCGCGGTAAAATATGCGAAAAAGCTTTTGAAATAACATAATGACAATTTCCGATTTTCTCCGCAAAAGCGCTGCGAGCTTATAGAACTGCTGGAAATAACTCGACCGAGGGAGTTGTCAAAATTTCCACGTTCCTATAGAGTGTTTTGTTCTATTCTACGGGCTATTCATTTTGCATTCGAATGAGACGATCGCTCATTGTCATACTGAACAGCAGAAGCGGAAAAGCTAAATACTGTTTTGAACTAGGCGCGACCACGCATTGTTCCTAGCACATATACGACATTTCCCTAAAAGATAAAAGAAAGAAAAGAAGGAAGGAAGAGGGAATGAAGACGGAAGTGAACATGCAGAGAAAAGGACGAGCGACGCCAAGCTATTACGTCATTGTGGCGGTGCCTGCTACATAGTGGTTGGTAAAGCGTGCGACAATTGTTTGCGACAATTGTTCGGCATGAGAATCGGCTTACAATTTTTCCTGTCGCGAAAGGTGGAACTTCAACTCGATGCATACAAGACGCCCGCAAAGCTGTCCTGGAATTCTTTTCATTTGTACGGGACTCGAATCTCGGCCTGGATTCACAAATCGTGCTATACGCTTTTAATTGCTCGTAAGAGAAAATTTCAGCCAATCCGGATGCCGGACATACTATTAGTGAAAACAGCCGTCGAATAGCAAAGAGATCGCTTACGACAAGGAGCTTTGTTAAATCGGCCATGGCGTGTTGCTGCTTAGCACAAGGTCGCGGGTTTGAATGGCAGCCGCGGCGGCCGCATTTCCATCGGGGCGGTGGGCAAAAAAAAAAAAAAAAAACGAAAAAAAAAAACGCTCGTTCACTTGGATTTAGGTAGATTTTAAAGAACCCCACGTGGTCCAAATAAATTCGGCGCCATATATACGAGAAGATATAGGGAACTGAGGGGCCCGATTTTTATTAATTATATAATAAGCCAACGAACAAAGACACCAAGGACCACACAGGGGAAGTTACTTGTACCTACTAATTGAATCAAACGAAGGATAAATTAATGGAAATGAAAATGGATGAAAGAACAAGTGGCCGCCGGTGGGCCGGGAATGATCCCACGTCATTGCATTACACGTGCGATGCTCTTACCATTGAGCAACCGCGGCGATGTTTCCCATCTACTTTCTGAGGTATTTATGTTTTTACTACTAGAACTAACTCTGGGAGTGTTAGCCAGCGCCACCACTCACAAACCTTGGTGGCGGATGTGTAACATCCTTTCCGCCGCAGGCGTCACGAGTACGTGATATTTTTGGGTGAAGGCAACTGGCCAATAAATCCACGCATAGTACCTGAAGGCATCAATGTTGCCGGGTGTAACATTGGCGGTGCTGGTGACACTTTACGTGGGGGCGTGCAGATAAGATTGCCCTGCTTGCCGCGATAGCTTTTCTTTTTATTATGCCACCCCCTGATTGGCTACGTAGCTCACAAAAAGCGCGTCGCTCAAGGAATAAAGATGATTGTCTGCCTGGCGCTGCGTGGGTCGTCTGTTCATTGGGACGGTCGTCCAGCCGCCCTCGGCGTCTAGCCGCCGAATACGTAACACGGGTTCGAGACACTCGTTATGTAATGAACGAGAAGATGTGGAACCGAGGGGCCCGATTATTATTAATCATATCATAAGAAGCCAACAAACAAAGAGACCAAGTACAACATGGGGGAAATTACTTGTACTTAATGAACCAAAGAAATGATAAAGAATGGAAAAGAAAGTGGATGAAAAAAACAACTTGCCACCGGTGGGGAACGATCCCACATCTTCGCATTGCGTACGATGCTCTTACCACTGAGCTACCGCGCCGCTGTTTTCCCGTCCACTTTCTCGGGTATTCACGTTTTTACTACTAGAACTAACTCTGGGAATGTTAGCCAGCGCCACCACTCACAAACCTTGGCAGCGGTAGTACATATATACATGGAAGCGGAAGTATATATATATACAGGTGGAGTGAGGAAGTTAGGAAATTCGGAGGCGCAAGTTGAAATCAGCTAGCGCAAGCCAAGGGTGATTGCAGATCGCAGGGAGAGGCCTTCGCCCTGCAGTGGATACAAATATAGGCTGCTGCTGCTGCTGCTGCTGCTGCTGCTGCTGCTGCTGCTGCTGCTGCTGCTGCTGCTGCTGCTGCTGCTGCTGCTGCTGCTGCTGCTGCTGCTGCTGCTGCTGCTGCTGCTGCTGCTGCTGCTGCTGCTGCTGCTGCTGCTGCTGCTGCTGCTGCTGCTGCTGCTGCTGCTGCTGCTGCTGCTGCTGCTGCTGCTGCTGCTGCTGCTGCTGCTGCTGCTGCTGCTGCTGCTGCTGCTGCTGCTGCTGCTGCTGCTGCTGCTGCTGCTGCTGCTGCTGCTGCTGCTGCTGCTGCTGCTGCTGCTGCTGCTGCTGCTGCTGCTGCTGCTGCTGCTGCTGCTGCTGCTGCTGCTGCTGCTGCTGCTGCTGCTGCTGCTGCTGCTGCTGCTGCTGCTGCTGCTGCTGCTGCTGCTGCTGCTGCTGCTGCTGCTGCTGCTGCTGCTGCTGCTGCTGCTGCTGCTGCTGCTGCTGCTGCTGCTGCTGCTGCTGCTGCTGCTGCTGCTGCTGCTGCTGCTGCTGCTGCTGCTGCTGTTGCTGCTGCTGCTGCTGCTGCTGCTGCTGCTGCTGCTGCTGCTGCTGCTGCTGCTGCTGCTGCTGCTGCTGCTGCTGCTGCTGCTGCTGCTGCTGCTGCTGCTGCTGCTGCTGCTGCTGCTGCTGCTGCTGCTGCTGCTGCTGCTGCTGCTGCTGCTGCTGCTGCTGCTGCTGCTGCTGCTGCTGCTGCTGCTGCTGCTGCTGCTGCTGCTGCTGCTGCTGCTGCTGCTGCTGCTGCTGCTGCTGCTGCTGCTGCTGCTGCTGCTGCTGCTGCTGCTGCTGCTGCTGCTGCTGCTGCTGCTGCTGCTGCTGCTGCTGCTGATGATGATGATGATGATGATGATGATGATGATGATGATGATGATCAATGTTTCGTAAAGGACTCCAGTGAGTGTAGAAGCGCACCAACAACAGCCGGGTGGGCAGGCCACCCTCGCCTTCAAAGGTGCTCGAGGGTGAAGGGAGTTAATAAACTTTTGGTTAATAAACCCACACATGCTACCTGGCATGTTTGGGCGTGAAAGAAGCCCGCGAATACACGCATAGTGCCTCGAGCGGCCAGTCGCGCGATAATTTTGCGTTTGTATTCGCGGGCTTCTTTTACGCTCGGAAAAACACTTTTATGTAGCACGCACTGAGCAACAGAAAGCTGTTGCGGGAGTTTGTCATGTTGCTCTACAATATTATCATTGCCACTTTTTATCTAATTGTAATAATTGGGAAATTGAATAATTATATAGACTAATTATGTAATTAGGCGGAATGCAAAAATAACCTGAGTATCTCCAAGCGATAAGAGACAACATTACCTTGGTCCTGGCCAGCTACGTGGCATTTGCATATTTTCAAATCTAGGTGTACGATAGTTGGGACACCCTGTATACATAGGTTTTTTTCTCAAACTGACTTCGGCGCGCACGCCCCATCGAGCGCTTATGATTCTATTCTACTTTATTTTATGTGATTGCAGTGAACGTCGATCGACGATTGCGAGCTACTCTTACCTTACCTCACATAACCCGAGTAGTGGGTCAGGGCTTTAATGCCGGTATTAATAAGTTATAGAAATGAATTCTAAAAGAATAATACAATTACGACATGATTGGAAAAGAGCTTTGAACAGTGCATATATTTATTAGTCTATAATATCTAACAAAAAACAAAGCTGATAAAAAAAGATGATTTCCATATAAAAATTCTCAAGTTTTCCCTTTCAGCATGTAGTATTGGCCTCGAGGACAAACCATGGCTCCAGCTGCTTAAATCTCTCCGCTTGCATGTTTTAAGGGTTGTATGCGTGGCCTCTTGGCTGGAAAACATCTCAGCGTACATCTCAGTCTGGCGCATAGTGAAGCGAAGGCTTATATATACATATGTCTGCGTAAGTGCCCTCCGCGAAAGGCCACCGCTGCGACTGTATCGTCTCGTTATCACGGAGATCTCTATCATCAGTGGCGGACGGCCGCCGAATTCCAGCCGATGGGGAAAGCTCTTGCGGAAGAGAAGTTTCGTGAATACGAGCCCCGAAATCACCATCACAGAAAGCACCTTTTCGTTCTTCCTACAGAAAGCAGAAAAGAGCAACGAAAATAAACAATGCCTAACGGCCGGCCGGGCTTTGTCCACTGGTTCAAGAGAAAGAGAAATGTCGTCTGGATGCTACTTCAGGCGTTGGGCAAATGTTATGCTATACACAGTGGTCAGACAAACACGCAAGTGGTGCATACGCTGTGAACGCCGCGCGACAGTAGAAACCAGAGTCGCTGCGTCTGTTCTCGAAAATAGTATTTCGGTTGACTCCATGGACGACCGCCTTGCCACGGTTGACTCCATGGCAAGGCGGTCATCACGAACATCGCCCTCATAGTGGCTAGGCAACCACTGCAAAGCAATGCCGTGACGCAGTTCGCAGGCTTTACGCGCAGGCGTCTGATGTCATTGACGAGCTAGTCACGTGCGCAGCAACTGCAGGGCCACACGTGAATCGGTGAAGATGACGCACGATTGTGCTCTTTGGTCGAGACTACTACTTGAAGTAACTCAAAATGTATCCGGACCATTCGAATCCGGTGTCTCTCACTGCTCGTTTGTTGATTTCAATAAATAAATAAATAAATAAATAAATAAATAAATAAATAAATAAATAAATAAATAAATAAATAAATAAATAAATAAATCTGCGTATGACTGTATGTCTACCAATGAAAAAATTGGAAACAAACAATAACGTGGAAGGAACTTAGACCAGGACATGTAGAACCAAGAACGTGGTGATCACATTCCAATTATTTTCATTTTCTCTCTCTGACCATGAACGGAGCCGCGACTTGCCGACGTTCTTGCCACCGGGTTGAATGCCATTGTCAGCGCTAGACATTCCGCGCTCCAGAGTTCCCATTCCTGAAATGCTCGCTTCGTTCATGGCAGTGGCGCCATCTATCCTGAGACACAGGATTCACTTCTCCTTCGGTATTTTACTAGTGAAACACGCTTCCAGGCCCTCTTTGCTCTACAAGTAACGCTTTCTTTTTCTCTTTTTTCGCGAATGTTCATGTGCAGAAGTAAAAGTCGAGTAATTTGTGTGTTGATTTCCACCGTGGCATAGCATGCTCGGTATAATGGACAGAGAGTGAAAATATTCGCAGATACACAACACTGTGAATATGTTTTCTCTTCAATAAACGACACCGCATTTATTAACTTATTACAATACGAGCAACATTATTTCGTGCACAATTGAGCACAGAATAAAAGAAAAATTAAAAAATTAAAATCTATTGTGTAAAGTGTCAAAAGCACAATATAATTATGAGGCATGTTTTAGTTGGGAGACCCCCTTCGGATTAAATTCACTACCTGAGGCTCTTTAACATGCACCCAGTGCACGCTAGGCGGGCGTTCTTGCATTTGGCCCCCATCGAAATTCGACCACCGCGGCCGGTATTTAATCCCTCGCCCTCGGGCTTAGCAGCGCAGTCGCCACTACGCCACCTCGGCGGGTATAATTAAAGAATAAAGTAATCGAGAGCCCGGGGCTTGAACACAGCCTAAAGGCCGCTGTGACTCAGTGGCTATGGATTTCTGTCGACCACGCACGTCACGTGTTCGATTGCCGGTCGAAGTTGTAGCATTTGGAGCAACCCACTACGACGTCTCTCATCGCCCGTTTTATTTACTTTTTTTTTTTCCTTTGTAAAAATTGCCGCGCAGCATAATGTGGGAATGAAATGATATAGGAAAACCTGGAGCCCCGTTTCATTGCAGATACCGCAATATGGGTTTATGAGATGCATTTCACTGTTACGCGTCTTTCATGTGACGTCTGACCCTGTATACAATTATTTCGTTTATTTCAGGTGCCAACCTTGTTCCCGTAGGCGTCTACACAAGGTGAAGCCCGGAAATTGCGGTATTCGCCGTTGATGTTGGCAAAGGAGGCTTCCATGCATCACGTTGCTTTTCGCGCGCGAGTAATCTCGATGACCCCATTTATTTATTTTTACATGCTGCAGCCCTATTCAGGGCTATGGCACGACAACGTCTGCTATCATCGGAACAGCAAAATTAGTTCAAGAACGTTCTGCCGTCCTTGGGGTTTCATCACTGTGCCAGTTGAATAACTCGGGTAATGTGGTCACAAGTTTCGTGCCGGAGAATATCATTGAAATCAACGGACACTGCGATGAAGGAGCCCAGGCTGAGCTTTTCAATTAACGTGTGAAAAAGTGGCAGTTCGACTGATGGATGGAAATGAAAGTACATTAAAGTGAAAGGATTGGGCAGAAGTAGCATTTCGAGATGGCTAGAACTGCAGAATGAGGCTGGCCAGGATACGCCTATCTGGGTACTTGGTTTAGCAGAGTCGCTCGTGATGATCTTCTTGAGTTTTAGAATTGTTCATGGCTTTTGTTCTCAAAAATCCTAATATGACGTAATTCTATGAACATTTTCAGATTTGTAAGCTCTACCGAGTTAAAAAAAACTCGGTAGAGTTTACAGGTGACCCTGAATGACGCAGTTGACATGCAACCCGAATGGTGATTGGGTACAACAGCTCATGAGCTACTGCCAAAATTGCCGACTGGAAGCTAGTGTCCTATCGTACACGATGAAGACCAATTTATGAATATTTTCGAGACACAAACTGAGTCCCTTTCGAAAACATATAGTCCGCATGCGGCTGCATTCATATTTCATTTCTAACGTGGATTCTTATTCGGCAAGCAGTTAGAAGGGTATACGTTGAACGGTTTGTAAGAACGTGCAGTGGCCAATCGTAACAGCTGATATATTAGCGAACATAACGTCAAAGAGTTCTGACGAAAGATTGTGTCACGAATTCTGTTCCAGATTGTTAAGTTTATTGCTTGGACTAAAAGTCATTTTTATTTTTACTATATTTAGGAAATTCCACACCGCATGTTAGGGTTTGGCTTGAGATGGCTATCCACTTTATGGCCTAACTTTATCTGGTCAACATCCTCGGAATACATGGCTGTTACAACGTGCCTGCGCTTGCACCCGGTCTTCGATAGAATTCAGGCACTTGCAGTTTGGAGTTAGTCGTCCCCGAAATATGCCTCCGAAAGCCTAATGGTCCCACGGAGATTTGTCCAACCGTACCTAAGAAAAACGTTTTGAAAAAATAATTAGTGAAACGCAAACGCATTTCTTTCCAAGTTTGGGAAGGCATATCTCACGAGTGGTGCTCGTCTGAAAATTTCCACACGTAAAAAAAATTAAAAATAATAAAAAATAATTATGGGGTTTCACGTGCCAAGACCATCATCTGATTATGAGGCACGCCTTAGTGGGGGACCCCGTAATAATTTAGGCCATCCGGGTTTCTTTAACGTGCATCTAAATCTAAGTACACGGGTGTTTTCGCATTTCGACCCCCTCAAAATGCGACCGTCCTGGTCGGAATATGATCCCGTGACCTTGTGCTTAGCAGCCCAACACTCTAGCCACTAAGCAACCACGGCGGGTATTCCCACACGTAGACATGCACTGAGCGACTTCAGCTCTACAATTTCAGCAATAAGCGATTAATTAAGATTAGTGCTAACCGCCTAAATATGGTTACCTTAAAGGAGTTTAGTAAAACTTTATCAGGTCAACTTTTGCCCATTAAAAATGTTTATTGGCGATTATAATATCGCGCAGTTTCTGATAACCGCCGTTGGTATGAATCTTGGCCAGCAAAAAATTAGTGTGTATCACATCACCTATTTCTGAAAGAATGGCTGACATTTGGAACAACTGGCATAGTTAAGCTCGCAACGCATGAAATTCACCCTGTAATCCAGCGCACTACAGCTCCGAACGACCCCCCTCTCATGCACGGCAAGTAAATACAATATACCTACGCCAACTTTACGTGTGCTGCCATCTGGCGGGAAAATTCTGTGAACCAAAATCTACTTTTCATCTTCGTCGGCACGTGACGGCACCGCTGCTACCCCATAAGCTGCGTGAAAGGTACGCGTGTCGCTTACCATAAAAAAAAAAAAAAAAAAGCGTTCTTCGAAGCTGGCTTCTCCGCAACAAGTGGCGTTATGAGGAGAAGCTCGCCTCAGCGATTTCCCTCGCTTTGCAGGATAAACGATGTTACCATCAGGACTTCGGATACCTGCAAACGCGAAGAGCATCAACTGCCCCGCAGCGCAGTGAGCGGTGGACATGCAGCTCACATGGAAACTTGATAACTAGGGTGCTGAGTAGCGGTGCAGTCGTGTCTCGTAGGTGATGGGCTGTGCATACACTGGAGGAAATGCGGTAGAGGCACAACATTTTTTGTCGAAGTACAGCGAAGGCCGTCGAAATGCAAAGTCGCTGCTGGTTAAGAGCACGCAGAAACTTCCCACGCTTGGTAGCCTGCAGCTTCATCCGAAGCCGCTAAGCATCCAAGACGAACCTTTGGATAAATATACTTTAGAGATGGGGCAGCTGCATAGAGCTCGGCGGGGCGAGAACGCATTGAATAGCGTAACACTGGCCAGTATATGCACTGTACGCACCACGTGTCGCTCAGGCGTGTAGAAGCCGGCGATCGCATTGAGACGTTCCCTTATTGTGCGACCGTAACGTTTCACCGCCGAGAGCGAATGGCGAATACGCCCATGCGTTTCGCGATTCACCAGTCGTACAGTTCACATTAATCCCAGAGTTGCCCTTCACTTCGAGACCCCTCTCGTATGGTGCGCAAACATTCGCTAATTGAAATTGTTTCCTGCCTTTCTTTTCGGCCACGCGGGGTCCCACGCATACTAAGCTCGAAGATCCCGAGGTGTCCGCTGCAGTGCCTCAAGGTCTCGCGTTGAGGCCCTCTCGCGTGTCACGACCAGCGCCGCTGTACGCCGTGACTTTGAACATTCGGCTGCAGTTCGAGCAGTGAGGGAGGGGGGGGGGGGGCATAGCACGGGGCTGTACCCGCTCAATGACGAGTTAATTAGCGAGCTGGACTTGTAGCACATGCACCGTATAACTTGACAGCCCGCGTTTCCAATCAGACCTCTCTCTCCAGTCTAGCGAAACTTTCTCACTTTCTCTGGCGGCTGAGGTGTGAGGCGTTGGATGAATTCATTAAGGTGCCAAGGAAATTGCTCATTGCATGTGCGCTAAGCAGTTCACATGCCTGAGGCCATATTTGTATTCAGTATGCCCGCTCCGCCAACGCGTGGCACGGCGCGCCAAGCTTCGACTCTAAAATCTGGAATTTCCCCGATGACACAAACAGTGACCTAAAGCACTTCGTGTTAGGCAAGTTGATTAATTTATTCAGCGTCAGGGGAAAGAGGACGATGATTTTCTGTCCCCATCGAACCAAGGAACTTCAGTTAGGCTATACGCAAAAACTGAACGGCGAAAACACTCGGCCACCGCTCGAACGAACGGTTTTGACGCTGGCAGGTTTATGTTTACACTTCTAATAGATGTTTAGACGGCACTTGGTAAACAGCGACTTTAGAAACGCGCCCCTTAAAAGAAATGATACCATAGATCCTTAGCATTAAGAAGGCTTCTCAGCAGTTGCACACCGTTAGTTATTTACACAGATACTTATTTTCTGAGCAAGGCTTGCATTGGCGTTTTCACAGGCTACTGTCGTGAAAACTTAGGAAATGAAAAAATTTCCGCGGATTGTCATCCACGAAACTTAATTTCTTCGTCGTCGTCTGGTGTAAAGCTGTCTAATGCAATGTGGACTACCGTGCTTCTTTGATATTCTTGTGTTACATACGTGAGATATACTAGCGCCCTATAAAGATGTCTGTTATTGGTTTTCATTTTTAATTTGTGCATGAACTTCAGTGCTCATTAACTTCACGCCGTGTTTACGAAACAGATGCAATGCGACAAGTTACGGAGCGAAGTTTTAGAGAGGTAGGGAGAAAGCCCAGCTTCTTTTGTGTGATCCGTCACTATAATAAAATAAATAAATGATGTTGTTCTGGCACAAATGGCTTGAGCGACAATTTTCAGAGTGAAAAGACCCAGGTAGAAGTGGCGGTGCCTACCTTTACATTATTATTTAAATTGATTTTTTAGTCACAGAAACATGATGTTCCGTTCTTTTTGTAGGTGGGAGAAGTCTGGATAGCTTCAGTGAGGCGTGCGGCATTAGTAGCGGTCGTCTAATAAAGAAAAAAAAAAGAAAAAAGGAACAAAACACAGCACCACTGCACTCAGCACGTGCTGCCTAGCAAATTCCATCACGTGCGTTGCACGGTAATTCCAGCTCACTTCCCGCGCAGGGAGATATATAATCAGGAAAGGCGGCGTTTCAACGCCTGCTTCTATGGCTCACGACCTCTAGAGGCGCTGGTGTTCATGTCGAGAATGTCTGCCCTTTAGTGCGTGCTCAGGCTGAAGCTCGAAGATGAAACTAATGCATCGTCAGACCTGGGTAAGATGCCCGCGCAAAGTTAAGGCGCCAGTCAAGATGACGTTTATGAAAGCGCGGTCTGTAACATACATCATAAGCAAGATCATAAGAAGCCAACTAAGACACTAAAGACACCATAGGCAAATTACATGTACTTAATAACTGAATTAAAGAAATGATAAATCAATGGAAATGAAAGGGGATGAAAAGACAACTGGCCGCAGGTGGGGTATGAACCCACGTCTTTGCATTACGCGTGCGATGCTCTTACCAATTGAGCTACCGCGGTGCCGTTTCCCATGCACTTTCTGGGGTATTTATGTTCATCCACTAAGCTAAACCTGGGAGCGTTAGCCAGCGCCACACCTTACGGCCTTGACGTCGGATGTGAAACATACTATTTTTGATATTTTTAGGTGAAGACTGTGGTTAATAAACCCACACATGCTGCCTGAAGGCATCAATGCTGCCGGATTCGAGACTTCGCTGTGTAATGAACAAATGAATTTCCCTATGCTGTCCTTGGTGTCTTTGTTTGTTGGCTTCTTATGATATGACTTTTAAAAATCGGGCTCTCGGTTTACTTTCTTCTCGTTCATCACATGTAAGAGCAACTCGGCTTAACAATAAGTATAAGAATATTTTGGGCTTGAACTTTGTGAAATAACACCACGCTTTCTCTTACCGCTTTCGCCTTTGACAGATGTTACAAAGTCCTTTGCTGGGGAGTTGGGTAGGCGACGTGGAAAGAGCAATGGCCAACTTGTTTTCGCAGGCACACGTCAATAAACAAAACAGTGAAACATTCATCGCTTGGATTCTAGGGTGTGTCCAGTGAAAAGCATATATACGTACAGTCTGTGACGAAAATTTCCGGAGGGCAAGACCTGACAAAAAGTTAAATACTTTTGCAGCCTGGACACGCAGCCTGGTATTCGGATTTCCAGCCTGTACTATAGTACAGGCAAGCAACATAGTGTTGTACAGTTTTACAGTCTTGGTCAAAACACTGCTCGGCAATTGGTTTTCTCAGCTCCCTTTCTCCGCCCGTTTTACTGACGATCGGCGTATATAATCTCGTAGACTGCAGCTTTTTACAGTTACGCAGTTATGTGGTTCGCGGACTTCTCACTAATGATGGCACTCAGCTGACATTTTCGGGCACCGTAAATAGAGGCAGGCCCAGTTCCACCTACGTGTCGTTTAGGCGAAATCGTCTTTGCGGAGGAATCACAGACGGTGGCCAGCCCTGTGGAGCGAGTTCACTTGCTACTGACACAGAGTCTACTTCCGTGTGAGAATGCGATCATGCGCTATCCTCCAGGCCAGCAGTGAAGTATGAGCCTTCCAAGCTTTTGTAAGCTCTAGGCGCGGGCTTTGAAGCTTGCGTAACAAGCACTCTATGTGACTTGTTTGAAAGCAAACCGCTAGTCTAGTGATCAGATTACGAACGAGTGAGTGAGCGAGTAAATAGGTGAATGAGTGAGTGAGTGAGTGAGTGAGTGAGTGAGTGAGTGAGTGAGTGAGTGAGTGAGTGTTTCCGTACAGGCGGCTTCAACCTCAGACGGTGCCAGGCGTTACACCTACCCATGTGTAGTATGTATGTGTTGTGTCACGCCTGCATTCGCACATTCTCAATCCCTTACGTAAAGCGTCCTTTACCGAATTACAAACATATACTTGCGGGCAACTAGTTGTAGCAAAAAAATGTTTTAATTACCGCAAGGCTTGACCACGTTTCTTTTTTTTTCCGTGAGGCGTGCACGGTTCACACAGCATAGCGGCGAAGGCGCATAAATTATCTGAAGCCGATAATGTGTACAAGCTGAGTGGTTGCCAAGGCGACATTGGAACTCGGGGTAGCTCGCCGTATAGCCAGCCCATTAAATATGCACTTCTCATGCGGAATGAGTGCCTCTCTTAGCTGAGGCCAAGGGTTGGAGGTTGTGATGAGATTAAGAAATTTTCAGGCGTGGGATGCAGTAGGCTGGCTGACACAAGACAGGAGTAATCGCAGATTGCTGGCAAAAGTCTTAGTGCTGCAGTGTATGTCAAATAGGCTGATGGTGATGATGACGACAGCCCTTACGTTGCTTTGGGAAATGAAACAATACCTACCAATGAATTAATGAACGAACGAACGAACTAATGAATGAATGAATGAATGAATGAATGAATGAATGAATGAATGAATGAATGAATGAATGAATGAATGAATCAATCAATATTGCGGACTCGGTTGCTTGAAAGTTTGATGAAATCAGTTCTGTCGCTACTGAGTCCCCCAGCGTGCACCGGGTGAAACGCCTTAGTGTGCGGCTGTTAACGAAGGTCAGAGAATGCCCGAGACACGAATAAGCATAAAGCTTCTCGGAATCGAACCTGAATAAGCACTGACGTTGAAAGCTCGTAGAGACAACAAAAGCCAAGCAGTTTAAAGAGGAGGGAAAGAAATGAAGCCTATGAACTCTTTTTCTAAATGTCAGAGAGGTTCGATATACATGTGCAAATTGCGAAGAAAACGAAGGCTACAACAATTACGAATGCATTCCGCGGCAGCTTTAGCCCCGAGGTTCAAACAAACTCCTTTGAAGTCTCGATGATTAGTCATGATTGTACGCACTGCATGGCACTTTCTCTGGTCACTCTGGGATACCATCGCTCTTAATGTCCATATTTTTATTTGAAAAAAAATTCACTAATACAGGATTGAGAGAAAAACTAATTCATGAGTAATTGTATATTTTGTCACGTACAAACCTAAGCAAGAAAGTTGGCGTTCCTTTTTGTAAACATTACTTACTTTTTGGCTCGTTCCTCCAGAAGACTGCGACTGATTGGATCCACCTGCTCACCTCCATCGTAACTTCATCAATATTTCTGCATTAAAGCTGCCACATTGTACGCTATAATTACTTCATCTTGTAACTGTACTTTGATCTTTCGTCGCCACTCTATTCTGTAACGGGCATTGAAAATAAATAAATAAATTAATGAATAAATAAATAAATAAATAAATAAATAAATAAATAAATAAATAAATAAATAAATAAATAAATAAATAAATAAATAATAATGCGGTTGCTACTCACTGGGTGGATGAAAATCTCTCGGCTACTGCGATGAAAAGGAGTCGCGATTGAAAATGACGCCTCACACAAAGCTCACGCAGCTAAATTCAACGTTTGAAAGAGAGAGAACGTGACTGAGCAAAAGTAAGGTTATGGGAGCAGGAGGGTGGGTCCTCAGTCCAGGACTCCAGTGGCCACCACCAAGCAACGGGCCTGGCCGAGGAGCCGCAAGTGAGTCTCCAGGTCAGTCTTGGGCAAGCAGGGCTGCCCAAGGCTATCCTAAAAGAATTTTGTGCTAATTGGTATGAATTTAAATTTTGGGGCAGTGATTTGCACTTCCATGTCGCATGGGGCAAAGATGCCCTCCCACCACACGAGAGGCATTGGTTGGCATATCTGGTCGGCCAGATGGCATACCCACATCTGGGGCGGTGGCATGCGAAGGTTTGAAAGAAGACCTTTCAAGTGAATATCAGAGCATTGAACGAAGTGCTTCGAAAATGCAAGCTTGAGTTATGCAGAGAGAGAAATATTCTTTGATGGATACTGGAGATGTTTGTCTGGCCATACCCCCATAGCAAGTTACTACTGATGACAGGAATGCATTCGTACGTAGTACACGCGCACTTTACGCTCCCTACTGCACAGGGCAAAATATGATATTCGCCGTAGCTTCCAATCTAGCTGCCCTCCACTTTTCGTCAGTCTCGCCGTCTCACTGCCTGTAGAGACATACATATCTTCATTTACAGCCGAGTTACTTACGCCCGCATATCTACTGCCAAACACTCGCAAGTTGACTGCCAAAAGTTAGATTGCCTCGTTCACCACGACTTTTCGATTAAGGAGCCACTTTTGAAAATGAAGCGAAACAGAAAAAAAAGGGGGGGGGGGAGCAGGGATAAGCCATGTCATTTAGAAAGCGATCGGTATACACTCCTGTATCGACTCAAGCCGCGCGATATAGGAATAAAGGCATGCGACTAATGCGTCATGCGTGCAGCCACAATGTCAAACTCGTCGATGACCATTTTTTTTCTTTTATGAGAGAGTTACTTCTTATCCCGTATTGAACTCTAGTTTCAAACGTTGATATACACTGACAGTAGAGTAGCTTCGCAGCAATTTGCCACTAACAGAGTAACTGCACTTCATTAGGGAGGTACGGTCATTTCCCGAAATTGAGTATGGGACAAGCAACTGCAAGCTCAATGGAGCTGTCAGCAGTTGCTGTGTTTTTTTTTTTTTGCTGAGCACGAGGTCGCGGGATCGAATCCCGGCCACGGCGGCCGCATTTCGATGGGGGCGAAATGCGAAAACACCCGTGTACTTAGATTTAGGTGCACGTTAAAGAACCCCAGGTGGTCCAAATTTCCGGAGTCCCCCACTACGGCGTGCCTCATAATCAGAACTGGTTTTGGCACGTAAAACCCCATAATTTAATTTTTTTTGCTGTGTTTTTTAGAGCGCACATTGTAGGCGCCTTTACAAACGCTGTGCCGATTACAATTGAGATTCGGCCGCGAAGCGCTGCGAGTCAATTGGTCGCGTGCTGGCGCCTCAGCACCGAGTCACGTGATCCCTAACATTCTGCGCGTTACCGGGCGCATCATCGATAGTTTCATTGCGTGTGCTTGCTCGTTGCAAAGTGCGCCCTGACGTCTGACAATAGGGGAGACTGCGTTCCCGATGAAGAAAGTCGGGCCACATGCGTATGTAGCTGAACGGGAGGTACACAGCTACAGAGCTTGGCCGTGCCTGACGGCTCACTCCGGCTGCGGAATGGAAACACGCCTACCGGTGCGCGCGCACGACGCGATCTGTGCGCGGGAAAACGCGGCATGGGCCGCCGTTCTGCGTCCCTCGGCGCAGCCGAGCGTGGCGCGCAATTAACCGCGCGCTCGGAGGAACGCCGCCTCCTCCATGGGAAGAGCGCTGCCTCGCGCGCGCACTCTTTTCACCGCCGACTTCTTTTGCCGCCGTTGCATGCCGCCTTCGTCGTTTTATTTCTTCTTTTTCTCTCTCTCTCTCTACTACTTCGTTTCTCCCTTCCCCGTCTTGGCGTCTCTCGCTGCCTAGCTGCGGCGTGATTTATTGATTGGCCCGCTCTTAATTATACGCGAGAGGCGCAGCCGCGCACAAACGCGTCGCGGACCGGCGTCTTGATCACGGTCATTACCGGAGCCTCCTTCTTCGCCGCTGGCGTTGCGCTGCGCAGCGCCCTCTGTCCCGGCCCCCGAGCAATGAGCCGCAGCGGACACGCTTGTTTGGCCATCATCGGTCGGCGCGCATTCGGCGCGGGAGCCACTTGGCTGCCCGTTGGAGATTGCATGCAGCGAGCCGCTGTCGAGTGGTCCCTCGCGACATCGTCAGAAATCATTTGCCGCCTTCAGAAACACGGGCCAGCTCCTGACGCTTTTCTTTCTTTTTTTTTTTTTTTTTTTGCGCCAGGTCACGCGCTCTCGGACGAAATCGACCTCGGATCGAGAAGTATAGCGCTCAACACTGGACGTGGTGACGGGTTCACATTACGTGCGAATGTGTTTCGTCACAGCTTTGCCAA
Organism: Dermacentor silvarum; assembly: GCF_013339745.2. Lineage (NCBI taxonomy): Eukaryota > Metazoa > Arthropoda > Arachnida > Ixodida > Ixodidae > Dermacentor > Dermacentor silvarum. The sequence continues at coordinate 439,939,912 of NC_051154.1, forward strand.
ACGGTGATGGAGCAATTTCTTGGACAAGGCGGCTCGCCGTCGCTATAACAAGTGTCAAAGGTAAATCAGACATCCCCTAGAATCCTGGGGGTGGCGTGCATGAGTTGTGCAACTAATTAAATACCAAGGAAGCTGGGATAGTGATACATTGTATATTCACGCTCCGACCCAGAGTTTCCAATTATAAGGGCCCGCTATTCGCAAAACGTTTCGTACGCAAATGTTGTTCAGTACGTCGAAACAGGCATACGCCAATCCTGACGGCGAACAATTAGCGGTGGCTGCCAGTTCCTCTTTAAAAAAAAGTACATGCACTAAAAAGAAACCTTTGTGAATTAGGCCCCAGTTTGTACGCGGTAAAGCGCTGAAGCATATCAGATGGCCTTCCTTTAGTGACGGAGCCAATATAGGCAACCTTCATGTGAAGATCTGCAGCCTGAGCTAACATGTAACGCGAAACAGCGCTGTACAAAAGAAAGGCTGCTTCGGCACCAGATACACCCAGAAATAAACTCAAAACGCATTCTAAAGAACCGCAATCTGGTTGATACCCATCAAGTTCATGCAACATATACAAATTGGCATCGTAATTAAGCAACAAAAAACGCCACGATCGAGGCATCGTGGTGATTCCGGAAGTGGTGAATGCACCTTGCAGCTGTGTCTTTGACAGCTGGAGCTGCTCGTGGAGGTTTCACGTCATCGCGCTCAGGGGGCGTTAGGTGTCGGGCTCTGATTTCGCGCGTGCAGAAGGGCGTTGGAAGAGAGGCAGTGGGACAGAACAAACGCGGGGCGCTTGCTCCTCCACATCAACGCCTGGCATCGTTTATCGCGTCGATGCGTGTCGTCATCGCGCGGCAGTGTATACATGTAATAACGTTGCATATACTTACGTAGCGTTGGTACACATATAGTTGCTTAGCGTCGTATATACAGTCGCGCAGCGTCCATCGGTTCTCAAATACAAGTCGTTCAGGAGTGGCGTGAAGACAACCGGAGCTTTTTGTTTTTTGTTTTCGTTCCCCTACCACTTACGAGCGCGAGCTCCATTGCGCACGTTCTGGTTACCGAGCGATTCGTCCAACTGCGCTGCCCGATGGTGCGAAGCGCGCCTTATCTGAGCCCATCTTTTTCCTCCCGCTCCGACTACCGAAAAATGTCACGTACGTACGTACACATGAACGATCTGCACGTCATCTTTTTCCTGCCTCGAGGCGCACACCGGCCTGGGCCTTTTGAATCTCGCTCGCCTTCGCGACTTCACACGCGCTCCGCGAACAGTCCGCGCCGTGGCTTCTAGATAGATGCCGGCCGAATCTGGGCTAACTATACCCCCTGTTGCGCCCGTTCCGCGAAGACTGCAGTTCCCGACGCCGCTGCACGGAATTAATGGGGGGGACGGCGAGCAGGAACGTGCAGCTGGCTATACGAAACGTGGAGCGCGCATTCGAGCTGCTGCTGGTCATTACGCGCGCCAATCGACACTGACTCGCCATTACGCGGTGCGCGCCGAGGAGTCGCTGCAGTAGAACGTTAGCAGGCGCGCATTGCCAAGCAGCAGCAGCAAGAAGCAGCCGCCGTCAATGCAAACCGCGCGCTAATGAAAAGCAGTTGGCCAGCGCGGACAGGCGAAGAGGCAACAGCGACCATGGTGCGGTGGCCGCACGGAAGAAGAGCTGCATTGCGCGCGCTGTACAGCGCCACCTGCGAATAGCCCGCCGAGAGCAGCGCTTCAGGTGGACCGGGAGCGCTCGATGCATGCATATTCCGAATCCATTTATCGCTTTGCAGTGAATGTGATGATGGCGCGCCGAGCTGGCGGAACACGTTCGGAGGCTCTGCTCTCGAAGAGGAGGAGCTTTTCGTGCATACACAGTACTAACGAAGCGTTAGCGTCCGATGTAGTCGCGAGTGCGGGAGCCAATGTGCCGGAAGAAATCGGCTGTGACGGCGTGCGTAGCTTAAAAGGGGTGAGCTACGTTGGCACCTTGGCAGGTTAATCCGCGGTATTGGCTTGTATTATACGATATAATTCACCGGTAAATGCCGCTAACAAAGGCATCCCGATCGGCGAGCTGATTGATATATCAGCGGGATTCTTTACCGCTTCCGCGAACCCCCGTTAACGCACGATCAGTTACGCTTCCAGCCGAGCAGCACCAGCAGCAAAAACAACAACGACGAGAAAGCCGAGTTAATAACCTAGAATTCCGCGTGGGAACACTCGAAGCGAATGGAGGACCTCAGTGGTGTCTTAGCCTCCAGGTCTACATGTGCTACCCTCTGCCGAAGCGTGGATTCTCGGCTTTTAGAATGAAGGCTTCCTGGCGTTATTTTTTGTGTTTCTGCGAATCGTCGGCTTAAAATCACTATCATTCGATTTCATTTCACTGATGACTCGTATACCCAGTAAAAATAATGCGAAATTGTTTTTAGGGGCCGAATTCAAGAAGATTGTACTTTTAAATGTACTATTCGCGATTGACCGGCAGCCTTCCATAACAATATGCTCAACACGGCAATTCGCTGGTTGGTGCTCTTACAAACAGTTCTGGCTTAATAACTTGCTGCGAATAACGGGCCCTGATACACCACCGAACACGTCCACCATTTTACATGTTCATTGAGCGCAGTCGGAAGGTGGCTTCACGTTGTGCTCTGCAGGGATAGTGCCGTTAAACAGGCTTAGCGCTAGAGCGAGCCCTAAATCACCCCATCTCCGCGGCCGTTGGAGAGCCTCGAAGGCGTAACATGAAAGCTTCTGGTGGCGTTGTGCGTGCTGGCGCATATATGCTCCCGCCCCCGCCATTCACTGGGAGGTGCTCGCATACGACCGCTGGATTGGGTGGGGAGGGTGGCGGCCTCACATTTAGCGCTCGCTTAAAGAGCAAAGCGAATTACATAAGCTGGAATCTTGTATGGCCGCGAAGCGCTAGCACAATTTGGGACTTCGCAACGTGGGCAGAAAAGCCTATCGCGACGAAACGAGTTTCTTACTCTGCCATTTTTCTTTCTTCCATGATTTCATACGTCACGGCGCCTTATCTTGAACAACGACATGCTGCCGGGCGCGCTTTAATAATAAGCAAGAAAGCGCCTGTTTAGAGCACCATTGCCGCGTCGACTTATCATTGCCCGTAAGGGACAGCCTTTGCAAAGGCTTCGTTCAGTTTGCGCGCACATCTACGGAATGCGTACAGTTATTAATATCTACAGAAGAATAACATCCTCAGCTGCTGCGCAAAAATCAACAACAACCGGCAATTGCCCCCTAAATACGTTCCTTATCGAGTCATTTGTGCAGTGCTCTGGGCAGCGAAGCAAGCGCACAGCCAAATCGGCCGCCTCTGCTGCCACGTGAAGGAAGCTAAACGACTCCACAAGCAGCGCAAATGCGCAGCAACACCGAAAGAGTTTAGCCCCGCTCGCTTTGTTTGTTTTCGCCTGGAGCGCGCGCCTGTCTCAGCGAACCCGAAATGGCGTCTCACGAGTCGTCTACGCCCGCGGTTTTCGCGATAAGCGGCTCGCCGACAGCGACTCGGCTTCTCGCATCGCCAGCGAGTGCGTGCACACAAAGCCGAGCCAAGCCTCGGCTGCAGCAGAGGCGGCGTCCATCTGGCGCGCGTGTTTGTTCAGGGGCGGGCCGCCCTAATGAATTGCGCTTAAAAAGTCGACGGGGCTAATTGCGCTTTCGGTCCGGTTTCGGAGCGGCCCGCCGACGTCCCCCCTGTTAATTTGCCCGTCGACCAGGAACAGCGGCGGCTCCTCGGCGTGTTGATATAGCGCGCGCAGCCGGCTAGCAGCAGCAAGCAGCAGCAGCAGCAGCGCTACATAGCGGGGCCGATTAAGCAGCCCCGGCGAAAATATCGCCGCGGCCATCGACGCCTCCTGCGTGAGCGATCCCCGGGCGCGATGAGCCGATTAGCGGCCGCTCGGCCCGGGGGCGGGACGCGACCCTTTCGCTCCCCCCTTGCTGCCTTCAGTGAAGGAAGCTGCTACATCGCATGCAAACCCACGCGCACGAGGCCGCCAAGCGTGTGTATACTTAAGAAGGAGAGAACGGCGGCGCAGGCCGTTTCGCGCTGCATGCTATAGAAGAGGCGCATTGTGCCCCGCGAGCATTATGACGGACTTTCCTGAGAATCCTGGCGCCCCGCTGGACTATAGCTGGACGGGGCGCTCCGCGTGCGTGCACGCTTACACACGGCGCCGCGTGCTCGGCCGCCGATGAAACGCGCTGATATATACACGCCCGGCGCCCCAGCGAGCGTGTGTGTATATACTGTTCGCGGAGAGCTCGGAATAGGGCTGCCATCGTGACAGTGTAAGATGACGGCCACTTAAGAAGCGGCCCGTCTTCCTAAACGGTAACGCTAGAGGCGTTATAATAATGACTCGCTATAAAAGAAGTGTGAAAGCAGTTTGCGCTCTCTTGAGAGACGCTTTTTCAGGACGTCGGGGGAACGTTACTCATATACGAGCGGACCCATGCGAGGAACGCTGCAGGTTGCCGCCCGTGTAGCCACTATACACTGCGAACAAACAGCGTGACGGGCTATCAGGATACCCGCGCGGTGTTTCGCGTCTAATGCCGGCGATAGTTACCGGCGTGTTGCAACTCTCAACTCACGAGGCTTCAGAGCGCAAGCACGGCGTCATAGATATCGTAGAGGGGCCAAGTTTTCAAAACGGGCTATCTGCAAACAAAAAAACGACAAGCGCAAGATCGGCAAACTCGCTCTCTCGGGCGTGCACCCGTGCCAGCACAGCCCAACGAAGGCCCACCACAGCGCCCGCTTCTCATCGACCGGCGGTAAAAAAAGTTGAATTCTCTTCCTCATTTTTCTGTTTTTCTTTCTTACAGGCTTCGCCATCGCTGCCAAGACAATACGCAGTCAATCGCCAGTGGGCGCACACAGAGCAGCCCCGAGGACCACAATGGTCGAACGGCGCTCGCCTTGACGCAACCCAGCGGCCGCCGATGTGATCCGGACCGACCACAATGAAAACCGAGCCGGCCTGAAAGCTCGCTCTGTCCGGCCCCGATTAGCGCTCTTCGGAGGTTCAAAAGGCCAGTGGCCATTGACCGGAATGGCGAACACTCGCAGGCGGGAGATGCTCCGTGGTTCCGGAGTCCGACCGCGCCGCTTGCGACACGGATTGGCGCACGCGCTCCGGAGGGCCCCTGCCTAGCTCCATGGGTGCACATCTCGTTAGCGCCGCCGCCAACGCTTTTCCACGATCGTCCGCACCTTCGCGGAAGCGTGAGGCCTCGCACCGCCCATGCGCACACACTATGGTGCAGACGCGCTGCTTTTTGGGACGGCAAACATTCGATGACGCGGCTTCATGGAACGTGGTTCGGCTGCAGCCTAACGCTGTACACAGGGACGCCAAACGCCGCTGAGCTGAAAGGATAAGTGCCTGGATCCTTTCAATAAACTTGAGTTATTCATTTAGTAAAGCAATAAACGGGGCTAGTTAATGGACTTTAATGGACATTCATGATTGTATTGCGCTTAGTGTTACACTGATCTTAGTGTTAGCCTTTCGTCAGTGTAACACTAAGCGCAATACAATCAAGAGTTAGTCAGGAGGTGGTGGTCGCTTTCCGTCGTCCCTGTGCAACGTTACAATGGGATATGCGAACACTAGCCCAGTAAAACAATATTACCGCTTCTGCGAACCGCAGCATTGTCGGCTGCTTACTTTTTGCATGAGAGGATGAGATATACTGTAGTTCGCAGCGATGAACATTTCATGGACCTAATCAGAGAATATGTGCAGACCAAGGAAGGTACCAGATTGTAGACATTATTTTCCTAGGTTTGCTTTTTTATGTACCGTATTTTCTCGCATATAAGCCAACACGTGTGTTAAGCCAATAAGAGGCCAACACAGGTTATAGCCAGATCCACATTCATAGTCTGGTTAGATGCTTTTCGCACGCTTTTCGCATGAGTCAGGTGCCGTTTCTTGCAAGCCCAGTTTGCACAGTTGGCCAGCCTTGTTTAGGCATCACGAGTGTGTCTCGGCGGCAGTCTTTCACAGTGAAACAAAAACTGAAGATCGTAGCCGCTGCTGAAGAAATCGGCAACAGAGCTGCTGCGAGATGGTTCCGAAGACGATTACGTCTTTGACAGCGGCGATGAAGGCTCGGATGGCAGCAGTGAATCGGACGACGGCACTGACAACGTTGCGGCAGTCGTTTTGAAATAAATGTGTTTTGAAAACGAAATGATGACTGCGCGTAGTTGTAACTTCCTAGTCATTGTTTTTGGATACGCGTGCGGGTTATACGCGAGGTTATTTTGTTCTTTTTCGTGGTTCAAAGTTAGGGGTGCGGGTTATACGCGCGAAAATACGGCACGTTTCGCTATACACTTCACCACGGGGGGGGGGGGGGGGGGACGAAGAAAGCACCACATCTTCTGTAGACCGCTATATATTTGTATTGCTTCGAATCTAACTGCTTGCCTTGGTTTCTGATATGGTGAGAGCAAATTCATTTCGCTGTGCTTTGACATTTCACTGGACATCAATGAATTGCAGATTCCGTGTTTGAAATCTCTGGCAATATCTAACAGAAATCACTGAGGGAAAAACACGCAGATACAATGCAATGTCGGAATCTAAATGACGAGGAGCTTGTTTGTGTTAGCGCGAAAGCAGTGGTAGCAGATAACACGACCAAAGCCTCGTCGCCTGCAGCTGTTAGATGTCTGCGTCAGGAGGACGAAAGTAATGTATGATGCTTGTAGCGGGAATAATGTTGACGAGTGGTGTATAATGCATGCACAGAGAAGTACGATCGACGAATACCTGTCTGGCACTGGCTGGTTCTTCAGCGTCACTACAATGTGACAATATATAGTGTCTTTTTTAACTTCTTATACTTAAAACAATATTACAAAAGTTACTCAAATCGCGTCGCTACAGATGAATTATCGGCCCAGGCGGACATGACTTTCAAGAAAAACCAAAGCAAACTATTTCCTTAAAGCAGTTAAACATTTTTTTTTACTTCTCAGTTACAAACTTTAAGGCATATATGTTTAACAGGAAAGCTGAAGGGAATCTTCATAAATGTCTAATTCCATGTTCGATAATTTCAAGATGGCCATGCGGACCGAAATAACGGGCATCAAATTATTCGTTCAAGTTATCTGATTACGCACGCGGCTTTCCGTCCAACCCCTGCGTGACGTAAAAATGTGGCGTGAAATGAAGCTGCCGTCGTGCTTACCCACCATCTCGTTATGGTCGCCACTGCGCATGACTCCGGATTAAATGCATACTCACTTCAGCAGCAGGGTCGAGGCGGACAGCTCTGACGCGCCGTATTGACCCTTTTCGCGGAGCAGTTTGTTTTAGAGAAACGAGATGGCGCTCACGGCGGCGCACCATATCTCTCCTCAGCGGCCGCGCACGAATACGAAACCATTACCGCTTCTATATACTTTGCTTCTGTGCGATCAGCTGTCGGAAATGCAACTGAGTTTTCGCTAACACACTGTGCTCCAATCATGCGCTAGACTGAATCATGTGGATTGAAGGTGTGTGCAGTAGTTGGCTGCAAAAATTGTGACTGGCATGTTAAGGAATAGAATGAATCTGTGTGGCCAAGTTCGCGGACCGCTGCTGCAACTGTCCGAACGTGTTACCGGCACTTCGTGATGTACGGCACTTAATGAGTTCGTGATGTACGGCTTTCCTCGAGGATACAGAAATATGCTCATCCGCCAGCCTTGTATCGCTAACATTCAAAGAAAGAGCTTCATCCCCAGAACGCCAGCAAGAGGCATTAACGAGTACCACTCGTTAAACGACAGTGGTAGTAGCGCCGCTTCCTGTCATAGTAAGTTTCGCGCACATTATCTATACAAATGGCAGGAAAACTTACGCCCACTCTATCGCCGACGTATCAAGAATAAGTGAATGGGCGCACACTTGAATATATACGCACTGTATACGCACAATAAATGACGGACTACAGCTATGGCGCACGAATGGTCGAAGCTGAATGTTTCGGTGACGGTCCACAAGAGTAAGCGACTTACTAGCCGTAATATATATTTGCTACAAGGTATTACAATGTACAAAACAGCTACCTTTCAATCCTTGTGAGCAGCAAGAACAAATCTATCGGAACTGAGCCCACCCGCGAGCGATTAGGCAGAAAATAATCAGATAGTGGCCGCACCGAGGAACTTCACTGAGTCAGAAACTGACAAGCCACTGCTTCAAAATATTTGCCGAATAACGAACAAAGAGCGAAACACACTAATCCTGACGGAATTCATCATCGGAAAGCTTGGATAGCTTGGAATACATTTTTAGCCCCGCTTTTAGAACAAGCACCATATACGTTGCTGCGCAGTTTGGACATAGGTTAATCGGCTCCGAAAGCGCTTTTGCATGTTCTCCGAGGCTGTGATCAAAGCTTCGTGTCGTCCACCTAGTCACCGTCCATGATATCTCAGAAAACAGAGGTTTTCTAAGCCGCGCCGGCGTCATACACTTCCATTGTAAACAAGGAGGCAACGGAGGCAGTTGAGGCAAGCAATGGACGCGTCACCACGTGATCAAATATTGCAGCGCCCACGGCATCACCGCAAAAAGGGTCAATAGCCAAGCTTCATTTTACGCCGCTCTACTACGTCTAGGTTGCGTCGCGGGAGCCGCTAAATTGAACGAATGATTTGGCGCCAGTTATTTCAGTCTGCATGGCCATTTTGAAGAGTAGAAACGCGGAACAAGACTTTTATGACGACTCCCTTCAACTTGCCATTATAAACATGTGTCGTAAAGTTTGTAACCGTGAACTGAATTAATGCCATAAGCTTAATTAGTCAATGAATAGATTTAGCTTTTCTTACAAAAGATGTCCGTCTGGCCAGCTAATGAGTCTGCAGTGGCGTGTTTAGAGTAATTGCTGTAGGCTTTTCAAAAGGGTCCGAGGTAAAAAAAACTAATAAAAAACTAATTGTTTTTAAGTCTTTATACCCATTGTGCCACAGAGGCACATCCATTGTGGTGGAGTGCCCAAGAACGGTAAGCGGCAGCTACCCAGGGGCACAAGTTATCTGTAGCATATACATTCACAAATACACCCGACGAGGAAACGACGACGGACGCGAAAGCCCGCGGAAGTGACCAGAAAACTTCGCTTGGAAACCCTATACGTGCATAGATTATAGGGTGAGGGCACGGTATGTGATGCTAATCACCCGGGTTTGATTGATCGCTGGTTGATTTGATGGTGCCGGAAGTACTGGGTACTGTCGTCACCTCATTTTAACAGCTTGGGTAACCAGAGATAGGCCGAAGGAGTAATGTGGCGTTCGTCTTTTAAACGTTACAGAAAACACGTAACAAGTCAGAATTACAATTACTTCATTAAAACTGCAATTGATAATAGTTACGAATTACTGCCCCACGAAAGTAATTGAGGATTACTGAAAAATAATCGACGGCTTCGACGTTACTTTCCTCGTGACGTATTCAACATTGTATAGATGCAGTAAACAGACGGAGCTGGCCGGTCACTTTCAGTGTGTCCTCTGCAGCCCTTCATACATTGCTTACCCGCTCCAATAATTGATTAAAAAAACTCATTCATCGTCCCTCGTTTTTGTTGCGAAGACATCAGCAGCGACATTGAAAACGTGCTCGAGAAAGAAAAAAAATGACCGACGATTGCGATACTCCCTAATGCGAAATTTGAGCGCAGCTGCATACGTGCTTTCATTTCAAGATATATTGTCTCACGCGGACAGTCTGTCTCGTTTGGAGAAGTGTGGCGCGACTGCCTTGCTAATCTGGAGATCGCGAGAGCCAGCGCGCGGATGACGCGTGGGCGTGATTCACAGCAGCCGCCGCCGGCAGACCTCCCAGACGTCGCGCGCTACTCTCGCGCCATCTCGTTAGCATCATCGCCGCACTACGCTTCTCTTCTCACGCTTTCGCCATAACCTCTTCCTCCGCTTACCACCTCATGGTTTTGCTGCACCCTCCTCCTTCGCTTTCCTCCTCGCGTCTTTCATCCCCCGCTGCGCTCCGCGTTCAATGTTCGCGCTCGTTCGCTCGGTTACGCCGCCGCTGACGACGCCGACGCTCGCCGCCGGAACGGGCGCCAAAGAGCTGCGCTCCCAAACCGAAGGAAAGACAGGGACGTTAGCCAATTCGCTTGATGTGCGTGCTGGGGGCTAGGGCGGTGTTGTAACGTATATGGATCTTGAGTACAAAATTGTGGCTACTCCACATCTAGTTCCGCTGTGAAGCACCGCGCTGCATTGTTGCTGGGACTGGGAGAAGACATTCCTGGTTGGGCTAATGAAAGGCTGAAAATATCGTCGTGTGATTTTTTAGTATTAATATCCTAAATGGCCTTCGCTATCGAGGCATACCAGTACCGGTCCAAAGAGGAAACAAACACTGAGCTCCCAGGTTTCCTGTCTGAACATGCGCATTCACGAGGCTGCTGCGTGGCACAATCTCGGGCGTTCTGCTGTATTTTTTGCCAACTTGAGGTTCACAAAGCTACACCTCCTGTTGCAGATTCTCTCGTAAATAAAGTACTTGGCTACAAGGGCGTCGGGAGGATTTTTTCTTGGGGGGGGGGGGGGGCAAACCCGTTGCATTGTGGCGAGAGGGGGGAGGGGCGGAGTACAGGTGTGGCTTGAAAGGGGGGGGATAAGTGCCCTTTTTGCACCGCTCTGCCGACACCCATGCTTGGTTACGTACATGTGAGCGGTTACTGAAAAAATTGAATTACAGTGAACGTTCCCGCGTAAACAAAGTAGTCGTTCAATTACTTAATTACCGACAATCAAATGATTACGTGTAATTATTTACATGTAACTCGTTACGTGCAAGCCTGGTGGCGATGGAAAGACGTAGAAAATTATAATAGGTGTAAACATAGTACATGCTGCACAGCGCTATAAGGAACTCTGCAGTGGAGCATTCTGAACTAATTTTTCCCACCCGGGGGTTCCTTAACTCGTTCCCACAACCATTTCATAGGAGATTGATCTATTTCATCGATAGCTTTCTTCCCTAGGGGCCGAATTCACAATGCCTTTCATTCGTAAGTGCTATTTTGCCACTGGCCAGCCACCTCGGCTAATGGATGTCCAACATCACGACTGTCTGGATCGTGATCTTACAAACAATGCTAGTGTAAGAACTTTTTTAATCCGTTAGCATTCTTACCGTACTTCACTCACTTTCTAGGGGCTATATATCTCTCTATGTTTGCATGTGTGTATCTATGTATGCTTGTATCTAACCGCTTTCCCGCCTGCCTAGTCCGTGGTCGTATGGGTAGCGCATCGGGCTGCTGTGCTGACGGAACCGGGTTGGAAACCAGCCATCGGACCAACTTGGATCACTGAGTATGTGGCAATGTGTACATACGAGGGGTGCCTGAAAAGTTGGCAGCCCACCAGTGAAATCTTTTTCGCGTGGTCTTGTTTTGCAATGCAATATGTGTTATTCTGCCGTCCTCGACTGAGCTTCCCTTCTCTTGGTACCCATTCTGTAACTCTAACGGTCCGCCGGTTATCCATCCTACGCATTACATGGCCTGCCCAGCTCCACTTTTCCCGCTTAATGACAACTAGAATATCGGCTATTCCCGTTTGTTCTCTGATCCACACCGCTCTCTTCCTGTCTCTTAACGTTAGGCCTAACATTTTTCGTTCCATCGCTCTTTGTGCGGTCCTTAACTTGTTCTCGAGATTCTTTGTTAACCTCCAAGTTTCTGCCCCATATGTTAACACCGGTAGAATGCAATGATTGTACACTTTTCTTTTCAACGATAGTGGTAATCTCCCAGTCAGGATTTGGCAATGCCTGCCGCATGCACTCCAGCCTAATTTTATTCTTCTATAAATTTATTTCTCGTGATCAGGGTCCCTGATCATAAAACTTGGGTGCATCACTATCGTCCTGAGTCAAAAGAAGCCCCGAAACAGTGGAAACATCCCACCTTCCCCCGCCCCTAAAAAGCAAAGGTAGTTCTATACACAGATGAAAATGTCCAAAAGTGCAAGATATTGTAATGGCTGATTGACGTGTCACACAGCGGCAGATTGCTGAATGTGTGGGTATATCAGGGGAGAGGGTTGGCCATATTCTAACACAGCTCCTGAACATGCACAACGTTTCGGCCCGATGGGTGCCCAGACGTTTGACATTAGAGAACAAACGTCTGAGAGAACTTCGCTCTGCAGAAAATGTGCAATTGGTCCGCGGCGGGTGCCCAGACCCACTAAAAATACGCCGGACTCAAATCTTATCGATTTGATAATAAAGTTTACGTTCTTCTTCTTCTTGAAGCTGATATTAATCTTTTTCTGCATATATTCGTTACAATCAATGAAACATGGGTGCATCACTATCGTCCTGAGTGAAAAGAAGCCTCGAAACAGTGGAAACATCCCACCTTCCCCCGCCCCTAAAAAGCAAAGGTGGTTCCATCCACTGGCAAGGTTATGTGATCCACGTTTTGGGATTGCAAGGGTGTCCTTCTCCTGGAATTCGTCTGGAAAAATCAAACCATCAACGGGGAATACTATACAGCTCAGATTCGTCGTCTGAGGTCGGCAATTAAGGAAAAATGGCGAGGGATGCTCCGGAAAGGTTTGCTGTTTCAGCAGGACAATGCGCCAATGCCTACATCAGCTGTTGCGATGGCTGCAATTCACTCCTGTTGCTCCCAGCTCCTTCAGCACCCGTCCTATTCCACAAATGTGGCTTCCTCAGAGTACCACCTATTCCCACAGATGACAAAGCACCTTGGTGGAAGTCGTTTTCCATCTGATGAAACCGTCATGGACGCCGTAAAATACTTTTTTTGGGGAGCCGGACGAAACATTCTACCAAATTGGAATAATGAAACTCCAAGAACGATGGCATATATGTTGGACCCTCAATGGAGACTAAGTAGAGAACTGACTGCAAAATTTCGACCCACGGTCACTATACGTCCGGGTCAGGCCACGAACGTTTCAGGCGCTTCTCGTTCGTGCCGCTCTTCAACGAACCTCTTGCACGCTGACGTGGATCGCTGTAGATGCGGGACTGGGTTTAGGTAACGTTGTTCGAAGAAACCCTTTGCTGGTCTGTGCTGGTCTTCAATGAACGTCTTTGATGCCAACTGGGGTAGGTAGCTATGTATGTGCGACTGGGAGTGTGCCCTCTTAATCCTTTAGGTCCCTTGAATTAGTCCGATGTTGAGCGGAATGGAACCCATGTCACAAGGGTTCCTCAAGGACCGCAACCCGATGCATTTGCACGCTGTGCCCCAAATGCAATCGGTAGGTGCCGCTTTTGAACGAGCGCCTTTCACGCCAACGCTTTAGCGAGATGCACCGTGAATGCACTGGCTTTTTGCCACTCTTCATTGAACCTCTTGCGAACTTGGGTTGCTGATTATGTGCCACTGAGTGTGGGACAAGCGAGGGGAATATTTCTCAGCGTTCGCAGGCGCCAGCGCTCCACTAGAGTGTACTAGATTGGGGGAGTGGGTCCAACGAGGGCTCTGCGCTGAGACATTTTTATTGAAAATCTAGGTGGCACCACCATCGCTTTCTCCCGAATGAGCGGCCCCGCTCACCGGCCGGACGCTTGTCGCGTCGGAGACCGTACCGCAGCTGAATGGAGCTTTGACAGGTGGATACTCGGCGGCGGTAACACTGAGATTATTCCCCACCAATTTATTGTAAATAAAATGAAAAAAAAAAAAAGAACGGCGGAAAGAACGCAAACGTCGTACCAACGACGGTGCGTCGAGCAGACGACAGCTACTCAGCCCGTGAGCTCGCCTCAGCCAATGAGCGCTGCCGAAACAGCCAGAGCCAACACTTATTGGCCGGAGATTCAGAAGAAGGCGACGGCAGCGCCGCCACATTTTCCGCGTTTTGTAGCGTTAGCTACACTGGCCTAGCCAAGCCCGTTTCGCGCGGCACATCAAGAGCCGTGCTGCGCATACGCAAAGATCAGTGATGTCACACGGCTTGCGCACCGGAGCCACCGGAGCCTGCACCTCTCGCGCACTCCGCCGCCGCCGCGCGCGACTCACCGCCGCCGGTCTGCGCATTCCAGAGGAGTGACGCCGTAGCCGTGGTAGACGCACTGGCGCCGGCGCGCGCTCGCTGTGCAGTCGCCGTCTGACACTGCGCTGGAGCCGCTGCGCTTCTGACTGGCGTTTGCCAGTGTGGTATAGCCATGGAGAAGGAGAGCGCAAATGCTGCTCAACAGCACAGAAGAACGGAGAAGCTTGACTCATCGGATCCCGAAGTAGTTGCCTGGCAATTAGCGGTTGAGCGTAGGAGACAACCAGGAAAGCTAAGAATAATCAGCTGAACCTTTGCTAACGCTACGTATATCCTGGCATAGCCGAGCTAAGCCACTGCAACTTTTTTTGCGTCACCCTCGGCGCTTGCCAAGGCGTCCGCTGGACTCACTCCCCCAATCTAGCACACTCTAGCACACGCTTCTCTTCTCGGAGGCTCGTGGCGGACTTCTCGGCAGCGTCAATAGATGGCGTAGCGTGTCCATGAAACAAGCGCGAGACAGGAGTCCGGTCGCCTGCGTGACGCGTTTCACGGCGTTCGCGCGCACCAGCGCGCCACTCATTTCGGAGGCCACGCGCAGGCTTCGTGGCGGCGGTGCCACGCGGCGCTGATGTGTACTTATAGGAAGCGCGAAAGAGAAATCCAGCTGCAGTACGCGCATCGCACATAACTAGAAAAAGTCAAAACAAATGCTTTCTGCGCGATCTAAAACTGTTCCTCGCGTTTATGGAGCGACAACTTTCTCGCCTAGCATGGACGTCATCACGGCTTGGACCAAGCGACGAAATATTCATAAACAATATCTATCTATCTATCTATCTATCTATCTATCTATCTATCTATCTATCTATCTATCTATCTATCTATCTATCTATCTATCTATCTATCTATCTATCTATCTATCTATCTATCTATCTATCTATCTATCTATTTCCGGATGTAACTGTTTTATTTTCACGCCAACTTGGGTCATGGATCACTTGGTCACTTGGTATAATCAATGGGTAAAACATCGGGCTGCTGTGCTGAAGGAATCAGGTTCAAATCCAACTGTTGGGCAAACTTGAGTCATTGGGTATTTGACAGTGGGTATGTGTCGCTCTTCATACTCTCTGCCGATCCCAACATAGTGCAGTAAGTAGAAGTGCTAGGTAAGGTAAAGGACAGTGACCACAGGTTAGCGAGGTGTAGGATTGCTCCCAATTTGAAACGAGAGAGAGCAAAATTAGCAACGGTAGAACCTGGACGCCGCAAGGGCAAAAGCAGACGAATTCAGGCTAGTGCTCGCAAACAAATATGCAGCTTTAGAACAGCTAACATAGAGGTAATGAATGAAACCATAAGTAGGCCGATTTCAAAATCAGCTATTGAAGTGGGAGGTAAGGCACCAAGGCAACCAGCAGGTAAGCTCTCCCAAGTAACGAAGGACCTAATAAAGAAAAGGCAAAACATGAAAGTGTCAAACTCGAGAGATCAGGTAGAATTCGCTGAACTGTCAAAACTGATCAACAAGAAGAAAGTAAGGGATATTCGAAATTATAACGTGGAAAAGATCGAGGAAGCCATAAAAAATGGACGCAGCATGAAATCAGTGAGAAGAAAACTTGGCACTTACTGGAAAGCTTGCCAGTAACTTGTGTGCTTCAATACATAAACGACGTTTTGTTAAGAAAGTAACTGGAACGCCAATTAGCAATGCTAATCGCATTACTGTCGACAGTAATCCTAAGATAGCTTGTGCCGGAATTTTTTTAGCTGTCTGTACCTTGCAGTAATATTATAAGTTATTATTTTTACTTATACCACTATACACAGAAGCGGTTTTGCTTTGTCTGTGGAATTGAAGCTGCTGCGAAAGGTACTCAATTCTGCAGCCATCGTGTTCAGCAGCCAAAGGTAGTAGCCACTGAGCCATCGCGGCAGTTCAAGGATGGGTGAAGAGGGAAGCCTGAAGAAGGCAAATCCTGATCACACAAATGCGATGCAGTGTCAAGTACAAATATCAAGGCTCGAAAGCCTTCAGAAAGGGATGTAGTCGTCAGTAGCCTTTCGAGCGTGCGTGCATCCGGACGATGGTCTTCTTATGGCCCCCAGCGGGTGCCTTCTGACTTCGTCACGTGGGACGCGCTTGTTTTTGCGCAGCGTAACAGGGAACTCAAAGAAGTTGGCGGTTATGTAGTTGCGTTCGTAGCAGTCATGAGTAGCGCCTTTAAACGGATATGAGTAATTCAAGGCGTTGCACGGTCTCACGCTGTAGACCATACAAAATTTTGGTTTGGTTCACTTGGTTCCTGCTCATACACATGTTTTCGCTATGCTCAAGACGGAGCATACCTTGGCATAACGAACACAGACAGTGCGCTGGGCAGTGCAGTGACACTTATATTTATTGACGAAAATGAAAGATATATTGGCGCACTATTGCTGACGCTGACGCGGTCTCATGATCAGGAAGCGTTATTTACTTGTACATACACTTCCACGAGAAGCTTTTGTAGAGAAACGAGCACTTCACATTGAACCCACACGCACACAACAACACTACAACGTAGCAGTCAAATCCACAATTCTAATAGGACCATTGAGAGAATATGAACAAAACAGTTGTACATCCGCAGTTGTGTATCCAGACCTTAATTATGTGAAAACAAGTGGCGGGTTGTCTGTCGGACACACAAACATCAGACGGGGCACGCACTGTCATAATGGCAGGGCAATTGAGCAGGGCGCATCTCAGTGGCTAAAACAAAACACCTGCACGTGCAGGGATTTGGCAGTAGACTGTGAAAGATGTTGAAAGCCGCTGTATAATGAAAGAAACTATCTCAGGTGATTCCTTGATAAAACAAGATTGTGAAATACGGACGGCTTCTAACCAAGCACTGATATGACATGTCACGTAAGGGCGCTGCTTTAAAGCCCTCCACAATAAATAAATTTTTTCTTCTTCCACTGCTAGGTGGAGCTGATGATGACACGAAAATTACAGCTGCCGTCTAACAGACTTTTCACAAGAACAAGACATGATAGAATAGGGACGTTAACATCTCGGAGCTCGCGAATGTTGAGTTGCCTAAGAAGGTCATGGCGGTTTGACGGGGACCAGGTCAAAGGCTCTAAGCTTCTTTCCCAGTTGAACCGAGACAAAGGCTCACACTGTGAAACTTGCCTCGAACAACTATCACGTCCAGCCGGGTAACTGCAATGATGCACTCCTTCTGCATCGCTGCATTTGGACATATCATTAGCGAAGGCCATCAGCAACGACAAAGCGCACTAACGGACGAGAAACTTCAAAAATTCAAACAAAGCTATCAAATTTCACACATTTGTGAAATAATTAGCAAAGCTTTTCTTTCGTAAGTGCTCTCTGCCATTGGTAGTCCACTTTCGCTAATCGTATGTTCAACGTCAGGATTGCTAGAATTTCTACTTACGAACCATTCTAGCCTAAGTGGTTCCTGTGAATACGGGCTCAGGTTTCCGTTCGATTCTGAGCCGCAAAATTATCTGCACGAGCGCCGCCGTTGATGAGTGAATTTTTCTGGTCGCGATCTCGTCCGTGCAGCTAGCGTTGCGGGCCACACCACACACCAGTGATTATGCATATATATATATATATAAATTCAACCGAGAGTGCAAAGCGCGCAGAATGTATGTCGTCGTCGATCCGGCATTGTCTGAGGGCGCACGCATTCCTCGAGCAAGCGTCACTCGACGCGCGGCGAAGGAGTTCCGGTTAGGCCAGCCGACGGACCGATCGCGCCTGGCGCCGTAAATCAGCTTGCCTTCCGTTCGCTCCCCCTTCACCGCGGGTCGCCGACTCCCATGCAGATCGGGCCGGCGTTCTTTTGCGCCTTTCCTTCTTTTCTGGCGCGCGCCCTAACGAGTCAGCCGGGGCGACCAGAGACAAAGCCGATAAACAACGCGCGCGGCCGTGTAATGGGGACAGCTAATGTGAAATGATAATGGCGCCCATAACAGGCAGCAGGAGCTGCGAGTGGCGCGGAGCGGAAGAGAGAGGGGGCAAACTGCTTCCTTTTTTGCTTCTCGGTCGCCCCCGTCCATACCCTTTCGGAGCCCTTCGCTCGCCCAGGGGGTCGCAAATCACGCGCTCCCTCAGTTTGTTCTGCGCCGCGACGTTCTCCTCCGTGATCGCGAGCTAACGTTCGCCACTAGGGGCTCTCTTGAACGCGCGGACATGGCGAATGGGAGGGAGTCGGCAAGAGAGATTCCGTAACGAAACACACAGCGCGCGCTCGCAGGATCGTTTCTTCCGAGCCGTCGTGCCCGTGGCAGCAGACGTCGCGACGCGCGTCAGGGCCTTCGCTCGGGGCTTGCAAGGAGGCATCTCCTCGCCAGTCGGCCGGTGCCTCGTTGTGTGCGTGTTCGCTGTCTGTTGCGCTCCCACTGTAAGAGAACACCGCCGGTCCCGATTGTGGCCTCATTAAGAGCGGCCGAGCGAAAACAGCAACGGCGCTAAAGCAGTGTTAGACTCGCGGAAACGTCGTGCAGGCAAGCGCTGCCTCGCTTTTGTTTCCGCCGACCGCGTTCGTTTTACGCCGACTTTGGTTCTTTGTTGTTGAGAGTAATCAGAGCCTGCCATCGCGAGGAGCAGTGAGCCGTTTGTAAAGATCCCGAGGCGAAGGTTCGGCAGCTAACTCTAACTGCGTGCTGCGTGTATATAGAGAATTGAAGTAGCGCAGGGCTTAGTACCTTAGCGCGCCGTAAGTCTCGCCGCCTTCAGGTATCAAACACCCCAAAGAAAACTCCGGAAAAGAGAAAGTTTGACAGCAAGGGCACCATGCTTTGATTTTTTTCTGTCGTCTCTTTTGCTGTAGCCAGTGCCCCTTTTACAGGTGTCACACGGCGCACTTTTGATCGCGATCGAGCCCGATCCACATGAATTTCGATCCAGATCCTGTAACACCATACCAGCTCATGTTGTTTAAGATCGCGTTGTCGGTGGCGTGCCTGCGACGGTTGGAGTAGAAGACGCCGGACAATGCACAGAAAGAGAAGCGCAGCGCGACAGAGAAGCCGCTTGGCCAGGGCCCACCTTCTCGTTCGTAAGCGTTCTTTGTCATTGGCCGGTTGCTTTTGCAAATAATATGTTCAGCGCCAGGATTGGCAGGGATTACCTCTTACGAAAAATTATAGCGTAAGAGCTTTTTGGGATTACGGGTCGAGAAGGAAAAACCAAAGGTGAAGCAATGCTAAGCACAAGTGATGAAGTCTCACAAAGAGAAGGCGACGATGCATAGCGACCCTGGTAGGAGCGTGGTCACATGTGTGAGAGCACCCAGCGAGTTATACACGGGGCCACATTATCACTCGATCACTTTCGGTGATATCCGTTTCTGCCCTGTTGATTGGCTAATCCATAGAAAGTGAATGCGACGAAAGGAATGACCCACCTGGCACGATCCTTATTTTCTCATCCCATAGCTTTAAAGCCTTATGATACGCTTGATGGTCGGTCGAGTGCGGCGTCGTCCAGTACTTAACGTCCCGAAAGGTGAAAGGTATCCCCGACGAGGCTACGATTTATGATCAAAGACCTCCGAGGTGGATCAAGTGCTCCTGACCAATTAGGCCACGCCTATGTGCTTGCTTTAAAACACACCATATTTAGGATTTGCTGGCACCTCGAAGTGGCGCCTACTGCTCGTCTTCAAATAAAATTATACATACAGTATACACTGGATAGTCACTGGAATGGAAGAGTCACGTAAAAATACGGAAACGTCAACTCACACAAACAAGTCAAAGGCACTGAAAAACTGAAAACAGGAAGTAAGTCAAAGGCACTGAACAACTACAGACAAATAAAAAAATTCGGCAGAACCTTTCTCACGACGACTGTCGAATGTAATGCGTTTAGCAATAACTCAATATAGCGACACAAGTGTTGCCGCCGTCGAAACGAGTTATGTATAAGGCATGTACTGCAGCGGGACACCTTTTTCGCGCTTCGATGATGATGATGATTTAATGGCATCCCCTTGGAAACTGGGTGCTGGAAAATAGTCACTGAGCCTGCTTAAGTTTATCAGGTATGCCATACGTACATGCTTTTCATTGCAGCATTTTTGTACACGTCTCCTCAATGTTCCCCAAGAACACTTGGCGCCATCTAGCGGGGCCGCCTCGAAGCCTTCACGTGACCTCAGAAATGCATGGCGCGTGCGAACGCCGAGAAACGCGTAATGTGGCAGCCGAGCTCCTCTCACGCGCTTCTTCCTGGACACGCGGCCCCATCTAGTGGCAACTGCCGACAACTTCCCGCGGGGCCACCGAGACGAGAAGCGTGGCGCGCCTGGTGCGTGCGAACGCTCGGAATCGTTCCCTCGCTTTCTGCACATCAAATGGCACATACGCAGTGACCGAAGTTGGCGAGAGGTCCATTAGAGAGCGGCACATACTCTGTGCACTTAGCGCGCAGCTCGCCTAAAGCGTTGGCGCGAAAGACGCTGGCACATGCCCAATGACGCAAGTTGGCGCGATACAATTCATCGAACACCAGTACAGACAGAGTGGCACATGCCGATTGCTCCGAGTCAGCGTCAAAAAGAGTGTCATCGAAAAGCTGCACCTTACGCAGTCCCGCATCTACAGTTACTCATGTCGGCGTGAAAGAGGTTCGTTGAAGACGGGCACATACGCGCACATTGCCACATACTGGGCGACCAAGGGTGCTTGCGACGGCTGGTATCGAACCTTGCTCCCTCCGCACAGCAGTCCGATGCGCTCTGCTGTGCTGGACGACACTTTCACCCACGTAGGCGGGTAAGCGGTTTTACACACACACACACACTCACACGCCACACACACACACACACACACACACACAACACACACACACACACACACACACACACACACACACACACACACACACACACACACACACACACACACACACACACACACACACACACACACACACACCACACACACACACACACACACACACACACACACACACACACACACACACACACACACACACACACACACACACACACACACACACACACACACACACACACACACACACACACACACACACACACACACACACACACGCACACGCACACACGCATACGCACACGCACACACACACGCACGCACGCACGCACAGCCATAATTCTTATTATTATACTAATATAAAGCAACATTAAGGAACTAAGTAGGTATCAGGACCCGTATTCACCAAAGAGTTCTTACGTTAAAGTTGCTTTTACGGGCCAATGGCGGCCAATCGTGTTGTCGGACAGATTATTAGGGAATACGATCAACCAATGACAAATAGCAGTTAAAACAAAAAACTTCTTGAATTCGGCGCCACTATATAGTGCCATTTCTGCAGATTACTTTTCATGTAAATGAAATTGTTTCCTTACAAGCATTTACCGTTCATAGAGGAACGTTATTGATGTGCACTCCAAGACTTTCAAAAACAAAGGCAGCGCGGAAATAAACAGGTACCTTTGTGGATAACTACTACCCCAGCAATTCTCATGCATTCTGAAAAATCACCTGAACAGCGAAAGGTTGATTCCAGATGTGCTGCTATGGTGAAGATAATAGTTCAGCAACGTGCAAAAAAGCGACTGAGCAAATCGAACCCAATGACTGAACATTTCAAGGTGCTGCACAAAGGCGCCTTATTTTGATTGAAAGGTGTCTTTTGCAGTCGCTTTGATTAATCGACGATGGTGAAACTTTTCCAAATTTGATGGAGATAGGTTTTGGAAAAAAACAACAACGTCAACGTTAATAAATGCGGACATTTCAAATAGGGCTATTAATTCTTACTTCCCGCTTTCATTAATCAACCCAGCGTCGCGTGACGACGGCCGAGAGGAGGCATAAACGGATGGGTAAACCGGAATTAGATAGTCGGAGTGATCAACGTAGAATACGGCCACAGGTGGACCGTACGTGCCCACATCGCTGTAGCCTGCTCAGAATGGAGAAAGTGCCTGCGCAATCTCGAATGCAGAAGCTGATGCGGTCTTAGTGTCGATCTTGTAAGTAGTTCATCCAGCAGCGTCAAGCCCTTTGACTGTATTTCTGTCTCTTGAGCCTCCTCTCTGCTTTGCGGCGAAAAAAAAGGAAAACCTTCGCGAAAATGTAAAATAAAAGCTACAATCCGTGTGCTGTACTGATACAACACCATTCATTTCACATTTAAGGCCCTTAATCGGGCTATTACAAAGGGCCGATTGAGATTAATTGGTACTAACACGATGGCTTTGTTCAAATTCGTTTTTGGTGCGATTTGCCTGGTGAACTGTTCCAGTGCATTTACGTCACCCGAATGTCTCTCTCTTTAGTTGCCACCTTTTTTTTTATTAAGTCCCGGCGTGTTATGTCATATTTAGTAAATATTTGTCGTATGAGAAAAGGGGTAGGCGTTGGCGCTTAAAGGCGCCAGCATCTCTTAAATATCGTTTACTTAAAAACACGATCAGAACGATCGTGCTTTTTAAAATATTGTTAATAATGTCAATATTATGTCAAATTGGCCTTAATGTCAAGCTGATTAATAAATAAACAAACTTATCAACTGGTTTGCAATGTTTCAGTTCAGATCAGGACTCATTTCCGTTCTCTTGATTACAGCATGCGGCGAAACCGAATCTGAAATCATAGATCATACCTGGGCAAGATACTGTTCTCTGTCCGTATGTAGCTTTGCATTGGCCCTCAACCGGCCAGTCGCGATCAACCCACTGTCCCGCAACCATATCCACCGTTGCACTGTGACGGATCGACCTTCTGCGTTACAACAATCCGTTCTACGTTTTCATAACATTATCGCAAGTCACTCCTACGGGTGGCATTAGACGAACACGGCAGTGAAATTCTTTAGCAAATTGGTGTCGCCCTCATAGTAAACCCACGGCCTCATCCGGTTCCTTGAGCAAAATAATTGCACCACTCCGAGGCCCAACCCCATGCCACGGGTGATACATGGGCGATAGCTTACCGTTTTAAGCCTACTGGCTTGACAACCCTCCTTATAAATAGTGGTAAATGATTGTTTCGAGTTCTTGAATTGCGTGAGATTAACTGATAACGATAGCCTACGGCACAACTGATTGCTTACAAAAGCTACAAAGTGTTCAAAATGGAGCCGGGTATAGGACAAGGCGAGAGCCACCGTTTCGGTGGGCGGCGCCATGTTTGTTGACGAAAAGCATTTGGAGCAAATTTTGGGCACCCAGGCATGTATACGGAAAATAGCGCACGGGACGGTAAACTTCCAACGGCCGTTTGCGGCTGGCGGAAGCGCACTGTCAGAAACGCTATTTCCTTGGGGCCACAAAGGCATTCGGGCCTTCATTTTAAAACTATCGTCTATGGTTGGATCTTCAGTAAACGGAGTGTCATAATTCTTTCTTGGCATCTGTAAGAAAAAGAAGCACAAATGAAAAACAAGAACCAAAACAGTACTCGGTACAGTCTCCCTCTGATCTCGCCTTGCGTTCAATATTCCGAGCACTCGAAAGGCTGTGAGCTTCAGTGATTAAGAGATATCCTCGGATACCTCTTACAGTTGGCCATATGCTTCCGCTTTTGATCGCGTTTGAGCATTGTGGGCACGTATGCCATACTGTATCTTTAGCTGCGTGCCTCACCGCCTGCACAGGTAAGTGGAAGCGTAAGCGATAAGAATAGGAGATAATGACGGCGCCGTACGCCCACACGAAACTTATCACCGTATTGAACGCTACATACGTTCTATTTCTTGTAATTAAATTCCAAGAAGGCGCGAGAGACGATAGGGGGCATACCGGCATGATGAGCCGGAAAAACCCAAACAAAACAAAGCACAGATTTCGATTGATTGGTTCGCAAGTAGCGACATATGCATTCTGCAGACACCTGGAGCACGTATATACCCACATTACGTTTCTTACATAAGTGGTGTCTACGATTTTCCGCCGCTGCGGCGATCGTTACGTTCTCACTGCGATTACTATTTTGATTCGTGAGCGCCCGAACGCCAGCCAGTAAGAAGACCTTATTATGTATGATAATTTTTTTTCAATACAGGCTCGAGTGTTTTTGCAAGCTCGCAGGTATTACTTTCTGCCCACTCTTTTACACAAATGCAGTACATACTTAAGCTGTCCATAACCGATGGTGCAGGAGTCATCCATATATGGCAGGTTCACACGCACATCTTATTTGAAGCTGCATGCGCGCAATCTATAGGGAATGGCGACAGGAATCTTTAGGGGACGTAATGATACCGAAGGACAGTACAAATGCGACACCTGATAAATCACTATATAAAGCCTCTTTTTAGAAACTCTGATCCAATACTGCCTACAAAAACACCCTTTAAGGATGGTGACCGAACTCGCAGTCGAGGCATCCTTCCTTTTGTCATAAATATGTTCAAAATTAATTTTTAATTTTGTACAATTGTGTTGGTTATTGCTGTAGAACAGGAGATAAATGAAACAGCCGATGTATTTTATGCTTGATTCTATCCAGCACAATTGATTTAGAGGAGAAAAGTGGAAAGCAGAACGGAACCCAAATTCGAACAGTGTCTTCTGCGCGACAATATCGACGATCAATTCGCAGCGCACAGTTGTCTCAACAAGGTTGCATCGACATAATGGGTTTTATCTAGAAGGGGGCTTGTAAAGAGAATAATACGGTGGTACGCCGGTAAATTTCGCGGCGCATTTTCGAGGCGCATTGTCCACCAGACTGCTTTCCTGAAGGTTCATGTTGAAAGGCGTTCGCTGAACTGGCGCTGGTATTAATTCAGCCCTTGCAACACGTCTTCTATGTGTAACTACAACTCCAACGTCAATTCGGTAATTTTAGTGATGCAAATTGACAGCGAGCATTACGGACCTCATTCTACGTACCACTAATAATGTATATAAAACGTCCTTTTATCTCCGCTGCAAAGGCATTAGGATCGTTCTCTTTCATCTTCGCCGAAAAAAAGACCGTATTTATGGAGCCAAATAGAGTCCCGCGTGCGTAATTGCACTGGTGCGCGTGGTCAAATGGCAGGAAGTTACACCACCAAAACTAATACGGGGCGCCAACGGCGACGGAAATCTTTAGGGGACGTAATGATACCGAAGGGCCCGTTTAGTTGACGGGGTCTGAGAGTGGTCGGCCGATGTTGCAACAATTGAAGGAAAATGTGATGCAGAAACCGATGCGACCGCGCGATATCCGGTTGTGGTTATCGAATTTGCCTGTGCTATCTTTCATTGAGACAGCGGTGAGTCAACTCGAACGTCCCCAGGCGGACCGACTCTGGCGAGCATTCCATTCAGACAATTAAGAGTGTGCACGTGCGCATGGTCTTGAGTGTGCGTTGTTTTCGTGTACATTGATTTAGTGTGTCTCGAGTACGTCTCGGGTAGCCTTGCGAGTAATCCGTTCTGTCTGGAGGGGCATGTTAGGAACGTAGCCAGGTAAACCGTTCATAAAATGTAGGTCTCAAACACATAGTAGAACCTCGTTATAGAGAAGCTGCGTGTAGTAAATATATGATTATAACGAATAGAAAAGCTTCCTTCGTAGTTTATGCGCACTTGTTCTCTGTAGTTTCTTCCTTCGGTATGATGAAGATGGCTATATAACAGAAACAAATATAGTTAAAATGAATATTAACTATATTCACAATTAGAACGTCGCTGAATGTGCTAGCTGGTAAAGGCCGTTGGTGAATATCGAGCTCATGGTTCTGCTCATGTTTATCTTAATAAATTTAAAGACTGTAGATAATTCCCAGGCAAACGAGGGGCGCGTGGATCTTATTAAGCTGCCAACTTTTGACCTGATGAATGCTATATGCAGCGTTACAGCTTCCTGTGAAGCTATTTCACGGCAAACAATTAGCCCCTTGCTTCTCGAAAGCAGGGGGCCATTCTGAACGGGTTTGGTCCGCTTCTGGCCGCAAGAATGACGGGCTAGTGAACAGTGGTGATGCAAGATTTAAATCTATTTTCCGATGTCACGCACCCAGAGGCTTATTGCCGCACTATAAGCCCCGACAACCGTCACGTTGTCAGATGATGAAGTGTGCGATTGAAATTTTTTCCGCACGTCCACTGTCACCCAAAATTACAATAGCAATGAAGGCGAGGCAGGTGGGCACCGGAACAAAGCTTTGCCCACATATGGTTACAAATGTAATCGGAGGCGCCTTAAAGGCCCCAAAGAATTTTCCGGAACAAAGCTTTGTGCACATATGGTTACAAATGTAAACGGAGGCGCCTTAAAGGCCCCAAAGGATTTTCGCGCGGCTTGCGACGCGCACGTACCAAGACTGAAAGCAATGCCAGATCTGAAAGAAAATGGGGAGTGGAAACAATGTGGAAATATCGTGCACATATTAGGTATAATAACTTCACGTGACCACAGTGTGTAATCTTCGCTACATTGGCAAAGAGTGATGTGACCGTGCAAATGAAAAAAAAAAGGAAAAGAAAAATAATACACTGCTACGCTGAACGTCCACATCGGGTAGAAATATTTTCCTCGTTCCGACAACTTTACTATTTAACGTAGTTCTACGGAACGAGTCACGTTGAAAGAAATGGTCAAGAGGGGCTTTTTCCAAGTTCAATTCGGTTCTGCAGCGTCACTACGTATACGTGGCCATATTATATCGGTGACAGCCCTAAACGGCGTGGTGGCATTTTCTCAGGACTTGCAGTAGGGCGGCGCACTTAAATGAGCACGCAAATACACTGACGCTTGCAAAGGCGGTAATGAGTTTAGAGAAAAGGCAGCCGTTGCTTGGTACGCTGTCGTTACAGTCTAGTACGCAAATGTAGCCAATACCGCATGTCTCACGAAGTGGTGTCTGGGATACTGTTCTACTCGCATTCGCTTCTTATGGATGGCAAGAGATTTAAATGAATCGCAATTTGAGAAGGAACGAGCGAAAAAAGTCACGGTATTAGTTGCTCGAAAGCTTTTAATGCCACAAGCAGAGGGCAAACCTGTTAGAGCGCTACTCTGATGCATTAGCAAACGCAATTTTTCGGTTAATGGTTACTAACTCCTCGATTATGGCAGCAACAAATTTAGAGCACGGTCGTTGGTGCCTGCTCTCGACTGCAGATGTTGCTCATAAAGCAGGCAAGGGCAATTTTCGCCAGCAGGTCTGGGTCGACGCGTTTCGGTAGCGATAACGAAAACTACCGTGATTCGTAGACGCTTAGGAACTGGTCGATAATGCATTTCTTGGTTTAAATAATTACCGGCGAAATGGCTGCCACGAAACAGCCGCGCAATTACTGCCCCACGCAGAAACGGCCTTTTCAAGAAGACAGGGAACAATTTTCTCGTGCTGGAAAGGGGCGAAGATAAGTGGACGTTTTAAATGGGAGGCACGCTATGTGGGGGAGGGCGCACGGTCAGGCATAACAACAGATTCCACGCGCTAAGAATGAATGTTGCCTAATAGCGATTGACTCTTTGTAATAGTCTCGAGTTAACGTCGACAACTGGCTCTTGCCGTGGATGTGGCTCGTAAAACAGGCGACTGCGCGCAGCCGAGAGAAACACGTGTAAACGACCAGGTAAATACCTTCAGGCCGTAGACCTGCGTGTTTTACAGGATTACGCTCGACTACAGGGCCGTCTATTCTGGGCAGACGATTTCGTCGTTACGTCGTTATCGCTCACAAGAAATACCAGTGAAATTCATTCTGAAGAGTTAGTTCACATTTTTTTCCCGAATTAACGTTCTAAAGCCCCTGAAGTTAGTTACCTAAACTGCTGCGCGCACGCGCGCGCGCGCGTGTGTGTGTGTGTGTGTGGGGGGGGGGGGGGGGTATATGTTCTATGTGTCCTGCGTGCGTGTGTATGTGTGTGTGGTCGTGCGTGAGCGCGTGCGCTGTTCAGAGTATAAAAGCAGTTCACAGTTGTCACGTAATAAAGATCTCAGAGATTAGTGCGCCCCCCGCCTTCTCGTTCTTCTTGCATTTTTTCTTCATTTCTGTTCACTTATTCTGCGTTGCAGTAATCTCAACACAACGCTATGGAAATACCAACTTGTCCGAACAGCCGTGCAGCCGAGTGTAAAACGACCCATTTTGTTAAAGAGCTATAGTCACACTAAATAATCACGTGGCACATCATTACGTACCGAAAAGTAGTCTGGCAAAAGCTGATACACGACTGTGCAAGTACGAGGCCGCAGTTGCATAGCACTGCTTGGCCAGTGGAGGCACAAGCAGGATACGGTGCGCGGCCGCACATGGGCACGATAAAAACTGCCTGCTGCTGTCTTCGAAATAACGTATACGTCGCGTTTCAGATTTCCGGCATTTACGATTTCCGGATTCCTCCATTTGGACCCACTCACAGCTTCCTCCCGAATAGTCTGATGATAAAAAAATAAAATAAAAATAGAACGCTTAAAATGTTCACGAAACTGAGAAAATAGGGAAAGAATTTCGTGAACTCACCGGAGGCAGCAACTATAGGCCAGTATGAGAACGCACTACACAAAAACACAAATAGATCTAAACTAGCGTCTCTAATCGCCGAAGTGGCGCAGTGGGTATGGCGCTGCGCTGCCAAACACGAGGTCGTGGGATCGAATCCCGGTTGCGGCAGCTGCATTTCGATGCGGGTGAAATGCAAAAACACCCGTATGCCGTGCACTGGATGCATGGTAACGAACCCGAGGTGGTCAAAATTTATCCGGAGTCCGCCACTACGGCGTGCCTCATAAATGTTTTAGCGAGCGTCTTGCTAAGTCACGTACTCTAAGGAAGAGACGAAGAGCGAATGAAGAAGAATGTGCGGAAGATACCTTCTGTAATGCCAACTTGGTGGTCTTCCTGCGAAATTTCGAGGTTCGTTGCGGTGTTTAGCGAGAGTAAATGTCCTTTTTCTCCCAGCCGTTTCTTTCTTCAATTTTCTTGTTTCTTTTCAGTTTTCAGGTGACCGAATTTTCTTTTCGGTAGCAAGGCAGTTCAAAGTTTTTATACCTACTCGTAGTTCAGGTGTCACAAGCATGGGGAGTTCCCGTGCTATCTTTTAAGACAAGAATGCGATTTACGGTTGGAAGCTAACCGTCTCGGCTTGACATTACTTCCGCTAATTATTCATGATTTCGTCGAACAAGAGCTCCACAAGTTTCTGTAGTTCAGGCTTCAGAATAGGATAACTTGCCTTTCTCAAGAAAGCTTTATCCGAAGGAATGATCCAAGTGAATACGAAAATTCTAGGAAGGAATGGGTAGAGCTGCACGGGCTTGGTCGCTGGAAACACTAAGTTGCACAAGGGAAGTGGTGCTATCACCAAACGAAACGTTTCGCAAGGCGCGGTGTAATAGTCTTTTGACTTCGTAATCGCACAAAACACTTCGTAACGTTTCTTCTCCAAATCCATTCATTCATTCATTATACGTTTCGTTTAATCTTTTGTGCAAGATAATGTCTGCTATTTGTTAATTTTTATGCTGTGCAGGTGCCGTAAAATTTACAAGCTCACTAAATGGACTATCGCATGCATTTTTCTAAACATATTTGGGAGGCTCAATGTTTGGTAGCCTCTCTTTTTGTAGGTTCAACTTAAGTTTTCTAATCTTTAACTTGCAGCAGCGCTGTGCTGGTTCCACCCATTTCATCGAATGCCATTTCATAGAACATGGTTTCATCGAAAGACGTTTCATCGAATCTCCCTACTGCGTCTTTAATTAATAACCAGAACTCTTGTGAATAACCATATTGCATATCAGATACTTGATTCATATACTATATGCACCCCTGATTATGAGATGCTATCTATCTGCATGTGCCGAGAGCACAGTGTTTTCTTTTTGTTATAGACCAGCATATGGTAATTTAGTAAAGTTTTATAAGCTCCTTGAAAATTTCCTCATATTTATGTTAGATAACAAATGCAAGTAAATAGTTGTGGGTGATTTCAACATTGATATCAGTGGTCCAAGTCACTCCTCTCGCTAGTTCAACAATCTCATAGTATCCAATGGTTTCAAGCATATTGCTACCGTTCTCACTAGAGTAACGACTGACTGTAGTTCTACGTTAGACTTTTTCATCACGAATACTTTAAAAATAGTTATCACAGGTGTTATGCCAACCTTTATCAGTGAATACCTTTTCCGGCGTTTTTGTGTGTGGACCGCCCAGCATCGAGAGCTACTGAGAGTCAGAAAAACTTGTGCCTCCTTATTACTGACGCCGCTCTAGATGCAATCCATGACGCTCTACTGCAAATAGACTGGAATAACATCAGCGAGACTAAAGATGGTGATGATGCTTACAATGCATTTCTTGACATCTTTCAAAGTTTATAATGCGCTCACTTTCGTATCAAGGAATACAAGAAGAACCCGAAAATCCAGAAACCTTGAATTACACCAGATTTAAATGACCAAATGAAAAAAAACAAACAACAACAACAAGAGAGATCAGGTGTATCAAAAATATTTAAAAACTTGGCTGTCGAAGTACAGGAAGGAGTTCAAGCAAACCCGTACCAAGCTCAAGAAAAAGGCTGAAATCAGCACGGTTAGAACATCATTCATCATAGCGGTTGTTTCCGCAAACGCTATCAAAAATTAAAAAAACAAATTGCCTGTGGCAGATAATACAGTTGTAGTCCATGAGCTGGTCTACTCGAAGAGGCGAACATTACTTGTAGAAAAAGATTAAATGCATAATTGACTAATTAACACACAGTCACTAATTGAGTGGTTAACTAATTACCTCAAGGCAGATATTGCAATTTAAAAATTCTAGCTGGAGAGTTCGCAAGGGGGATCCTTTTGGAACGAATTCTGAGGACGACACCAGCTTCGAAATATTATTTCCCGAACTTTACGGAGAACTGCATTGGCGTTCCAGTTACTTTTGCGCTTCAATGCATAAAACGAAGTTTTGTAAGAAAGTTCAGCGTACCAAGCTAAATGCAATCCTGGAAAAAAAGCAAAAAAAAAACAAAGGATAACTCCGAAATACCTTCACTATGGAGGAGAAGCTTCTCTGGTATATGTAAATGAACATTTGACCATTTTAAACAAAAGGCTTTTGGGGGCTGCAATTGCCAAAAAAAAGGTTGCAGGATGGAAGTTCGTGTGGTGCTCTGGAGGGCAAATCCTTGCTCGAAAAGACGAGGGCTCGGCTGCTATCAGGATTGCTAAACAGTCTGATTTGGAGAACATACACTAAAAATAATGGTGCACCTGTTCGATACACTTCATAAAAATGATGGCAGGACAGAATGTTTGCCAGTACTACGATTGCCAAACGTTTAACCAAAAGTACAGGTTAAATAAAAAACAATTTTCAGTTATGCATATAAACATGCGAAGCACAAAAGACAAAGTGGGCAGTCTTGAAATACTTCTTGAGTCCCTAAACATTAAGTTTTCTTCAATAGTATTAACAGAAACTTGGCTAACACACACAGACACGGTGCCGCACCTTCCTGGTTAAAAGTGCGTAAGCCTTAGGGATAAAAAAAGGGCGGTTGCATAGGAATGCTTACAAAGGAAAGCGTACAGTATAGGCTCCGTACAGTCGAGTTTACGGCTGCTCTGGTGCCATCTGCCGCAGCGACGCGACAGTATTGGGAAGGTGGCTCCGCAGCTCGGCCGGCTCGATGCGTATTCTTTCCCGCGCGCTACACTTCGTCTCGGCCACGGTTGAAGCCGTTTTACTTTGTTCACCAGCCTCCCTTTCTTTTTGGTTACGTCTTGCGACGGTGCAATGGCATGCGCTTCATCGGCAAGCGTCGAAATTGACGGAGGTGAAAAAAAAAATGCAAGTGAAACCGGCGATACTGCTGCGTAAAGGACTGTCACAACCACGAAGACCAGCCCGGGATAAAGTTGTACAGGTTTCCTGGCAAGTCTTCCGAAATCGAACGGCGAAAGAAATGAATCGCAGCTGTGAGGAGAGTAAAGTAAGTCAGCCTCTTTCATATTTGTGAGAAGGGTTTGTTTTGTAAATCGTGCTACACATGCGCATTTCACAACTCGTTGTGCGACGCCAGCGGCCGTGGCCAGCTGCTGAACATTAAAAAGACATTTGTCACGACTGTGCTGATTTGACGACCGCTTGCCGTCGCCTTAGCATTTTATTTATTTATTTATTTAAAGATACCTTACAGGCCCCTAGAGGCATTGTGTAAGGGGGGAGAGTACAATAAAGAATTATTACTTATACAATAGTTAATACATATGTGAATACATATGCAAAACATATAGGGTTGGTATGATCAGCATTACACTGGCATGTGCGGTTAGGAATATTTTATGCCAAGGAAGCCCATTTTGTGCTGGCGAGCGCTAATTCATAGACGATCCTCGTTTCGGCCGCTGGCGCTTGAGAGGTGCGGTTTCACATGGTGCAATTTTTCTTCAGATTTTTCGGCTTCAGCACTCGTCTATTCCTTTAACAGGGCTGAACCCCTCAAAAACTATTTGTGACATCACAGAGGGCCACGCTTGCACTTTCACGTACACACACCCACACACACACACACAAAAAGACATCGGATTGCGGATACACGTGCGGCTTACGGAGACGTCTATACGTAGTTTCGAAATCTCACGGTCTTCCCACCTTCCCAGTTTCGCGCTGCCCGCCACATGCGGCGCTGAGCATCTCGGCACCGCTGCTGCGCAGCAGCGCCGCCTGTACACTGTACGGAGCCTATGAACTGCTAAGCGACCTGACTAGATGCGATCAAGATATTGAAAGTCTGTTTGTCAAACTGTCGAATGTCACTGTTGGCGCGATCTACAGACCACCCGCAGGCAAATCGATGGAATTTATCAACTTCATCCACAATGCTCTTCGCACTTTACAGACTGTAACAAAATCATTTATGCTTGTTGGTGACGTCAATGTAGACACCAGATCAGATATTCCATGTGCAAGAGACTTTCATGACATACTAAATTCCTATGCCTGTTCTAATCTGATATCATTGCCAATCAGGGTCACAGTAGATACCGCCACGCGTCTTGATGTGCGTGTCACGAACATAAATGATACAAATGTTATGGCCGGTGTTCTCAGATATGACATCAGCGATCATTTGCCAGTGTTCTGCTTGGACTTTGCTTCTGAGAAATGTTATTTTTTTCCTCAAGAAAAAAATTTTCTATCGAGCAATAACTGACGAAAGCTTGATGACGTTTCATAACTATCTAACAGAAGAGAACTGGGGTGATGTGTTCAAGCGGCGCAGCGCCACACTGGCTTACCAGGTGTTCTTGATGA
Organism: Dermacentor silvarum; assembly: GCF_013339745.2. Taxonomy (NCBI): domain Eukaryota; kingdom Metazoa; phylum Arthropoda; class Arachnida; order Ixodida; family Ixodidae; genus Dermacentor; species Dermacentor silvarum. The sequence continues at coordinate 439,973,267 of NC_051154.1, forward strand.
AATTTCAGCATTGCTACGATTTGGCCTTTCCATTCCGAGAAAGTGTCCAGAAAAGCAAACGGATTAGAAAACTATGGGTTACTAGTGAGCTGTTGTGATATGTGAAGTGCGCGAGTGCCGTGATCGTAGTGCGTAAGTGCGAGAAGTGAGCCACAAACAAGGAATCAAGCAAGCGCCAGCCATCGTGGCAGACGTGGAGCAAGAGGGGCAAGAAGATGACCAGGGTGCAGGAGTAGCGGCCAGTCGAGTTTCTGGCCCAAGGCTGCTCCAGGCTCCCACCTGTGATCGACCCGACATCCAACTTCTTACTGCAGCCTGTGGTTGGCGAACGTCGGAAGGGCGTCCGACCCAGGCGGCCCAGCGTCTCCAGCGCCGTGCCCGAGCTCCGGCTGACGAACGCCGCAAGGGCGTCGTGCTGTTGCAAGTCTCAACTATGCTTGTCTTCACAGCAGGGTCAATCATGGCCGCCTGATGAAAGGTGCCGACCGACGTGGGAGAAATGAAGCCCTTGTACCGGTAGCAGAGGTGAAGCCCTTGGACTTGGTGTCCGGTAACAAGACCTCTACCGTACTAAGGCTACCTGTCCATGTTCCCAACGTCACAGTGAAACTTGCGGAACTTCCTCCTGAATTATTGGATCCCTGGTGTTCGCCGGGGGGCGACTAGGATTTTCTTCGACGGCTTCTAGTTTCGCCACCGCTACACCACTTTGAGCTCCGCCTCTGTCGCCGCTTCTAGTCCATTCCCACAGCTCCAGTGCAAACTATTAAACTGTAGGCCCCTTCTGACTTTTATGCTTTCTTTCTAGACTTAATCCTCTTTGTTTTTGTAATTAGTTTGCTGAGTTTCGTTTTTTGTGTTTGCTGTATTTCCTTTAATGAATGGCTTGTTGTGGTAACGAACGGCTTCGTCATTTCATGCGCTGAGGCTGTGCCTCAGTAGCGAGTAATTCATTGAAAGAACCTAATCACAGCTGTATAGAAGAATGAAAGAGAAAAAACGAAAATTTCAACAGTTTTTCAAAACCCGAGACCCATGCGGACTGAATGAATTCAAACAACTGAGAAACAAATTGAACTCAGATCTAAAATACGCGAAGTCCAGTTATTTCCAAACTGGATTCCAGGACGTTCAAAATTACAGCAAAAGACATGCGACCTACTAAACAACATAGTAGCAAGAAACCAAGATGGCTGTGGGGTGAAGGAAATCTGCATTGACAATGTGCTTCTAACTGGGAACGATTTAGTAGAAGCAATGAATCGGCACTTCGTCAAAGTAGGTGTTTATTCAGGACAGCATGGCACTTCCAGTGACTGCGTACGTATAAATAGCTTGGTGGAGTCAATCATGCTTGCCCTAACATCTCATGAAATTGAAAAAAAATAATAGGAAGTATAAAAAACCAAGTCGCTTGTGGTGACGACGGGTTAAAAGTGTTGCCTATTAAGCATGTGGTATGCTTGATAAGCCCCATATTATCGCGTATAATAAATCCGATGTTTCTTAGCGGAGATTTCCCAGATGAATTGAAGATCGCAAAAGTTACGCCTGTCTACAAAGGCGGTGGTGAGACCAACACTAATAATTACAGGCCCACTTCAGTTCTGACAGTGTTTTCAAAGGTATTTGAATACGTCATCAATCACAGGCTAAACGATTTTTTAAGAAGCACAGAAGCTCAATACGGCTTTCAAGCAAACAAATGAGTGGAGATTGCTCTCGTTGACATCAAGGATAAGATAATTGAAAATATAGAAAAGACTGCGCACTCTTGGCTTATTTCTAGATTTTAGCAAAGCCTTCGACACTGTTCATAATATTTTGTTAAGAAAATTAGAAAAATATAGGCATTAGAGGGGTGACGCTGATTCAGAGTTATCTAGAGAAACGTTATCAATATGTATGTGGTAACAACTGGTCCTCCAGCAAATTCGAAGTACAACAGGGTCTTCCCCAGGGCTCTATTCTGGGACCCCTACTATTTCTTATCTATATAAATGATATTATAGCTATACATGGATCCTCGCAATTAATAATGTATGCAGACGATACTAATGTTTTTTTCACTGGAGAAACCATGCAATGTTTAGAGACCTCTGTAAATCGCTACTTATTACAGTTATTGCATGGCTTCATAGGAATCGTTTGAGTCTAAATATCAATAAAACAATGTACGTCATTTTTAATCCAATTAATAAATGTGACTGCTACCCGGTTAACATTAGATTTGAAGGACGCTTGCTGAAACAAGTTACTGCACAAAAGTTTTTAGGTGCCTGGTTTAGCCACAACCTCTCATGGAATACTCACGTTTTTCAACTCAAATCAAGCCTGTCTCGTACCATTGGGTGCATCTACAAAGTACATCTAATACCCAAACGTTTAAAACAGGTACTATACTATTCACTGGTTTACTCTAGAATGAGCAATGGAATCTTGACTTGGGGAACAACAGCAGCTACTGACTACCACAAACTTAATCTATTACAAAAGCAAATATTGCGCATACTGGAAGATTTTAAAAGCAACAAGAATTTATTGAAAACAGCCGTTATTTACGAAATATAACATGTTAAAGGCTGAACAGGTGTACTACATTAAGCTGTTGCAATTGATTCATAAATACAAGTTACATATTTCCACAGTGCCCAGCTTAAGTTCACACAGTACCCGAAACCCAAAACTGAAAAATGAGGTAAGTTGGAAGGCAAGCATTATCTTTTCAAATAATCAATGCTATAAACAGAAAAGATATGCAGGTGGACTTTACTAAAGGTGTACATACATTTAAGAAATACTGTAGGAACTTTCTTGTGAACAGTGACATTATGTTTTCGTTACTGTAAATTAAGTGCGCTTTGCTCTCCCTTGCCATGCTCCTTTCAGCTACTGCAATTTTGATACACGGCTGGGAAATTATGCTTGGTTCTTGTGTCTTGGGTTTTGTGATGAGTGCCATGGCTATGAATGATGGTGTTGAACGTGCTGAATTGCTGTGCTCTGTATTTATGTTGCAGACATTATGTTGGGTATGTAAATATTTTGTACCAATTATTTGCTGCGATAACTTCATATTTCAGCGGTGACTAGTCCCCTTTTAATATTGCCCACTGTCTGAACCTATGATGTCTGTCTGACGGAACTTTGTTAATGTATTTTGTCTGTGTATATTGTGCAAGGGGGCCGGAGCCCTTGTCAGGTGCTTCGTCGCCTTTAGCCTCGGCCCCCTCTTAGACTCTATCTGAGGAAACAACGAAGAAAGAAAGTGGAACGACAGTGCATTTTTACCACAAGTTTGACGGTGCATATCTCGTAACTGGTGTCATCCACAAAATTCTATTAAAGTGGATATGCCTTGCAGTCTCACCCGCGAGAATTTGTAAATTGCAATATGTGCCATAAGGTAATTAGTTAAAAACGTAATTAGCAATTTTTTAAAATTAGTCGATTATGCATTTCATTTTCTTGCAAGTAATGTCCACCTCTTCAAATAGACCAGCTTATGGACTAGAATTGCACGATCTGCCACAGGCAGTTTTAAAAAAGTTTTCAAAGTGTTCGCTCAAACACCCTGTATATGGATGTTAAAGACCGCCGATCAGACTTCCTATGGTCAATGGTAAACATATTGCTGTATTCTGGTCAATAACATGCTCCTCGCTTAAAATTCATCTACATGTGAAGAAAATATTTGGCAAAGCTTTGGCCGATGCTTTTAATGCCTTTTTCACTAGCATGATACCGAGTGGTACCTTGATTGATGCAAGCGAGCATGCCACTGTGCGTAATAATCGTTCCTTATACCTGTCACCTGTGATGACCGAAAAGGTTGTAGTAGTTATTAAAAAGAGTAAATAACAGCAGCAGCTGTGACATTGATATAATTCACATCCGGCTGGTCAAGCATGTACCTCGTGGTTGTACTAGTTGTACGCTAGTTGTACTAGTTGTACTAGTTCTACTAGTTGTAAGCATGTACTAGTTTTTACGTTGCTTGAGTCATGCATAATAAGCACAGCAGTTTTCTTGACTAAAATGCAGATAGCAAGAGTATCTGTTCCTCACAAGAAGGCTGACAGAAACAATGTGGGAAACTACAGACCTGTATCCTTTGTACCACTACTCGAAAATAGCCTTCGAAAAAATGTTCCATGCTGCCGCGCCTGTACTCCGATGAAAAGGAGGACTATACGAGCAGGCATGCGCGTTTCTATCAAGGCGCGGCGAAGAAGAAGTCGCAGTAGCGCGCTGTATTAAAAAGACGACCTGCTGCTATCCCTTTTGATCAGGGCTGTGCGACCTCTGTTTTTGACGTTGCGACACTTGTAGAGGTGCTGGAGCCTTAAACCTCATGCTTTCAACCCCTATCAGGCCCCGTACACCCAGTCCGGAAGCTCCCCCTCTCGTCACGACTCCAGTACATCGATTCAGTCGGCGCCTGCTCGGCCTGAGCCCGGACTTCTTTGCGGGAAATCATTAGAGTCATTCTGCGTGAAGAGCTGCGAGCCCTCGGCATTCCTCCTACGGAGTCTCCAGTCTTTTCGGTTACCGAAGTCGGGCGCCAAGAGTTGCGGCAAGCCTTCTCCTCACCCGCTCCATGCCCCGAGGCACGTCCATGCCGACGTGGTCCGACGTCCTCCCTCTTCACCGGAGGTACCGCCATTTCAGCCTCGGACCGTTCCCGTGCCGTGGGGGCAACGGGAGTCTGCGAGACGACCTCCTGTTCGCCGTACTGACTTGTGGCGCACGGCCGACCATCGACCACTCTGTTTCCACTGGGGGGAACCTGGCCACATTGCCCGTTACAGTCCCCATCGAGATGCTGGGATGGCAAGTTTTCGCCCGCCGCTTCTCTGCGCTTTGACGACCGTTGTGCCCCGAACCGTGCTCACCAGTCGACCAGCCAAGCAGCTTTACCACGTCGTCGCTTGCAGTCCCCGTCACCTGTGCGTTACACTTCCCCAAACCGCCAGAGTTTCGCTGACGTCGTCAGTGGTGGTCGTTCCCCTAGTCCGCGCCGGAGAAACTAACAGCAGCGACCTCTGGGGGGGAAGGTTGCCCAGTGCCGCGACGCCAAAAATACCCCCCACGCTACCCAAGAAGACGAGACGACGACGACGAATATTAACGCTGACGACGTTGCCCGTGCCGATGTTAGCATTCTGATAGATGGACATCATGTCACAGCACTTGTTGACACTGGCGCAGACTTCTCAATCATGCGGCAGGAGCTAGCCAACCGCATTGGGAAAGTGAAGACGCCGTGGACCGGTCTACGCATAAGAAGTGCCGGTGGGCAGTTAATCACGCCAACGGGAACATGCACCGCTCGAATCCACATCGGTGATTCCAGCTTCGTTGCCACTTTCGTCATTCTTGCCGACTGCTGCAGAGACCTTATCTTAGGGATGGATTCTACGCGAGATCACGGCGCCGTCATAAACATTCCGGACCGCATGGTGACGTTCTCTGCAAGCCCCTCTGCCGACACCATTCATGACGGACAATATGAGCGTCTGCGAATCGCCGACGATGTGACCATCCAACCGCGTTCCTGCCGCCTTGTATCTGTCTCGTGCCAGAAGCCCTACCATGGGGATGTGATTGCGGAGCAAATCGTTGCACTATTGCTAACCCAAGGCATTTCGATTTCTAGAGGCCTACTCGATATGACTCATGGGCATGCGGAAGTCCTTCTCACGAACTTCAGTGACGAACGCCGTCACATCCAGAAGGGCACCGCAATTGCCTACTGCGATGAAGTCACCCAAGTAAAAGACTGTTTGGCTGTACAACGTCACGAATCGGCCGTTCCGGCCTCGACACATTTGTCTTTCGACGTCAGCTCCACCCTGTCGCCTTCAGAGAGACAGCGCCTCTTGGAGCTGATACACCAGTTCGAAGATGGCTTTTCGACTACGTCAAAGGTGAAACAAACACCACTGACGAAGCACCGTATAATCACGGATGATACCACGAGACCAATTCGACAAAACCCCTACCGTGTAGCTCCAAAGGAACGTGAAGAGATTCAAAAGCAAGTGACCAAGATGCTCGAGGAGGACGTGATACAGCCTTCGAACAGCCCCTGGGCGTCACCCGTGGTCTTGGTCAAAAAGAAAGACGGCAGCTTGCGCTTCTGCATCCATTACCGCAAATTAAACCAAGTCACGAAGAAAGACGTCTACCCGCTGCCACGCATAGACGATTCGCTGGACAGGCTGCGGCATGCACGTTATTTTTCATCAATGGACCTGCGAAGCGGGTATTGGCCGATAGAGGTCGATGAGAGAGATCGTGAGAAAATGGCCTTCGTGACCCCCGACGGTCTTTACGAATTTAAGGTACTTCCGTTCGGTCTGTGCTCAGCACCAGACACTTTTCAGCGTTTAATGGACACCGTACTATGAGGCCTGAAGTGGCAAACTTGCTTGGTCTATTTAGACGACGTCGTAGTGTTCTCAGCTACATTCGAGGAGCACCTAAGCCGGTTACTCACTGTTCTTCAAGCCATACGCTCAGCTGGCCTGACGTTAAAGCCCGAGAAATGTCATTTTGGTTTCAGTGAACTGTGCTTCCTCGGCCCCGTCGTCAGTTACGAGGGTGTACGACCTGACCCAGGTAAAATAGACACTGTGGCAAAGTTCCCCACACCGCCCGACAAGAAGGCAGTGAGGCGCTTCTACGGTCTGTGCGCCTATTACCGGCGGTTCATTGTGATCTTCTCACGTATTGCTGCCCCGTTAACACTGCCTTACACGCGACGATGTTCCGTTTCTGTGGGGTGAAAATGAGCAAGTAGCATTTGAAGAACTACGCCAGCGCCTGCAAACGCCTCCAGTTCTTGCACACTTTGACCTGGAAGCCCCTACAGAAGCTCACACCGATGCGAGCAATGGTGGTCTGGGGGCCGTACTGGTGCAGTGGCAAGACGGCTTCGAAAAAGTAATCACTTACGCCAGCCGAACTCTCTTTCGTACGGAGGAAAACTACTCGACTACCGAGAAGGAATGCCTCGCCGTGGTGTGGGCGGTTACCAAATTTCGCCCGTATTTGTACGGCTGTTCATTCAAGGTTGTCAAGCGATCATCATTCTCTTTGTTGGCTGACTAACTTGAAAGATCCATCTGGTTGTCTGGCGCGCTGGAGTCTTAGGCTTCACGAGTTCGACATGACCATAATTTACAAATCTGGGAAAAGGCACACCGACGCCGACTGCCTTTCGCGGTCACCCGTCGAGCCCGCAGGTACCGATGACGTGGACCGTGGATGCTGCATTTTTGGGAGTCGTCGACGCCGTCACCGTTTCACAGGAGCAGCGCCACGACCCAGAGCTATTCCCACTCATTAATTTCTTGGAAGGCCGAAGTAAAGATAAACCGCGACTCTTTGCCAGGGGACTGCCGTCGTTTTGTCTGCGGAATGATGTTCTCTATAAGAACTTTTCTGCCAGCGGCAAGCACGTACCTGCTTGTAGTACCGGCATCACTTCGCAAAGAAATACTACCAGCATGCCACAATGAAGCCACCTCAGGTCATCTAGGCTACACGAGAACACTGTCCCGACTCCGACGCAAGTACTATTGGCCAAAGCTACCCGCTGCTGTGAAACATCATGTACAAACATGTTCCGACTGCCAAAGACGCAAATCACCTCCCGGCAAGCCTGCAGGTCTCTTAAATCCAGTCGAGGTACCTGGACAGCTTTCACCCAAGTTGGAATGGATTTCTTGGGCCCATTTCCAACCTCTACAGCCGGCAACAATTGGATCATTGTCGCAACCGATTACCTGACGCGCTACGCCGAGACTAAAGCTACGCAGCGGGGCGCAGCAGCCGAAGCGGCTCATTTTTTCATCGAAAACGTCGTCCTTCGGCACGGGGCCCCAAAAGTAGTAATCACAGACAGGGGAACTGCCTTCACTGCAGAACTTCTTGACTCGGTTCTCACACTAAGTGGTACAAGCCACCGGAAAACAACCGCATACCATCCCCAGACCAACGGACTAATCGAGCGGCTTAATAAGACCCTTGCAGACATGCTATGCATGTACAGGGTCGTCCACTCTTAGTACGAACACGGCGCCGCGTGGCCACGCTCCGCAGAGCGCCAGCGCACACGGCGCGGCCGCGCATCGAAGCTAAGCGGCGCAGGCGCACAAGGGCTTGGAGGTGGGGCTTCGTGTCGTCTGCTAAAGTGCGCGAGCGCGCTGTGCTTTAGCACACAACTGGCGGCACATAACCGGCTCGCTCGCGCGCTTTAGCAGACGACACGAAGCCCCACCTCCAAGCCCTTGTGCGCCTGCGCAGCTTAACTTCGATGCGCGGCCACGCCGTGTGCGCTGGCGCTCTGCGGAGCGCGGCCACGCGGTGCCGTGTTTGTACTAATAGTGGACGACCCTGTACGTCGACGTGGAACACAAGAACTGGGATCAGATTTTGCCTTATGTGACTTTCGCGTACAATAGCGCTCGGCAAGAAACTACTCGAATGACACCCTTCAGCGTGGTCCACGGTCGCGAAGCCACGACGACGTTGGATGCCATGCTGCCTCACAAGTGTGACGACATACCTACCGACGTTGTCGAATTTACTCAGCGCGCCGAAGAAGCCAGACAGCTTGCCCGCGTACGCATCTGCTACCAGCAAGGCCAAGATGCAAAACGGTACGATCTTCGACACAGGTCCGTTCTCTACACTCCCGGCGATAAAGTATGGGGTTTGGATACCCATACGGCGTCGTAGACTTTCTGAAAAACTGCTAAGACGGTACTTTGGGCCGTACAGAGTGATTCGACGCCTGAGCGACGTGAACTACGAGGTCGTTTCTGACAGTGACAGTAGCTCTAGTCGGCGGAAGAACTTACCCGAAGTGGTGCATGTCGTGCGGATGAAGCCGTATCTGTCGAACTAAGTTCGTTTGTTTTTTTCTGTTGTTTTTGTGGTTTTGTTTTGCGTGTCTTACTCTGTGCCATTTGTACACCGCCCTCGTATGCGCATCGGGACGATGCTTCCTTCGGAGGGACGCAAATGCCGCGCCTGTACTCCGATGAAAGGAGGACTATACGAGCAGGCATGCGCGTTTCTATCAAGGCGCGGCGTAGAAGAAGTCGCAGTAGCGCGCTGTATTAAAAAGGCGACCTGCTGCTATCCCTCTTGATCAGGGCTGTGCGACCTCTCTTTTTGACGTTGCGACAATATTAGATTTTCTAGATTTTTCGAGAAGCGCAGTATCTTGACCCCTTCTCCATTTGCCTTCCTTAGAAATAAATCAACCAAATTGGCCTTGCTCGAGCAGGTAGAATATATTCTTGAAAAGCTTAAAAAAAAACTGTCAGCCCTTCCACTGGGGTGGAGATGGGAAGACTAGCGAAGCTGTATTATGGTGGAAATTATGTATTTCCAATTACGACTATTAAGATGTGATGGTGTAATTGGTTATTTGAACTATTAAAAAATGACAAATATGTATGATCCGGTGCTTTTCATTTATTTAGTGACCACAGGAACCATGGCCTTATGGTGGCTACGGTACACCACCATAGGGTGTACGGCAAAGGTTGGCACGTTCTTCATAAACACGTCACCAACGCCGCGCGCGTTCGGTGCGAGCGCGGGCGAAACGCCGACGCCGTCAACAACAGTTCCGCGCGTTGTTTGTGTGACCGCACACAACCGCTGTCGAAACGCTGGCGTGAGCGAGCGCGCCAGCAGCAGCGAGCGAAGGTTCATGCGGTCTATCGCCTCAACGGAAACTGAGCTGCGAAAGCACAGCGCATACAAAGGTAGCAGCCGTGTTGCAGATCGCTTTCAAGATACGGTGCGCGCGGCCGCCCGGCGCCGCGCAAAGTACAAGTTGCTCGCAGATCAGAAGCCGAATCCCCCCCCCCCCCCCCCCTCGCGCGCTGCCTTCCCACTGTCCTCCTTTCGCGTGGGAGATTGAGTCGCCAGTTCCCCTTGCACCCGGTCTCAAGATACGCCGCAGCTAAACGTCGTCTCCCCTCCCTCCCTCCCTCCCTCCCGTCCCCCCAAGGCCATTCGCGCGACGGAATAAGTGACGTTTTCTCTCCGCCGTGCGTTCGCTCCCCGTGAAAGCGCGCGTCCCTCGCGCGCTTTCACTCGCACATACAGCATACGGCCAATTTCTTCTACATCCGAACGCGACCATTGAAGATTGAGCCCGTAACAGCTCCGCTGTAAAATATGACTCGTTCTAGGTGTTTTCGCTGAATTTTCGAAGGTCTTCACTTCAGTGGACCACCCTATCCTAATCAAGAAACTGTACTATTATTGCGTCCGCGGCCTTGCTCTTTCATTAATGAAATCGTACTAGTCATGCCGACAACAAATAGTACAGATAAATAACTCCAGCTCTGACTTGAGACCTTTGCTTTGTGGTATACCCCAGGGCAGTATAATGGGCTCTCTGTTTTTCAACCTCTATATTAATGACTAGTTAAACATTAATACAGACCCGCCGTGGTTGCTCAGTGGCTATGGTGTTGGGCTGCTGAGCACGAGGTCGCGGGATCGAATCCCGGCCACGGCGGCCGCATTTCGATGGGGGCGAAATGCGAAAACACCCGTGTACTTAGATTTAGGTGCACGTTAAAGAACCCCAGGTGGTACAAATTTCCGGAGTCCCCCACTACGGCGTGCCTCATAATCAGAACTGGTTTTGGCACGTAAAACCCCATAATTTTAACATTAATACAGGCGCCAAACATATCGTGTGTGATGATGATTGCAATGTATGTTTTTCACGTTATGACATCAACGAACTTATTAACGCTGTAACAGCACTATGACGAGTATAGAAAACTGGTGCGTCTAAGTGGAATTCGGATTAATGAGAATAAAACAAACGCTGTAATTTTCATTAGACCTGAGAACAAATTAACTTACAACACGGTAGCATTATAATGAATTCCCGCAATATTGAAATTGATGAGAAGTTTAAATGCCTTAGCATTGATTTTTCCTCCTCCAATATGTTCTGGAATAAGCACATCAGGTATTTAAAAAAAATGAAAAAAAAACTAGCCCAGGTAACTGATATAATTGATCGCCTCCGACACTTGCTTTTTACAAAAGTCAGACTGCTGGTCTATAACTCCTTGTTTTACTCACACCTAAATTATTGTCATCTTGTATGGGGGGTACTGGGCCTCACTCAAATCTACAACATATTCACAAACTGCAAAAAAAGTCCGTTCGCTTTTATTTAAAATGTTCCTTATTCCTTTCTAACGGCGCATTTGTTTCGAACTGCTTAGGTAATTATCCTATATAATCTGTACACTCTTAGCAAATACCGGCTTAAAACAACGCATATAAGGCGGAAAGTAGATCAAAATTTTGACGCTTACAAATGGCTCACTGTAAGCGGCCTATATTATGCGGCTCTTGCTATGCGGCCCGCATTTTGACGGCCCATAGTAGGGCCGCTTGGTGGACGTCACGCATAATGCCAAATTTCTATGTGTTATTTCAGATCAAATCTGTCCGGCTTACTAAGCGGCTCAAAATTATGCGGCCCAATGGGTATTTTACGAAAAAAATTATTTAGTGACAGACAGGTGCGTGCAGAGCGGTTTCGCACGCAGTTTCATACACATAGCATAGAACCACATTATAGGAAATTGATAACACACAGCACACAAGCATAGCAACGCACATCACACAATCATGGGAACAATGGGAATCGAACCCGGGTACACCACGTGAGAACCAAACACGCTAACCACTACTCCACATCACTACGCGGTCGCGGAGGACTCGCACAGCTATTTGGCGATACAGTTGTGTTTCCGTGGCTGTCGTTTTATGTCGATCGTTCACCGAAAACGATCGTGCGTGATATACATATAGTTTGTGTAGCTGTTAACGATGCTTAAGTGGGTGGTGATAGTAGATGCATTTAAATGAGTAGCAGTATACGAATAGCGCTTTCAACAGCTGTGATGTGGGGCGGAAAGGCTAAATGGGGTAGGATTACGGAGCATGGGAGCTGCACGAAAAGAAAAAAAAGTTGCAGTGGCTTAGCTCGGCTATGCCAGGATATACGTAGCGTTAGCAAAGGTTCAGCTGATTATTCTTAGCTTTCCTGGTTGTCTCCTACGCTCAACCGCTAATTGCCAGGCAACTATTTCGGGATCCGATGAGTCAAGCTTCTCCGTTCTTCTGCGCTGTTGAGCAGCATTTGCGCTCTCCTTCTCCATGGCTATACCACACTGGCAAACGCCAGTCAGAAGCGCAGCGGCTCCAGCGCAGTGTCAGACGGCGACTGCACAGCGAGCGCGCGCCGGCGCCAGTGCGTCTACCACGGCTACGACGTCACTCCTCTGGAATGCGCAGACCGGCGGCGGTGAGTCGCGCGCGGCGGCGGCGGAGTGCGCGAGAGGTGCCGGCTCCGGTGGCTCCGGTGCGCAAGCCGTGTGACATCACTGATCCTTGCGCATGCGCAGCACGGCTCTTGATGTGCCGCGCGAAACGGGCTCGGCTAGGCCAGTGTAGCTAACGCTACAAAACTGCTTCGCCAGGCAAATGTTGTTCCTTAATGTTTTCTCTTTATTCGCTATGATGCGGCTGCAGTCGCTGTTTAAACGGGAACTCGGCTTTGTCTGAGAGACTTTCAACCTCGTTCAGAAGGTTCAGTTAAAACTGATCCGCGCTGTTGCGCTGCCTCGACGGTGTAACGGCAATACGGCTCCGATATCCTGACACGTCGAATAAGCGGGCGGGATTTTACCGGCCCGTCTAAGTTTGTTGAACCGACAAATATTTCCATTCACCTCCGCTGGCTTTAACAGGGATGCCCTGTCCGAAAGACCCACATATATAGCTTTTGTGAGTATCAAGAAGAATGCTCTCGAACCGATCCTATTACGCTGTTCCGTTGTAGTTAATGATTCAGTGTTTATTTTGAAGCAGCAAGGCGCGTGGGTATCTCCGCCCGTGAGCCTACCGTAACAGCATTGCAAATATTGGAAGCTTCACTGCTTTGCACACGCTAGCTTGTTTTCATCTCTTCACCTGCCAGGCGCATGCAGGCGACGTTGCAACGAGCTACCGTGGCCACACCTGCAGTGCCTTCGAGCTTAAAGGAACGAAGGGAGGTAAGAAATACAGGCGTGGTTAAAGAATTTATATTATGGGGTTTAGCATCCCGAAACTGCTGTTGATTACGAGGGACGCAGTAATGAAGAGCTACGGATTAATTGTGGCCACTTGGAGTTATTTAACGCGCACCGAAAGAACTACACAAGCGTTTTTGCATTTCCGTCGGAATGCGACAGGTGCGGCCGAAACGCTAAGGTCACCTTGTTACTGCCGCGACTGTCGTTGAAAGAACGGATCAGCTGTTGGAAATTTCGTATAACAAGGCGGGATTTTGCCGGAGTGTGGAAGCTTACAACGGCTCCATTCCTACCCTTGCAAGTCGATGGCTTCGACGCAAAATCAACGTGGAATAACCGCAATTTGCCCATTGTATCTTGCGCTGCATTTGTATGATCAGCACCACCGCAATGAGCACTCTTCTATCTGTAATGCAGGTGAATCTCCGTGCGCAAGACGAGCCGCATTCATGCACAAACTACATTTAGTTATCTCAAAAAAAAAGAAAGCACCGTGCAGACTGTACTAAAGTGCACGCGCTGCATTAAGTGGGCATGCACTATTTTGCTCTGTCCGGCAAAGGAAGGTGTGCCATGAATTGGTTGCAAGCAGGTGAGATGGACTGCCGGCTAGCAAACCTAACTATCTCGAAGGAGAGATCGAATTTAGGTATCGTGTACATTAGTTGAGTGCCCTCTGCCTTCGTTATATCAACTGTGCCCTACATGCACAGTTATTAAAAGCATACGTTTTACTCCTACAACGTTGAGTATGCTTTTGCGGAATGCCCACTTCATCTGTGTACGCCATCTGAAAGAATGCTGTACATTCATGCAGACACTACGTTCATACAGACACAGACAAACAGCATATTTTTCAAAGGATAATGATTTATTTACAATACAACAAAGTGAAAAGTCCCCAGCATAGTTTCACTGTGTTTTTAACACAGAATGGGGACTTATGTACCAAGCTCTGACAGTAATAAGTGAAAGGCAAACTGCAACAGGAAATACAAAAACAGATAGGCAATGTTAGTGCCTGCAGCTTTTAAAATGTGAAACAAGCATAACGCATAAACTTGCATGAACGTCATGCAGTTGCGACCAACAAGAGTTGGGCCTCTCAGTTCACCGCTTTCTCGTTCATTAAAGTTTTGTTTCTAACCAAAACTACGTAAAATAGCAGATAACTACAACATGAGGAACAGAACACACATCTACTGAACTTACTGTAAGGTCACATTTTCTATAGATAAGTTATCTAATGAGAAATTTAAACAGCTAAGTGCTCGCAGCTTTAATGAAAAAATAGCAATTCATGACTAGCATGAAAAAAAGAAAGAATGAAAGTGCTGCATGAAAATGTCGCTTCCGTGCAATGAGTAGTTTGAGCATTTTGAACGAGGCAGAATGTCGGTTGGTAACGATCCCAAGCCTGGCCGACCTTCCTACATCAACAGTTGATGACCATGTCGAGAGAGTGCGTACTGTGATTCGTGGAAATCGTCGTTCAACTGTTCGAGAACTAGCTGACGAAGTGGGCATCAGCATAGGATCATGGCATCCTATTGCGAGTGACAAACTTGAGATGCATCGTGTCAGTGCAAAATTCGTGCCGCGTTTGTTGACTGTCGATCAGAAACACCTGTGATGAGATAAGCCAGGAACTGCTTGCCACTGGCAATGATAAGGAAAACTTCCGTAAGAACATCACAACAGGCAATGAGACGTGGGTTTATGGTTCTGATATTGAAACAAAAGTGCAGTCATCGCAGTGGGTGGGCGAACCGTCGTCCAAAAAAGCACGCATGAGTCGGCAAAAAATCAAGGCAATGGTGGTGTTTTCTGACTGGAAAGACATTGTCCATCGGGAATTTGTACCACGTGGTCAGATGGTAAACAAGGCAGTCTACCAAGGAATTCTAGCGCATTTGCAGGATGTTGTGTTTAGTAAGAAGCCTGAATTGTGGGAAGCCCAGACTTAATTGTTACAACATGACAATGTGCTAGTTCATGCGTCGCTCCCTGTCTGCACCTATCTAGCAAAACATCACACTCTCGTGCCTCATCCACCGTACTTTCCAGACCTAGCCCAAGAAGTCTTTTTCCTGTTTTCCGAACTTAAAACCACGTTGAAAGGACGTCGTTTCCAAGCTATAAAAGAAATTTCAAGACAATGCGACACGAGACCTACGCGTCATCCCAGAAAAAGCGTTTCAGGAGGCTTTCCAAAAATGGATGAGATGATAGGAACAATGCATTGCGAGAAGAGGGGACTACTTTGAAGGGGACATGCTTAAAATGTTGTATAATAAGCAATAAATATTTTAAAGTAAAGGTTTGGTTTCTTTTCGAACACACCTTGTGCATATTTAAATTGAAGAACTCTTTTGGGAGCCAAGCAACATAAAAAATCTTTTGTCCTCTGGAGCACACTCTGTATACATGCCGCAGTGGTTGGGTGAATGCAGAGAGATCCAAGTGAAGTTTTTATGTATGCATTGATAACAAGAGAAAAACAATAATTTTTCAATATGTGTTTCATTTGGCATAATTGCTCCACCATCACAAACACATAAGATATCATTCATATATATTCAGAGTTATTTGTCCTGATGACTCCTGGGCTTCCAGGTGACCGTTGTACCTGTAAGGAAAAAGAAATTCCACTCAATATTAGACAATTCCAAAATCTGCTTCACCTTGGCCCTCTTAGGGCTATGTTCATTCAATAGTTGTTTGAGGCCAATATAGTGGTGATCTTGCACGAAACAGATCTCAATGTTAATAGTAAACTACTGAGGCTGCGAGATAACGATCTGAGGTCTTTTATTTGACTGCCATCATTTCGGTGTGGCTAGAAAACCACACTTGACTGCGCTTAATTGCACCTTATTGGGGGAGAGAACCATTGTTCAGACTGTGTTCAACACCCAAGCGTTGTCCTGCTACTTGACAAGTGGGTTGTTGCTGTAGTGCATGGCATCGCATTGATGTGCACACATTCTGTTCCTTTCTGTTTTAAATCTCGGCTCTCCTGCTTCCTTTCATTCCCTTCATACCCCTTCCTCAGCACAGTCACTCGTATTTACGCTGGTGAACCTGCCTGTCTTCTATCTTTCTACCTCCTTCCTTCAAGAGCACGTGTCAGCATTAAAAACTGGGTGTCCATGATTTACTACAGAAAGCTGAACATTCTATATCACACACTTCACATGTGAATAACTCATAACAGATTGTGAACGACATGCTAATGTGTTCGACCTTCGAAGTTACAGCATTCTATTTGAAATTTCACTGGCATTATTAGCACTAAAGTCCATCCCTAATTAATCTGAATATACTGAGTACATACACAGTGTAAACAAAGTAATCAAGCCATGACAATATACACAAACACATGCTGTGGCAAGCAACTAAACAGAGAAACATACATTCAGTTGCATTCTTCACGTTATGTACAAGCACATTTCACATACTTGGCCTCTTCAAAATCAACTCAATGTGCTTGGGCTTATGGTTTATTTCACAGTCATATTTCCTCACATTTGCAGGTAATTATTAATTGGCCCACATTGTCAGCTGGCTCTCACGGGCACTCGTTTATGTCCCTACACTTACTGGCATTGAGTTGCACGTGCATTTACACTCGCCTAAACTCAGTGACTTCCCACTCTTCTGAAATCAGCAGAAATTAGTGAAAGGCTCTCGAATGTGTGTCTATCGCTAGTGATATTACAGCTCGTGTAAGTGCTTCAATGTCATCCGCATGCGAGCAATATTGTAAACACTTGTATCTTTCTGAGCCCCACACCACTTTTGAGCTGGCAAAATATGAGCTTTTTCTTCGTGTGCTTCATCATATGCATATATTCCATACTGCAATGAACAGCCATTTTTGGCCTGATTTTCGCTTACCGGTGCTGTGGTCCACTCTAACGTTCCAATGGAGAGCCCGGGGTTCCGCGTTCTTTGGTGGCATTGGGTGACTTCCCACTTTGTGTTGCTTGACTTTGCGTCTGTTGGCGTTGGTTGACTTCCCACTTTAATCCTGAATAGAAAAAAAATTCAGGTAAGCGAGAATAAAAAGAATATGCAGAAATTTGATAACTCGAGAAGCATAAGCTCATCAGAAAGGTCACATTAAGGCCTATTTTGGGGCAGTGTTGATTTGCGACCTCTCATAGTCGCAAGTCAACACTGCATGGCAATCACCACACAAAAGCAAAATGTCCAACTTGTTATGTTCTTTTGTCTCTTTCATAGTTTTTTTAGCTATGCAGTACTTTTATCTCAAAACATTATTAAGCGACGCAAGTACTGAAACCAAGATCTTTCTGTCTGCTATAAAACTTGAAATTGCTACAATCGATGCGACATGTCGCGCCGTTGAAATTTTGCCAGTTGCATAGAACTTCGCCCCTTCTACACGTAACGAGTGTACGTACTGCTCATCTCCGAGAGATAATGCGGCAAATCCTGCGGCTAGTGCAAACCGTCACTTAGGAGCTGCTGCGTCGTCGGAGTTATATAATTATGGTCGCGTCACGCAAGCTTCGAGCTAAATTGGGTTTTGAATTATAGTGAACTCGACGCATTGAACAGAAAAGTCAGAAATCTACGCAAATCGACACACAACACAGAAGAAAGTGCGCATAATACACCAGAAAAAGGTTTTTCAAAATAAAACCGTCGTTTGACAAACTGCAACTACGAAATGCAATGAATTAATCACGCAAAGCCCACGAAAGAAATTAAAAAAAGGCACATTTCATGCTTAGAACGCTACACGCGATTACCAGCGCCGCTACAAAACGCAAGCCCTAACCAAAATTCGCGCATGAAGTTTCAGCAAATGGACACCTGACTACGCAAGAAAAAAAATCGCCATCAATCATACAATTGGGGGAAACCTAAACGGAGCTACGTCTGCAGTTATAACTACTTCACACACTCAAACTTCCAATGCGCGTGCTCGCATTGTAAGTTTTGGCGTGTTCGAACGACACGTTCAGATATTTAAATCATCGACATTCGTTATCTGCTGGCTCATAATAATGCAATGGTAGAAATTAAGCATTTAGTAAGCGTAGCGTATAGGAAGCAAAAATCGACCTACGAAATAGGCACAGGTTCGCAGCTCTACAGCACGCACTCCTGGGCCCACCGATCCAGCGTACATGCCGGCCCGCCGCCGCTGATCGCCCGTGTGGCCGTTGTACTCGCACGAGTTGTCAAAGTTGCACTGCTATTTTGCAATTTCCTGTAACAACGGTGGATTTGAACATCACTGACATCACCGAGAGCGTTCACCGACGCGGCCAGATCACTTCACAACACGAACACAGTCGCATAACGTCGCCGGTACAAAGATATGACGATAATTGCCGCCGAAAACAATCGCCTCGTATACGCCGGCATGCGCCACGATCTCGCTCCTTCCCGGTCCGCTCGGCGCAGCCTTTCCTCCTCCCCCGCCATCAAAGCAACGTGGAGGCGTCGACTTGCTTCGTTCTCTCCTTTTGCCTTTCGCTTTACTTTCTCCTTCAAAGCATTACCCTCACTGCTCCTTACAGCTTTTGCTTTGTAACGCTCTTTCAACGCTTCGGCGCGCTTTTTGCGCGCCAAATTTGCAAGGCTACATATAAGCGTTGCGTCCGCTCGCGGCCGCATATAGCGGGCCTAGCCTGCCGCCGCAGCTATTGTCACGCATAATATTGCTTGAAAGTCCGTTTATATGCAGTACTTTACGCTGGAGCGAAAATATACCGCACATGTGCCGGACGTTATACGGTACTTGACTAAGAGTGTATAGGTATCGGTTAACCATCAAGTT
This sequence comes from Dermacentor silvarum, assembly GCF_013339745.2. Taxonomy (NCBI): domain Eukaryota; kingdom Metazoa; phylum Arthropoda; class Arachnida; order Ixodida; family Ixodidae; genus Dermacentor; species Dermacentor silvarum. Next base: position 439,992,227 of record NC_051154.1, read on the forward strand.
TAAAAATGAGACTAAAAAAGTTCACCGCCGATCACGAGACTCCCTAATGCGAATTTTGAGCGCAGCTGGGCCGGTATTTTGTAGCGATGCCTTTAAAGTAATAATGCCTTTTCGCGCTTATCGCGCTTTGTCAGTGGTCAGAGCGATGGTCCGCTCGCCTTATCAACGTTGATATCGTGAGCGGACCGCCGCTCTGACCACTGAGAAAGCGCGATAAGCGCGAAAAGGCATTATTACTTTAAAGTCATCGCTACAAAATACCGGCCCTGTTTATGTGTTTTGAATTCGCGATATCTTGTGGAAAAGAATTTGATTCTGAACGACAGGATGCTCTCGATCGGCGGCGGCGCTGAGTCTCTGCTCGGGCAGCTCGTTTAGCAGTAGCGGCAGACGAAGCATTTCCATCAGTTTCGGCGCTCATTGTTGAGAAAGAAAGCGTGAACACGAGATTGCGTGGCTCGCGCGAAGCGCATTCTCTAGCGGTGGCGGCGCCGCAGGCGAAGTAGCGCATTTGCAGTGGGTCCGAAGCCCACGCCAGCGCTTTGTTTCCGCGCTGGCCGCATGCCTGGTCGCTGCGGATACTCTACTTTCCTCTTCACCCTTTCGCCATACCCTCCTCCGCTTTCCGCTGCATGGTCCCGCTGCAATAGAGATGGGTCGCTCAGGAGCGAGCCGGATCTTATGAGCGGCTCTTTTTAAAGAGCGGGTGAGCGGTCGTTCTGTAAAAATGAGCGGAGGTTCTTTTAGAGAAAGGGAGCCGGTTCTCTCGCGTTAAGAGAGCCGTGCCGATGCGTTCCGTCAGAGCCGGGTCTTCTGCTGGGTGCGACTTCCGCGCCATCTATTAGCGGTACGAGAAAGCAACTGCCCTCCCGCCCTTCCTCGCAAGAGTCGCCTTCACCCCCTCGCCTTCGGCTGAAGAACGAAAGAACCACCGCTCACTTACTGAACTACCGCTCCCTCGCTCTTCAAAAGAGCGGCTCAAAAGATCCGGCTCGCTCCTGAGCGCCCAGGAGCCAGCCGCTCTTTTCGCCACGGCTCCCTCGCTCTTCAAAAGATCTCAGGAGCGAGCCCCTCTTTTCGCCTGGCTCCCTCGCTCTTCAAAAGACCCGGCTCGCTCCTGAGCGCTCAGGAGCGGGCCGCTCTTTTGAAGACCGTGGGAGCCGTGGTTCAGTAAGTGAGCGGCGGTTCTTTCGGAGTGAGGAAGCCGGTTCTCTCTCCTTGAATGAGCCGTGCCGAACCGTTCAGAGCTGGGTCTTCTTGCTGGGTTTCGATGTTTTTCGATTTCTGACCGACGAATGGTGGCCAGTGTGGGCCGACTCGCGCTACTGGTACTCGCTCGCAGTGCGTGGTGTGGCAGCAGTCCCCTTGGTTTTTTGTGCGTCTTATGGTGTGGCACCCGATGTCACCGAGGGGAGAAGTAAAGAAGTCTTAATTGGCAAAGGATGGTACTGTTCGTTGCCTGCGGCTGTTCGAACGATGTCGCACCACTCTCACCGATCGCACATTGTGCGCTGGTCCAATAACACTTCGAAGATGGTCTTGGTCTTCCGTGTCTTTAAAGGGCCCCTAAACCACCTCAGATATTTTTTGAACATTTCAAGTAAACGCGCATCGAGTTCAGAATGCCATCAAGATCAACGATGCCAAACGCTGCAGCGGTACGCGCTGCGGGAGCGCCACACGCACACACAAAAAAACAATGGCGTTCTCCTCCCCTCGCCTTTCCGGTATCCCCAGCGGTCGTCACGATGTCAGCAGGGGAAATCTGGTGATGTCAACTGCGGAAACGATGTCCATTGGTTAAACAAGAACCTACGACTTCCGGTTAGTCTGCTAGCAGGTACGCGCGCTTTCTGCTCTTCCTCGTCGTGTTGCTCGTTTGTGCGCCCTTGCGAATCGGTAATTACAGCCCGCAACGCAAGCGCCAAATCACTCGCGTTCCAACACAGTCGTGCTTAGCGGTCTGATTAGCTGCGCGAACAGAGTGCGACAGTGTTGGCCTTTCCAGACGTGCGCGCAACACAGGGTCTATAGCGGTACGCTTCGCATAACACGGCCGGCACCGCAGCAACAGCGGGTAGCCGAGAAGCGCTGAGTCCACGTTACCGGTACGGTAACTCATGGCACGCCGTTTGCCATTCGCGGGCCGCCGTTCGACATCGGTTCTTGCTCGCGAACGGCGAGATTTCCTTGCCGTACGTAGAGAGGATGAGACCGGGACTCATTTGTGCGGCAGATTCATCGCCGCTGATCGCTCGACGGCGCCCATCGCTCGACGGCACCAACATCATCGCTAGGCCTTTTCTGGTTCCCTTCAAAGCTAAAACGGACGGCGCTTTGAAATGAAATACCGACGCTCACAAGCTGCAATATTTTCTTATCGTTGTTATCGCTCTTCGCAATACTTGTACACAAAGAACAAAAATAAAATGTCGCAGTTTCGCCCGAAAGGCGAAGCATCGATTGCGATAGCAAATTAGTAGAGAGCTATTCGGAGTAGGGATAGTAGTTTTATCGGCTGCATAAACTTGGACACATTGGTTACTAACTGAATTAACAATCGTGGCGTCAGCGCGCACAAGCAAACATGAATAGATCCCACTGAATGACCGCAGCCAACGACTGTCAAATCGTTGGCAGCAAGCGCAGGTTCGCGCGGTCTATCGCTTCAACGGAAACTGAGCGGCGAATGCACAGCGCATACAAAGGTCAGAGCCGTGTGGAGATAAGAGACGGTGCGGGCGACCGGCACCGCCGGGCAAAGGGCACAGAAGTTGTCGTCGGCACCCCCCCCCCCCCCTCTTCTCGTTTCTTGCTTTCGCGTGGAAGATTGAGTGGCAAGATACGCCTTTGGTGCTGGAGCACAGCGGCGTCCCGCCTCCCTACCTGCCATACCCCGACGGCCTTTCGGGCGACGGTCGCGTTTGCTTTCCACCGTGCGTTCGCTCATCGTGATAGCGCGTGGGGGAGTTCGCCCTCCGTGATAGCGCGCGTCCCCCGCGCGCTTTCGCTCGCGCATACGGCGCGCGGCGACGATTTTATCGCCCTTGGAATCTATACGGAACCTCACGGCGACGGCGACGACGACGGTGACGGCGACGCCGATGGCAGAAATCCGGTTGAAGTGTCCATATAATTGCTATCGCAATAATACGCTGATATAAGCGGCGCCGTCGGCTGCGATGCGAGCACAGCCGAGCCCGTCGTCTCCCGGCTGCAGCTGATGTTTTCCTTGCCGGTGGCGGAGGCGCGCAGGTTCGCGGTCGTCGATTGGGCCATTGATGGTGCAGCGGGTGGGGCGCCGGCCGAACTGCCGTCTACTTTGGACACCTCTCGCGCGGCGGGCAGACGTTCTACGGCACTGGCGGACGGTTCGCCGTCGGTATATGTGCCGCTAGCGTGGACGTGACCAGAAGTATGCAGTGTTTTGAGAAGCGCGTTGGTGATGACGTATGTCACGTGACCTTTCGAGAAGCACTCGGCCGATGAGGAGAGTAGCGAAGGAAAGAGCGAAACGAGCGAGGGCCATTTTTCGATCATCAAAGGCATGTAACTCCGCTATTACGGCACCATTTCGAAAAATTCTCGCGGCTACGTGATCGTTGTAGACTCGTGCACATCTGCAACACCACAACTAAATTTCGACCTCTGGGTGGTTTAGGGGCCCTTTAACGACAAGAGGTGAACGTAGAGTTTACGTCCTGGTCTTCATTTGTGCTAATTAGGGTAGTCATGAACATATCGCCCATGACATCCACTTCAGTGCATTTTCTGAGCGTGTATCATTAGCACGTCAATAAAACGAGACCAATGATCTGTTGTGTTGTAATAGAAATTCATTTCTTTTTTTTCTCTTTTTTTGTCCTGGTATATGATGGCATGATCGCCAGTATCGCGCGTGCACTCAAGAGGGAGAGAAAAAAAAAACGAAAGGTACGTGCGGCAGTTTTGTGGATCTTTCGTATGTTTTTTCTATTGCACTTCAAGAAATGACTTCTACCTTCATATCGCATGGCGTTACAGCTTACTCATATTATAGTGAACATACGTATGTGAATAAATGAATAAAGTTGAAACATAATGTACAACCATTTTGTGTTCTTAGTTTGACAAAAGTTGATTTTAAAGTACCACAAAAACGGACAACCTTCTGTAATGACGATGAAGTTACATATTTTTTTCTGAAGAAAGTACGTCGCATTGTGCCTTTCACAGTATCATAAGCATTTAATCACCAATATCACAAAAGAAAACTTCATTACAACTAAAAATTCACGCCTTTAATATATGTAAAAATATTCTCTAAACATAGCGAAAATACCAATAACACGGTTATTAAATTATACATATATCGTTTTCTTTTTCAAAGCCACATCACTATAGAATATGCATAACACAGGTTACACGTTTAAGTGAACCGGTGAGCCGTTCAAATAACCCGGTTCATTTCAGGAAGCTCAGCCGTTCCGAGCCGCTCACTGAAGTGAGCCGTTTTGCCCATCTCTACGCTGCACCCTCCTCTCTACTTTCCTCCTCGCGCCTCTTCGCTCGCGCCGCTTTTTTCGTCGCCCGCTGTGCACTGCGTTCGCTGTCATCTTTCGCTGTGCTCGTTCGCTCGGTTACGCCGGGAACGCCGACGCTCGCCGGAGGAACGCGTGCCCCCTAAGGGCTGCGCTCTAAAATAACAAATAATCTGCGCATTGTAGCCTATTTACAAAACTGATTCCCATGATACACTACAGGACCCGGGAAAGGCTCGGTTGTACTGGCTGTTCGTTTATATCTAGGTAAACAGCGACTATGTAACACTCTGCCTTCTCTTTGAAACAGCTACCAGCGTAACGGCTTTCACTTTTTCACTTGTACTCATAGAGAACAGCGCATTACAGATCTATAAATAGTGAAACTCCTCTACTGTCGTATTTCATTTGTTATTTTAGTAGGCTATAAGTATACAGTGTCTGCTTGTGTTCAACAATGATCTTATGATTGTTTGCCCTGACTGCGTGTTTGATTATTCTGATACTGCGGCATAATATGGTATAAAGTGCTTTCTTTTGCCAATATTTTTTTTTGTATCCACCATTCCGAAGTGCTTAAAGGGCTGTGATCTTGTCGAGCTGTCCAGGCAGCTTTTTTTCACAGACCCCTCTGTCTGTATTTTCACAGATCCCTGTCCCTGGAGCCAACGTTTCGACTAAGGGACTTAATTGTCTTGGTCATTGGCGAAGACAAGTTTCCCGATTTAAACGTTGGATGCTGGCTGAAGCGTCCCTGGTTGTTGCAGATGGTAAAAAAAAAAAAAAAACTGTAGCAGGTTCTATGGGCAATTTCATTTATTTTTATTTTTGTTTCATTTATTTCATTATAGTTGTAGGGAACTGTCTGGGGAGCATTTTATCGCAAGACGTTTTCGAATTGGTTCAATGTTATAGCAGGTAGGAGAACATTGAAAAGTCGCGTCACTATGATGTCAACGGCCAAGCTTCACAGCCAAAAGAGATTCTCTCTGCCTTCGCCTCTACTATAGGGTCCGCAAGCGGCATTCTTTTCCTGCCTTCTTCCACTCCACTTCTTCCATCCACTGAGGGCTCCCTCGAGAGTAAGGGGCCGCGGGCTTTTGTTTGAAATGTTAGCTGTTTTTGCGTCGTGCAGCAATTTTACACTTGGCAGACATGATTGCCACCGCGTCACATACGCGCCGCACGTGTCTGCTTGTATTGCCAATGCCTGGTGAGGGGTCTGTTTAAAGGCCAAATGCATAACTTCACTTTGTCTATACAGATTATAAATGAGTAGTAAATTGCAATCGAATCAATCTTGGTAAAGCTGCGAGGCTGGCAATTGTTTAATTTTCTTATTAATGGCCTCTTACTAGCACCTTCGCAGACGACAGCTGGTGGTTAGCGGACATGACGCGAATCGTGATCTTGGAGATCATGCGGAAGCTCTGGCTATCAATGTTCTGGGTGATGCGCCACGTCTGGCAGGCAACATGTTCAGTTTCGTTATAATAACGTCTCTATTTTGCGAGATTTGGGTTACATATTCACTCGTTTTTTTAAACGGAAAATTATGAATGGAGGCTGCTGTATCTGAAACAAAATTAAGGCTAATTACGCGCTCCAAAATGTTGTTGTAGTTGGCCTCTAATTGCAACTCAGGACCGTCTTGTGCTCCATCACTGCGTCTCTTGTATTGCGCCGATTCAATAAATAAATAAATAAATAAACAAATAAATAAATAAATAAATAAATCAGTCACTCAATCAATCAATCAACCAGTTTATTATTCATAACAAAACAGAATACAGTGCATCATATTCATACCGTTGGGACCCCAGTACACAAAGTGAGTTGTGCAAGGAGTCCCTATGACAGGTAGTGTTATTTATATCCGTGTAACAAGATCATATAGATGGGTGTATATATTAAAAAAGCAAAGCGTTATACGATACATAAAAGGAAACTAACTTTCTGGGAATTTATGAATTGTACAGGAAGTACTGGCACAGTGAGTTTCAAAATTACTGAATGGATGATGATGAAGTTATGTATTTAGGAAGGGTATTATAAAAGTGGCTGCAGTATTTGGAAAGGAATATCTTCCATAATTTCTGCGTGCGCGTGAAACTGCTAACAACGTTAATAATGAGGATCGCGTTGGATACTGTGTTACGTGTTGATGAAATTGAACTGACGGACTGTGTAGTATAATTTTTAGAAATTTGCACGTAAATCACGTTTTGAAATGACACTGGCAGCCTGTTCACATTTCATGTGACAGCTAGAAGCTGTTTTTAACTTTAGTTATGGCATGTGACTTTAGCATGACCTTTCTCAGATAGCTAGAACTCGTTCGAGAAACGGCCCTGGCTGCAACATTTTCGGTAAAATTGGGCCTGTCATTTTCGATGGAACAGCGTTCGATGGATCAGCGTTCGATGAAACGTCTTCTACGAAACGGGCATCGCCTCGATGAAACGACCTGCTATGAAACGACCTTCGCTGAAACGACCTTCGATGAAAAGGCGTTCGGCGAAATGTAGCGAGCTACACTGCTGTGCTGCTGCGTACATGGGAAAATCATGAAAACAAGCGCTTGCAGTACACCTATAGTTACAGTCAGCGTAGTCTTTCATGGTGGTTGCAGTGGGCCGTAGCAGCTTCGTTGCAGGTGAGCGCGTGCACCGCGCATGACAAGAAGCCACACCACGTGTACGCGCGGTGGCCTAGCTATATAGCCGTCGAAACCTTAGCTATAGCCGTCGTCACGCGATATTAGCAGCTGTGGCTGCAATCAAGGAGGTTATAAAAAAACTTCTGGAGTGGAGATCCCCTATGCCCGCCCATGCGACTGGCTGAAGCCTGGGAAACCGGTTGGCGGCCATCTTGCTCCGGGCAAGAGCGAGCGCTGCTTGCTCGCTGGGCGTAACCAGTGCGCTTTCGTGGTGGCGTTTTATGATGAAAGCGGGAGAATTACTATGATTTATTTAGCGCAAATGTTTTTTCATTGCGATAGCAATTATATGGACACTTCAACCGGATTTCTGCCGTCGCCGTCGCCGTGAGGTTCCGTATAGATTCCAAGGGCGATAAAATCGTCGCCGCGCGCCGTATGCGCGAGCGAAAGAGCGCGGGGGACGCCCGCTATCACGCAGGGCGAACTCCCCCGCGCGCTATCACGGAGAGCGAACGCACGGTGGAAAGCAAACGCGACCGTCGTCCGAATGGCCGTGGGGGTATGGGAGGGAGGGAGGCGGGGCGGCGCTGTGCTCCGGCACCAAAGGCGTATCTTGCCACTCAATCTCCCACGCGAAAGCAAGAAACGGGAAGAGGGGGGGATGGGGGGGGGGGCAGCTTCTCTGCCAACAACTTCTCCTTTGCCCGACGGTGCCGGTCGCCCGCACCGTCTCTTATCTCCACACGGCTCTGACCTTTGTATGCACTATGCATTCGCCGCTCAGTTTCCGTTGAAGCGATAGACCGCGCGAACCTGCGCTTGCTGCCAGCGTTTTGACAGTCGTTGGCTGCGGTCATTCAGTGTGATCTATTCATATTTGCTTATGCGCGCTGACAACACGATTGTTAATTCAGTTAGTAAGCCAATGTGTCCAAGTTTATGCAGCCGATAAAACTACTAGCCCTACTCCGAATAGCTCTCTACTAATTTGCTATCGCAATCGATGCTTCGCCTTTCGGGCGAAACTGCGACATTTTTTAATACAACAGCCTTTTATGCATACCTCATGGTGGGGTGTCCGTCTCAAAGCTGTTTCAAAACCGTCTTGTTGACACGAAAGGATCCTCTTAGGATAAGAGGCGATAGCGCGCGCAATACCGCTATTAAATATACAATATTAATTAAGCAAGTGAACTGAAGTAACAATGAAGATAGAGAGGTGAATGAAGTGTATTAAGACTGTAATAATGTTGAATTAGGAGTCAAAAATGGTGGATTAAAGGGGTTTAGCTGGGTGATAAGAGTTTAACGAAAGGTAATGATGGGAAGAACACGCGGTGCAGGGCTAGTTGATGATGATGAGAAAGCCATATTTAACAGTCTAAAGGTGATTACGCAATTGAACTAAGGCAATAATGCGTGCACAGAGAGGCGCATTAGGCGAATCTAGAGTGAATTTTTGCTGAAAAAATTATGACGAAATGAAGTGACGAAGACTCCGTAAAAGAAGTGGAAAGCGGCCGTCGTATCATTGAGTTAGCGACGCTAGGGCTTTCATGTCGCCTGGTTGTATCATTAGGAATCCGCGGTAAGCTTTGTCTTGTCAGGTTAAGGGGAAATCCACAAGGCAGTTGTTAATGCAAGAATACGTGGGCTGAAGCTGTAACGCCTTTTATGCGCATCAGCTTGCCACATTACCGAAGTGACATGAAGTACAAGGTGAAGTCAGTAAAGTGGTAAAAACCAAAAAATTGCACCAATGCCCAAAATTGAAGGCATTCTGACAATGTCACTTCTTAAGGCGCACGGTTCAGTAACTACGAATAATATCTTAAATATTGTAAAGATGGTGAGTCCGCAATAGACGAATTTGTATAGAACTTTACACGACGACATGCAACAGCAACTTGATCTCAGAAAACCGTAATATTCGCGATCCAGCCTAAGTTAAATTCCGTCGAGATAGGATACCTATGGCTGCACAAGAACTGTTGTTGCTCCAGGCACATATCGCGTTGTTACACACACGATATGTGACTGGCAATACTCTTTATTTACCAGTTACGTCAGTTATTTTCTTGTTTTGATGCGAAACAGTTGCGATGCGAAATTTATGCACGTAATTATAAACAGTCAACTTGTGAGACGCAGCTACGACGCCCGCCAGGTCTGAGAGCTGCATCATTTTATACAAATAAGTAGTGAATAATTCCTCTCGACAAGCGGAATCTCATATGCAAGCGCACCGAAAATATATACGAACAGCAAGCATTTCTTACGAATTCGCTTTTTTATGCAGTAGTGCGGGGAACGCTAGAAAAATGGTTGGAATGCTGCCTTGTCGCAGCCTTGTCGTTTGACCAGACCTGTCAAAACAACCGTCTTCAAAGTGCACCGAACAAAAAACATCCGAATCTTTAGGCGCCCAGCCATCTCTGTGAACAGTGGGCTGCCATGCGTCACGCAGCGTTTTCTCTTTCGGGAACCTGTCGCACAAACACACGCAGAAAAAAAGCTTGTTTCAGCCTACATTCGCCAGTTAAAAGGTAAATTTCAGGTACAACAGCGCTCCTCGACGGAGATAGTGCACAGCGATTGAAGGCTTTTTCGCACTACTTACAGGTGAAACGTTACTCCTGACTGTTGCTTCGCGCGATTCGTGCAGCCGAAGGCGACGCAGGCGTTCACCATCCCGTTCAGCAGAGCTTGGATATTCCCTTACAAACGCACAACTACCGCTCAGCAGACCGTAACTAAGCACTAAGAGTGGATAAAGGCCGCAACTGCCGAACTACCGCAAGGGCCGAAGCGGCGCAGCTACATTTTCTGCCCGGAGCAATATGGCGGTCGCCGGCGTCAGCCGCGGCGCGGCATCTCCACTCCAGAAGTTTTTTTTATAACCTCCTTGGCTGCAATGACTCATTCTTGACCACAGGGCGAAAGAAACGGCCGGAAAGAAAGCGTGGCGAGGAAACGGAAATACTGTGGGCGCTGTGAAGAGAAACTTTCTTCAGGAAAAATCACGATATAGAAGGAGCACCGCAGTCTCCGCATGTTCCACACCGCTCCGCAATGTTACAAGCGGCGCGTCGCCACAAGACATCCATATGTGTATACTTTGTATGCCGCGTTCCGCCTGCGACTCTTCGAAGTTGGCGTGACGCAAGCTCAAGCATAGGCCGTGTTTGTAATACGAGGTTTCCCGACTAAAGTTTCACACGATAGAGCCTATACTGTTTCCGTTTTCCCGTCATGCTTTCTGGTCGTTTGCTTTGTACTGTGAGTAAGAAAGAATCAGTACAAACTAGCTCAGCTTACATGGACTTTCATATTACAGTGAACATTTCATTTTTTTGTACGGCATGGCACTGACTGACAGTCGAGGGACATCGACTATCTTACAGAGACACTCGGACATCGCCTACACGCCCAGCACGTCCGCGAACGACGACGCGCATAGTCTGCGTTCGAGCAGCGCCATACCCCCAAGTGCGGCAGGGGTGAAAGTGGACTTAAAAGGGACACGGGCCAAATGTTTGCGCGGCAGATCGATGCAGCGGTGCCCGCAGAACGGAGTCGGTAAATCACTCGGCGTTCATTAGGGGCCTTCCTCCTTCCTTCAACCCTTCGCTCGGTGCTCGGTGGCCGGTCCGAGGCAGGAACAAAAAAAGACATTCACCAACCCCCCCCACCCCCCTACTTTTTTTCTTTCTCTCCGGTTGCCCCCATCTTGAGGCGACTTTTACGGTGACGGCCCATTTTGAGAGAGGGGATAAAGCCGTTCTTCAGACGACATGACTGCGTAATATATTCAGCGAGCGCCGCCTGCCGCCGTCACCGCCGATCACGTATACACGCTTCGGCCTTAGTTGCTTTGCCGCCGCTGTGTCACCGCGAGCGACCACTTCTGAACTCTTTCATAACTGCGCTCATCATAGCAACAGCACGATGAAAAAACAAACAATTATGGCGGTAAAATTTACGTTCCAGACAAGCGATTAAGATTCTTAATGGTCGACATGAATTGGAAAGGTATTCCGCACTTTCCCAATTTTTTTTTGTTCACAGTAAAGCATTTAGCGACATCACGCATAACCATACACAGCGAAGAGGCTAGCATACTAGAGTGATTATTTTGAAGTTTAGGCCTAATATGGCTACTTACTCTGGTCTGTTTTCACAATGCGTGTGTTCTAAACCGGATGTGTGTGTCCGAGGGCAATCGGCGAAAGGCTACCTAGGTCGTATTGGACGCGATTATAGCGGCCGTCGATCGCCATCTTTCTCTTTTTTAATCGTCCGGCTATTGCAACGCAAAAGCATACGAGCAACCCGCAGCTACGACCGGTCTTTGTAGCATGAAGACTGGGCGACTGCTCCCTGTTTCTTGCAATAATGCAGCCGAGGGCTTTCGTTGATCTCGGCCCTATAAAAATGATCGGCATACTGCAGAAGCACCAGTGAAAGGTGGTTGAAATGACAGCAGCTCTATGATTGTCCGCGAAGAACATACTCTGTGATTGGTGGAGGACAACGCGTTAGCAAAACAGGGAAGACCACGTGTCCTCTGCGGTTGTTTATTCTTTGTTGAGTTGCAGCGCGTACAGAAGTCGAATGACACAGGCAGAGTTAAGAAAAGAAAAAGCGCGGATTTTAATGTTTATTCTGTTGAGCGACCAACGGGATCTGAAGTCGCAAGGAAAAAGTCCGACCAGTGAAGGAGTAACAAAACTTCATCGATCACTTTGTTGGGATATAAAGTGCTTAAGAAGTAATACACGGATGTGGCCTTTAGAAAGGAAAATCACATAGGGGCAAATGAATAGATGTTTCACAGGGCTGCAGAGAGAGGCCACAGGGGTTTCTTATTTATAAGAATACGTATAAGAATACTTTCTTATTTAAATGAAAAACACGGTGAGATGGTCTAAACTTTCTTGAAACTTACCTCGCAAATGTACGAGCTATCCGTTGCCTTCCAGTGATACCGCTTTACTTGGGCTTCCCATCTCTTCCTTCGCTCTGGGTCCCGGGGGAAGCGTAAACAACGAAGTCCTTTACGCGTCGATCCGGTGCACTTGGGAACACAACAGCCCGTCATGTCGACTCGATGCACTTGACAAGCTTGTCATTCATGCGGCTGAACACTGTCCAGCAAGTAGAAGCGTCAGCGAAGCATCCGCGCGCACTGTGTCTCGAACTAAGCGCCGGCACCAAGCACTCGCAACCGCTCGCTGTGACTCAAGATGGCGTCGCAGCGAGAAAGCGGCGGCGCGGGTGCGGTCAAAGGATGGCACCACCCTGAACGGCGGCGCTGGTATCGAGGCACCCTATAACTGAGCGCTTTGCTGCGCCACCTGTCCAACAAGGTTGGAGTTAGCGTCTGCTCGCGGTCAAGCGCTCGCTTCGGGTTCTCAATCGCGCGCATCCACTTGAAATGGTCGCCAAACGGCCTCGTTGCTGAAACCTCTCCCAGTACAGAGGTCCTCTTCAGTGGTGAAACATATTCGAGGCATTTTAGCTTGCAGGCGAGACTGCGCCGCGTTTGACTACGACGCCGACGACATGCAGCTGTTCGCGTGGGTGGGCGCCATGTTTGTTTCGCTGGGGAGAGGAAACCGGCGGAGCGAAGGGCCCGCTCCGAAAACACGCTGGCCGCCTCAGCGTACAGCACATGCGCAGTGGCGTCTCCGCTCGCCCGCTGGGCCCGCTGGCCTGTAAACCCGCTGAGCTATGACTACACTCTAGCTATAACTCTCTACTGACGATCACAGACGCTCTTCTGCGTCAGTTTCGCATTAAGAGAGCCTATCCTTCTAATGGGAATTATTTGTTCGCGTAGCTCTTACAGGAGCTTGTTTATTGAAAATTGCTTCGCTTACCTAGATAGTTTCGCAGACGAGCTTCAAACTACCCTTAATATAACCATCGAAGATAAATATTTAAATTGATTTACGTAACTTCATAAATTAGGCATATAACTGCGCAATTACAACTTATTTAGAGGCTGCCAATCTGTAGAATTGAATGATAAGAATAACGCCGCCGGGATTTACGTTGCTCTAAGTATAAACATATGGTGCAGTTTAAAAAAATCTGCCGGTATAAGTGGACGTTCACGAATTACAGGCGATCATTACTAAATCAGAGCCCTCCAATACGGTGTCCTCATATCCCACTGTGCAATTTCAAGACTTTAGACCCCCTAATTTATTTTGTCAAATTATTCCGTTCCTATTGGTGATCCGCGTCGATCAAGTTTTCTTTGTGTGCACCGTTGAGCCAGGACAGCAGCAATAAGCAACAAAAAGTCTCTCGAAATACATCTTTCCGAGTGAAGCGATAGTTTGACTGGATATTGTGAAACGAATTCACACAACTGGACAGCGCGGCGGCCAACAAACGCTTTTAACTCTTCCGCTACCGCCAGAAATGTGCTTATTACCAATGCTTTTACGTTTTATCGTTTCATTTCGAAACGCATTAGTCGCATATAATATACCATGATGCATAAAAATGTAGTCTAATCATAGGTGTTTCGAATGGAAGGAAATAAAAATAAGGAAAACGAAAAACATGAGTGGATCCCACGCGCTGTCAGAATCGGCTTGAGCGAAGCGTTCATTGGTGTTTGCGAAGAACGTTGTTCTTGCTTAGTATAGTACACATTTTCACCGCGAAACGCCTCGCTCAAAACAAACTTGGCGCGTTCGAACAAGTGAATCCCACGATTGATGATGAAGAATGGACGACGATGAAATGACGACACTGGAATGAGGACGACGGAATGACGAATACGTTATGACGATGATGGCATCAAGTCAATGGGATAGCGATGCTGGAATGTTTGTGATTGTATGACGACGTCGGCTTGGCGATAATGCGGTATTGATGCTGGAATGACGACGAAGACGACGGAATAGATGATGAATAGGCGCTCAGACGACGGAATAACCACGAATGTACATGGCGATGGCGCATTGATGACGATGGCATGAAGACGACGAAATGAAGAGGACGACATGATGACGATCGGATGATGACTATGGAATGACGTCGACTGCACATTTACGACGCCGTGATGACGATGGTATGATAACAACTGAATGACCATGACGTAATCTTGACGACTAAATGACGACGATGACGGGATGATGACAGTGGCGTGATGACGACAAAGTGACGACGACATAGTGAAGTAGGCGGAACGATGACGACGTCATGACGACAAAGTGAGGATCAGAGCGGAATTAAGGCGCAGAAACGACGACAACGAGAAGGCGACGATGGCATGGCGATGACGAGGTGCTTGTTCTGGAGCTCACGGCCACGCTTACGTGCATGCATCACTTGCCGCCCCTGGACGGCTAGGTTTGCACTGTACCCAAGGCTTGTTTGCATTACGTCCGGTAGCGGCCAATTGCGTAAGTTATCAGCCATTAGGCAGCAGTCAGCACTAGAAAAGAGGGAGAAAGAAGCAAAGAAATCTTCGCTTTATTAATTGCTCAGATGTTTTCTTGATAATTCTTTTCTGAAAATTCAACGAAGCACATCGAGAAGCACGAACGAAAGTAATCTGACATTTCACTGAAAGCACAGAGAGTAAAAAGAAATCTGAAATATACAAAATATGGGCCTTGCGCCGGGTTTATAACACTTCAAAGGTAGGCCACACAAAACACAAGAAGAGAGAGAGACAGAGATAAATTTGCAGAATTGCCGGCATGCACCATACTGAGCCGCATGCCGTCAATTTATACGCAATGCCGCGCGACTTCAAGTGTACCAGAGAGCTGGAAGAATGCGAACAGTAGGCTAATCCATAAGAAGGATAAGAAGGGAGATGTGAAATAGATGGAAGATGAAGAGTTAGGCTCATTAGCGTCCTTTCGCTATTGTATAAAATATTCACCGAGATAGTTTTCTGTAGAATCGGGGCAACGCTTGACTTGAATCATCCGAGAGAACAGGCTGGCTTCAGGGAGGAATATTCTACAACAGGTCACGTCCATGTGTGGTGGTTCGTGGGCCCAGGGACTCAGATGCAGGCAACAAAGTCATAGACAAGACAAACATTTATCAACCCGACAGACGGCAACCATTACACTTACGATGAGCTGACAAGACACTGAACTGTTTCTGTAACGGTCCACACAGTCCAGGGCTCACGTGTGTCCTGACTGACAATACGATGAGTCTTTATGAGTGTCTGGGAAAGATGTTTTAAAGAATTTAAATCTAAAATTGAACGTGATTTGAGGAAGGAGTTGAGAGAAGTCAAAGAAAGTCTTGAGTTGCTAAGTCTGAAATTTGAAGAAAGCAAAGTCAAAAACGAAATGCTGGAAAAAGAGAACGAAGCTCTCAAAAAAGAGAACCTAACGCTGAAAGAAGAATGTGATAAAAGCGTGAAACAGCTTACAGATCATGAATCAAGAATCACAAATAGCGAGCAATGCTCTAGGAATCGAAGTGTGGAAATCAAGGGAATTGAGGAGGATAGGAATGAAAATCTGCATGAAATAGTGAATCAAGTTGGTACAGCACGGAATGAGCCAGTTACCGCAAGCGACGTTGAGGTTTGCCATAGAGTGAAAACCACGAATAATTCTTCTTGTTCAAACAGAATAGTGCAATTTAAGAGCCGCTTAAAGCAAGCAAAACTAGGCTCTCGACAAATGTCATCAGTCGCTCAACTAATAAGCCAGTATTTGTTAACGAACATCTCTGCCCTACTCTCAAGAAGTTGCTTGGAATGGCAATCAGTAAGAAAAAGGCATGCGAATGGAAATTCGCATGGACCAGGGATGGAAACATTTTTGCTCGAAAGGATAAACAGTCCACAGTACTTCGCGTAAGCAGTGAAAGTGGCGTTGCAAAATAGTTTGAGAGAATAGCGTCACGCCTTTGAACATCACTCCTATGCATAATGGCATTGCAACCCGAAGACGTTAACAGTCTTGCAGCTTCCGAAAACGATATTGAAGTAACGTGCTTTCACCTAAGCATCAGATCTGCCTACCATAAACAGGACTTGCTAACCTTTTCTTGGACCAATTTTGTTTTAAATTCGATATAGTTACGCTTACCGAAACGTGGTTTATTTCGGACTACGATGCTCTGCCATAGTGAATGATAGTTACCACACTTTTGGTCTAAACCACAAAGATAAACGTGGAGGAGTGTTACTGAATATCGAAACGTGCATTACTTCTGAATTTTTTTATAACACATACTGCAGAGTGCCTTGCTATAGTATCACAGAAATATATTGTAGGAAGGAAGGAAGGAAAATAAGAGGCAAAAGGCAGAGAGGTTAATCAGGTTAAGTGTCCGGTTGGCTACTCTGCACGGGGGGATGAGGTAAGGGCAGGAAAGATTAGAAAACAAGAGAAGATTAAAAAGAAGGAAAAAAATCACAAAAAGAACAAAAAAATCAGATCTGTCCACACAATTCTATAGTTTTTCATGAAGTCCTGTTTCTTTTAAAAAGCGTACTAGCGTTTTACCAGTTCGTTCCGACGTCGGCTGGGACCAGGGACCAAGAATTCTGGCTTCCGTAAGGGGACGGCTGTCTATCTTGTCGAGCGTGGTTCTGAGGACTTTCCTTTGTGCACTAGAACGACGACAATCACAAAGAAGATGTGCTATCTTCTCTTTGCACCCGAAAGTTTCACAATCTGGACTTGTGGCCATTCCCATCAGGTAGGAGTACGCGTTGGTGAAAGCTACTCCAAGTCTTAGGCGACAAATGAGAGTTACCGCCCGTCATGGTAGCCAGGTTAAATATATTGTAGCTGTAATGTACCGCCCTCCAAATAGAATTGTGGATACATTCATTGCACATTTGGAAGGTTTATCGAACTATGCAAGCACCCTTCATGGTTGCTCAATGGCTATGGTGTTGGGCTGCTGAGCACGAGGTCGCGGGATCGAATCCTGGCCACGGCGGCCGCATTTCAATGGGGGCGAAATGTGAAAACACCCATGTACTTAGATTTAGGTGCACGTTAAAGAACCCCAGGTGGTCCAAATTTCCGGAGTCCCCCACTACGGCGTGCCTCATAATCAGATCGTGGATTTGGCACGTAAAACCCCATAGTTTAATTTTAACTATGCAAGTGAAAACGACCTGGTAATAATACAGGGTGGTGAAATTAACCCCCCCCCCCCCCCCATCGACGTGCTGAATTACGCAAATGCTCAACACAAGTTACAGACAATGCTATCTTCATACTGTTCGACTAATGTGAATACAGATTTCACACGAGTGACAAAGACAACGAATACATTAATTGACCTATTTATAACAAATGTACAAGAGCACAAAGTTATTGGTGGGGGATTGGCATCAGCATTAGCGATCACTTACCTATTTTCTTGTTGGCCAAAAGTGCTTAATCGAGACCGTACGACGTTTCTACAAAGCAAGAAAATTCAAGGTATTTCGAAGAAACATTGCGGAACTTTCACAATAACCTTATAAAAATAAAATGGGATGCCGCATACCTCAGATATATCTCACTTCAGATGATGCATATGACAAATTTTTGCGCCTATGTGTTGATGCATACTGGAAGTCATTTCCATATATCATACACCAAGAAGTAAAAAAAAAGGCGCGGAAGTCCTGGATAAATAAGGAATGCCTTAAGACGATTAAAAAGAAAGATAAGCTTTTTAACAGGTTCCACCTAACGCGTAACACTGATGACTCGGACATATTTCGGACACATAAAAACCAAACAAATGCCTTATTACTGAATAGAAAGTGAAACTATTATTACAGTTACTTCGATGTCAGGAGAATGCCAAAATTGGACTTAGTGCGAATATGTGTTTCGGTTTTTCGTGCTACTTATGTCCGCGTGTTCGAATAACCCAGCTCAACGATAAGAATTATGCTACCTGCCACAGGCGATTTCTAAAAATTTCGTAAAACTTTAACATGAACATCCCGTATATAAATGACATTACACAAGGTTACCACGGCGCAGAGTACATAACTTATGCAGATGATACAACCATTTTTTTCGCAGTAATTGTTATGAAACTCTTCAAAGTAATATTATTGAAGCTCTTCGCAATTTACACAAGTGGAACGTAATAAATTTTCTTGAAATTAACATAGCTAAAGCAAAAGATATTATCTTTACACCTCGGCAGTCCCCTGTGGCCACTTTGAATCTTATCTTAGGGAATTCACGTATAGAAATTGTTGACTCAGTAGAGTCATTTGGTGTATTTTTTCAAAAGCATCTCTTTTGGGGCATCCATGTTAACCATGTTGCTCCACAGATAGCAAAGGCAGCAGGAATTCTGCCGAAATGCAAGTTCCACTTATCAGCAGCTGTAAAACTTCATATTTATAACGCACTATTTTTTACCATTTAAATTATTGCTGTCTAGTCGGGGGCACAACCACGTTAACGAACTTGAACTAGCTGCTTATATTACAAAAGATAGCACTTCGTCACATTGCATGTGTTGAAAAAACTGCGCACACAAAGCCTCTATTTATAACATACAATCTCGTATCTGTACATAACTTGTACCCTCTAAATCTAGCGAGAAAGTATAAATACGATTTAGACGGATTTCTACGTACATTTTCAGAGTTGAAAGCACTCACAAGATCCTATAGTTCACGCAGTGATGATATCTGGAAAATACCCTTTACACGCTTTATGTTAACAAAACAAATGCTTCGACATACGCTTCCAAAGCTGTTAAACAAACTTCATCAATACGGAATCCAATGAGAAACAACTGGAAACTGTGTAATTAAGGCATTTTTTGTTGCGAAGGATTGATGAATTTCTTTTGTGTCAAAGGTACCCAATATGTAAAATTGTATTGCAGATTTCTGAATTATTTTCATTCTTAAAATTGCATAAAGGAATGATGAATTTATTGTCATGAATGCGTTAGTGATTTATCATTATACAACGTGTACGAACATTTTGTATTTACACGCTCTCACTGTATGCCATGTCAACAGGGGCTTGAAGCTTCTCAAGTGGATAGATCCACTATTTTTCGAGCCCTCGTCTTCCACAAAAGAACAGACTTGTGGAAGATTTTCGATTGATTGATAGCCACTCACAGTACTTGGTGACGATGTCGGATGCATCGGCTTGCAGACTTGCAGCGCCGTTGGTACGACGAAATCGTACAGGCGGCTAGCGTATGAGCAGGTGATGAACTGCTCGCGCGACAGCAAGGCAGGCCCCACGCTGTCAGGAACGCGGCACCACAGCCACGACCCCAGCAGGCGGTTGTGCCGCACCCTTTCACGTGACTCGCCCAAACATCGTACTCTCGACCAGGGTCATCTGCTACCACTGGGTTCGAATGCTCGTTCGCCGCAGGTACAGCAGCGACGCGTTCTGTCTGGTCTGCATCTCAGCTCTGGCGTAGAACCCTGGTTCACTGCAGGGCGCGCTAGTCTCGTCCCGGGTGGTCAGGTAGGACCGGCTCGGTCCGTGATGCGCCTAAGGTTGAACCCGTACACGCCCTGGCTAACCTGGCCGGGCTAGACACGCTAGCTGTTGCAACTACACGTGTGTTTTCGGATTGCGCGCACCTTTTATCGCCTCATCTGGCGATCCTTCAGAGTTCGGACTATCACTACTAACACGCGCTCCTTCCTATCTTCTTGCGACCCGGCTACTTATAAATACGCTCTACACTTTTCAATAAACGTTCATTTTTTCTACTGACTATGCTGATGCTTCACTGGCCTGGCGTTACTGCGAGTACGCCATGGCTATGCTACAGTGGCGACGAGGATGAACATCGCCCATGCAGTAAAAGTCGGCACTGATCCACGCAGAACCGAGAAACCAAGGCCATCATGGCTCACCACCTTCCGGACTTTGAAGAAGGCAAAGATAAGGGGAAGCCATACCTTATTAAAGTAGAAGCATACTTGGAAGCGAATGCGATTGAAGACTCGACTAAGAAAAGAGCATTGCTGGTTGCCGCGTTAAATACGCATACGATCCAAGTGCTGGCAGGGAAGGTGGCTCCGCGCAAGCCAAATGCGTTGACGTATGAAGAAGTCGTCGAAGTTTTGAGCGAGCTCTACAGTCCCAAGAGGCACGAAAACACTGAAAGCTACAAGTTCTTCAGTCGTTGTCAAGCGGAGGGCGAGCCGATTAATGAATTCCTGGTAGACATTCGCCGAACATTTGCTTGGTGAGGTGTGCAGTTGTGCGTGGAAGTCGGTACCGGGTCGCCCGTTTGTATCATCGCGCGTCAACTGTACGATACGCACCACGACCAATGGCCGAAACTGAAACCGTCCAGACTGAATTTATCCTGCTACACATGAGGCTTTCCCGTACTTGGGGAGCTTGCACTCCAGGTTTGTCATAAAGGGGTGACAGTAGAGTATGCGCTGTGTTGGAGTGTGCGGGACCAAGCCGCTGCCGTCGCGATTTAATCCAGCAGCTGAACAGCGCAGGTGCTGTGGTGATTCGTTTTGTAGAACACTCAGGGTCAACAAAAGAACCAAGCGAATCCAGCGTGAACAGCATATTCAACGACTACCACGACGTGTTCTAATCAAGGGTCCTCGAGCCAGCCTGCACATGAAGGAAGGCGCCGTACCCAAGTTCTCTAAGGCCAGACCCATTCCATACGCGCTAGGGGAGCGAGTGTCTCTTGAACTAGACCGTTTAGTTGCTCTGGGCGTGCTGTCGCCGGTGGCCCACTCTGAATGGGCAACGCCCATAGTCGTAGTGCTTAAAAAAGACGGCGCAGTAAGAATATGCGGTGATTTCAAGGCCACAGTAAATCCAGCGTGTGCAACTGAGCAATACCCATTGCCAATCATTGAGGATATGTTTGCCCAACTACACGATGTGGACTATTTCAGCACATTAGATTTACGGGATGCATACAATCAAGTGGCGCTAGACGATAACGCGAAGAAAGTCTGCGTCATTAATACACCAAAAGGGCTACTTTGCTACTACAGACTTCCTTTCGGGATAGCCTCTGCGCCCGCGATATTTCAGAGAAAAATAGATGAGGTATTGGCCGGCCTCCCAGGAGCACAGGCTTATCTTGACGATGTGCTCATTTCCGAAAGAGCGAGTGACAACGGCGAAAGGCTGAAAAACGTCTTGGAGCGCTTCCGAGAGCGTGGTGTAAAGCTAAAGTTCGATAAGTGCAACTTGCGCTGCCCAGCAGTAACTTGTCTATAGGGCATCGCAACGACAGTGATGGGCTTCATCCGACAAGGAAAAACCTTGACGCTATCATGCAGGCACCGAGCCCCTGTAATGTGAGCGAGATACGTTCGTTTTTGGGTATGATTACTTTTTACGCGAGGTTTCTGCCGAACATGTCAACCACACTTGGTCCATTGTATCAACTGCTTGAAAAGAATGCACGTTGTCAGTGGGAACACCATCAAGAGCTCGCGTTTGATCTTGCCAAGCAAAGCCTTAAAACAGCCCAGGTTCTCGTTCATTTCGGCCCTTCGAAGGAACTTGAACGTGACGCGTCTCCGTACGGTGTGGGAGCTGTCTTGTTTCACACGACCGGCAACGTTCACAGGTCCATCGGTTTCCGCTCGCGAACATTAACGCAGGCGGAGCGCAACTATTGCCAGCTCGAGCGAGAGGCACTGGCACTCTTATTTGGCGTCACGAAATTCCGTGACTATCTTCTAGGTCGGGATTTTACCTTGGTGACTGACCACCAGCCGTTGCTGGGCCTGCTGAGATCAGACAAGCAGACGCCGACAATGGCCGCCGCACGGATACAACGTTGGGCGCTCCACCTGGGGGCCTACCGATACCGGCTACAGTACGCACCAGGACGACAAATGCTGAACGCTGACGCCCTGAGCCGACTTCCGCAGCTATCTCCGGAATCTGACGATGACGGTGAGCTGCCCGATTATGTTCTGTCGCTAAACCAGCTGAACAATGGCGCCGTAACAACGCCTGAGCTGAAGGCATTAACGTCTTCTGACCCTGTCCTGGTCGAGGTCAAACGGTACATACTACATGGGTGGCCCAGAAACACAAACGGAATGACCCGGGGCTGTACTGCTGTTTTTTGAACTTAAGCTCGAACTATCCGTAGCACACGAACTGGTGTACTGGGGTAATAGGGTCATAATACCGACCGAAGCTAGATAGCGAGTGCTGCATCTTCTACATCAGACGCACCAGGGTTCACCGGCAATGAAACCTGTCGCACGTTCTTTGTTGTGGTGGCCAGGCCTCGACAGAAATATTGAAGAGGTGTCTGCTCAGTGCCAGAAGTGTGTGCAAAATCTGCCGATGCCAACCGCGGCGCCCGTCGTTAACTGGCCTGAAACAGCGAAAGGTGGTCCCGTATTCAGATTGACTACGCGGGTCCGATCTGCGGAAAAATGACACTCGTAGTAGTCGACATACACACAAAATAGCTCGAAACAATACCTTTTTCACATGCTTCAACGCAGATTACCATTTACTGTCTCCGTGGCATTTTCGGCAGGTTTGGAATACCACGCACGATCGTTTCCGACAATGGGACCCAGTTTGCCAGTCAAGACTTCGCGTTTTACTTTGCAAACAACAACATTGTGCACCTTCGATGCGCTCCATACCATCCTCAGTCTAATGGTGCGGCTGAAATGGCAGTGCGAACTATTAAAGATGGCCTTCGAAGAATGAGGACAAGAAAACTGGAAGAGAACCTAGTACGGTTGCTTTTTAACTACCGGTGGACTCCGCAAAAATCGGGTAAATCGCCAGCAGAGCTGCTTTTAGGTTATCAAATACGCTCACGCTTGGACACATGCTTTCCTCCAGCACTTCCAGGACCAAAAGAGAACCAAGGTGACTGGCTGCCGCTGCCTAGAAGTGATGTGTATGCCCGCAATTACGGTGCGGGGAGCAAGTGGACGCCCGGCCATGTGAAGGCGACATCTGGAGCGAGAATGGTGACCGTGGAAACGTCAGACGGAGTCGTCCAGCGTCACGTAGACCAGGTACGCCGGTGACAATAAGCACCAGGGGATAAACCGACAGTAACTACAACCACCACACATCGTCGTGAGCCAGACCAAGCAACACAACTACAGCATCCAGAAACGGTGAGCCCGGATGAAGGCATGACTGCTCGGAGCATCCCAAATGGCACCGGTTCTCCAGATCTTGCGGCACCAGATATTCCGGTGGCCCCACTGAATACCGGTGTCGCCCAACAAACTCCGAGGCTCTCAACGAGAGAACGCAAGCCAGTGCAACGCTTCCATTTATGAGGTGAGGAGGAAGGAATGTTGCAACTACACGTGTTTTCGGAGTGCGCGCACCTTTTATCGCCTCATCTGGCGATCCTTCAGAGTTCGGACTATCACTACTAACACGTGCTCCTTCCTATCTTCTTGCCACTCGGCTACATATAAATACGCTCTACACCTTTGAATAAACGTTCATTTTGTTCTACTGACTACGCTGAGGTTTCACTGGCCTGGCGTTACTGCGAGTACGCCATGGCTATGCTACACTAGCCAAAACGCATTTTATTCAGCAGAGATACCAGCTGTCATGGAGGCATTGTGCAATCAAGGAGT
Source organism: Dermacentor silvarum (assembly GCF_013339745.2). NCBI lineage: Eukaryota > Metazoa > Arthropoda > Arachnida > Ixodida > Ixodidae > Dermacentor > Dermacentor silvarum. The sequence goes on from NC_051154.1 coordinate 440,015,988, forward strand.
ACAGAAGGCATTCGTGAATATCTTGGGAAATATCTACAAAGATTCTACAGCTACCTGCTTTCTCCACAAGAAAAGTAGAAAGTTACTTGTGAAGAGAGGGGCAGGCAAGGAGACAGAATGTCTGCAATGCTATTCACTGCATGCTTAGAAGGCGTATTCAAGCTATCAGACTGGGAAGGCTTAGGAGTGAGGATCAATGGCGAATATCTCATCAACCTTCGGTTTGCTGACGACATTGTCCTGTCAAATGATTGCTGACCTTAACCGAGAAAGTGTAATAGCATGGTTGAAAAGTAATATGCAGAAGACAAAGGTAATGTTCAATAGCCTGGCAAGGAACAAGAATTCATGATCGCCAGTCAGCCTTTAGAATATGTGCAGCAGTAAGTGTATCTAGATCAATTACTCACAGGGTGCCCTGATTATGACAAAGAAACTCACAGAAGAAAAGAAATGGGTTCGAGTACAAACGCCAGACATTACCAAATCCTGACTGGGAGCTTACCACGGTTGTTCAAAAGAAAAGTGTACAATTACATGTTATCGGTGCTGACATATCGGGGAAGAAACTTGGAGATTAACAATGAAGCTAGTGAAAAAGTAAGGAACACGCAAAGTGTGATGGAACGAAAATGTTAGGCGTGATAGTGCGCGTTTAATAGTAGATACGCTCGGCATTTTTATGAATGCGCCGAAACAGGCAACGGCCAAACGGAGGGAGCCCGAGCACCAACAACAAACGTCTTATTATTCGTCTTCTGCTGGTGCCCGTATTTCTCACTACAATAACTCCCCGGCGAAAAAGGAGCCATCCTGGCGACCTATGGAACAGGTAGCACTGGTGGGTCGTAGTGCGGCTTCAGTCTATCGATATGAACAGTTTCGCGTCCGCGACGCCGTTGGTCCGTAAATGGGTGAATAGGCTCAATGACGTAGTTGACCGGGGATGTCTGTCGGAGAACCCGGTAAGGGCCGGCGTACTTTGTAGCTGAACTTTGTTGAAAGGCCGGGAGTAGAGGAGGGAACGCGGAGCCATACCAGCGTTCCAGGTGAATATGATGTAAAACACAAGCCTGCGTCGCCACTATGTTTCTGGCTGGCCTGACCTTGCGCGGTAAGTGAGCGGCCAATCTGACGACATTCTTCGGCATAAGTGGCGGCTTCGGATAGAGGAGTAGATTCTGAAGCGTCGGGGCGATACAAAAGAATCGTGTCCATAAACGAGGAAGGTAGTTCGCGACCATAAAGAAGAAAGAAGGGAGAGAATCCCGTGGTAGACTGAGTGGCGCTATTGTAAGCATACGTAACACAGGGAAGGATGCGGTCCCAGTTAGTGTGGTTAGCGGAAACGTACATGGCGAGCATGTCGCCGAGAGTACGATTAAAGCGTTCAGTGATACCATTCGTTTGCGGATGATATGCGCTTGTTGTTCTATGGACAATGTTGCATTCCCGTAGGAGGGATTCTACAGCTTCGGAGAGGAATGAACGACTACGGTCACTCAGTAGCTCGCGAGGCGCACCATGTCGAAGAACAAGGTTGCGAAGGATGAACAAGCCGACTTCACGTGCTGAGGCCACCGGAAGCGCTGAAGTTTCGGCGTAGCGCGTGAGATGGTCCACGGCGACGATAACCCTGCGGTTTCCATCTGGGGTGTACGGTAGAGGGCCGTACAAATCAATGCCGATACGGTCGAAAGGCCGGTAGGGCAAGGCAATGGTTGGAGCGGCCCTGTAATCTTGTTAGGTGGGCTCTTGCGGCGTTGGCACTTGGAGCACGAGTGGAGGTACTGCCGAACGAAGCGGTACATTCCGCGCCAGTAGTATCGAAGCCGTAGGCGTGCATACGTCTTTGGGACACCGGCATGGGCGCATTGAGGATCCGCATGAAAAGATGCACAGATGTCAGAACGTAGATGGCGAGGAATCACTAGCAACCATTTACGGCCATCAGAGAGGTAGTTGCGGCGGTACAGCAGCCCTTCGCGGATGGCAAAGTGGCGAGCAGTGCGCCGAAGCGAGCGGTCGGTGGTGCGGGGTGATGGCTGAGATAAATACTCAAGAAGAGATGCTATCCAAGGATCCCGGCGCTGCTCAGATGGCATGTCGGTGTATGTAAGAGACGAAGAATCGTAGCAGGAGGCAGACGCAGCACCATCCTCATCGGGCAGTGGCGAGCGCGAAAGAGCGTCGGCATCCGAATGCTTACGTCCGGACCGGTAGACAACACGGATGTCATAGTCCTGTAGACGAAGCGCCCAACGAGCTAGACGACCAGAGGGGTCCTTTAACGACGACAACCAGCACAGGGCGTGGTGATCAGTCACGACGTCAAATCGACGGCCATATACGTAAGGTCGAAATTTGGTGATTGCCCAAACGATTGCAAGACATTCTTTTTCGGTGACTGAATAGTTAGTTTCCGCTTTGGTGAGAGTGCGGCTGGCGTAAAAGACGACGTACTCTTCGAAGCCAGACTTACACTGAGCAAGAATAGCGCCGAGGCCTACTCCACTAGCGTCCGTGTGGATTTCTGTGGGAGCGTCTGGGTCAAAGTGGCGTAGGATAGGTGGCGATATCAAAAGACGGCGTAATGTGGCGAACGCGTCTTCGCAAGCTGTAGACCATGCCGAGATGCTTTCGCTGTCGGCAAGCAGCTGCGTTAAGGGGGCGATTATGGACGCGAAATTACGCACGAATCGGCGAAAGTACGAGCACAGGCCGATAAAGCTACGGAGTTCTTTCAATGTAGACGGCCTGGGGAACTCGGCGACGGCGCGAAACTTTGCAGGGTCGGGAAGGACACCGTCCTTGCTGACAACATGGCCTAAGATGGTAAGTCGGCGGGCGGCAAAGCGGCACTTCTTCAAATTAATCTGCAATCCAGCGTCTGAAAGGCAAGTGAGCACGCTTGCGAGGCGACTCAAGTGGGAGGCAAAGTCCTTCGAAAAGACTACGACGTCGTCCAGGTAGCACAGACACGTGTGCCATTTGAGGCCTCTAAGAATGTTGTCCATGAGACGTTCGAAGGTGGCAGGCGCATTACAAAGGCCGAATGGCATCACGTTAAACTCATATAAACCATCTGGGGTTACAAACGCAGTCTTGGGACGGTCAGGTTCATTCACAGGGACCTGACAGTACCCAGATCGAAGGTCCAAAGAGGAGAAGAACTCTGCTCCTTGCAAGCAGTCGAGGGCATCGTCGATTCTGGGCAGCGGATAAACATCTTTTCGTGTGATCTTGTTAAGGCGCCAATAATCAACGCAAAATCTAATGCTACCGTCTTTTTTCTTTACCAGCACAACTGGGGAAGCCCAAGGGCTGTGTGAGGGCTGTATTACGCCACGATGAAGCATGTCGTTGACTTGTTCATCAATGACACGGCGCTCAGCATGAGAAACTCGGTATGGACGCTGGCGCAAGGGTGCATGGGTGCCAGTGTCAATGCAGTGAACGATGGCGGATGTGCGGCCCAAGGAAAACTGCTTATGATCGAACGACGTCCGAAAGCGGGCGAGCAGCTCCAAGAGTTGGGTACGCTGTGCAGGCGGTAGTGTGGAATCAATTGACGGGAGGAATGCCTCTAAGGAGGACGAATCGGCGGAGGTAGCGGGAGTAATGCTGTCGACGAGAAGACCTATCGTGTCGTCAGGCAGTTGAGTAGAGTAGGCGGAATCAATATCCTCAAGCCGGCCTATACATTCACCACCGTATAACGTGGCTGGGGAAGACAACCGATTCATGACGTAAATGGCGCTGCAAGAGTTTTCGACCGTGAGAACTGCAAAAGGGAGGAGGAAGTTCTTGCGAGAGGTGAAGGCTTCGGAGGGCGCAAACAGGGCGGTGGAATCGGAAGCAGAGTCGCAAGAAAGTGGCACAAAAACAGAAGACAAAGGAGGGATGTCAGTGTCCGCAGCGACGACCACTCGAGAAGGTGGCTTGTCAGAAGCGGCGGCACACATCGGCGACAACTCAAGTTCGGCACGCGCACAGTCAACAACGGCATGGTTAGTAGCGAGAAAGTCCCAACCCAAAATAACGTCGTGAGAACATGGAGAAAAAACGACAAATTCGACTGCGTACAAAATGTCCTGTATGACAAGACGAGCTGTGCATGCCACTGAAGGTTGAATGTGGTGCGCGGTCGCGGTACGCAGAGAGACGTCGGAAAGCGGTATCGTTATCTTTTTTAACTTGCGGCACAGTTCTCCACTAAGCACAGACACAGCAGCACCAGTATCAACGAGTGCTTGCACTGAAACACCTTCGATATTCACGGTTATTTCGTTCGCAGGTAGAAATCGAGGCCTTGAAGTTGTCGACACGAGCGCAGTTCTTGCCTCCGGAACTGCGAGGGCTAGTTTTCCGCTTGGACTGGTGGGGGGCGACGAACCATTGGGGAAAGTGAACGGCGACGGGGTGAGGGCGACCGACGTGTGTCGTAGCCACGGCGATTCGGAGAGCAGGTGACCATCGTTGAATGGGAGGACATCGGGCGCGGTGGCTCAGAACGAAAGTAGTCCCGATTGTCTTCGCCCTCACTAGGACGGAAGTCACGACGACGGCAGAAACGTGCGACATGGCCAGGCAGACAACAGAAGTAGCAAATAGGCCTGTTGTCCGGGGTGCGCCAAGGATTAGTGCACGGCGGCGCAGGACGGCGAAAAGGTGGCGGGTTCGGGTGGACAGGCGCACGCGCAGCGAAGGCATTTGCTGGTCGACCAGGAGCCGAGCTGAGCGGTATTGCTGGTGACTGTCTGCGTGCGACTTCAGCGTAGGTCAGAGGAGCGGAAACAGGCGGATGCTGGAAGGTGGTTGGTAGCGTCTCAGAAATTTGCTCCTCTATGGCCTGTCGGAGCGTCGGAGCAAGCCCCTGCGCTGAGGCCGGGACGCAGGGAACAAGAGAAAATTGCCGTGCCACTTCCTCTCGGACGAACTGCTGGATCTGCTGCCATAACATTGTGGTGTCAGTAGAAACGGCGCCTACAGTGAGTGACGACATGTCGGCCGGGTCAGAGCTCGTGAGTCGTGCAGAAATGCGCTCTTTCCGCAACTCGTCATAGCTCTGACAGTACTGAACCACGTCTGTGACAGTTTGGGGATTCTTGGCAATCAGCATTTGGAAAGCGTCGTCCTCAATCCCCTTCATGATGTGTCTGACTTTATCAGCTTCGGACATAGCAGGGTTGATGCGACGGCAGAGGTCCACAATATCCTCAATGTAGGACGTGAAGTTCTCGCCGGATTGCTGGGCGCGATCGCGTAAGCGTTGTTCCGCGCGTAGCTTGCGAACAGCGGGACGGCCGAAGACTTCCGCGAAGCTCGTTTTAAAGGATGCCCAATTGGCAATATCAGCTTCGTGGTTGAGGAGCCATAGCTGTGCAACGCCCGCCAGGTAAAAGTTGACGTTGCTGAGCTTATCACCGTCATTCCACTTATTGTGGGCGCTTACCCGCTCATACGAAGTGAGCCAGTCCTCGACGTCGTGCTCGTCGGTGCCGTTGAAAATTAAAGGGTCTCGCTGTCGGGCTACGCCGGAGCAGGCGACCACCGGTGGTACGGGAGCACCTTGTTGGGGCACGTCGTCAGGCATTGCCGAGGCTGGGGGTAGAGTCCGGGGACGGAGTTCCAGGATGAAATGGGAACCAGCACGCTGCACCAATTGATAGTACGCGTTTAATAGTAGATACGCTCGGCGTTTTTATGAATGCGCCGAAACAGGCAACGGCCAAACGGAGCGAGCCCGAGCACCAACAACAAAGGTCTTATTCTTCGTCTTCTGCTGGTGCCCGTATTTCTCACTACAGGCGTAACGTTAAGAGACCGGTAGAGAGCGGTGTGTATCGGAGAGCAAACGACGATAGCCGATATTCTAGTCGATATTAAGAGGAAAAAATGGAGCTGGGTGCTATGCAGGATGCGCCGAGTTTGGCGAAACTCGGGATCTTCACGAGCTCTGGCGACGCCCCAAGATGAAAGAACTAATGGTAACAAGACAAAGTTTGTCCGTCGGCACGCCTCCAGTTTCATTGGTTTATCTAGATTCACTCTGGGTGGCTATCAACCCTTGGGCATTGCCATATGGGCGGTCGACAAACTGGGGCTCACGTGATCATACGGTCGGTGCATGGTTGTGCCTTCTTTCACTTGTTTGTCGTTCCACCGAGTGCATTACAGACACAAGCAAGTTATAAAATAAATGCATTTAGTACAATAATATTAGTGACATTAATGTGGGTTAAAAGCATTTTAAAGTTTACAAGATGTACACTGAATGTGTATTAGACTAATTTGTAGTATATTACGTTTCGCGTTATACCACGAGGGGACGCTTATCCTCCTCTTTTTTTCTTTGGATTGGATTGGCACGGCTCGCTACGTACTGGCGCTAGCATTTCCGAGCACCGATTGGTGTGAGCTTGGTTTTCTCACTGGGGTTCCCACAGATCGCTCGTTGCTCTTCTCTTTCCTCTGGATTGGTTTGGTGCGGCTCGCTACGTGCTTGCGCTCCCATTTCCGAGCACAAATTGGTGTGCGCCTGGTTTTCACATTGGGCCTTTAACAAATTGCTCGTTGCTCGCGCTAAAGTAAGGCTGCGAGACGAAGTGAGCGTCGGCTAGCGCAGAAGTGGTTTGCCGCGCACTTACCGTGTAAGCACTCAGGTACGCCGGAAAGCACTCATACAAGGGTCAGAAAACTACGCTTTATTTTCTTTTACATTGCGATGCACCTTCATACTGGCGAGCGTCGAGCGATGGCTTCTATCAACCGCAGGAAAGAGTCTTTATACTGGGTAGCCCGAGCGGTCCGTGGCTTCTAACAAACGCAAAAGAGGGTCTTTTCAGCGCACGTGGCCGTTTAGTGCCCCCATATCCATCCCAAGTGGGACTCCAGCATCGGTGCAGTTACCCTGTACCCATCGCTGACGACGTGGCGCTTCACTTTTTGACAAGAACTTTCTTTTTTTTTTGCGCGTGAACGCCCGTGATGGGGTCCGCAAAATTCACGCTGTGGTTGACTATTTCCCAATGCAGATTGAGGCATAGCCCCGTCAGCATCCACTAAATTTGTGATATATTTGTATGCGGCCAATTCGTCACTATGAATAATGGTCCCCGGTTGAACATTGACTGCAATAATGGCGCCTAGCATCGCCGCCTTTCGTCGGTCGACCTTGATATTCGCAGCACCCTTCTGGTCGCGCAGAACATGCCGAAGACCCATGGGCCATAATCTTTAACACTGCCGTAATTTTGGCGGCTCGGCGGAAAGTTGTCGCCCGACATTAGGCGGCCTCGATTGTACTTTTCATCGCCACGAAGAAGGCACTCGTAAATATGCGCTATCTCCCCGCGGACACCGAGTGGAGGTTGCGCCAGCAGCTTGGCCCTCGCGAACTTACGGGGGTAGTTCCTCTAGTCGGCGATGGCGTGATCCGATAGAGGAAACAAGTCACCGGCCATCTCCTTCAACAGCCATATGTCTACGCTTTGGCTCAGGCAGCCAAATCATTTGCCGCCTCGAGAGGTGGTCGTTCGGACGGCCGAGGCGGTCCGTGTTGGCGAAGTAACTTCCTTCGCCTCTCTGCCCGTGCAGTGCAGCGGTACCGTGTTACTGCGAAAACTGATTTCGGCAGCTGTGGCACCGGAAGGCAGACCGGCGTCCATTCTGAGCCTTCCAATATAATGTGACCGCTTCGCCTGCGCAGGTTGGTTGGTCCGGGTTTAATACCAGGTGCTCGCAGGTGCCCCAGTACTCCGATGACGGCGCCGGACTTGGCCTGGGGCTGGGGCGCGGTGGACGAGCAGTGCTTGAAACAGGAGAGAGCTGAAGCGATCCGACGAACTTTTTCTCCGCAGCCTAGTCGCACCACTCTGCGCTCGGAAAGCACAATTTGCCCGTCATGCTGTCTCCGCAGACGACGGCTTTCGCCGAACACGTCATACAGCCAGCGCACTGAAGTTTCGGAAAGGAAAAATGACGTGAAACTCAACGTCGGTCATGTAGGTGAACGGGTCCAGACGGTCATATTGACGCTTACTACCGCTGGAGGCGATGACACAGGCTGCTGCTGCCGCCGCTATGTTCACGAGTTCAACTCGAGGGGGGTTTCGCGATGTACGAGTTTGGCACGAGTTCGCCTGTCAATCAAAACCATAGGTCACGCCCCGCGCGAGGCATGTAACTCTTGTGCGCGCCCACCACGGTTGGGCCACGCCCAACTTATTTTTCAGCAACAGCGACGTCGTGCGGAACTGAGAGGCGTTAACAATCTTGACTAGCCAAATAAAACACGCACAACGCACTGTCGTCGGTGATGTACTGAGCAGCGCTATAAAAAAAAGCGTCGACTTTAGCGGGCTTATGCATAGATCTTCTTTGACTGTGATGGCCCCATAACACGGCTCATTGTCTGCATTGTGGCGATGTAGCGCACAGCAAATAATTATCGGCAGGTCACTGTAGCTACTTGCAAGGCGTCGATGCGCCGCGGTGGACGACGATCCTGAGCAGTGCGTATATTGTTTTCCAACGACAACGTATCGCAGCTGTCATTTGAGATGGCTGCTCTGTCATTAGTGATGTATCGGACCCGCAGTGTCCCAAACACGGTCAGCGGTCAGCGCAAACGCGCCCAGTGCGATGGCATTTTTTTCATCACAAGCACAACACACTAAACAATTGCAACACCTTCCTGCGTTCGAAGTCTAATTTTCTAACTGCACACAAGAGCCCTCACCCGCCAAAATGCGATAACTGCGCTGTCGTCACGATATCCATCTGCGATCGCTGTTAGCTCAGCAGCAGAGGCAATCGGCAAGCACATTGGGAGTGAACAGCACACTCAAATTCTGCGTACATGCGCACGGAGGCACCTTCACTGGGCAAGCGGTGACAAGCGATGCATCGCTTTGCAATGCATCGCGGAGACTTCGCGCACGCAGATAAACTGGTGCATTTTCACCGTGCTGCGTCACTACGGACCCTAGAATACCGCACAGCAATTTTGCAGCGACAGCCGTTGACCCCGTCTCTATGGCTAGAGTGTTGTTTCAGTTGGTAAAGCGGCGGCCTTAATAGCCGCCCCAGTGAAAGCACCTGCGGTGAACAGCCATGCCGCAACGCTGCGTTGCCATTCCCCTATAATAGACAGGGAACGGACAGATCATTGTCATGACTGACTTTATGCGTCATTATCGCATCAATTTTATCGAGAATAGCACTGCAGTGCCCCTGACGACTGCTCCCCATATATCAACTCCCTCATACGTGCGAGTGCGACCCTCTAGAATGTATCCGCTTGTAAGCTTTCGCCTCACTGTCGCCACTCGCGGCAAAAATGTGCAAAATTTATTAATTCACTCGATGTCCGTTTGTCATCACAAATTTATAGCATTCAAAACGAAAAACCGATACTTTAAGAAATAAAATGTTTGTTATTTTATTTGCTGTATTTCAATGTATTCGATTGAGGGAAAGTGTAGGTGCAAGAATGCACCGCATGTGCCCTGTTCGCATTCGACGGAGGATAGAAAGATAATGCTCGAAAGAGGAAGCACGCCCTTGACGCGCCCGAGAAAGGCGTGGCAAGCGGGTCACGGCAAGTGTACAGATAGACAGCGGGACAGTGACGGTTAGCTAAATTGCGATAATACGTTGATAACAATGCGTGGCGCTGGCGCGTTTTGTTGCGCAGTCCTCTGTGCTTGAAGCGCGGAAGCACTGTGCAGCGCAGGGTGTGCTCATGTTGTCATACGCGGCTTTATCTCGACATTTCTTTTTGCCTGCTGTTATTGCACCTTCGTTACTCTCTCCGTTCACTGACTGCCATCGAGCAAACTCGGGTAAAAATCGGGCGAACGGGAATCTCGGCGCATCCTGCATAGCACCCCTGGGCAGGCTATGTAATGCGTAGGGCTGGTAACCGGTGGACCATTAGAGTTACAGAATAGGTGCCAAGAGAAGGGAACTGCAGTCGAGGACGGCAGAAAATTAGGTCGGGTGATGAAATGAGGAAATTGGGAGGTTTCTCCTCCGGCAGCGGCGGTTGCTGCGTATTTTGACAGCCATCTGCGACGTGCACAAAGTGCGCGCCCGCGAGGGCCTCATCTTGAAGGCGATCTGCGATGTGGACAAAGTACGCCCGCTGCAGGGAGCTTCGTATGCGCTGTGCTTTCGACGTTTAGTTGCATTGAAGCTAGAGAAAGCCCGAAGGTCAATTCGCTTGCTGTTGCTGCCGCTATTCCCAATGCAGCGTTTTGACAGCGAGTTTTCGAGCCAGATGTGCTTATGCGTACCTGTGCGCGGGTGACACCACGCTTGATAAATTTGTAAGCGAATGTCTGCAAGTTTATACTTCCGGAAAAACCAATATCCTTATTTCGTATAGATGTCTACTAATTTTCTGTCGAAATCGATGCTTCGCCTTTAGGGCAAAACTGCACTTTTTATTATTGATAAAATGGACTGTCACAGACAATGAAACGTGTTAACATACATTTAGAAGCTCGAGTAATGACGTCAAGAAGGCTTAGGTGGTATAGTTCAGGTGCATCATTCACGCAGGGAGCTTCATTTAAATTGACAGCCCTGCATATGGACAGCTTCAGCTGCGTGCCGGTGACTATACAAATCTTATGGTAGGGCCACTAGTAGAAGTCGAAATGCTGAACACACAGAGGAACAAGCATGCCCCCACTCATATATAGACGCCCTGGCCAAGCTGTCCTTCCCATTATTCAGAAATGAGTCCATGTGGCCAGATATTCAGATCAACTGTGTAGGGTTCGAATGAGGGGTAATCATTGAACGGAGGTTGCTCATATAGTAGACTCGATTCACGAGTTGCGCGAAGAGCACAGAGACAAGGACACTGTTATAACCAACCGACACTGCTGGGCTACTTTGACAAGGAGTAGAACGGCGCTAGTTCTTTCAAAAAGACGGTTGTGAATTCAAGAAGTCGAATAAGTAAATGTCAGTTGCGAACAAGGGATAATATATTGGTGCTGGACTTTTTCTTTATATTCCAGCACACAGCTAGTAATAAAGTGCGTCTTTGAAAATTAGTTATAACATATTGTTATAAATCAATTGAAGTGTAGTATGGGATGTGCTTTGTTACATTTAGCATAGAATCAACAAACAGAATTTGAAGGGACTTGAATTTTTTACGGACCGGAGGAACCTACGGATGCGCACATTTGGTGGGGTATTGTTAGCTTTTGCACAAACAACGGGCAGAGTATGGAAACGAGCCCAGTGAGTTCTATGGAAATGATCAGGCTGCGAAATATAAAATGTTTGCAAACTGCTTTAACGAAAATTCTATATGTTTATGAACGTCGACACCATGGTGACGCGTAAATAAGATATTGGGAAGCCATCTATCTCGTATATTGTAGGTAATCCACAGCGCCGCACCGCTCTCCAGAGCTTGAAATATCTAAATGTTGCCACGTTTCGGTTAGTAGTACAATGTTTCAATCGCTATTATCTAAAGAAGAGCAGACATCGGTGCGCTTCGGAATTAAGTTACGTATGTAAGTAAATGATACGGAAAACTGCTTTGCTGTGTTGGCGGGACGTGAACGAAAGGGTTGTACGGATGAGCACTGTTTCCAGCTCTGCGCAAGGTATCATGACGATTCAATTACTGTGTCAGAAGCAACGTCATACACGTAAACAGACTTATCAATTCGCAGTCTGCGAACATAGAGTCGAAAAGTCAGATTTTTTAAAACTTTGCTCATGACAGAAGCATTTTCCTAGCGACACCTGTTTAAAACAAGAAAGCGTTTTCAAATAGCAGATGACGTTCCTTTCAGTTTGAAACTGTGTTCTATACAGTCGAACCCGGATATATCGAATCTGAAGTGGATCACAAAAAGTTCTATATATAGGTAATTCGTTAAATAAAATCAAAACTTTATACAAAACATTTCAAGGGGATGTTACTGCTGTTCGTTATAAATAATAATTCGTTATATGTGGGGTTTATATATCCGGGTTTGACTGTAACACACTGTGTATGCTTAGAAAACATAAATTTAAAAACAACTGGTCTGCATATTTGCTCTTGGCTTAAAAACCAAGGCGGTGCCCACCTTCGATTATATCCTCTTCCAGTGAAATTCCAAGTTCTTTCGACCTCATTTCAGTTCCTTCGACCTCTGATAGAGACCACGTTTCAGCTGGGTTATCGGGGATACCGAATAATAGCAATTTGAAACACCAAAGACTATTCTCGTTCCCGTCACACTGAAGCTCGATAAACTTTAGTTTTTGAAATAAGTTATGGGCACAATAGCAAGATTTACGTCAAGCGCAAGCTTTAAATCAGGGCCAACTTCGATTTCCCTAATCCAGAAATGCTCTTTTGATAAAACGTTGAACCGATGTGAATGAAGTTTGTCGCATTTGGAGAGACCTAATGAAATTGTAGCAAATGCAGCACGCAGAAGTCTGATTATAAACCTCGTACATTTTACAAAAACTGCCAAAATTTGGTCAAGCTTACATAAAATCAAAGCAAGAAGTTTACAGCTGCGCAACTATGCACAATAGTTTATGCACGATAAACAGCGAAAACGACGAGTGCATAATTACTGCGATTGTGTCGAGCTTTGGCAACTTTCGCGCGGTATGCGGCTTATATGGCGTGCGTCCCGCCCAGGTATCACTCACCGCTACTGTCGACGATTTGTGTTAGAAGGGAAGGGTCCAGGACAAAATCGGTAGAGCGTACCCCTTTGGTTAAGTCCGGCCGATGCCAACTTGCTGGCGCACCGTCGGCACAGCATGCCTTTAGGACGTGCCGAGAAGCAGGGCAATCTGGAACAGCGGACAAGGTGAACGCTGCATTGCTGCAGTGGTGTCGATTGAGCTCCGTAGCAGCTGTTCAGAGGCTAATAGGTGTTCACGGTAGCCAGAAGGCTTCAATCAGTCTGTCTGGGCAACGAATTCACGGCATCATTCAGGTATTTGCATAAGTGCATGTTTCAACATTAGTGTTTTTCTAGCTGCTTATGTGTGCCTTTTCATATACACCGTTTCCCGAAATGCGTTGGAAATATCTTAAAACTAGGAAGGATGAGATGTGTAAATATTTACCTCTGGATTGCTTTTATCACAAAGGCATGCATTAGAAAACAACTCAATGTAGTAATTAAACAAGTAATTACAGAATGAACTAATGAACTTTCAAGCATAAAAAGTCGTGCGCCTGGTACGAGTGGAAGACCTTCAGCGTACATCCGCGGAGGTTATAACTATAGGCCGAATGTTTGAGAAATAAACTTTAGGCAAATCCATGTACTTAGCGTCATTCCAGATGCTGGCTGAGCCACCCTGCTAGCAGTTCACGAAGACACTGGCGCCACAGTTGCCCCTAGTGATTGTATGAAAGTCTACGTGCTGTACTGTGTTGAACGTTTCAGTGTGAGCACTATCAGCGCGGTCTAGCGGCGGCCCCGAGACGTTTTGCACATGCTCAGTGCCTGTTATAAAGTCCTTCCGTCGCGAGCACAACGTCACCTCACCTCGCGCGGCGTCTGCTAGGCGATGTTTTCCTGACCGCGCGACGGAGCAACCGCGAACAACACGAAAGTATGGGGGCGTATGAACACAGCCGACGTGGAGCCGTTCATTTGCCCTTGCACAGTGAACGGGCTATGGGAAGCTGTTTGCGAGACATCCGTAAACTTGACAGCAGACGCAGATTTGTGTGAAGACTGTGGAAACAATAGCCAACTACCACCATCTCCAGATTTTTGGATTCAAAATTGTGCCTCTTGTCACTGAGAATGATCTCGGTACGCTAAGAAGGAACGCCCGATGGCGGTGAACACCTTAAAAAGTAAATTACAAACAAAACAAAAGCCGCGTGCACTTCACATTTTTCTTTCTTCTTTTGCTCTTCACTCTCCTTTTCCCTGACGGCTCTCCGCGGTTTCGCATTCGCCAACCGCTAGCCCCATGTCAGCGCGGCGGCGTATGCTGGCCAGCGCGTCTCATTTCAATTCTGCTAGCAGTTGTTTTCCTGGAGTTGGTCGAACTAAAGGACTAGGTTGAACCCAATAGAGTTCCGAACAGTCAATGTTGCCCGGTAACATGAATAACGGTCTCTAACTGCACTCGAAAGCGAAACTTGAGCATAAATAGTGTTCATATATAGGCGCCGATATTGAAAATAGGCATTTATAGGCATGTAGGCACAAATGGCAAAATAGGCATTTATAGGCACTATAAAAGTACTATAAAAGCCCTTCTTAACCTTTAATTCATGCTCATATATCAAAGTGGGGCGATAGGAGGGCAAGGAACAAAAATGGCATTTCCCTAAAATCCGGTCTCTAGTTATCATCATTACCGTCATAACCTATTACTATTACGAATTCTCAGTTCTTGGTCACTTTTCAGGTTTTTAGACCCATTCGCCCGCTTTGTCATGATAATCATCATAATTAATTTAATGACTAGCACCATCACTTAACGACATCGATATGTAACGTTATGGGGTTTGTAATGATCTTATTGAGTTATCGTCATTTTGTTGATATTTTACCGATTTTTTGTCCGATTTGGCTCCATTGTTTCAAGCTCACCTCAAAACGAGAGAAACAAGGCTTTCGCCTTGAAAAAGATGACCCATTGTTTCGAGAACATTACAGAAAATGCACAGGGAGGAACGCACCAGACCATCTAAGTAAACATTCCGATATGGATTCCGACAAGGTAATTTGGTGAGAGAGGGAGAGAACATCATTGGCATCGTAGGGTTGAAAGGGCGGGACCCTTAGTCCAGAGCTCCAATGGCCATGGCGATCTCGCGGACCCGCCGGAAACCGAGTGCTGAACCTGTGGCTTTCCGTTTCATAGGACAGACTCGCAGCTATCCAGGGTTGGGATTACTTTGTCGAGAGATACTTCACGGTTACGTGATTGAAAAATTCAGTACACGAGGAATATAAGCGGTGCTGATGCTTAAGAGATGTAGCTATTATATGGTGAGATAAAGCTTGCTTAACTGTAAGCGTCTTGAATGCAACCACAGTGAAGTATGTAGACAGTGGTACATACCACTGTCTACATGCCCTACCCGGCCCGTGGGCCGGGTAGGGCAGTTTTTTCGCGAGCTCGGGTCGAGCTCGGGCACGGCATGGGCTTTTTGACCCGGACCCAGGCCCGGCTCGGGTATTTCGACGTGGGCCCGGGCCGGGCTCGGACTTTCTGGTGGTGTGCATGTAACGTGCAGCGAGTTATCCTCGTGCGTCTCGACTCTGAAAAACCTGTTGCCCCGGTGCAGCTGGAAGCTAGCAGCAGGGGCGTAGCCAGGAGGGGGGCTAGCCAGGAGGGGGGCTAGCCAGGGGGGGGGGGCTGATAAGGCTTCAGCCGCCCCCCCCCCCCGAAATTTTTTCGTGCCGGCATGCACCGCCGACCAAAACTACCACCGACGCCGGGAATCATTCTGGATTCAGTATACAATGTCTTTTTCACGCTCGAAAAGACATTTCGGCACGAACTTTGCGAACTCGGGCTGGATTTCTTGGCAACGCCCTTGCACCTGGAGTCACGTAACACAAGGAGCACCCAAACGAGCACAAACTTTCAAGGGCTTTTCGATAGCGAGCGGTCGCGTTGCAGCATCTCGCAGCGGCCGCGGAATCTACGGAGCCCATGGATTTCAATTACGAAACTTTATGGGTATCAAGTTCTCATAAACTTTTGACGTGAAAGGTGCACTAACATTTCCAAAGGCGTGCTTTTAGATTTACAATTCCGGAACTTTATGGGGTTAATGCTCTTATAAACTTGGGCCAACGTGCGTGCACTGGAACCCTCGTGTCCAAGCTGTTCCAGAAATGAAAGCACGCGCTCGCAATCTTCTACACAAACGAAAATACTTACTATCACCGTGACTGTGAGCTAGCAGCCGATAATTTTCTCCAAACATTTTCAGGAAGCGTGCCCAATGTGATCGATCAGCTGGACCAGGGCAGGCAAAGTAAAATATGAGAAAACAGAAGAAAGTAAGTGACCTATTATTGAATGAATGAATAAACCTTTATTTGAAACAGTGAGTTAGTTGGCAGTCGAGGTGGGAGGGTCCCTTATTCCATGGAAATTCTTTTTGCGGACGACAAGGTCTGGCTCTCCATGACCACAGGGATAGTGGCCCTATGGATTTAAGCATAGCCCCCGCTGAAATATACAGATATTTTCAGAGCGCTTCTTCGCATGCGAGCTGATTGTGGAGATACATATCTGAAGAACCATTTGGAAAGTTGTCCCAGTAATACCTCGTATTCAAGCCCAGATGCACAAAACTTGGTGAAATTATCAAAGAAAGCGTAGTTATAAAAGCAGGCTGCTTCTCCATACTTCCTGACGAAACGACGGACATCGCTGGAATCGAACTGCCTACTATTTGTGCAAGGCACCTAAACAAGGATGCCAAAGACATCGAGGGAGTGTTTTAGGTTTTAGCACCGGAATAGATGCCCTCTCTCATTGCGACTGCAGGTTCTATGTAAATGTGTACAAACTACTGCAGATTCTAGTCAGCCTTCCAGTGACCACTGCCAGTGCAGAGAGAATATTTTTTAACAAGAGTTTACTAAAAAAACTGCTTGTGCTCTACAATGTCTGTGGAACGCATGGTTAGGCTGGCGCTTCTATACACCCACAGAGACGTCGGCATCAACGTGTCCGAAGTCATTGACTGCTTCGCTCAACTTCCCCGCCAAGAGATGTTTGTCCTGTAGATGAAGAAGCTGCAAAAATCAATGCAAGTAAAAAGCTCTGTTCCTTCAAGTCCATACGCTCGTAATTATGAAAACGTATGACTGTTCGTTAGCTTTTTAAACCGCAGGCATTTTAGTCGTTTATTCTAGCATTTAGCATCATGATCAAAATTATCATGCGAATACGAAAATTACGAGGACATCAATAACCAATTTTGACCGACCGACCATTGAAAGCCCGGCCCACGCGACGTTTGCCAAAAACACACTCGGATATTGGGTAGTTCAACTTGCCGCATCATCTGTAGCTTTCGTTTGTCCTTTTCTTTCCTTTTTACCTACCTGTTTTTATTTCTTTTTTGAAGTAAAGCAATAGCCTTCTTTGATTTTGGGTGCATAATAATTGTTGCCGCTGTGCAGGCAGTTAAATTACACATTTTCGTACTGATTTTTGCATTATTCCTCTATTAGGACCTTCTGAAGCGGGGCGCCTCGCTGAGAGATGGCAAGCCGCCCTCCTCAGCGAGGCACCCGAGGACCAGGAGTGGGCCGTCCAGCGGGCCAGGGCCATTGCCGAGGATCTCGAAAGATTTTTCTCCGGCGATGGACCCCTGGCAGCCTAGCCCCGGGCACCAACAGCCTTAACCGCTGGACAAATAAAGTTTATTCCTATCCTATCCTATCCTCTATTATTCTAGCCCCATGGCACTGTCGCGACCGCCGCATGGCCCGCGAGTACAAATCACGATTTCTGCGATCATGCCTGCCTGCGATCATGTTCTTGCCTAGATCATCTGTCTTTCTGTGCGCAACGTTCACTATCTGTGACTGCGCAACATCTTGTCTTGTTTGACGCATTATATACAGTGACGTTTGCTTAAATACGCAGATTTATTGGAGACTTAGACGTATATTTGAATATCTTGTTGCGAGGTTTTGTGTATACAAGCAGTGAACTTTGTTTCCAGCGAATCTTTTTTGCCCTTAAGCGAGTTGTATCTTCGCATTTGTATATTCCATTCTATCTTCGCATTTCTAATGTATATTTTGCCGAACTCCTACTTTTTATTTGTACTCACTGTTGCGAGTATTATCTCGGTGTAATTACAATACACAATCGGTAACAGCTGCTTCTGAGCAATCTCTTGCAACGAGGGACAGCGTCATTGAGGTTTTTTCCTGGCCTTTACATATATGTGCAAAAATATAAACAAGGCTCTTGAATGACAAAGATTCATCAAAATATTTGTCCTCAACTTATTCATTTCATGGCCTTTACGTTTTTCATATCAGCTGCATGCACTGCTTTGTTGGTTTCGAACTCATATACTAAAGTTCGCGTGATATCTTCTTTACTTATTAAATAGACAAAAAAAAACGCGGCAGCATTGATATCAGTTATTGCTGCCACAATTTTTAGGACATACGAATATATTCTTTTATGAAAAAATACGTATTTTACTTGACAGTGGGTAGCGTTCAATAATTCGTTTGCAGCATCTAATATACAATGGCTTTGGCAATGCCGTTATTATTGATGTATTGGATTCCTCGACAAATTCTATAAGGAGGCGGCCGCGCTTCAACCCTGGAGGAACGAGAAGCTTGCTTTCTTAATTTAGTCCATCCATGTGCTGCGCTCACGAGCGGTTATGGCTGCGCTTCGCCTAGAGTGTGCTAGAATACGGTTGAGTGGGACGAGCGGCTGGGGCGCCGCATGCTTTTCATTGAGCCGCCCGACGTGCAAAAATACTGTGGCGGCGTGGCGATAGAAGTGGATTGGGCCGCATCAATGTCTCGCCGTTGGAAACTGCTGGTGATACTGCTCGGCAGGGTCATTCGTACTACTTCGCGCGCTGGCATTAGCGTTCAGACCGCTGAAATTGTGTTCATAATTGCATATGACATGTATTTATGCCTTAAGAATAAATTCCTTTCATTCTCTTCTTCATTTTATTTTTTTAACGACACTCGGTGGTCTTTTTTTTGTCTCTGAACGGGGTTTCGGGCCGGTTTCGAGCCGGGCTCAGTCCGGGCTTGGGCCTAAGGTAAAGGGGTGGCGGGCCGGGCGGGGCGGGTAAGGTGGATTACTTCCGGGCCAAGGCCGGGCCCGGGTCTCGCCATAAAACTTTTGGTCGGGCTCGGGCGGGCAGCCCAACGTAAAAATAGGCCCGTGCAGTGCTCTAGTATGTCCTAATCATTCATGTATGATTAAACGTGTCTTTCCCAAGTGTGCTGCTTCACCAAAATCACAAATCGCCAACTAGCGCTTCAGATTTTATTGTGCCTAATGTTTGTGACGCATATTAGCCAGTGCGTCCGCAATGTCGTTGATGATAATGATGATGAAGCCCCTTCAAGGTGTGGCACCTACCCACAGCGGGGGAAAGACAAAAGTGTTGTATTATACTAGTTGAGTGAGAGGATGGAAATTCAAAGACAAGAAGCCATGATCCCTGATCCTGTGTATTCAGTTCCTCTTTTTCTTCATTCTACGCTCGCCCTGCACGTGTGACCTAATGGCGCTGCAGGCGACAGCGACGCCGTATGTAGTCAAAATTGTCTTCTTTCTTTGGTGACCATATAATCGTGGAGGAAACTAGGGCGATTGTTGACAGAGGAAATAGTACATTCTACATGCATAATTTGGCAAAACACGCAGGCAGCGGCACCTATTAATGTCTCAATTTTTTATTTGAATGTGTGTGACATTAGAACTATGGGATACAATGGAAATAAAAAATTTGCCCTCTATTGGACAATTTATTTCGACCTACCCTGTTCTTGGCCAATCTCCCGGAGTGGGTACGTGCCAGTATTCCCAAGGATCTACATCTACAACTGTGCGAGCCATGACAGATGTTTATCATCATCATCATCATCATCATCTACATCTACGCCCGGAGCCGGCCAACGGAACGCGGTGTCCTTCGGTGTGGATTGCATATCCTCTGGTTACCAGCATCGCCATGGGTGGGCCCCACGGAGACAGCAATGAAGAACTCCCGGCGACGCCCGCGGCTTTGCGTCCGTTGCAGTCGCCGCTGGCCATGCAGGGCGACATGTTCGACCGGAGGCGCGTTACGGTTGCCGCTGTGCCAAGGCACCAAGCTGCTGAGCGAGAATACGCGCGTCAGATGGACAGTGCGTCGCTTCAAGGGAACGAAGACGCTACGGGGCCCTCCTGGTCTGACGACTCACTCGAGGTAGCTTTGCTGCAGCAAGCCATGATGAAGTTGGATGAAGATATTGGCGGATTCGACGAGCTGTTAGAGATGACAACCCTGGAAGCGCGCCTGTATCGGGCTGTAGCACGCTGCATGGCTATTGAGGTCAAGTGTAGCCAGATCATAGGTTCCAGAATCATTGCTCGTGCCCGGAGTATTCTTGAAGGCGGCGACGGCCTGGCGCGTCTACGTCTGATGCATAACCGCCAGCCAGCGGACGGCACAAAGAATACCAGGGAGTGTGCGTTCGATAGCGTAGTGCACGGTGCCTCGACGGCCAACGCGGCAACCGGTACTCGGCCAGTGCGTCATGAAGGCTCATCGAGCAACATGACAGGAGGCAATGTGACGGGCGGGAAAGGTTGTAGCAGTGCCAAGCCTGGCGGCTCAGCTCTGCGCGTCCCGAGGCACCTCGTTCCTACCATGACTGCCAGCGCTCCCTCCACTGCAATGCACGGAACTACGCTTCCGGGAAGGCGCTCGTTCATTCCTTCGACGACTGCACTCTCGTAAGAGACGACGCTGACAGGCGGTGAGCACGAGGAAGAAGAGACGGCGCGCGTTCTCACCGACTGAGTGATGCGACATGGCAGCGGGAAGCACGCTTCTCATGGCATCAGCTCTAACAGCGATCGCTGTCATATGCTGTATCAAATAAAAAAAAAAGAGCGAGAACATTCGGATAGATAGCTACCTCGCGTCCTCGCAGTTTTTTCTAATCACTCCCAACTTCCAGCAAATTCGAGTGGTTCCAGTAAGCGGCTAATGACCATTTTTGTCTTGGCGCGCAGCGTATGAAGCCTGAAACCTTTCGATGCTCGCGCGCAGGGTGTACATAAAAAGGAGAGCGATAGAGTTTACAATACGGCAACTCGCTACTGGATGCGGCCGCAATTTATAACTTGTGGACTTGATGATGAAGAGTGCAATGTTTCGTGGCGAAAGGGTCAAGTATAGTCCAAGAGTGCAAGGTCAATGCTAGTTAGTTGGCAATGGAGCGATGAATTACGAGAGGATAGAAGTGACTTGGCTGTAAAGGGGCCTAAAGACAGTCGCTTTAAACTACGTAAAACTTTCTTAGCACCCATACTGCAACTCTAATAAGCGACCGGTTACCTGTTCTCCGCATTAATTATTTTTCCTAACTCTATTTCTTAATCTTATTCACAATAAAGATCACGTTCCTTCGGCGAATCTCTCCGCTTTTCCTCTCATTAAATAATCTCTCTCTCTCAAGTCTCTTAAGTTTACGCCTTACATTTTTCGCCCCATCGTTCGCTACTCGGTCCTCAACCACTTCTCAAACTTCTTTATCTGCAAGTTTCTGCCCTATATGTTAGTACCAGTAGAACGCAATAGCAGCACTTGCGGAAACGTAGTTAAAGATCAGTAGTTGTACCAATTTCTTCTCAAGGATAGTGGTAGACTGCTAGTCAAGACTCGTAAATGCCTGCCTAATGTGCTCTAAGCCATTTAAAAGCGAAGCCTTCTTTGTCTCATTCTTGAATTTTTCCACTGCTGTTGCTGCTGCTGTTCAGGGAGTGCATATACATGGAAGCAGCTTGGCATAAAGGAAAGCTAGGCGACGGGAGAAACTCGTTTGGACTTTTCCGTCGCGTCGCATTTGCAGAAAACCTCTGGAGCTACCTGGGCGCCATCACATAAGCCTCTTGACAGCTGTAATTTTCCGTGACCCACCGCAAATGCATTGCAGAAACTGAAGCGCTTACCTTTCTACTATCGTACAAGTTCTGAGGAGAGATAGATAGAATTGCGGAGAGTAGCAGGGAGAAGAGGCAGAGAAAAGGTAGAACCAGCGCAGTCGGGAAACGAGTGAATAACAGTACTTAAAGCGGACAGATGGGCTAGTTGCTGGGCTCGGTGCGAGCTTGCCACTCGCCGCTCGCACTTCCCATACAGGGGGGAAAGGCGGGACAGGGAAAAGGCGACGCGAGAAAATAGAGAGAGAGAGCAAGCGAGAGAGGAAAGGCAGGGAGGGTAACCAGAAGTCAGTTTCCGGTTTGCTACCCTACACTGGGGTGGGGGATAAAGGGGTTGGAGACAGTGCAAAGAGAGAGAGAGAGCGAAAAAAAACAGAAAAAAAACACAGGCATTGGTAACAAAGGAGGCGTTCCAGTCACAGACGTTCACACAGGCCAGTGGACTTCAGGAACCGCAGGAGCGCTTGCACGGCCTTCTGATGCGATTTGAGTCGCGTCGATGTTGCAGAATTGTTTCTTAAGGAAACGTTACTACTATAGACACGACAGCGGTTGCGGACTAACTGAATGTATGGTACTGTACGTTCCTGCTATCTCAGAAAAATGCGCACCATAGAAATTTGTCGAGCGGACAACAGACGCTGATCGTGCTTCATGCAAAGCCGCATTAAATCGGTGTAGGGTCTAGGCGACACTGCGGAAGCGGTCGCACGTCAGATCAACACTTCTGTGCCCGCCGCGGTAGCTATGGGGCTCGACTTCATGGGAAATACACAAACGGTCGTGCGCTTGAATTTAGGCGCCCGTTAAAGAACACCAGGGTATCAAAATTAATCCGCAGTCCGCCACTATGGCGCGCTTCATAATGCGATTGGTGTTTTGGCCCGTACAGCCCCATAATTCTACCAGCACTCCTGCCGCGATGCGATCTGCCCTGTAAGGCAATGGCAGTGCTCAACCCTCGCAGAGGTTATAAGCAATGACGCACAACAACGCCTCAAGCAAACAGGTCTCCCGCTGTGTTCTGTGTACTACGCAGACAAACAGCATTGGTGCCCGCAAGGTAACATTGACCATCAACTCACTGCTGTCGTATTGCACTAAACCCTGAATAAATTATACATTTGCAGTAAAGATCGCCGCTAATTATCGTCAATGAGAGGAAACAGCACAGAAAGCTTCGCTTACATGGGTTCCTACTGTGCGTGGGATCAGCTCAATTTATAACCGCAAAGTTTCTTCTCATGAAGTAGGTTATATGCGGCTAATTTCCCGAAATAAACGTGCTACTTCACCGCTTCTACAGGGTGACCGCCATTCACGAATGCTGGTTCTCTTGCTCCACTGATGAACATAACCTTAATATCCTGCATATCAGTCTAGGAAATTTACTGTTGTTGCCTAAATTCCTCAATCTTGTATTACAAGCCATATTCATTATTGCTGAACGGGACAAGGTCATCTGCACACAGGACTTTGCTGAGGTATTCCTTGTTGATCCGCACTCCTGACCTTTTGCAGTGCAACAACTTAAATTCTTCTTATAAGGATGCAGTGAATGGCATTAAATACGGTGTGTCCCCTTGCATGATTCCATCGATGATCAGCATTTTGCGGATTTTGCTATGAATGAAGAATTAAGGTAGCTGTGGAGTGTGTATAGAAGTTTCCTATGATATTCACGTATGCTTCTTGCACTGCGTGACTACGCAATGCCTCCATGGGCGGTAATCTCGGACGATCACCTACGGCGATACTATCAGTTTCGCTTGACATAGTACACTGCGCGTTGTATGATTCACGCGGTTTTGTCCAACCAGTCAATCAGCGGGAGCTGAAGCTGATACGTTTACCGGACTCCTGACGTGGATGCGATAGGCCGACCACCATCGCATGTATGTCGAGCATCGCGATTGGCCGGCAGCTTCTCTTGCGAACAGTTCTAGCATAAGTACTTTATTGAGAATACGGGCCCTTCATCTCATCGAAATAACTGAACCCCACGGCTCTCGTGGACTTTGGAGTAATGTAAAAAAAGACATTACAAGTGCAGTAAAGACGCCATGGTTGAAAACGCTTCGAGGCATTGTGAGAAGGAGGCAATACAAGTTGCTTCATTTATTGTATGTCATCTAGGGCGTTTAGTGAAGCCTTGATTTCCAGTTTGAATGCTTCAATTGTAGCTGAAAAGGGTTCGGGAATCTGGCACTTGCTCATTCGTAGAGGTGGCGCAGTTCCTCCATGTTGAGCAAGTCGTACCAGGTGGGATGGTTGTTACGCATGTTGACATCTTCGGCCATCTGTTCGATGTCATTTACGTCAAGGCCTTCGAGAGGCGCCTGC
Organism: Dermacentor silvarum; assembly: GCF_013339745.2. Lineage (NCBI taxonomy): Eukaryota > Metazoa > Arthropoda > Arachnida > Ixodida > Ixodidae > Dermacentor > Dermacentor silvarum. The sequence continues at coordinate 440,040,027 of NC_051154.1, forward strand.
GTCGGCTGCATCGGCCGCCTTACGGGCACGTGGTGTCCCCGCAGTTCGAGCGCAGGCACCATAGCTGAAGCGGCCGATGCGGAGCTCGAGCTTGCGTTGTTGGCGGTCATGATGTAGCCAGAGGGCGTTGAGCTGGCCGTAGCTCCCGAGCAAAGCCGACTTCTCTTCGCACTGCTGGGACGCAGTTCGTACCGCATGACGCCTGTATTCTGGCCGACAGGCGAGACCTGACGGCCCCTTTTTCACACCACTGGAGGGTCCAGAAGTGGCTGCAAGGTTGTAGTTGAGCATAGACGTGCAAGCAATGCTAGCCGGGTTGTGTGATGTGCCCAAGTCCATAAAGGAGTCGTCCTCGTCGGTTACAGCATGTACGGGAATAGCTTATTGTACGAGCCAAAAACCGTCGAGCTGGTTTTTGGCTCGCTACAGACATGCCAGGCACCTGGTGGTGGTGACTGCATTCCAAACCCTTCGCTGACCATGGAAGTCAGGCTCTGATCCATTCTATCCATTCGCTTTGCGCGCTCTAGGAAAAGCGCCTCATTTAGGCAAATGTTCTCGTCTTCCAGCGTACGGAACTCGTCCTTCAGGTTCAGCCGTTTCTCCGCGAGCACATTCGCAGTGTGCTCCATCTGCGAGATCATGCAGCTCACATGGAGCAGTGCTTTCTTCAGGTCCGCGTACTCTTCGGTCTCGCAGTTGTCAACACCCTGCTCAGCATCCTCTAGATGCTGACTAAGGATGGCTATGTGCTCTTGAAGGGCGTCCATTACCGAGCTGCGAGGAGGCCCCATCGGCTGCGGCTCAAACGGTGACGCATCCGTCGCCGTCCAGTCGGAGGGTCCCAGCGGGAGCTCACAGCCGCTCATACTTCGGCCGTTGGTCCTGACCTCAGAGCTGGTGGAGCGCGCAGACCACGAGGCGTGGGCTCAGATGCGCGTGGCGTAGGCCAAGCACCCCTAGCGGCATAAGTCTTAAACTATCTAATGAAAGGAAGAAGACAACAAAACGTGACATTGAGATCTAAATAAACTTTGTCCATCAATAGAACATCTAGAAAAGTATAAATATATGAGACAGAGAAGAACAGGAAAAAAGTGCGACAAAAAATGTACAACACCATAGTCTTTTAAGTCTTTCTTTATTTACTGGGGTTACCACACTTAACATTTTAGCTAAAATCCTCTGAGTTTAAACACCCATAAAAATTCCCCGAAAGAAAGTGGAGGAATAGCGCCGCAAAGCAGGGCAACTGGCACAGTGTAATTGTCACAACCCAACGTGGTGTTCCAATGGTTATGGCGCTGTGCGGCTCAGGACGATATATCGGGTTTGATTTGCGGCCGCGTTCCGATGGGAGTGGAATGCGAAAATGCTCCCGTACCCTGCGTTGGGCTTAAAGAACCGCAGGCAGTCAAACATAACCCAGAGTCTCCCACTGTTCCATCCGTCATTGCCTATTTTGCCAGTTTCGGGTCATTAAACCGCATAAATAAATTCCATTTCAATTCAACAGCCCACATCCTGAAACCAAAAAAAAGCAAATGAAAAGCCCGTGAAATATAACCAAGTGATTCGATTGTATTGCTAAACGGGAACTGGGAACGGAATGCGAGACAAGACATATATACTTGTTGAAACGTTAGGCTGGAACACGGAAACGCAGTCTCATGAACGGGAATTCGAGCAGATGTGTCTGCCAAAGTTTCAGAGCGCGCCAAATATATATATATATATATATATATATATATATATAGGGAAGTAGGGCTGTGGGAACTTCCCGACATGTAGAGGGCACGGAGAGTTGCAGAGGAATTAATTATACAGGGTTGCAGAAAAAAACAAAAACACAACATACGCTGGAAACCTGTGAAGGCGATAAACACAAAGTGAGAGGATCAAAGTGCGCTACCGTGTTCAGCCATTAAATTTTTAGCTATGCAGGTCTGGTCTGGCGCCTCCACAAATTATCTGCCAGAAACAATTGGCCATTTTCTTACTTGCCTTCGATTGGTATATCACAGAAAAAAGTATTTCGAAATTTCATTGCGACAATTAGGTATTCCGGTATATTCTCAAAGCATTCTTTCCGGTGCCTCTGCCACGCTTTAACCACAGGAACGTCGGCATGGCCGTTTGCTAGAAGATATGAGACACCAGGAGGATGCATGTTGATTTCCCGCATGAATAATTGGATCCTTCACAAAGCTGCAGATTGTATTCGCATTCATTTTAAAACAACCAAATTGTCATCATGCGTCATACCATCAAGTATGTCAATCATATGCGTTCATTAAATAATCTGTCGCTTAATTTAGCAAACATTAATATAGGTGGCAGAATTTCCAACTCACCTTGCCTTACTTAACCTTTGATGTTCTTTCTCATCTCTTCCTTTGAATCACCGGCTTCTTGGCCAATCCACCGTAGGTAAAAGGAGCAAGCAAGCAAGTAAGCTATTCTCAGGCCGAATTCACATCAATTTTTGATCGGAAGTGCTTTTTTCCATTGGTTAACCACACCTGCTTTTACAAAAAGCTTTAGCGAAAAATACTTGGAAATTCCCTGAAAAAAAAAATGGAGGACTCTTAAGCTTCGCCTTTAAGACTGGAACGCGATATCATTATTGGGCCTTGTTCGGATCGCATTTTTCATTGAGTAGGCTTCACTGCAACATAGAACGTGGGAAAGCCAGCTTACAAAGGTCATTCTTACACCAATCCCCTTAAAGTCGGCTTCACTTTTAAACACAACTAAAGTGCTGGGAAGACCTTTTTCCAGGGGCAATATAAGTTGCTTTATAACAAAATGTGAAGGCCCTTGGACCTTTTTTTATAAGTTTAATAATTGTTGCTATTGCCCCGACGCGCGCGTGTCCAAAACGCATGTCCAAAATCCATTTTTCTTTGAGTAGGCTTCACTGCAACATAGAACGTGGGAAAGCCAGCTTACAAAGGCCATGCTTACACCAATCCACTCAAAGTCGGCTTCACTTTTAAACACAAATACAGTGCTGGGAAGACCTTTTTCCTGGGGCAATATAAGTCGCTTTATAACAAAATGTGAAGGCCCGTGCCAGTATTCCGAAGGATCTACATCTACAACTGTGCGAGCAACGTCAGATGTTCATCATCATCATCATCATCTACATCTACGCTCGGAGCAGGCCAACAGAACGCGGTGTACTTCGGTGTGGATCGCATATCCTCTGGTTCCTAGCATCGCCACGGGTGGGCCTCACGGAGACAACAATGAAGAACTCCCGGCGACGCCCACGGCTTTGCGTCCCTTGCAGTCGCCGCCGGCCATGCAGGGCGACATGTTTGACCAGAGGCGCGTTGCGGTTGCCCCTTTGCCAAAGCGCCATGCTGCTGAGCGAGAATACGCACGTCCGATGGACAGTGCGTCGCTTGAAGGGAGCGAGGACGCTACGGGGACCTCCTGGTCTGACGAATCGCTCGAGGTAGCTTGATTGCGGCAAACCATGATGAAGTCGGATGAAGATATTGGCGAATTCGACGAGCTGTTAGACATGACAACCTTGGAAGCGCGCCTGTATCGGGCTGTAGCCCGCTGCGTGGCTATTGAGGTCAAGTGTAAGATAGGTTCCAGAATCATTGCTCGTGCCCGGAGTATTCTTGAAGGCGGCTACGGCCTGGCGTGTCTACCACCGATGCATAACCGCCAGCCAGCGGACGGCACCAAGAAGGTACAGATTATACTACAGAAGTAGTGTGACGTTTATCATTTCGAATGAACTTAAATAACAATTGTGTCCACTTCGGATTTGTCACGCCTAAAAAGCCTATTTTACAGCGAAGACATTTAGAATTTCTATACTTTTGACACACCCAGAAATAACGGCGTCTCTTGACGTTTCCCAGAGGGCTTTTTTATTGAACTTCCTCTTCCTTCCTTGATTTCTTTTCCTTTTGATAATTTTATCAAGGTCACTACGAATGTTGCCTATGTGGAAGCCAGAATACCTTTTTTTTGTTTCTTGGTTTAGCTTGTTAGCGGTGTAACAATTCCTAAAGATGTTCTCTACTCGAGCATTTCCCAACAACTTCATTTAGGAGCCCCGTCTGTTTTATGCTCTCTTTTTCTTCCTTGTCATGAGGGCGAGGGAGAGGGGTCAAAGTGACCTACTCTACACACGAGAAGCTCTTTTTTAAGAGAAACTCTTCACCATGCGGAGTTGTTAAGTGCCACTCACTTTTAGCAATATTTGTTCTTTATAGATTCATTTTTTAATATTTCCACGTAACACGAAGCTGCTATTGTACTGTCTGGTAAATACTAAAGCGTTATAACTGCTATTCACCACTCGCGATGTCGAAAAATATATCGGCACTTGTTCCCCTAAGTTCCACTGGAATTCTCTGTTTAACCAATTGATTTTCTAGCCGTCTGTCTTGCACAGTTCATGGTAACAATATTAAACTTGAGACAAATTATATGCCTGCACTTCTAGTAATGGTCTTCATTAGTTCACTGTTCTTGTGCACCCCCCACGCTATTTCCAGTGACTCAGAGGCAAAATCAATTTTAATTACCGGTTCAAAAGTCATGTTACAATTACATGGTTGTAAGGGAGCTTCCAGGGATGCTAAAACGATGTACACGTCTCTCAAAGCTTCATCCGTTGTCGAGATATTCGTGAACAAAATTAACTTTTCCCTGCTTCAATTACGAAACTCAATTGCACAAACGGCGCTACAGACGTGAGGCTTCTGGCCTCGCTTTCTTTCTTTAGGCAAATGCATGGAAACCTATATACAGGGTGTTTCATTTTAGCTGCACCAAAGTTTTAAAAATTGCCTGTGGCAGATAGGGTTGACGCGCTGATTTGACTCGGTGACGATTCAGTTACGTGCTTTGTCTTGCGCGTTGTATTAGTGTGTCAGTTACGTGCTTCGTCTTTCGCGTTGTGCTAGCGTGTGCGGCGTAGTGCAGCTTCCATATGCACGACGGTTGCTCATGGTCATCGACGTTGGTAGTCGTGATGGAGGAGACGTGCCACCAGGCGTCAGCGTGGGTGCATCAACGCCTAAGGGCGCTTTAGCCACAAAACACCAATAGACATTATATATCAATGTGCAATAAACATTACACTACTTCTGTGAAGACACGTTTCACTTTCGTGTTCTATACCGATTCCTATATAAGAGGGATCAACCACATTTTTTTATAAATCTCCCAAACCCCAATGAGCTTGCTCATAACCGTGCGCGAGATCTTACCCACCGCGGCGGTATGGAAGCTTTTGGGGGGCCGGACGAAATTAAGCACAGCGACCCATTACTTACATTCCACGAAATAGTTTCTCACTACCAGTTAGAGCGGAGGAGTTTTCCACTACCTCATCCTAAGCTTAGCCGGTCTCAATCGTCGACTTTTAGAATGCTCCAAACGGGGTCCTTTCCTTCGAGGGGCTTTATAAGTCGCATCGCCTCAAATATAGAACCACACTGTCCAGATTGTGGTCTGCATTTTTGTACATTGGCTCACATGCTCTGGCAATGCCCTGCGTTATGTAACGCACAGTTAAACAAAGAAGCGGACTGGGACAATGCCCTTAAAAGCAGCGTGCTCTCAGTCCAACTCCAGGCTGTCCAGAGGGCCTGCGAAAGGGCGGAGGACCACGGTCTTCCTGCCCCTACGTGGATGCGGCCAGCGACTACTACGGACTTCCCACGGGGGGTCCACACGTAGTTCCTCAGGACCAAATAAAGTTCATGTCTGTCTGTCTGTCTGTCTGTCTGTCTGTCTGTCTGTCTGTCTGTCTGTCTGTCTGTCTGTCTGTCTGTCTGTCTGTCTGTCTGTCTGTCTGTCTGTCTGTCTGTCTGTCTGTCTGTCTGTCTGTCTGTCTGTCGTCTGTCTGTCTGGTCTGTCTGTCTGTCTGTCTGTCTGTCTGTCTGTCTGTCTGTCTGTCTGTCTGTCTGTCTGTCTGTCTGTCTGTCTGTCTGTCTGTCTGTCTGTCTGTCTGTCTGTCTGTCTGTCTGTCTGTCTGTCTGTCTGTCTGTCTGTCTGTCTGTCTGTCTGTCTGTCTGTCTGTCTGTCTGTCTGTCTGTCTGTCTGTCTGTCTGTCTGTCTGTCTGTCTGTCTGTCTGTCTGTCTGTCTGTCTGTCTGTCTGTCTGTCTGTCTGTCTGTCTGTCTGTCTGTCTGTCTGTCTGTCTGTCTGTCTGTCTGTCTGTCTGTCTGTCTGTCTGTCTGTCTGTCTGTCTGTCTGTCTGTCTGTCTGTCTGTCTGTCTGTCTGTCTGTCTGTCTGTCTGTCTGTCTGTCTGTCTGTCTGTCTGTCTGTCTGTCTGTCTGTCTGTCTGTCTGTCTGTCTGTCTGTCTGTCTGTCTGTCTGTCTGTCTGTCTGTCTGTCTGTCTGTCTGTCTGTCTGTCTGTCTGCTTGTCTGTCTGTCTGTCTGTCTGTCTGTCTGTCTGTCTGTCTGTCTGTCTGTCTGTCTGTCTGTCTGTCTGTCTGTCTGTCTGTCTGTCTGTCTGTCTGTCTGTCTGTCTGTCTGTCTGTCTGTCTGTCTGTCTGTCTGTCTGTCTGTCTGTCTGTCTGTCTGTCTGTCTGTCTGTCTGTCTGTCTGTGTCTGTCTGTCTGTCTGTCTGTCGTCTGTCTGTCTGTCTGTCTGTCTGTCTGTCTGTCTGTCTGTCTGTCTGTCTGTCTGTCTGTCTGTCTGCCGTCTCCTGCATTTCCTCGAATCAAACAAACTGCTCGATCCATATCAATGTGGCATTAGAGAAGACCGGTCAACAACCGACCATCTAGTACGTATCGAGGCAAATATCCGAAACGCTTTTGTCCATAAGCAGTTTTTCTTGTCCGTATTATTCGACACGGAAAGGGCCTACGACACAACGTGGCGCTTTGGAATGTTGCGGGATATGTCGAGATGGGTATTCGGGGAAGCATGCTCAGTCTAATAGAAAGCTACCTGTCTAACCGTACTTTTCGAGTTAGAATTGGCAGTACTCTGTCCAGACCTTTCATTCAGGAAACTGGGGTTCCACAGGGTGGAGTACTTAGTTGTACGCTTTTCATTGTAAAGATGAATTCCTTGCATTCATTCATTCCACGCAGTATGTTTTCTTCGGCATACGTAGATGACGTACAGATAGGATTTCGGTCGTGCAACCTGGCAATCTGTGAGCGACAGGTTCAGCTCGGTCTCAACAAAGTCTCCAAATGGGCTGACGAAAATGGCTTTAAGCTTAACCAGAATAAAAGCTCTTGTGTTCTTTTACACGAAACAGAGGATTCAACGCTGATCCAGACGTAGAACTGTAAGGACAGCGGATACCTGTAAGTACCGAATACAATTTTTTAGGCATATTACTAGACACCAAACTTATATTCATCCCACACATAAAGTATCTTAAGAACAAATGCTTAAAGACAATGAACATTCTTAAACTTTTGTCGCACACAACGTGGGGTAGCGACAGAAAATGCCACATGAACCTCTACAGGAGCCTTGAACGATCGCGGTTAGACTACGGCGCAGTAGTGTATCACTCTGCTACCGCCAGTGCTATCAAGATGCTGAACCCTGTGCATCATCTTGGTATCCGCCTCGCCACCGGTGCCTTTAGGACAAGCCCTATTCAAAGCCTCTATGTTGAATCGAACGAATGGTCCCTTGATCTACAACCATCATATTCTACTTTTACTTACTTTCTGAAAGTTCACACGGATAAAGACCATCCATGTTATTCTACCATCAACGATATGACCTCTGCAACACTTTTTCGTAACAAGCCTGCAGCGAGAGAGCCATTCTCGCTCCGTGTGAGGAGGATAAGCGAAGATATGGACCTTCCGCTTCTTCAAAATCGCCTAATGGCTCCTGCTAAGCCGTTACCGCCGTGGTTGTGGCACATCATTGACTGCGACACGTCATTTGTGGAGATAACGAAGCACGCCCCAGAGGCCCACATTCGTATGCATTTTCTAGAGTTACAATTTAAGTACTCGTGCCCAGAATATTACACAGATGCGTCTAAATCGCATGCCGGCGTGTCTTATGCAGCCGTCGGCCCATCGTATTCTGAGTCGGAGGTTCTTCACCATCATACAAGCATCTTCACAGCGGAGGCGTATGCACTATGGTGCGCTGCGAAACACATCAAGCAGTTAAAACTACATAAGGCGGTCATATACACAGACTCATTAAGCGTCGTTAAAACATTGCTGTCATGCTGCAAACACAAAAATCCAGTAATTGCAGAACTTTTCTCTCTCCTGTGTACTATTTATGCCTCTGGCCAACATGTAACGGTATGCTGGGTGCCTGGACACAGCGGTATTGAAGGTAACATACTAGCAGATAGAATGGCTACTTCCTTAGATACAAAATCTTGCAACATGTCTATAGCTGTTCCAGTTATAGACCTAAAGCCATATTTGCGGAAAAAACTGAGAACGTACTGGCAACATCAGTGGGACGCTGAAATTCTTAATAAGCTCCACGTGGTTAAGCCACATTTAGGGTACTAGCCATCACTGACCAACTCGAGACGAAGTGATGTCCTATTCTGTCGTCTCAGAATAGGGCACATTCATGGTACTCATAGCTTTTTGTTGACTGGCGGTGAACCTCCAATGTGTAGTAGATGTGGGGACACCCTCAGTGTTCAGCATGTCCTCCTCGAATGTCGCGAAGCACAAGCCAAGAGGAAAAAACACTTCCCTTTAGCATTTAGGCAGTGTATACCGCTTCATCTGGCCCTGGCAGAGAACCGCTATTCGAAATGAAATCCATTTTAGCCTTCTTGAATGACGTCCATACGCTCAACGTATTCTGTCCAAGAAATTCATAGCACGGCCTCCTGCGAGAGGCCGCTGTTGCGATGTGAACCCTTGTTTATAGCACCTGCCTCTGGCCCCTTGTACTTGATCAAGGTACCTGGTGAGGCTGTTGTGCTACTCGCCGTCAAGCATCACTCTCTCATTTTTAAATACATGTTAAGTTATCACAGCCTTGTTCCAGATTTCATACTCATAGCATACGCCACTTCAGTCACTATCATTATTTTACTACCTATATATTTTACGCCATTTACAGCGACAGTTTTTAGACCCCTTTACAGTCATGTCCCATCTACCATGAGAAACTCATTGCCCGCGTCATAACAGCTCATCGATTACACTACCACTTGTCATGGCGCTTTTTGGCCATACCTGGCCCTTGCGCCATAAGACACCACACATCATCATCAAATATTAATTTCGAAGGCCATGCACGTACAATACATAAAAAATGATTTGCGTGCGATGTTAACCTGTATGCATTTACCTGTGCGTTCGAGTCCTGTCTCGTTCCTTAACTGAATAGTTTCGAGATGCGAAATTTGGCGTAAAGGATATTTACTACTTGCACGTCATGTTCCAACATCTCAGCCAAATCGCTATCATCACTGATTGTTTTGTGTGTGACTTTTTCTGCAGTTAATTGCTAACTTTACTCATGCAAAGGCTACATTAATAATATCAAAGTTCTTCAAGGTGAAACAAGGCTGGGCTTCCGGGACCACTTCGACCCCTTCTCACACTCGGTTGATGCCGCCTTGAGCCAAACGCAAAGGTAGAGAGCCACTATCCTTATGGCATGTTGTCGTCGTAAACGCATGGGTGAAGAACATCGATTGATAAGGGTACTGTGTATTTAATTTCCAGCATTTGCAGACATCCAGGCCGTAAATCCGCGGACGAAAATGGAGACTTCCTTAATTGGACACTGTTGCAGAGCCTCCACGCGATGCAACTGGTTGGGTGACACATTTTATGACGCACGCAGCTGCGTGTCTAGTTGGCACAGTTTAGGTAAACAATGCATAACCAACTCCAGGCAAAAATTTAGAGGGTGAAATTCCATTATAGTGGGCTGCACAGGCTCCGTTTGCCGTAGGCTTCTTAGAAGCGCCTTATGCTCGTACGCTCCTGTTTATTTTCTAGGGATTTTGGAGTATTTGACAAACGATTACCTTAAGCAGCGATAGTCTTATAGAGCCCTGCAGTATGCATATTTTGCAAATTAAGCCGGAGGCTCTTAGGTTTTGATTGTGCAGAGGCGTTTCACAGTGAAAGGTTTGCTATCGCTTAGCCTCAATGATATTGTTATTAGAGTATTGCATTCGTAAATTTGCCATGGTGCAAGACAACACCAGGTAAAATAATTTCCCGTCCTGCGTCATGGTACAGTGGAATGATACTGGCTATTTGGTCCTTCTATGCAGCCTCCAGTATTGATTTCTTTTGCCTCTTTTATTTTAGCTTCTTCAGAAATATCTGCTGCCTTTGCTACAAAGGGCTCTCTACAACAAAAGACGTCAACAGGAGCATTGAAAGAAAAATTTCAAGAGATTGATTGCGTAGCAAGGCTGCTATGCAGGAGCTGAACACCCCGCACTGTCGGAGAAGCTCACGGCATTTACCAAAGTTAAGATTTTTGAGGAGTATCTGCCAAGATGCCGAATCTGGTTCCCAAAAAGTCGACACGATACATGGCCGCTGACAGCTGGGTTGCGCGCGGGACGGCGAGTGGAATTATCTCAGGCAACGCCAACTTGCTGTTCCATGGTTCCAGAGTTCACGGCCAGTGACTGCGCTATGTCCTGCCTACTGTGGGTACCTGGCGGAGCACTGTCCTACCGGTCAGGTAATCATGGCATGTGACTGCCTGTTCCCCTGCTTGGTTAGTGGACCTGGTAGCGAGATGTCCTACCAGATTGCTGTTTGCGGCCAGTCACTACCTGGTGTCCTCGTTGCTGTGCGGACTTGGTGGCTGGCAGTCCTACCCATCAGCTGTTCACGGCAAGTGACTGTTTGGTGAACTAAACCAATATCTACGGCTGGCGAGGAGACACTCGAGGTCCGAGGCGGCTGCCTTTGTGCGAGGACATCGCGCTTCATCCCGCTTCAACAGCCTAGTTAGCCCAGTTCGTGTACGACATGTTAGCGTACGACATGTGGGTGATAAGGGCGTCAACCGCAGTGAACAAGATACGTTAAATCACTCACCACCAGTATGTGACACACACGTTTCATAATGAAAAGGTAAACCTCATCAATAAAATTAACAAATAGTTATTTATATACCAAAAAGCATTCCTCATTTGCTATATTTTTCCTTTGTTTGTGACGTTAACTTCGAGAAAAAACGTGCCCGCCGATTGGCACCTGTCCTTCCTCTCGTTCTCACTACGCCAGTGCACCGCCCAAATGTGACGCCACCGCCAAACTGAATTCTTTGAAAACCGAATCGTTCCGGAATAGGCTCCAGGACTTGTGAGCAGGCTGTCCACGTTGTCGAGATTGGGAGGCACTGCATGGAAACCTTTCGGGGCCGCCAAGACCTCCGCACCCGATTCCAGCTTGAAAGTGCCTGTATATTTTTCCCACCGTGACGCCCACGTACTTAGCGTTCTCGGGCGCCGCGACGGTTTGTAGGTGGATAGTGGCGAGCTTTCTTGGTGCGACGCGCGTGCGGAGCATTCTGAACGTGCATACTGCGAAGGCCCGCTTCTGCAGGCCTTCGAATAAGAGAATAAGTAGCGTCGCCGGAGCATTCATCTCTGGGCGGAACGTCTGGCTGCCTGATGTACGGGCGTCGATGAGCTTTATGAACTTTGGTCGGCGCGCTACCACTGATGCGCCTGTGTCCTAGCTTTAACGTCAGCTTGGAATTGCGGCGCAACTGATCCGAGAGGCGTGCGTCTCTTAAGCCAACTACGATATTGTACACGGCTCGTTTACATAGATAAACAGCAGTCATGCCAGTGCCAGCTAACTTGGCCAATGTTCAAGCCAGAGTTCGACCAGAGTTGACACCTCGTACGCTTAGTGCAAGCTAGCTAAGCAGGGATGAAGGCACTCACCGGTGTTGACGCGAAAGATATGCACTTCAGTAAATCCGCAACACAAGTCTGGCCTCACATACTCAATGGTCTGGTATAAGGATGTAGGAGAGCGAAGCGTTTTCTTGGTAGCCTGGAGGTTATGCAGTCGACATCATCATCATCAGCCTATTTTTTTTTGAGCGCTGCAGGACGAAGGCTTCTCACTGCGATCTCAAATTACCCCTGTTTTGCGCTATCTGATTCCAACTTGGGCCTGGAAATTTCCTAATTTCATCGCCCCACCTTGTTTTTTGCCGTGCTCATGTGCACTTCCTTTCTCTTGGTACCCATTCTGTAACTCTAATGACCTACCGCTTATCGATTCTAGCATACATGGCCTGCCCAACTCCATTTTTTCTCTTAATGTCCATTAGAATGTCGGCTATCCCCGTTTGTTCTCTGATCTACACCGCTCTCTTCCTCACTTAACGTTAGGCCTAACAGTTTTCTTTCCATCGCTCTTTCTGCGGTCCTTAACTTGTTCTCGAGCTTTTTTATTAACCTCCAAGTTTCTGCGCCATAGGTTAGCACTGGTAGAATGCAATTATTGTAGTCTTTTCTTTTCAACGAGACTGGTAAGCTCCCAGTCAGGATTTGGCAATGCCTGCCGTATGCGCTCCAACCCAATTTTATTCTTCTGTAAATTTCCTTCGCATGATAAGGGTCCCCTGTGAATAATTGACCTAGATTAATGTACTCCTTTACAGACTCTAGAGGCTGCCTGCCAATCCTGAATTCTGGTTCCTTGCCAGGCAAATGAACATTGTCTTTGTCTTCAGCATATTTATCTTCAACCACACTCTTATACATTCTTGGTTAAGGTCCTCAATCATTTGTTGTAAATCATCCCCATTGTTGCTGAAGAGGACGATGCCATTTGCAAACTGAAGGTTGCTGACATATTCGCCGTTGATCACTCTAAGAGCTTGAATATTTTTTCTAAGCATTTAGTCAATAGCATTGAAGAGATTGTGTCTTCTTGCTTGAGCCCTTTCTTGATTGGTAATTTTCTACATTTCTTGTGGAGGACCAATGTAGCTCTGGAATCTTTGTAGGTATTTCCCAGATATTCACGCATGCCTTCTGTGCTCCTTGGTTACGCAATGCGCCTATGACTGCTGGTATCTCTATTGAATCAAGTGCAATTTCATAATATATGAAAGCCGTAAAGAGGGGTTTATTGTACTCCGAAGATTTCTCAATTACCTGATTGAGGATATGCATATGATCCATTGTAGAATATGCCTTCCTGAATCTAGCCTGTTCTCTTGGTTGATTGAAGTGTTGCCCTGACCCATTTGGAAATTATCTTGGTGAATATTTTATACAACACTGAAAGCAAGCTAATGCGCCTTTAATTTTTCAATTCTCTAACCTCTCCCTTGTAGATTAGTATAACGGTGACATTCTTCCGGTTCTCTGGTGCACTTAATATCGTGCGGTATTGCGCAGAAAGGGCCGCAATCTTTTCAAGTATGATATCTGCTCCACCTTTGATTAAATGGACTGTCATTCCATCGCCTCGAGCAGCTTTTCTCCTTGTCATGTCTTGCAAGGCCCTTCTAACTTCATCGCTAGTTATAGAAGGAGCCTTTGTATCCTGTTCATCACGACTTCGAATGATAGTAGCTCGGCTGCTCTGGGCACTGTACAGGTCAGTATAAAATTATTCCAATGCTTTTACTATGTCATCGAAATTGCTGGTGATATTACTCTGCTTATCTTTCAATGCATACATCTTGCCTTGTCCTATGCCAAGTTTTCTTCTCACCGATTTCATGCTGCGTCCATTTTTTGCGGCTTCCTGAATTTTTTCCACGTTATAATTTCGAATATCCTTTACTTTCTTCTTGTTGATCAGTTTTGACAGTTCAGCGAATTCTATCGGATCTCATTCATACACTTTCATACTTTGTCGTTTCTTTATTAGGTCCTTTGTTACTTGGGAGAGCTTACCTACTGGTTGCCTTGGTGCCTTACCTCGCACTTCAATTGCTGCTTCTGAGATGATCCTAGTTACGGTTTCATTCATTACCTCTGTGTTATCTTCATCTTTCTGTTCTATCGCTGCATATTTTATTGCGAGCACCAGCCTGAATTGCTCTGCTTTCACCGTTACTGCGTCTTCACTCTTAATCTCATTACACATAGGTTCCACTTAGTGAGGGCAACTTTTTTGCAAGAACGTTCCGTGAACTGGATAAAATTTTGAATATGTAGAACATTGTTGCTCTTAATTTTATAATTATGTAAGAGAAACCCCAGTTTCGCGGGCACGGAGGAGCAGGAGCTGCGCAGCCGGTTTTCAACCCTTTCTGCTTCGTTGTGCAGATTGTTGCCTTGTCATCAGCAGGGCCGCCCCGGCCGCCCGATGGATCAGTCGCTGCCGTGCCGCTATCTTCCGGGATACCGGTGCTGCCTTTCCCAAACGGTTCTTCGCCACGGAGAGAGGACACGGCATCATTGACGGGCTTCACCAGGACAGTCACATCGGCAACAGCATCAGTCACCACCGCAGATATAAACGCATCGCCGGCATCGTTTCCCTTTAGTGGGCCCGGAGGAGCAGCAGCTATGCAACCGGTTTTCAATCCTTTCTGCTTCGTTGCGCAGGTCAGTAAATATCCCTCTTTATATTCTAAACACTCAGATGATGTTTGCCTGCTGCTCCTCCCAAGCCCAATAGTTCTTTTGGATCTTGCAAGTGAATGTGTGCATGTTGTCACGTTGTTGTTGGCATGGCGACGTTGAAACAAATCCTGGGCCTGCCAAGGATAGTAACGTCCTGGCTGCGATTGCCACATTGTCAGCAAAAGTAGATGCAGGTCATGCTGAGATGATACAAATGCTAACCGAAGTAAGAGGAAATAAAAAACAACTGGAATAAAAGGTGTCTGACATAACAACCAGACTTTCCGCGGTCGAATCCGTTGATGAATAGTTCGATTCATCTCGGCAAGACGAGAACCTACCTAGCATTGTGAGTAGTGTTGTTAAGAATGAAACTGTAATACTAAATTGACGACTCGATGGACTTGAGGATAGACCGCGACGTGACTTGATCTTTTACAGGCTTGTTGATTGTCCTGCAGAAACGTGGGCGCAATCCACGTGCCATGTTGGTGAGTCACTCACCCGTACTTTAAATCTTACGTTTCCAGATGACAGCATTTCACGCGCACATCGGCTGCGTACCGACTTACTTCAGCCTGAATTATATAAACTGGAAATGACCTTTATCGCTCACTATTGTATAAGTTCTCTCTTCTCTGCCAAATCCTGACTGGGAGCTTACCACTGCCGTTGAAAAGAAAAGTGTACAATCATTGCATTCTACCGGTGCTAACATACGGGGCAGAAACTTTGAGGTTAACAAAGAAGCTCGAGAACAAGTTAAGGACCGCACAAAGAGCGATGGAACGAAAAATCTTAGGACTAACGTTAAGAGACAGGAAGAGAGTGGTGTGGATCAGAGAACAAACGGGGATAGCCGATATTCTAGGTGACATTAAGCGGAAGAAATGGAGCTGGGAAGGCCATGTAATGCGTAGGATGGATAACTGGTGGACCATTAGGGTTACAGAATGGATACCAAGAGAAGGGAAGCGCAGTCGAGGTCGGCAGAAAACCAGATGGGATGATGAAGTTAGGAAATTTGCAGGCGCAAGCTGGAATACGCTAGCGCAAGACAGGGGTAATTGGAGATCGCAGGGAGAGGCCTTCGTCCTGCAGTGGACATAAAATATAGGCTGATGATGATGGATGATGATGATGATGATCGTATAAGTTCTATTTTGGTGAATTTATGCATAGCAAGATTTTTGCTCCTTTTCATTGTTTAAGCTTTTGTAAACCCCCTCACGCAATACTCCACTTCAGAGCCTGTGAGGACCTTGAATGAATGAATAAATAAATAAGTAAATTATTAAATAAATAAATAGATAAAAATTATGGCCAATAATAGTAAAATTTGGTTCCTCAAAACTGAAGCAAAGCATACTTTCTCAGCGTTCACAATTTCGCGGTACAGGCGTATCTGTCGCTGAGGACTTTTGCCGAGCTACGCGTCAATGTCGAAAGAAACTTATTGAATTCGACAAGACTAGCGGCCAACACTACACACTTCATAACAAACTGCATATCAAAAGGAAAAGCTACGTGCATTATCCCACTACAGACCAGGTTTGTGAACTACATTCAGGCCTGACTGCTGTCACTAACAATAACAACCGTTCTTCTGCAGGTACTAGCAGTGCACATGCAGCGCCGTCATAGTTTATTACTAACCCAAATCGTAATCAGGACTCTGTCTTCTATACTAACGTGCGCAGTGTAGGTAATAAACGCGAATATTTGTCCTGTCTAATAGACACGTGATCAGCGGACATAGTCATCCTTACTGAAACGCGGCTCTCGAATGAGATCGCTAATCACGAAATTTTTGAATGCGAAAGTAGGTATAAATTCTTTCGTCGAGACCGCGAGCAGCGGACAGGCGGCGGAGTGCTTATAGCCGTCCATGATCTTGCCGCGAGATAACTATTCCTACTCCTTTGGAATTTGTATGCGCTCGAATAACTGTCTATAACAAAGACTTCATCTTTAGTGCCTGCTACCGGTCACCTAGTTCAACTAACACATTTTGCAATGGACTTTCCGACATTTTAAGCAACTTGACACAACAGTTTTTTTCTATGCCCTTTTTGCTTAGTGGGTGATTTTAACTTTCCGGGTATTGACGGGAAAACCCAACCTACAGTTATAAAGGGTGGATCTGAGTGTCTCGCGTTCATTAATATATGTCTTGATTTTAACCTCAGGCAACTTGTCAATAAACCGACACGAAGTTCCAGTCATTCAGCCACCGTTTTGGACCGCAATTTAACCATAACCCCTAACCTCGTTCCAAGTGTTCAACATTTTCCTGCCGTTAGTGATCACTGCATTCTACTCTTCGACTTACGCGTCTGCACCCCTTCGGTGAAATCATCTAAAGTTATTCGTGATTGTAAGAATGCTGACGTCACCGCTATTAATTCTCAATTGTCATCCTTCATTAGCGAATATCTGCCGAGTTTGTACACTCGCATGGTAAAGGCAAACTGGGCTTTGTTTAAAGAAAAAATAACGTACCTAATGGACAGTTATATACCACTGAAGAGTATTACAGCTAAATCTCGGGTACCTCGGTTTACCGCACAACTTAAACGGTTACTAAATAAAAAGACAAGCTTATTTCGACGCAGAAAAAGATCTGCAAATGCGTCGAGCTGGTTTGCATACAATAACGCAGATAACGACTACAAACAGGCTATAGCACGCGCTAAGGATGACTTTTATCGTAACACACTTTTAACTCTTCTACGTGACAATCTTCGAAAATTTTGGTGCGCAGTCAATAGCAAAAATGAAACTTTGATTGAGCTTTGTGATACTAGTGGCGTTCCTGTAAATAACAAGAATTGTTTTGAGGTATTAAATAATGCATTTATGTTGTTCTTTTCGCATAATATTCCTGTTGTGTACCTTGATTATCCCGACGCAGGTTTTTTCCCCTACGTATCCGATTGTGTTTGATTCAACTGGTACTTCTCGTTTAATTGAAAACCTAAAGCTCTCTAGCTTTGCTGTCCCTGACGGTATTATTTCGAAGTTCTTGAAATTTACATCAGTGTATTCATCATTGATTCTTTGCGAGATTTTCTCACAGTCATCGCAATGTTGCACCATAACCAAGTGATGGGAAGGTGGGGAGAGTGGTTCCTTTGCACAAATCAGGTGTTTCTCACTCTCCATTGAACTACAGACCGATATCATTGACCAGTATACCTTGCAAGCTCATGGAACACGTCATCTATTCACATGTGGCATGTTTTCGTTAATGTAAGTAATTTTTCTCTACTTGTCAACATGGTTTTAGAAAATCTTTTTCTTGTGAAACGCAACTTATGTTATTTACAAACGACTTATTTCACGCTCTTGATGACGGTTTCGTTGTCGACTGTATTTTTCTATATTTTGCTAAGGCATTTGATTCAGTCTCACATCAGCTACTCTTTCTTAAACTTGACAGGTTGAACCTTGATGCCAACGTCCTAGGTTGGATTAAATGCTTTCTTTCTGACCGCTTTCAATATGTTTCGGCTAACGGCGATGATTATTCCTTCGCCTCAGCCTCAGTAACATCGGGGGTGCCTCAGGGGTCGGTTTTAGGACCACTACTCTTTCTCATATATAACAATGACCTTCCCACCCAAGTTTCTTCTTCTTCTATAAAACTGTTTACTGATGGTTTTATAATATATCGCATAATTTCTAACCCCTGTGACCGTACTGCATTACAGACTGACCTTGATAGTATTTCCCGCTGGTGTTCCGATTGGCTAATGAAATTTTATATTAACAAGTGTAAAAACATGCACGTGTCCCGAGTGCCTTACACAACTAATCCTGCTGATTACACTCTTAATAACACACCTCTTACTGCCATGACTCCTTACAAAAATCTCGGCGTCATTATAGCCGAGAATCTATCATGGACTTTGCATGTGAACTATATTATCAAGAACGCTAATCGCATGCTAGGTTTCTTGCATCGCAACTTCTCAGGCGCCAAAACTACAGTAAAACACACTTTACAAGACCTTGGTCAGACCCAAACTTGAGTATGCCTGCTCAATTTAGGATCCTGGAAAGGTAACACTAACAAACCTTCTAGAGCTTCTCCAGAATCGCAGCGCCCGGTTTATAATAACTATAGTCGCTATTATAGTGTCTCCTTAATGATACTAACTCTTGATCTACCAGACCTCACTCTGCGCCGAAAGTGTTCTCAACTGTGCCTCTTTCATAAAATATTTTACTTCGATCACATACTTAGGGAAGAATTACTCAATCGGCCACCGTACGTAACATCTCGTATTGATCATTCCCAGAAAGTTGGTGTGCCCCTTTGTCGCACAAAAATTTACTGTGACTTACATATACAAAGAACCTCGGAAAACTGGAACCGCCTCCCCGCCTCCATCACTGCCATCTCGGACTCCAAGAATTTCAAGACCGCCATTAACACTTACATTTGTTCTTGCCCCTCCTCTCTGTAAAGCCTTCGGGCGATTGAGAGTACGAAAATAAATAAACAAAAAAATACATGGAACAATATTCCTTCTTCATTGCAGAATATTATAAGTATGTTCCACATGTTCTCCATGTTCTCCATGTTCTCTATGTTCTCCATGTTCCACATATGGCCTGGAACGCTGTTTCGTATAAATCGACTATACTATGTTACCCGGAACATTACTGCATCTATTATTGTCTGGAACACTCCTTCAACTAGCCAGGCCACCTACGGTGATAAATGGCAAGAAGAAACTTTGTGAAAAAATCTCCTAGAAGTCGTGCTGGAGAATGGTGCTAAAAACAAGGTCATGCTGTTTTAAAATGTAAATACACCTATTATTAGTAGGAAACACTACTGTAAAAATTACACAGATGCTCTATTTGATATTTTATTATTTCAAACCATTTTACGCAATTGTTAAAAACCGCAGAAATAGAAAAACAAGAACATCAAAACAAATGACTAAACAAGCAACAGACACAAACTCCACAGCAAAAATCAGCTATGACCAAGGAGTAATACTGAAGGTTACAGCATGCCTACAATCCAATGTGTAGTCATTAAAAGAACGCTAAATGATGCCTTTTATATAAGATCATCTTTTGTTTTGATATGGTTATATCTTTAAAAAAGAGTTCTGCCAGTGCATTCATACAAAAACACAGATATATCTAAACCAAGGTCAAGCGCAACAAAAACCAACATTCTGATATCACGAAATATTCAAACATGTCAAAATGTCTTAGCACCACTACCACAATGACAAGGCAGTGCTCAAAAATTATCCATACCTTACGGTACAACTCACAGGTTATAAAGCACATATAAGGGCTCAGTTTTTTCTAAATGGGACTTTTTTGTATGACTAGACAAAACTGAAATATAAGGCAGCTTGTAAGCTTAAAGACAGGTACAGACATTGCGTGAAACAAAGCGTGCCGGCAGGCGTTTAGCTGACAGCATAAGTTATTGGTGATTATCGCAGATTACAATTCACAGTTACTGAGCATTTGCTGCGGTATCATGAATTTTCTTATCAAAACCACTAAAGCAAGCAAAGAACACTTCCTACAGCACACCTGTGCTAAATTGCTGTAACGCCGCCCACCAGAGCCAAGCAAGTACAAGCAGTAAACCGCTACTCCACTGCATCGAACAGATACAAAGAACAAGGAGTAATTCATAAGGCTACGAAGAGGCAAGAACAAGATGTGTCGCGACTAAAAAGTAGGCTGACAGGAATGTTTGTATAAGAGGTCAATTTTTGTTACCCTTGCATGTTTAGAAGGAAGATCTGCTTCTGCTTCTAAAACCGTTATAAAGATAGAGAAAACATTCGGGACAGCCGATACAAACACTAACATACAGGTATCACAAAATATTGCTCTAACATTATAAGACCCGTATACGAGGACACACTTTTCCTCCAAACAGGATTTTCCTCATTGATTGCAGATAAGACATAACTTGCAAAAAATTAAGACATGTTCTAATCTGAAAGACAGGTGCAGACCTTGCTCGAAAAAAAAACTTCCACTTAACAGCATCATTTAGCATTAGACTGTGTATTATTTTTATAGAGGACGTTATAGAAAGAAAATTTGAAATTAAAAACAGGCTTTTTTTAGTTTAATACATTTGTCATAAGAATAGTCAGGAAAACTGCATTACTGAAATGTCATCTCAATAATGAGCTCCATTCACAAATTGCCTTGGTCATTTATATTTGTATCACGCATACAGTAAGTAAAAATTGCAGGTTATCACAATTTCCTACTGGCACAATATTAAAAGTCTTCAAGCCAGTGCATAATCAGATTGTCCTGAAACTGTGACACAAGACACAAGATAATATTAGTTCACACCACAACCAAAGTGTTTTTGGTTAAAATTTGAGCTCGAACATTCAGCACCAATATTTGAGATTCATAGCTGGTTTGGCCATTCCTAATAATTGGACAAGTAGTAATTGGTGGACGGCTGCAATTTTGCAATTACAACATAAGCACTACAAATAACTTAAAGTTGAATGCTCATGCTTAGCTAAGTGCTTGGAAAGTGGCACATGCTGCAAATTTGCAGATATCGGCAGCGGCTTTTATTGGAATCTAGGAGCAATGCATTTAATACGAGAGTTCCATTTATAAGCGTTGTTTTGCCTCCCTGTAGCAATACGCATTCTTCTACAAACTCCAACAGTATCCCTTTGAGTATGCTGCATCGCCTTGCCAAGAATCAGTTTCAGTTTGTTATTCGTTCATACAATTTAATTAGTTATAAAAAATTATACAAACAAGGTTCCCATAGTCAGAGACTGCACCGCGACCATTGATTATTTGTTATATAAAAAATAAAGCGGAATACAGAGCAGGGAAACAACAAAATGGAATAAGCAAAGAATAAGCAAGAAACTCAGACACCCAACATTTATCACACAAAGTCGAAATAGAAGACATATCAATAAACAGTTGCCATAAAATGTGGAGACAATGCCTGTGGATGCTTACAGTGAAGCTATTATGACTTGCCATAATTTTAAGCAATACATTTTCTCGAAATGCCAAACCCAACAGCTTTCCTTTAGAATTTTAGGTCTGTGCGAGTCAGTGCTACTTTTTTGTATTGTTTGTGCTCAAAGAACAACAACAAAAATATGCTACATGCAGCATCTAGCAGCTAACTATTTCTTGCAGGAAAGTGTTTCAACTGCTTAAGAAACTGCTGAAGTCTGTGGGACATCAAGCAGCGTGGAAATAGCTCCGTCTTAACTAATGCTGTCTGGATCAAACCCAAGGTTTGATCAAATGCATGCGGGTACGTGAGATCCAAGACAAAGTGTTCGGCAAATGAATAGAGCAAGCTCCAGCGACGATCCTGCAGCCAGATCAATGGTGTGGCTCTTGCAGACGACTTTGTTTCCTTCATCTTGGGTGATGATACAAGGGTCTGGGATAGGCACGTGTTGTTCATGTGTCTCCTTAAAAAGAAACTGTTTCACTGACGTGCAGGAAAATCGCCTCTGGCATTTGCCAGAACTGGTAGCTATTAAATTTCTATAAATAGGTATCCATAACTGTGCCCAAATTAAACAAAATGGCATTTAACTTATGAATCAGTTCTTTTGCCAAACCATAAATGTGAAATAGATCGGTCACTCTGATTTTTAAAGATCTGCTGAAATATGAACTAGCACATGAGTAAAGGCTTGTTAGCATGTTGACCATAAATAACACTTACCAATGAGATCAGGGCAAATTCAGCTTTTTTTTTTTGCCGAAGGCACGTGTCAATCGCCGTGAAGCTTGTTCGGCCTAGCGCCTTCTGAATATCTTCAAGCTTGGCTTGCATGTCTTCAAACGTAGCTTCAAACCTTATTTCAGCCTCAAGTACAAGCGGCAAAAATGTACACACAGCGCTCGGTATACTTAGGAGGCTAGACAACGTTACAAGGCTCAGTTTTTGGAACTAGACATATCTGAATTGTGGTGCCCTATAGTTTACAAGAAATGGTGTCATAGAAAGCTAATACAGCACTAGTTTTGTAATTAAATTAGGAATCAGTTTTCAAAACACAAAAACTCTAATTCCACAATGCTTGCGCCTTTGTGTAGAAATGTGCGCATTAAAGAAAAAATTCAGTCTGTGTAGCAATGTTCATAGTATAAACTTTTCCAACTGTAACAATAAATATTACCAAATCAACTAGAAGCCATTGTAGACAAGGCACCTAATGTGCACACTGCATGCACCACTCTAGCGTCATCGGGTGTATTTACTTTGGGATCGAACATCACCACCATGATTTCATAGAAAAGCAAACATTGTCATAGCATTTATGAAAAATGCAAGGTCAGCAATTTAAGGGTAGTTGTGCCACATTTGGTTTATAAAGTGCACACGAAGTTCATTCCCCGGCTTTTTGCGTCGAGCATCTACGTTGCCGCCAGCAAGATATTCATTCTGCTGATATCCAAATTTGTTGGGTCCGATAGGGTAGCCTTGATTGTCTGAAAGTTAGCGACATTACATTGTCACAATATATATATATATATATATATATATATATATATATATATATATAGGCAGTTTGTCGTTCAAACAGCGTTAGAAAATTACCTGCACAGGCGAGGACACGAAAAGAAAGACAGGAAAAGTGACATACTACACGAGGAACGTTAATTCTGCACTATAAACCACGCACGCCCGAGTGCTGTGCTTGAGCGAGCAAACGCAGCGCATGTGAGCAGGCACTTTGCCGTCATTATAGCTGACAGCTCAATAGTTGCTGCGGCGGTGATACAACGGTTCATCGCAAGTTCACTTGCTACGGAAACAAGCAGACATAAATACAATGAGCAGATTTCGTGGGCGTGCGTGACAATGGCGCGAAATAGTGAGCGCTGCGTGTTTGCATCAAAATTGACACTTACTACGACGGTAATAAGTAAAAGTGTTTACCTCTCCGTAAAGTCCGTGAGGGATGCTAAAGCCAGGCCTCCAATGAAAACGGAATTCCTCGAACCGAAGGAAAACGCCAGATTTTACTTACTTTGCAACCGAGTGGCAATGCAGCATGCAGCCGAACATAAGCTCCGCCTTCGCAGTTAGCGCGGCTAGCACATTGGCGTCCGATATCGTCGCTGCCATAGTTGTGGCGCTACGTTCGATAGAGATAAATTCAAGGCCGATGCGGCCGATTTAAACTTCTGCCATACCCGGAATATACTGTAGTTATCAGCGACACTGCCATGTCGTATATTTTACGATAATTTTTGGTTAGTTTGGCGTTGCGAGGCCGGTATGTGAAGAGGTTTCTTTTTATAGCGTGCTACTCACGGTAGAAAACACAAGTGGCACTGAAAGCTCCAGTGACAAGTGGTATTTTTGCTTGAGCAGTCCGTTGACTTTCTTACTTGGAAGGTTAAAATTCTACGCCGTTTCTTGCTCACCGGCTTGCGATTAGATCTGTTTTTTTGTGTGCGCAACTATAAACGAACCTTGCCGTCGTATGCCAACGATGCCGCCGTGCCGTCATTTTCGTTCTCGAGAAGCACGAATACTGAGTATCCCACGCGGGCCATCAGATGAAGGATTACTGCAAATGTCTCATTCATTTCATATTTATACCGAACACACAATCCAGTTTCCTCTCGCGTGCTCACATCCCACACTTTTCTATAACGCTGCGCATTATTTGTTCAGAACACATGGACGCGTACACATGGACGCGTACACATGGACGCGGCGCAAGGCGATTTCGCACGCGTTTGCTTTCAGCCACGCTTTGCCGCATACGACGGAAAACCAGAGAGTGCCTCCGACTGTGAAAATAAGCCATCGAGGAGCGAACAAATGCTGCGCCAATACTCTGATATGCAACCAGTTAGAAGAAGCGTCGACACGGTGGCATAATTGCATATGATATTCGGTTGCGTTTTTCTCATAGCATTAATACTCTTTATTTCTTTCTCCATGTTTTCAGTGCCAGTCTACCTGTTACACTGGCACTTGCTTGTATGGGTGTCGCTGCCTTGCTCGGTAGAATTCCACACAATTTCAAATACTACTGTGTGCTTACCTTCTGTTGCTGCGTTCTTTCGCGACGAAATTATCCGATTTGAATCGATTGCTCCTTCTTTCTAGAACCTGGTGATGTTTGTCTTTATAGTTCAATTTTAACGGGAACGGGCTCAGCAATTCACCTGCCGTTTAAGCGCCAGACCAAAATAAAGGTGAAGAAAGTCTAAAAGAAAACGACACTTTCACTTGTCGACCATTGGTGTTGCGAAAAAAGTAGATGCTTGTTAGGATGATCCAAAAGGTGGCCGCTATGCCATTGCTTTATACCCTGCAGGTTAAATGGCAGTTGTCCACGAAAAATAACACCAGTGAAGTCAAACCATAAAATGGTGACTCATGCGTGGCCTCAAAGCACAAATAAGCAAGTGTATTGATATACCGCGGATCTTTTCAAAAGGGTAGGCGAGTTTTTTTTTAATTCCCAGTTTCCCACGTGGAACGAGTCATCCGGTCACGCTTGATCGCTGTATAGTTATAACTTTGGCCCCACAGTATGGCCTCTCCGTACATCAAGATTAACAATGACCAAATCGTGATTGTCTTATTATCGCGGAAAAGCTTCGTCACTTCTTTCATGGGCAGTTACTCCAATCGCATCGCCCTCGAATGTAGCCAGTACGTATCATGCCACTAACATTAATTGCAGTGATTGTGAACAAATTCGAATTGTCAGAGGCGATATTGCTCTCTGCTTGCTGCGTTGTTTTTTTACTTGGTCGACAGTTATCCTCTCCACAACAAGGTATACATTGGGCGGAATGGGCGCTGCTTAAATGTGTGCATGCGAGATCACCACAATGCGCTGAAGTCTGCTTCGGGGTTGCACATGTCTGCTCATTCGGCAAAATGTAGCTGCTCTCCGGAATTTCCGTGCACTACAGTTGTGCATTGTACTCAAGACGCGAGAACTAGGGAAATAGACGCTGAATTCACTGTCTATATCACTATTAGATTATTAAATTTCATTTCTAGACGACACTTGAATTTATTTGACTTTGTTTCTCTCCCCCTTTCTTCCTCGCCTATTCATACTTTCTCTCGTATTTATACCGTGTGTGAATAAATTTCAGTTTCAGTCTGCGCCTCTTGTGTCTCGCTCTTCTCTCTCGGGGCTTTTTGCATTTCCTAAAGAAACGATGAACCCAATACTTCTTACTCATTTTCAAACAGAGCGAATCGTCCCACTAAGCAAAATTAACTGTCGTGGGCTTTGTGCGCTAGCGAAACTTCACGTCAGCGTTTCAATGAAGCGAAGAATAAAGTTAGCAAGACCATTTTGCCTTTCGATTCGAAATACTTAAGCATTCCTTTCTATTCGTCGTGACTGCCCGCTGCGATTGCTCGAGTGCGAGGAGTGCATATGCTGTCACTTAGCTTCTTCGCCACATGCTTCACTGCAATGCTTATGTTTTCAACTGGATCAGAAGAAAAAAGAAGTATCTCGTTCACAAGGTCTAAGTGGAACGGAAAACAGTAAGAGCAATAGAGTAAGTGCTTGATGTACGTGAAGTTGGCATGTTCCACTTAAGTGAAGAAAAAATGAAGAACAAATGAAGAGAATGCGATTCCTGATACCCATATTATTCGCGAAAAAAGCCGGAACCACATAAAAATGAGGTTCGTTCCAGTAAAAAGATGTGGAACGTTAGTGTTACCTAGAGCCTTTGTGTAACCGGATTAAGGGCGTAGCTTGGCCTGTTTCTTCTTGACTAATTTTACTCTTTCCCTCTTCAAATAGAGAGAAATGCTAGACCTCACTAACCTATGGTCACTGCACTTTAGCTTACTTAACACTTCCACTTCCTGCACTATGCTGGGATCGGCAGAGAGTATGAAGTCTATTTCATTCCTTGTTTCTCCATTAGGGCTTTTCCAGGTCCACTTCCTGTTGCTACGATTGCCGAAGAAGGTATTCATTATTCGGAGCCTATTTATTTCCGCGAATTCTACCAACATATCTCATCTACTGTTCCAAGAATAGTTCACCAGCCTACTTGTCCCCCACTTTTGCATTTAAGTCACCCATGACTACAGTATACTGAGTTTGCACCTTTTTCATCGCTAATTCAAAATCTTCATAAAACTGTTCTATGTCTTCACCATCGTGACTGGAAGTTTGGGCGTAGGCTTGTACTACCTTTATTAAGGTATGCAGTCGTATGGAGCCTCTATTAGAAGGAACCAATGCCACAGGGATGCTGGTCATGCCACTGCAAAGAAACATTATGCCAAGGCAGCTCCCGAGTCGGACGACATGGTGTTTAAGGGCAACGACCCCTTCCGCAGGAGTCTCTGGACATCAATCTATGTTGCCACAGTCAAATTAATAAGGAAAAGATGGAAACTAAAAACGAAAAGAACAAAAAGCAAGGATAGAAAAGGCGAAGAGTACACGAAGGTCAACTAATCCAACCCGTGGCTCATACCCACTATGGGGGATTGGCAAAGACTTGGGCGGAGAAAACTAGTGACTGAAAATTAAAGTTCACTTGCAAAAGGAGGCAGTGAAGGCCAGAGGGTTACTGCATTGAGGAAAATTCCCACCTAGAGTAGAAGCGTGGTTTGCCTCGGGATACTGTTTCGAAAGTAATCGTTTATTCATCCTCATCCTCACTCGCAAATTTGAGAAAAAGGACAAATTGACTTTTACATATAGAGTAAAGCGAATGACGTATCGCGTGAATTCAAATTCACAGAAAAATATCAGAAAAATAATAAAGAAAATTTAACTAGGTACCCTACCTTTTAGGTATTCTGTCCTCTCCTCCCATGGACCGCCGGCTTCTTGGCCACAATCAAGCAAGCAAGCAAGCCAACAAGCAAGCAAGCAAAGCAAAGCAAAGCATCGCTTGGAATAAATAATTAAGTCCTGGACGCGTGTTTCTTTGCGCCCAAGCCCAGCGCTCGACCGCTGGCGCCGCCATACGCCGCTCGCGCGTACCATGTTTCTAGCCACCGCCATTGGAACGGAGAATACGCTGAGCTGGTGGTGACTAGGCACAACTGCGGCTGCTGTTAAGGGATTGATGGTATTCCTAAATAAACGCATCACTGTTTTGATGATACAAATATAATGTCACTATCAGGGAGGGAGCAGTCTACCTGACTGGAGAAGTATTTTCTTCAACGACCACCGCTTCGCGTCGGCGCCCGGCACCGCCGCTTCCGCCGCGGCACCGGGGCTCAACCGACCGCGCCGCCAAACAGAGAAGAAAAAAAAGAAAATGGTGATACTAAGGAAAATAAAGTTACCACCGAAGGCGCGATTCGAACCCGCGTACGCCCGTCTCTAAGCGAGCGTCGTAACCACTAGGCCACATAGCCACTTTTTTTTTTGAAGATGGTATTTATTACAATGAATGAAATGTTGTATTTACAGGAACTATTTACAATAATATGAGCACCAGGTGGACATAACTAATCAAACGTCACCGAGCAGTGCATATGAAGATAACGTCACACACAGCAACACCGTCCTTCACAGCAAAACTTGTAAGGGGAAGTTAAACACCTAATCAAAACTGGATGCCAAGCCGGCTGACATTCTTCTTGGTCGTAAATGTCCTTTAAGTGTATGATCATCTGAACGAAATGTGATCTCTAGGAAATTGTTTTTTCCGCATTTCGGTCTTGCATACGAGATTTCCGTAGGCTATGAAGGCCTATCAGTAAAAGATATCCAATGGAACATCTTCATACGGTGCAACAAGATATCGGATACTGTGAGAATTTAGATCAAAATACTTTTGCAAATTTCTATGGATAACATCTCAAAATAAAATGGCATCTTTACAAACAATAAAACAGTGTTCAATGGTTTCAGGCACGTCACATAGGCGACAGTTAACAGACGAAACAAAAATATTCTTTTTATGCAGCCATGTTTTAACGGGCAATGTTTCAGTGTGTAATTTGTAAAAAAAAGTTTTTGTAGATGGGGGAACTGGCATTTTGCGCACTCTCGCAAGCACATCATGTCCAGGTAATGTGATGTATACGCATCGATAAAACGGCGGAGGGAAAAACATCGATATTAAATCTTTGTAAAGTTTTTTTCGTGACACAGTAAACAAATAATCTTTAGAAAATCGAACAGTCAGAAAAGAAATAGAAAAATAAACCTCACGCATAAATCCCCATAAGCAAGGTCTAGAAATTAAATCTGAGGACACCACCAATTCTGGCAGGACATGAACCAGGTTAACCTGCATGAAAGCTCGTAATACCGGATGAGAGCTATCCCGAAAAAAGAAAAAGCGCGAGACTAACTGTCGCACATATCAATGCACCAAGCCTAACCCTCCAGCACTCACTGGTCGAAAAATGTTGTCGCGTCTCATAGGCTCAAAACTGGAAGAACATATAAACGTTGACAAAATCCTATGAAAACGTTGAATGTAAAGCCTTGCGCAGTGAAGAAGCTGAAAGACATAGAAAACTTTGGTTGCCAAAAACATGTTGCAGGCTTCTGCTCTTCCAAATATTGATAAACGGTGCGGGACAAAGGTATTTGTGTAGCGCTGGAGGGCTGGAACACGCTCTCTCCAGTAGTGTGCACTGAACTTGTAGGCATGCAGTGGAACTCCTAGATATTTAGGTGGCACACAGGACCACTCAATGCCAGCATAATGTGATGGTGGAATGGCCCAATATCCAAACCATAGCCCTGAGCTCTTAGTGTTATTCATCCGCGCACCGGAAACAGAACCAAACTCTTCTATGATAGAAAGAGTTTTAGCGATGCTGGGCTTGTCTTTGCAGAAAAATGCAATATCATCAGCGTATGCTAAAACTTTTATCTCATTACCAAAAACATTAAAACCACGAACACTGCTGCAGTTCGAAATGCTCAAACAGAGTGGTTCTAAGTAAAGGGCAAAGAGGAGCGGGGACATAAGGCATCCTTGTTTCACTGAAGAACGGATGTGGACGGGATTAGAGAGGCTACCATTGACAACAAAGCGGGTTGTACAATGACTATAACAAAGTCTAACGCCATTAAGCACTGTGGATCCTACATTGGCGTGTTCTATAAGAGAAAATAAAAACGAATGCCGGACCTGATCAAATGCCTTTGCGAGGTCAATCTGGAGCATTGCAAGTTGATCATAAGAAGTCGAACAGCACTCAAGAACTGTGCGAGCGACGTGTATGTTAGTTTGTATGGAACGGCCTTTGATACCTGTGATGAAATGATGGTGTAGTGATGTTAGATTGGTGATGAGGCTATAGTGAGGTTTGGGCCCAGGACCACTCACCAAGGAACGCAATCGACCACTCGAGTGCACACAAACACAGAATATATATTAACAGCACAAGGACGTACAGACATCACTATGGACACGTACTTAAGTTTGTTAATGCATGCAGTCCCGAAGCTGCTACTAGAGTGTCCTGTTATATATTATAATGTCTCTCGCCGTGCGTTCCTTTTGCGTGGAGCCCGTTGACGCGTAGAGGCCGATGTCGGTCCCGAAGGGTCGGCTGACGGCTGGACGACGTCACCATGGACCTACCCACGGCATCATGGGATCTGCAGCTGCAGCAGCGACGGTAGCAGACACAGCCGTGGTAGCCGTGCTGTTAACAGCTCTGGCTACTGCTGTCGCCTCCGCACGGCAGGCTGGTCGTGACAGTGGCCCGGGAAAGCGACCACCTCGCCTGGCTCCCTGGACTGGTTGTCCAGCAGGAACACAGGCCCTTGAGGCTCCCTGAACCGGTTGCCTCGCTCGCCTGGCTCTCTCGAACGGTTGCGCCGCTCGCCTGGCTCTCTGGACCGCGGTTGCCCCGCTCACCTGGCTCCCTGGACCGGTTGCCCAGCAGGAACGCAGGTCACTGGCATCCGAGAACGAGTTGCCTCGTTCTCCTGGCTCCCTGGACCGGTTGCCCAGCAGGAACACAGGTCATTGGCATCCGAGAACGAGTTGCCTCGTTCGCCTGGCTCCCTGGACTGGTTGCCCAGCAGGAACACAGGTCCTTTGCGTCCAAGGACGGCGTAGTGGGCGATCTGGGTTCTCTGGACCGGGCATCCAGCGAGAACCGGCTGGCCTTCAACGCCGAGCAGCTCAGAACACTCGCACGCACCACGCGCCACACGATCACACCACTTCGTCATCGCCCCCTCACGGCGAACACGGCAATGTCTTTGTTTTTCGCGCGCTTCCGTCCATAACATGACAACCCCCGGTTTTAAGAAAGTTGTTTACAACTTTTCTAATGGGGAAGAAGGCGGAAAACAATGGTCAACGTGTTGTGCGAAGGTGCACTTTCAAAACGAGTTCACTATACACGTATTCAACTATTGTTTTAAAATCAAACGTCTTCTTGTCCTTCAGCACTCCAAAGTTTAAAATTTTCAACTCTATGGTAGTATACACGTGTTCGTTCAGCGATTTAGAAACAGCTCAGGTAATCCGCTCCGATGTTATCCTACTCTTTGTCATGTTGAGTGCTTGTAGAATGGGAGCATTGCCGAGCTTATTCTTGAAAATGCTGAACGCTTGCTCTTGAGCCGGTCCCCATGCGAGAATGTTGTTTGGTCCTTTCCGTGTAAGTTCTGTCAAAGGCTTGGCGATCTCGCTTATGGCAGAGACCTGCTGCACTTGTGAAGGTTCGCGTTCCTCATACTTCTTAAGCATATTAATGTGGAATATTTTTCTTTTTCCACTTATGTTCAAAATGTAGTCTACCTTATTCTTCCGTTCGACGACTTCAAATGGACCCTTCCATTGCATTAGCAACTTGATGGAATCAGTCGGCAGTAGAAGAAGTACTTTATCACCAACATTTAACTTGCGAGGACGGCTCTTCCGCCCAAAGTAGGTTTTTTGCTTTGCGCGTGCCTTCTCCAACTCGTCATGGGCGAGTTGGCATGTCTCCTCAAGGCGATTTCGAAGATCGACAAGATAGGTGTAAGTTGTGCGAGTTTCGCCGTCGATATCTTCATTGGTCCACAGCTCCTTGAGCACCGTCAGTGGTCCTGGTACGTGTCGACCATAAATCTACTGGAAAGGCGAGAAGCCCAGGCTTGCTTGCGGCACTTCTCTGTAGGCGAAAAGCAGTGGAGCAAGGTACCTGTCCCAGGATCGAGGTTTGTCCTGGCACATCCTCTTCAGCATGGTCTTCAGGGTCCCGTTAAACTTCTCCACGAGCCCATTCGCCATGGCATGATAGGGAGTTGTTCGTAGAAACCTGATGGCAAGTAGATGGCCCACCTCTTCCATGAGTTCCGATGTGAAACTTGTTCCTTGGTCGCTTACAATCTCTTTTGGTAGACCAATGCGAGAGAAGATCTCAATCATTCCCTCTGCCACGTGCACAGCATCAATTGCAGGGAGAGCAATGGCATCCGCATATCGGGTGGCAAAATCTATGAGGGCGAGAATATAACCGTTTCCACGGTCCGATTCCGGTGAAAAAGGACCGATTAAATCAACCGCAACGCGCTCAAAAGGTGTACGTATTATAGGCATGTTGCCCAGAGGCGCAACACCTATTTTGCCTTTTGGTGTTGTTCGCTGGCACTTATCGCAGGACTTGACAAAACGTTTCACGTCGCCATGCAGATCCGGCCAGTAAAAATCCGCCAAGACTCGATCTGTCGTGCGCCGAATGCCTTGATGGCCGGCCATAAGACCTTCGTGTGCGACTTCAAGTATAGGTCTTCTAAACATCTTCGGCACGAGAAGCTGGTTAAATGTTCTGCCGGTAGCAATACAGTACTGTCGGTAGAGAAGCCCATTTTTTTCAAGGAACGAGTAGCAGTGGCCTTTTGTTGACTTGAACTTTCGATATATATATATATATATATATATATATATATATATCGCAACACAATCTACAAGGAAGACAAAAAAACTAATCAACCTATCAAGTTCAACAGACACAGGCGCCTAGCGCTACAAACACTCAGTTATTCGCGCTGTGTCCCGTCTGTTTCTTTCGCCGTCCGTGTGCTTCTGCGCTACTGTGTAAATATTGTCGTACCAACTAGCCCACCAGTCTGTTGTGTTGAATCCGCAATGCTACCCGACCATGTTTACCCTGAAAAGATGAGCGACTCACGGCTAGTCTTCTGCATGACAGGGTAAATACCCTGTAGTCTGTGTGCAAGAAATGTTTTGACGAGCTCCTTGTTGCCACCGGCAAAGCCATCGAACAGGTGGCGATGTTCACCAAGTTCTGCGTCAATGGGGGCCTCATTCACCCTTCGGAGAAACTCTTCTCATTTATGTAGACGCCCTTGAAAGCACTCTTTTCGATGTGGTTCAGTTACAACAAGCTGCACAGTGACAGCTTGGAAGAGCTTGTCTACTGTCTGCACAAAAACGACGTCATATTGGGCTGTGCACTGCATGGCACCAGCCTTACCAACTAAGTTACAAAATTATTTTTGGTCATCCGTTTTCCCTTTTACACGAAGGCACTCAACAAAGTGAGAGTCTTCCCGTGAAAAGAAGAAGCCCCTGAAGCTCAGTCACGTTACTTAGTGGAGAATAACATAAGGCTGACAACGTTATGTGTGAACTGTTTGTCAACGATTTAAAACATTTTGTTTTTCTCGTGAGAAAAAAAGCACCAGCTCAGGTGCGTCGCGTAGCAAAAAATAATCGATGACGCAGAATGGTTTGTTTTAAACGGATTGTGAGCCACTCTTCAAAAATTAGTTGTTTGCGTAAACAGTGCGTCAAAAAATAAAATTTTTGCTTCCGAGTTACCATTGGGAATTTTTTTGCTTTGCGTTCGATAAGGTGTCAGCCGGAGTAAATTCAACCATCGACTCGCGCTCAATCGGTGTTACCTTGGCGCCTTTCTATTACGAAAGGGCAAGCATAGCCACTCTATCACCATTTTCCGCCATGCACGAGCGAGAATATATATTACGAAGCGTTCTTTTATGGTTATTGCATATTCGTCTGCGTGCGCGGACGATCGCATTCCACGCAGCGCCCTTGCACTGCGGCTGCTAGCCGCCGTCGCGGCCGACATGTAAGCGTGCGTCAGCGACACCTGGTGATTTCCTCCCAAAGGGGCACGCGCGAGCCGGCGCGTTCAACACACTTCCCCATTCTAGCCACTGTAGCTTGGGCGCAAACAGAAACACGCGTCCCGGACGCAGTGTTGTCAGGTTTGGCTATATATAGCCAAATTGGGCTACAGGAAAAAAATTTGGGCATAGACTTGGACATTTTGGCTTTGTGGCTATATTTGTGCTACTGAACATCTGTGACTTGGCTTTGTTTGGGCTATAAGTGGCGCCCTAATCCACGCTCGAGAGGTGGCTCTGATCGGGTAGAAGCAAATCTCGAAGGCTATGTTTTAGCTGGCTGAGCCGGCCGCGTGGCTGTGCGTGTGTGCGTGCGCGAAATGACCCCGCCCCCCCTCCCCTTCCCTCTCTGCGCCGTTGTCTGAGCCGGTGGCTTTGATCTTTGATGCACTTAAACTTACACCCCGCTTGACTGTTATGTACCCGATCCCCGGGCATCGGGATGAACCTGGGAGTAGCGGGTTTTTCACAGTACACTGTACTAACATGGCTATGCTCAGGAAGGGAGAGCAATAGCATAGGGTCGGGGATGTCGGGCGATCGTGGCGCCGACATGAAATAAGGAAAGCGCGGGTGGATGACACACCCCAGTGTGTTCATTGCAATGTCTTAATTCTGGGTGAAGTATCGCACCGGGCGCAGCTTTCGACCTACTCCACGTATCTCGCGCGAAGCTTTAGTGCCATTTTCCTTCTCCTGCTAGATGAATTTTTGATCGCGCTTACATTCGAGATTAATTTCGATAGGTTGGACGTAAGATCGGATCCTCCTCAGAGGGGAGAATCCAAACAAGG
This sequence comes from Dermacentor silvarum, assembly GCF_013339745.2. Taxonomy (NCBI): domain Eukaryota; kingdom Metazoa; phylum Arthropoda; class Arachnida; order Ixodida; family Ixodidae; genus Dermacentor; species Dermacentor silvarum. The sequence goes on from NC_051154.1 coordinate 440,074,470, forward strand.
GGAAGTGGGCCAAGTATGCGAGAACGTATAAAAAATGTCGCCGTTTCACCCGAAAGGCGAAGCATAAATTGCGATAGCAACTCAGTAGAGAGCAATACGGAGTAAGGATAGTAGTTTTATCAGCTGTATAAACTTGGACATGCAGCAGCACCAGACACGTGCAGAACTGTTGTCGACGCCGTCGCCGTTTTATCCGCGTTCGCACCCAACGCGCGCGGCGTTGGTGACTGTTGCCAGGGCCTCTGGGGGCGGCTCGGAGGTTTTCAACCAGATCAGAACGGGAAACTCGTCGAGCAGCGTCGGAAGACTTTACCACCTTCTCGCCTCGCAACGTTTTTATATAAATACGCATTTGGTGCCGCAGCTAAACGTTGCCTCCCCCCTCTTCCTCCCGTCCCCCTAAGGTCTTTCGCGTGACGGAAGAAGTCGCGTTTGCTCATATATATGGTGATTGTAAAGGAGGAAAGAGACGCTTAATTCTGCAGCCCTTCAGGGAGCACGGCGCAGAACCCGCGTTTGTTCTCCGCCGTGCGTTCTCTCCCCGTGAAAGCGCGCGTCCCTCGCGCCCTTTCACTCGCACATACAGAGTCCGGCGCGCGGCGACGATTTCATCGCCGTTGACTTCATACGGAACCTCACGGCGCCGACGACGCCGACGGCAGAAATCCTCTTTGAGTGTCCATATAATTGTTATCGCAATAAAAAGAATGGGAGCAAGACCCCGAGCCAAAGGTGGGTTCTGGTGCTTTTACTTCTAGATGGTTTGCCCGTAACGTGACGGATGCAGATACTCATTCTGCTAATATCGAAACATGTTTGCCACGAAGACATCAGTGCACCACGTCACATGAACTTCCCCCACCGTGTTAGCTTTGATTGTGAGGTGTCGTGCTGCTGACTCGAGGACGCGCGTTTGATTCCCGGCCACGGCGGCCGCATTTCGATCAAGGCAAAATGCAGGAACACCCGTGTACTTAGGTGTACGTGAAAGGACCCGAGGTGGCTAAAATTAACCCCGAGTCCCCCACTGCGTCATGCCTCCTAATAATATCGTGGTTTTGGCACGTAAAACCCCAGCAATTATTAGAGAGTTTTAGAATAGAGGCCTGAAACGTTTTGGGGCCTCAAAGAAATAGCGTCGAAGCCACTGTGCATGCGCAAGACGCAAACTGTGTTTGGATTTTGCGTCGGGTACGCTATTTCATCGATTTAGCGGGAGCCCCAAAAGCATCCCCAAAAGTTTTCGTCAATAAACATGGCGGCGCCCATCGAAGCGACGGCTCTAACCTACACGAAATTCGGCTAGATTCGTGGTAACGCGTGAAGTTCTTAAGCTAGGAGAGGTGATTGTGGTTATCGGTTTCTTTCAACTAACATGTGTAATGAATATTGATTCATTAGACGCCGGTGATTCTGAATTCAATTGTCAATTTCATGGCTCGTAGGCCTAACACGGATTGACTTGGCTGGGTGAAGGTACATAAAGCTGGTTACTCAAAACTAAGCGCAACAAGTTGCTTGCTGCTAATAGAAAAAGTTCTAAATTGTAATTAAACGCGAAGATCTGAATTACTCTTTTTATCATAAAATGGTGTAATATATTTTCATATTTATGCCCCAACGCTAACACCCGCAAAGCTCTTTGGGGCCCCAAACTTTGGGGGCCCATATTCTAAAACTGTATTAGCACATAAACATGGTTTGCTTTTTGACAGTAACCGATTTTCACAGCATAACCACTGTTATCAATTTGTTGTTTGCCTTTGCGCTTTGTGCGCTGTCGCAGCTGTTACCATTTCGAGCGAGTCACGTTCAGTACGTGCTCGTCGCCAAAAACGATGCGCGCTTCTTACACTGGCGTGCCGTTTTGCGCAGTAATCTTTTAAAGCTTCGCTTACACCGATTCGGACAGCGAGTGGCATCTGTTGTCTGACACTTTATTTTAACGCATGTTCTTGCCGTGATAGACACCTAAGATGGCGGCCAGGTTGATGTAAATGGACAGTATATAGAGCGTGTACCAGCTAACCCGGGCCAAGATAATTGAAAAAAAGAAACGGAAAACAAGATAGGACGATGAGACAAATACCATGAGATATCATAGCGCGATAGACTTGTTTTCGCTCATAAAAAAGAAGACCTGAGCACGTCGCAGATCACTGGATAGCTGAACTTCTACGCCGTAGGCAGAGATGACGTGAGAGATCGATGATGCTAAACATTATTTTGTATTCTCGACAGCTAAAAAGCAGAGTTTGTTGTTAATATTACTGTAAATAACTAAAATAAATAATTTAGTACCATCTGTCATAATATAAAAGTTCTGATTTCGCCTTCTGCAGCGATTTGCTGGAACTTGATAGCTTCCGGGCCCAACCAAAGAGTGTTCTGTGCAAGCATGATGTCACTGTTGTTGATGTCAAGGGCCCACCGTCACGGCGGCACGGACATTTTGTTACGACGGGTTGTGCAAAAAAGGATTGCCGTAGTCGAATGTGAAAATGTATACACAAATAAAACTGCAAATAAAAATGGCTATATTTGGCTACGAAATTTTTCGCACTTTTTTGTGTTTGGCCACATTTGCGCTACAACTTCTCTAGCTTTTGGCTACGCCGCCTCGTCGGACCTGGCAACACTGCCCGGATGGTGGCGCGAACATTCAAGTGACAGTACACGTAAGTCGAAGCTCCAAATGAAAGCGTCATATAATTGTGAGAAAGCCATTTTTTACGATTGATTATTCTAAGATTCTCTATGTAGTGAAGCGGCGGCATGACAAGAAATTCAACGTCCCTTCCATTCCGTGAAGATGGTCGAATAGCGAATCTGTGTTAGTTACAGCGAGTGTTACGTGTGCATGTGTTGCACGTGATGCAATTGCGTAAACACAAGTAAACAGAGATCTACAACAGAAACCTATATTATATTGAAACGGTGCGAGGTGAGAAGAGGAGGCGCCTCGACTTCCGACTCTACACGACGAGTGTCCACTTCTCTGGTTGAAACCTGCCGAGCCGCCGCCAGAGACATCGGCTGCAATCACGGACACCGCGCGCTTTCGGCGCGAACGCGTAGAAACGCGGACGGCGTCGTTAGCAGCTGTGCGCATTGTCTCGTTGGTGCTGCTACGTATTTGCGGTTCTCTCAATGTGTTTCTTTTTTTCGCGTGAGTTTTTTCTCTTTGTTTTGGGGTGCGTTTTTTCGCGTGCAAGTTGCGCCGTCCTTTTTTGCGTGCTAGTAACGAGAGCAAGTGACGAGCCCGTTCACGAGCCAACTCACGCTGACGCTCGCGGTACGTGGCCTCTTCCTCAGGAGTACGCACTACTCGTGGTCTCCCCATAGTTCGTTATCCGAAAGGGCGCGCCGCACAGAATCACCTTCTCTTATACCCATCACCTCTCCTGCTCGCGCCGAGCACGGCCTCTCATTGGTCACCTCCTTCCCCAGCGCGCCTCTCCTCCTCTGATGGTCACGTGACCTTCCCTCCCACGGCGCCGTTCTCATCCTTTCCTGGTCACGTGACCTGCGTAACACCTACGGCGGAAGGCGAAGGATCGACTAAGAACACCTCCGCTGTTAAAATTACTAGGGATCCTTTAAACTACAACAAAGGGCGACTAGACGACGTCCCGCGATCGATTGCGATTGGCGACCAGAAAGCTACTCAAGACGAACGATGTTCACACTGACAAATGCGACTTACAAGTCACTCAACCGAAATGTCTCGCGATATGACGTTCACGTCTGCTTCCATTGTTATCACCGCGTAAAATAAGCGTCAGCGTATACGGACGCCCTGTTCCTTCGCATCTGTTTGGTTCAGCTGTTTTGCGACTGCGGACGCGCGACTGAAAAATCGAGCAGCCAGCGACTGGAACGAAACTGTCGCCTTTCTAGAAAGGCGACCATTTATGACTGGTCGCTTTGCGACCCTAGGTCGCGCGACCTCGCCTAGTTCGCAAGTGTGAATGGGCCCTAAGACGACTTCAAGGCGAAAGCCTGAGCGCCGCTAACTCATGGACACGAGGACCACTTTTTTGCTGAGTCATCTTTACTCCAAACCCATATTTTGCAAAGTCAATTTTGCAAGTCATCTGTATTTCACCTTACTTTGACCGTGACTCAGCAAACATTTTTGCTGAGACATCGTCACTCTAAACCCAAATTTTGCAGTCAATTTTTGTAAGTCATCCTTTATTCACCAAACTCTGACCGTGACTGAGCACTTTTTTGCTGAGTCATCATCATTCTGAAACCACAATTTAGTCAATTTTGCAAGTCATGTTTTTTTTGCAAGTACCCTTCCTATGACTTGCCAAACTCGAACCGTGACTGAGCACTTTGCTTTTGCTGAGTTCGTCTCACTTGGACCCTCAAACCTCAGATATTTTTTGCTAGTCCCTCTAACATTTCTTACCCCTTGATTTCCTCTTAATTCACACTTGATTCACTCTTGATCCTACCTATAACTATTTCGTTCACCTTCATGCACTCTATCATGTTGGTTTCACGCCTATACTGAAAATTTCCAATTTTCGTCCCGACGTGGGTGCGGCCCGCGGCTTCGTCGCCTTCCTGAGAGGGGCAACGGAGCTTCTCAGGACCTTCAATAAAGTTCTTTGTATGTCTATCACTCTTAATTCACTCTCATTTGCTCTTCATTACCTTAGCTCACTCTATCTTATCATTACCTTTTGTTTGACTTCTATCTCCCAACAAAACTCCTTTAATTCACCACCAATTCACTCTCAATTCACCTAATCACCTCTCTGTATACCCATTTTTTATTATTATGATTACCGTGATTACTCATTACATTCAGTAATTCTCGGTTCTTGGCCACTTTCCGGGGTTTTCGACCAATTTCTCCGCATTATCATGCTAATTATCACAATTTATTCACTATCATGATTATTTATCAATATTTATCTCTTTAATGTAATTGCCTAGCGATTGATATATAATGTTGTGGGGTTGAGGTTTGTAATTATCTTTTTGAGTTCCAGATTTTTTTACATATTTTTTCCCAATTTTTTGTCCGAATTTTGGCTCCATTGTTTCAAGGTCACCTCAAAACGAGATATATAAGGTTTTCGCCGCCAAAGAAGTTACCTATTGTTTCGCCATCATTACCGAAAATGCATAGGGAGGAACGCACCTGACCCGACCTATGTTAGTAAACATTCGGATTGGGGAATTCGACAAGGTTTTTTCGTGAGAGAAAGAGATAGAACTTCATGGGCATCGAAGGGTTAAAAGGGTGGAACCCTTAGTTCAGGGCTCCAATGGCCATGAGAATGTAGCGGACCCGCGGGAACACTGAGTGCTGAAGCGGCGTGTTCCCGTTTTTTCGCACAGACTCGCAGCTACCCAGGGTTGGGATTAATTTGTCGAGAGGTACTTCACGGTAGCACGTATTGAAAAAAAATCACTATGCCAGGAATATAAGAGATGCGGATACTCAAGCGAAGTAGCTATTATATGGTGAGGCAAAGCTTGCTTAAGTGTAAGCATCCTGAATGCAACAACATTGGAGTGCGTAGACAGTGGTACAATAGCAAGGACAGAGCCGTCAAGGCATGCCTACGACAGTGCTTGTGCGCTGTTGGTTAAACAGTACACTTGGAAAAATGGCGTTCACACAAATATAAATGATCAGAACATACACAGGACATACACATTCAGTGTCTGTGTGTGCATTAATAATTCATTTATGTGTGAACGTCTGTTACCCAAGTGCGCCACTTCACCACAATCACGGATCGCCAACTTCACAAACTTAATGTTCGTGACGCATATTGACCAGTGAGTCCGTAATCTCGTTGATGAGGATCATGATAATGAAGCCCCTTGAAGGTATGGCACCTACCCACAGCGGGGGAAAGACAAAAGTGTTGTGTTATCGTAGTCAACTGAGATGATAGAAATTCAGAGACGAGAAGGCATGATTCCTGATCCTGTTTATTAACTTCTTCTTCTTCTTCATCCGGTGCTCACCCAGCTCGTGTCGCCTAAAAGCGCTGTAGGCGACAGCGCCACCCTATATAAGAAAAAATCGTCTTCTTTCTTTGGTGACCATAAAATCATGGAGGGAACTAGGGTGAGTGTTGACAGAGGAAATAGCATAATCTACATGCATAATCTGGCAAAACACGCAAGGAACGGCACCTATTCATGGACGATTATCCTTTGCCGAATATGTGTGATATGAGAAGTATGGGAAGCAATGGAAATTAAACTTTCCCAAAATGGACAATTTGGCGAATAGAGTATAGAGCATGTATAAAATTGGGGAATGGTTCTCTCTCAAGCACTCCCCTCATTTTTTAAATAGCGGGTCTCCGAATAAGAAAAATTTTATCCAAAATCGCACTTTTCAAGACCAAGTGTGAAAATTAGCTAGAACATAACTGGCTCGTGCCAAGAACGACCCGACCTAGTTGTAGAAGAGGAAAACGAGAGCGTTCCACGCGTCGCGCTGTACAAGATTGAGCAGCGTTAGCGGCTTTGAGGTCCCACCCTATCGACCAAGGCAAACGTCCATGGGTGAGTCAATCCCATTTCTGCATTTCCTCTCTTATCAAGAAGCCGAAGGTGTGATAGAGGTATTGAATGTGGCAGCAGAATTACAATCATCCGACACTGACGCAGCGAGACGTGTGCTAGCAGCAGAGCTGCGACAACACACGCGGATGCTAGACGGGCTGCTGACGGCCAGCGAGGACACCGAGGGCGTCATGAGTTCCCAAGAGCTCGAAAATTTCGAACGCATGGAGCTCGAAGGAAGAAGCCTGATACGTCAGTTAGTGTGGGCTATAGACTTACTCACACAGGAGGGGGTGAGCGTCACGAGCCCGTTCAACCCGTTGACGCACGTCTACTTCAGGCGGCAGGACACTCTGCGCTGCCAACTTCGCGATCTGATGCAGCGAGGGTTTACCAACACTTCAGCGCTGGGCGGATGCGTTGAAATGCCACCAATGCAACTTCCTCCCGAGCTCAGTGGCCGCGCAAACAAGGCCTTGTTGCGGCAATTCCTGGCTGAATCGTCGATGTTAGCACATCGTCCAGGTGACGCCGACGAAGACTCCGGGGATTCCATGAGTGGCTGCACAGCAAGCGGGGCCTACCCATCTGTTGACGGCCCTGAACTCGACGGAATTCCTGGACCTTCGGGAGAGTCGAAGACAGGGCTCAGCATTTCGCCAATGGGTCCGAATGCAGGCCACATGAAGGACCAGAAGCCATCCACGGATACAGAGGGAGTCAGCTGCGTGACACCCATCATGAGGGCCGACGTAAACACCACCGCAGCCAGCCGGGGTTGCACCACTACTTCCAAGGGTAAACCATCCGAAATCGCCCCACAGGGAGGTTCCGAGGCGAACATTGCACAGACTGCTGGGATACCACACGGCGCTTGTCATGACAAGGGTGAAATGGCCGACAACCTCGGTGACGAGTCGGCAGACAGCGACATCTTGAACGAGCTGCATCCGCCCTTAGACCCTGACTTCTCACTGAACTACGTTGACTAAACATGACCAGTCGGCTACTGAACCTTCTCCTGAAATAAAAGAATCAAAGCTACTTTTGTTGCGTCCTTCCTATACGTAACCCCACGCACCGCACAATCCACAGCTCGCGTACACGGCTCGTGGCCCTGCGACTTCTGATCGTTCGTGCCGCGAAGGTAAATTGATATGCACAGTCCGCTATTTGTACTGCGTCAAAAACTCCGCTTTTGCACCCCATTAGTCGAGGAACAGGGGACCCCCTATATTCTGACTGCAAGGAGGACCAGCGCCCGCATACTGTTAATCCTGGTTACAGTTCCAGCCTAAATTACAAAAGACGTTCAATTAAAACATTGTATCTGAGCTTTTACGAAAAATTTATTCCATGTGAGGCCTGGCTAGCCAGGCGGTGTTCAATTGCATTTCTACTCACACATGTGAGTAGAAAGACAGCTAACTATTTGTAGGTTGAAATATATTCTCAAAAATTCCCGTCCCACGTTGGCGATGAGTTTATGATTATACCCGGAGAAGTGCTTTAATGCGCGATTTCTTTCGCTACTCCTTTCAGTTTATTAAAGCCATGAAGAAATTAAACGAAGACTTCATCGAAGTTAAGTTTTCTTGGCCCAAACCCCATTGTGTTTGCATGCCATGTTTTGAAGGCACAACGACTACAACAACGACAGTATGCAAGCCATAGTGTTCTTTATTTGTTTTCCTTTTTTTCCTGAATACGCCAAATCAATTATTTTATGCTTCAAGTGCACCCTAACTGATTGTTTGTTTTCCTCCCTCTTTTGTCCTATGAACTTTTCATTACCTCCAGTGTGGCCTATTCCCCTCGCCGGTATGAGCCATAAGTTGAGACCACAACAACAGCAACAACTTGCGCCTCAGACCTGAAAAACGTTTACAAATGAGAGGCACGTGTCATCGCAAAATCAAAGGCATGGGACTTGGAAAATAGTTTTGACTTATAACATGTTTGTCTGATACGGTCACCATGAACGATGTTCTATACTGGTTGGTAAGTATAAAGTAGCAAGTCTACGCTTAATTTTGGTGGGTGAAGCTCCCGAAGAATACGAGAAAAAAACGCATTGCCAATAAAACTAATCTGTTGAAAAAAAATTATTACAAAACAAAAGAGAAAAAGAGAGCAGAAAAAATGTTGAACAAAAAGGAAAAGAATTTAGGGATAAATAAAGGAAAGCAAAAAATAAGGGAAGAACTGGGCTCAACAAAGGAAGAAAGAAAAACGAGAACCGGAAGAGACTAGAAGACATTGTTAGAAGACAAGAGAAAGAAACAAAATTTAAGAGAATCGAGGAAGAGGCGCTTACACTTATGAATTGTCGAAGTATAAAGAAGACATATAGCATATTTAAAACCTAAAGTAAGGTTCTACGTCTCACGGCATCATATTTAGGTTCCGACACTTCTAAAGAAGTAATAAGGAATCAATCGCAGGAAAAAGAAAAAGAAAGCAACAGATATTGTCTTCCAGGATTTTGAAACTCTTTACGGCATTCATAAAATACACACGCACGCTCCGGTTGACTGCATGCTATTAGTATACGATACCAGTATAGGTATATTGGCTGCTTTCTCCCTCGCGTTGTCACAAATTTTGCGTACTGCCATATGTGACGCTGAAGCAACTGAACAGAACTCGAAACGAAGAAAGATCTCCGACGGCGCCCCTGACCAATAATAGTTTGAAAGTTCCACGAAGAGACGCACAAGGGTGCGAGTCTCACCCACAAAATATACATAGTGCTCACTTGCTTCTACCGGGAAATTTACTCAGCAGCCGTGTTTTGGGCGTAGCTCCTTGACATTTTTTGTGATAATTTACAGTAAGTTACGTTATCCTTCTGCCACAAACATCTAACGCTGATTCCTTCGCCGTGTATTTAGACTCGGACATTCGGCAATATCGCAGTCGACGCTGCAGTGCTGTACCGTACGCGGACAACAAGTAGTCTGGCGATCAATAACGTTCGTTTTCTGGCTAACACAATGAAGGAGTGAAAGATCACCGCTGATATAATCTCGACCGGGTGAGGTGGGTCGTCACCGCAGGAATCAGGAGACGACGATGAAGGCGGGCATCGTGAGGATGAAAAATAGAAAAGATTGTATTCACTTCATTGGTACATGGTTTTGACTCTATCCGAGTCTCGAGCGGTTCTGATTAACGCGGGGGCCAGGACGGCCTTAAATGCCCTCGTGGTGGCCGGCATTTCCTTCGGGGAAGTCCTCTCTCCGGTGGTCAAGTTGACGACCTCCTCGCCCTCGGGTCATCCTTCTTGGTAGCTCGCCGTTTTCGTCTGCTCCGTAGAGGTGAGAGCTCTCTGGGGGCTGAAGGGGATTATCTCGTCACGGGAAAAGCGCTGGGGCTTGCTTCCCACATTGGAGAGATACAGATTCCAGGCATAACCTGCCGATGACTCCTTCGGGGAACTTGTGGAAGTGTCAGACCTCTGTCGGGCGGTCAAGTTGGCGACCTCCTCTCCCTCGGGTCTTCCTTCTTGGTAGCTCGCTGTTTTCGTCTGCTCCGTAGAGGTCAGACGCTGTCTCGGGGATGAAACAGGATTATCTCGTCACGGGAAAGGCGCTCGAGCTTGATTCCCACATTTGACAGGTACAGTTCCAAGCCGATCATAACACCGCCCAAGCGCTCCGTACAGATGGTCAACCAGCGAAGCTGAAACGTGCTGCCCCGGTGTTTATCGGTGGTTTAATGCCGAGGGTACATTAAAATCTTTCCCAATTATTGGTTACATCTTTGCGTTTCTTAATGGGGTTAAACACACGTTCGGCTACAACGGAGAAAACGACGTCATTAACGGTATGCCCGCAGTTCGCCGTTGTTGCAGTGCCGCTTCTAGATAAAGAACATGTATAGTAAACCTGATTAAATCAACCAGGCTAGGTGACTATTAGTCGCCGCCCCGTTTCAAAGGGGATGCCATTAAACCATCTTCATCATTCTTCAAAATCAAATTGCTTAAAAAAATCTGTCCGTCACGAAAGACAAATGAATGGATCATACCCCCTTAAGCATTGACCCTTACCCCCGTAAACGCGGCATCCCCATTACGACGACGGATGAGAAGTGAAATTCTAAGCTGGTATGATGAGCGGCAACGGAGTCAGCTGTGGCAGGAGACAACGACGCTCGAGCCATTGCTCATGATGGTAGTTTCTGCGTACAGGTGACAGACGGACGAATCGGCTAGCCATATACAGCTTCGCTGTAAAAATTGTTCCCATAAGTGACATCGGGCTTAAGCGAAAATACGGACCGTATACGCATCGTCACGAATAAATTTCGCGATCAATACAGAAATGTTTGGCAGCAACTGACATTTATCGAGAGAGGTGGTTACTCTACATTTTCTCGGGAACAAAATATTCAGGGGTTTTACGTGCGAAAACGACGATTTGTTTATGAAACAAGGCGTGGTGGGAGACTCCGGATTAATTTCGGCCCCCAGGGTTATTTAGTGTGCACCCAATGCATGGTACGCGGGTGTTTCCGCATTTTGCCCCCATCTAAACGCTGCCGCCACGGTCGGGATTTTATCCCACGACTTCGTGCTTAGCAGCGCAATACCGTAGCCACTAAGCAACTTTCTCGGCAACAGCTCGCATTTATGGACACTTCATTGCTGCGATCCTGTGACGCTGCAGTAATACAGGCTTTAGAGATGGCAGAAAAAGAAAAGTAAGCCAGCTTCGCATTTGGCATGGACGCATGGCTTGAGCGCGCCACGAGCTTGAGCTCGTGCCACGAGCACGAGCTTGAGGCTTGAGCGCGCCACGCGCGCCAATTGCTGCAACCCTAAGTCCCCTCACTGGTTGGTACTAACCAATTTAAAAGTTCATGGCGATGAAGGCAATAGGGGGTAACCGGGTATAGGCATTTAAGTTACCGCAACCGCCCTATTGTTGTACAGGTAACACGGCGAAAAGCAACGCGTAACCTAGATCCGGTCTTCTCGAGTGTCGATGTGAACAGCGCAACACAATAGCGTCTGCGACCTGTTAACGTGGTGTTGATTTGGCCGAGTTACAGTAGTGAATCCATGTAAGGAAAGTGGTCCATAAACGACAGAAACCACAAATGAAAACCAAGAAAACATGATGTGCGTCAGCCCGTAAAAGGAAGGTTGCGCACACAATCACCAATTGTACAGTCGTGGTAGCATTTAGGATTGCAAATTTGTGCAGTGTTTTGAGTGGTTCAGAGACCCTGAGATTGGTGGAATCTGTACGTCTATTTTGGAGGCTGCAGCAGACAGTATTGTAGAGGACGAAAACGAAGTTGCACGCAACGAAAAGTCTTTGCTTTTGAGGAAATAACGCTTAGAGACTGCTGCTGTTGTAGTAATTGAATTAGGAGCCGGAAGAACGACTGAAATCTGCCAATTTTCTAGTCATCAGAAACGCATGTCTGCAACTGGCATTAACAGGATTGTTCTAAGTTAGTGAACATGACGAGCACAGTGTTTTCTTTCGCAAGCAAGCACGTCATAATTTAGGCAGCATTTACAGAAGCGGGCACAACTGTCCTACTGCATAGATGAACGCAAGAAAGGGATGTGATGGACGATGAGAATGCGTATGCCCTAAGTACTACGTTCTAACTGATCAGAGTTAAACAAATCGTATTAAACAGCTGGACGCCCAATGTCCCAACTAAAGCAGTTGTGTCTTTCGTGAGTTTAGGTGAAATAAATTTTTCCTCGAGAGCGTGTATAATTTGGAAATCGCCCAATAACCTCAACATGTAATAAAGAAATGGGACCTCTAAACAGGTATGGTCAGTCCAACGAGGCCGCGAAGCAGCCGATAGGCTAGGCCTTTCGGTCCCAACGTGGGAGTGGCCCGCTTCGGGCTAGGAAACCATTGTGACGCATTGGACCATAATAAAGTTTTTCCATCCATCCATTCAACCTCTCTGAGTTGTAGCACAAAGTGGTGCATCTGATGTCGCAAATGTAACGAGGACGACATGTCTGGACACCCTGCGACGCACAGCCGCCATATAGTATAGCTCTTGCCAGCCAGCTCGGAGCCGGCCGACCGATCGCCGTGTCTTTCAGTGTCGATGGCATATCCTCTGGATCCCAGCATCACCATGGGTGAGCCCCACGGAGACCGCAGTGAAGAACTCCCAGCGATGCCCACGGCTGCGCGTCTGTTGCAGTCACCGCTGGGCATGCAGGTTGACCTGTTCGACCGGAGGCACGTTACGGTTGCCGCTGTGCCAAGGCGCCAAGCTGCTGAGCGAGAATACGCACGTCAAATGGACAGTGCGTCACTTGAAGGGAACGAGGACGCTACGGGGCCCTCCTGGGCCGATGACTCGCTCGAGGTAGCTTTGCTGCGGCAAACCATGATGAAGTTGGATGATGATATTGGTGGATTCGACCAGCTGCTCGAGTTGACAACTCTGAAAACGCGCCTACTGCGGGCTGCAGTCCGCTGCATGGCTATTGAGGCAAAGTGTATCCAGATCGAAGATGCCATAAGCATTGCTCGTACCCGGCGTATTCTTGACAGCAGCTACAACCTGCCACGTCTACAACCGAGTGACAACCGCCAGCCAGCGGAGAACACCAAGAATACCACGCAGAGCGCGTTCGATGGCGTAGTGCACGGTGCCTCGATGATCAACACGGAACCGGTACTCGGGCAGTAGGTCATGAAGGCTCATCGATCAACATGACAGGAGGCGGTGTGACGTGTGGGGAAGGTTGTAGTAGTGCCAAGCCTGGCCGCACAGCTGTGCGCGTCCCGAGGCACCTCGTTCCTACCATGACTGCCAGTGTTCCTCCACTTCGACGCACGGTACTGCGCCTCCGGGAAGGCGTACCTTCATGCCCTCGGCGATCGTACACTCACCGTAGACGACACTGACAGGTGGTCAGCACGAGGAAGGAGAGATGACGCGTTCTCACCGAGTTAGTTATGCGTGTAGCGCCCACCGACGCTGCTAAGCGCGAACGCTAAGGTCAGCGTTCTCGGCCGGCGCCTTGGGGCCGGCTGCGACAGACGAGAAAAATAAAGTTGGGCGGCGCGTGCCAGCGGCGCAAGCACGGCACGCGCTAGTCCGTTCTGAAAGCCTGCTAAGCTGGTCCTCTTGTTCTGGCGCTCCGCTGCGACCCCTCGGTTCTCGACAGTGGTGACTCCGGCCTAAGAGATGACCGACCCCAGCAACCTCCCGCCCTCAGGCAACCTCCCGCCTGACGCTACCTCGCGCCCACGGGACGTCGCAGCTCTACAGCTCCGCCTGCCCACGTTCTGGCGCCACAACCCGCAGGTTTGGTTCGCCCAGGTCGAAGCCACCTTCGATCTGCACAACATCACCTCGGAGACTTCGCGGTTTCGCCACTTGCTTTGCAACCTGTCTCCTGAGGTGGCTCAGGAAGTGGCGGACGTTATCGCTGCACCTTTGAGTGATGCCCCATACCAGCAACTGAAGCAGAGCATTTTAGAACGTACCACGGCGTCTGAGAGCGCGCGCATCCAGCAGCTGCTTACCTCCGAGGGCCTTGGAGATCGCCGCCCTTCCCAGCTGCTCAACAGCATGCGACAGCTCCTGGGCACAAGCAACGTCGACTCGAACAGTGCGCTGTTGAGGGAGCTCTTCCTGCAGCGCTTACCACAGTCCACCCGCCTTGTCTTGGCCGCTACAGAGGACTTGACCCTCGACCGCCTCGCCCGGCTCGCTGATCGAATCCACGACGCGACTTCTCCTTCAGTCGCCGCCCTCTCTTCAACGCCACAGTCCTCAACCATGGCCCGCTTAGAGTCCCGGATCGACCAGCTCGCCGTTTCCATCGACGCCCTTCGGATGTCCTCCCATGACGAGCGCGGCTCCACCTCATGTCCCAGCCGCCGTCCTTCTTCCTCGACCAGTCGCCGCTCGCGCAGTCCTCGACGCTCGCCTATCTGCTGGTACCATCGCACTTTCCAGCACCGCGCCCGTCAGTGCAAGTCCCCATGCGAATGGTCGGGAAACGCACCGCGAGATCACTGACGGCGGCATGTGACCTCGCCTTACAACCCGGCCGCCTTTTCATAGTCATGGATCGCATTTCCGGCCTGCGGTTCCTTGTAGATACGGGTGCCGAGGTCAGTGTACTGCCGTCCTCCAAGCGTGACCGCACTTCTAAGTCACCTGGACCTACACTCCGCGCGGCAAACTCTACTTCCATCGCCACGTATGGTCTGCGGTCCCTCACTCTCGACCTAGGCCTGCGGCGCACATTCCGGTGGGTCTTCATCGTAGCCGACGTCCATCAGCCTATCCTCGGTTCCGACTTCCTGACTCATTTCGACCTTGACGTCAGCATGCGCCGCCATCGCCTGATTGACAGCAAGACGCGCCTCTCGATCCCTGGCGTTCTGTCGGCTGTCGCTCCCACCGGCATCCGCACGCTGATCCCAACATGCCCGTATGCTCGTATCCTCGAAGACTTCCCTGAGGTGACAAGGCCCTGCAATTTAAATCAGCCTCCCAAGCACAGCGTCACCCACCACATTGTCACACGTGGTCCACCTGTCGCAGCCCGTCCGCGCCGCCTCTTCGGTGAGCGTCTGGATGTTGCTAAACGGGAATTCGAGCACATGCTCCAGCTAGGTATTATTCGACCGTCGTCCAGCAGTTGGGCCTCCCCGCTTCATCTGGTGCCCAAGAAAGAACCGGGTGACTGGCGTCCGTGTGGTGACTACCGGGCGCTCAACGCTCACACGGTCAACGATAGCTACCCCTTTCCACACATCCAGGATTTTACAGGCCATTTGAAGGGATGCAAAATCTTTAGCAAGGTGGACCTTGTCAAGGCCTACCACCAAATCCCCGTTGAGCCGGCCGATATCCCGAAGACAGCCATTACTACACCCTTCGGCCTGTTTGAGTTTGTGCGCATGCCCTTTGGGTTACGCAACGCAGCTCAAACGTTCCAACGATTCATTGCCGAGGTAACGCGCGGCCTCCCGGCTGTATTTGCCTACATCGACGACATCCTCGTCGCGAGTCCCAATCCACAAGATCATGAGCGTCACCTCCGGGAACTCTTTCAACGCCTTCAACAATTTGGCCTGGTTGTCAACCCCCAGAAATGCGTATTTGGATCTTCCGAGCTCGAGTTTCTGGGCCACCACATCTCGGAGCTGGGAATTCGTCCGTTGCCCTCTCACGTCCAGGCCGTGAAAGACTTCCCAGCACCCACTACCCTACGCCAGCTGCGTGAGTTCCTCGGCCTAGTGAATTTCTCCCGACGTTTCATTCCGCACTGCGCTCAGCTTCTACACCCACTGACTAACCTTCTTCGCACGACCAAGGGCTCCTCATCTGCGATTTCCTGGTCTCCCGAAGCTGACGCTGCTTTCAGGGCTGCTAAACAAGCCGTTGCCGATGCGGTACTTCTCGTACACCCGAGAACTAACGTGCCAACCCGCATCATGGTGGATGCTTCCAGTGTGGCCATTGGCGCTGTTCTCCAGCAGAAAATCAACTCCGAGTGGCGCCCACTGGGTTTCTTCTCTCGGAAGCTCCAACCTGCCGAGACTCGCTACAGCGTTTTTGGCCGCGAGCTGCTCGCCATCTACTCCACCATCCAGCACTTTCGGCACTTCTTGGAGGGCCAGCCATTCTATATTCTAACTGATCATAAGCCTCTGGTGTATGTCTTCCGTACAAACTCTTCCAAGTACGTCGCACGTGAAGTTCGTCAACTGGCCTATATATCGGAGTTCACCACGGATATCCGGCACATCAAAGGCACCGACAACGAGGCAGCTGACGCACTTTCACGCATCACCTCCCTCGGCACTTCTACATCGACTGTGGATTGGGAGGGTCTAGCTCGTGCGCAGATGGAAGACCCCGAGCTGCAAGCGCTGCGTGACCATCCCCGTTCCCTCCGTCTACAACTCGTTCCTCACCCGTTTGTGCCTGGCTCCCTCTGGTGCGACATGTCAGCGGCTACACCTCGCCCCTTCATTCCGACTGCCTTCCGTCGTGCGGTGTTCCAATCACTTCATGACATCTGCCATCCCAGCGTCCGAGCCACGCAGCGCCTCGTTACACAGCGGTATGTCTGGTCAAGCATCAACACCGATGTTCGCCAGTGGGCCCGCTCATGCCTCGCATGCCAGACCGCCAAAGTGACCCGCCACACGAAGACTCCCACACAGTCGTTCTTGCCCCCTGGCTGCCGTTTTGACCACGTCCATCTTGATTTGGTGGGACCACTTCCTCACTCTCACGGCTGTCGCTACATTCTGACAATGATCGACCGCTTCACCCGTTGGCCCGAAGCCGTGCCCATTCCGGACATCACTGCAGAAACGGTCGCCAAAGCCTTCGTTTCAGCATGGGTTTCCCGCTTCGGCTGCCCCAGCATCGTGACAACTGATCGCGGCCGGCAATTTGACTGGACACTTTTCACTTCACTCAACCGCCTGCTTGGCACTAAGCACTGCCGTACCACTGCATATCATCCCTGTGCCAACGGCATGGTTGAGCGGCTCCATCGCCAGCTCAAGACTGCACTCACTGCGCGCCTGGATCGAGAGCACTGGGTCGACCACCTTCCTATGGTGCTTCTCGGCCTACGTGCCGTCCTTCGTCGCGACCTTGGCTGTTCAGCGGCCGAACTCGTCTACGGTGCACCCCTGCGGCTTCCTGGAGACTTGTTCGTTTCTTCGGCCCCCTCGCCCCAGCCGCTACAGTACCTCCAACGCCTACAGGACTGCATTCAGCACCTACGCCCCGTACCACCTCGGTCATCGGACCACAGCATCTTTGTCCACCCGGACCTTGAGTCCTCGTCCCACGTCTTCCTCCGACGAGACGCTATCAAGGCTCCTCTTACACCCTCCCACGACGGACCATACCGTGTCCTCCACAAGACCCAGAAGTCCGCCACCATTCTATTGAATGGCCGCGAAGAAGTCGTTTCGCTGGACCGCCTCAAACCAGCCTACGTCGAAACGCCTCCCAAGGAGCTCCCCGCGGATGTCGCTGGCGCACCCGTCGATATGCTCGACACCAAGACAGCCCCATCTCTGCCTCGTCGACGAGTCCATTTCGCCGTTCCGTCTAGGCGGGGGGCCTTGTAGCGCCCACCGACGCTGCTAAGCGCGAACGCTAAGGTCAGCGTTCTCGGCCGGCGCCTTGGGGCCGGCTGCGACAGACGAGAAAAATAAAGTTGGGCGGCGCGTGCCAGCGGCGCAAGCACGGCACGCGCTAGTCCGTTCTGAAAGCCTGCTAAGCTGGTCCTCTTGTTCTGGCGCTCCGCTGCGACCCCTCGGTTCTCGACATGCGACGTAGCAGCGGAAAGCACGCTTCTCATGATATCAGCTCTAACAGTGACATGGGCTGAGCGGCCAGCGATCGCTGTCATATGCTGCCTCAAATAAAAAAGAATGACAATATTCGGAAAAGCAGCTACCTCGCCTCCACGCCGTTTTTATAATCTCTCAAGTTGCAGCAAATTCGAATTATTCCGGCAAGCGGGCAATGGCCTTGTTTGTATTTGGGCGCAGCGCATGAAGCCTGCAACTTTCGATGCTCTCGCGCAGGGGTTACATAAAAAGGAGAGCGATAGAGCGGCCGCAATCTATTGGTTGTGGACTTGATGATGAAGAGTGTGATTTCCCTGGGGGCAAGGGTCAAGTATGGTAAAAGAGTGCCAGGTATGTGTTAGTTGGCAATGAAGCGATGAATTACGGGAGATAGATGTGACTTGGCTGTAAAGGGACCTAAAGAACGTCGCTGTAAACTGCGTGAAACTTTCTTGGCACCCATACTGCAACTCTAATAGACGACCGGTTACCTGTCCAACGCATTACTTATGCTTCCTAATTCAATTTTTTCGTCTTAATGTCAACAAAAATATCAGCTGCCTGGCCCACCGTTGTCATCCGGTCTCTTAAGCGCGTTCCTTCGGCGAATCTCTGCACTTTTCCTCTCATTAAAAAATCTCTGTCTCTCTCTCTGTCAAGTCTCTTAAGGTTACGCCTTACAATTTTCGCTCCATCGGGCGCTACGCAGTCCTCAACTATTTCTCAAGCTTCTTTAGCTCCAAGTTTCTGCCCTACAGGTTAGTACCACTAGAGCGCAGTGCCAGCGCTTGCACAAACCTAGTTACAGATCAGTGGTTGTAGCCATTTCCTCTCAAGGTTAGTGGTAGGCTACTAGTCAAAACTCGTTAATGCCTGCCTAATATGTTCCAACACATTTTAAAGCAAAGCCTCCTTTGCCTCATCCTTGGAGTTTTCCACTGCTGCTGCTGCTGCTGCTGTCTGCACGCCGCGTCGGGGATGGTTCAGGGAGTGTATATACATGGAAGGAGCGTCGCATAGAGGAAATGCGAGGGGAGAAACGCGTTCGGAGCTTTCCCGCATCGCATGTGCCCAATGCCCTCTGGAGCTCCCGGGGCTTCGTCACATAAGCATCTTGACAGCTGTAATTATGCGTAACCCACCGCAAACGCATTGGAGAAACTGCTGCGCTTACCCTTCTACTATCGTGCAAGTCCTGAGGAGAGATAGAATTGCGGAGAGGGACAAGGAACAGAGGCAGAGATTGGGTAGAACCGGCGCAGTCGCGAAACGAATGAATAACAGTACTTAAAGCGGACAGATGGGCTTGATGCTGGGCTAGGTGCGAGCTGTCCACTCGCCGCTCGCACTTCCCGTACAGGGGGAAAGGACGGGACAGGGAAAATGCGGAGTGAGAAGATAAGGAAACGTTGCTACTAAAGACACGACAGGGATTGCGGGCAAACTGAAGGTACGGTACTGTACGTTCTGCTATCTACGAAAAATACACACCATGGGTGCTATGCAGGATGCGCCGAGTTTCTCGTTCACACGAGTTTTACCCGAGTTTGCTCGATGGCCGTCAGTGAACGGAGACAGCAAGAAACGTGCAATAACAGCAGGCAAAAAGAAATGTCGAGATAAAGCCGCGTATGACAACATGAGCGCACCCTGCACGGCACAGTGCTTCCGCGCTTCAAGCAGAGAGGACTGCGCAACAAAATGCGCCAGCGCCACGTATTGTCATCAACGTATTATCACAATTTAGCAACACCGTCACTGTCCCGCTGTCTATCTGCACATTTGACAAACGGACATCCAGTGAATTATTCAATTTTGCACTTTTTTGGCGCGAGTGACGATAGTGAGGAGAAAGCTAACAAGCGGATACATTCTAGAGTGTCGCACGCACGAGGTAGCTCATACGGTGAGCAGTCGCCAGGGGCGCTGCAGTACTATGTTCGATAAAGTCAGTCATGGGCTCTATTCTGGACACGCATGGCGGCTGCACGGCCGCCATTATCCGCCATCTT
The DNA here is from genome assembly GCF_013339745.2 of Dermacentor silvarum. Taxonomy (NCBI): domain Eukaryota; kingdom Metazoa; phylum Arthropoda; class Arachnida; order Ixodida; family Ixodidae; genus Dermacentor; species Dermacentor silvarum. Next base: position 440,094,373 of record NC_051154.1, read on the forward strand.
TGGTGTCTCATTGGCTGTCCAGAGGTCACGTGTTTCGAAATTTGTGCCGGGAAACGGAAGTTTTGCAAAATGCAATTTTGCATTTTTGTCAGAATGACTAAACGTGACGTGAAGCGGCAAGTTTTATCGACTAATACATTTTTGTGGTCCTTGGCACCTATATTGCGACTTTAGCGCTTTAAAAAGAAAGTGGACGGTAGCGTGGAGAAGCCCGTGCAATGCATCTGCAATTTCGCGAATATGTGGTGGCGTTCCAAGACAGCCGGCATGTCAGCTTGTTGATTGGCTGAAGGAATATGCCATGAAGAGCATCACGGGAAGGACCGTTTCGTAAACGTCAATTTGACGTTGCGTGACGTTGCGCTGGGCCGCCATTGCAGAGATTTTCCGCCATAATTTGTGGTGCGACGAGCCGCGCGAATTATGGTAATGAGCGGCCATATGCAATGGCAGCGGAGAGGCATGCGTATCGCCACATTTTCCCTGTCATTTCGGGCATAAAAATCTTTTGTTCACAACGCGTGCTCATAGCATTTGCATCGCTCTCGGGTGGTGTTGGAATTTGTGTTTTGCACCATCATTTTTATTAAAAACACGTTTATTTGAAATAATATTGGTTGAAACTAGCAAACTTTCTGTGACATTTTGCACTTTTCACTATTGGGTTTGTATGGTAATCAATATTGATGACTTTTCGCGTCATCAAAGACTAGAATAACGGCGACTATTTAATTTATAAAAAGAAATGTACGCAAGACGGCGCCTTGAAGTTTCCTCTTGCGGTGCGAGTAAGCAGCGAAGTGCACAAGAGATGGCAGTGCCGGCGCTTGCGTCGCTCAAGAGGATACCTGTGGCGCGCGTAACGCTATCGATGATATTCGGCCGCTTCTCAGCGAAACGAGTCGGGCTGAGTCACTTGCGGTTCACGAGATAGCAATAACGCGGCCTAGAGCGTGCGCTGATCATCACTGGCAGGTCGCGTATGTTGTCTCAAGGTAGAAAGAAAGCACGTGGGCGCCAATATACGATGACTCGTTCCATTTCCCGAGGACACGCATTCTAGCTAATGAAGCAGACGACAGCCGGCGCGCATGCAGACTACGGAAGTGAGAAACGATTTTGATGGAATAATCGTACGCTTTGAGCTAGCTGCTTTATTTTTACTGGGGAGGAAAACTGTTTTGCTTTATCAACCACGCTAGGTTCAATGCCTACATTACAGTTTCTTAGGCGAAACGTCAAATTTGCGTCAGGTTACGAAAGCAAATCGGGGCTATCGGCGCCATTTTGTAAGCGTCGCGCGTACGTCACGCTTCGAAGAAATTGGCGGAATGTCCCGAATAGCGGCTATAACAATGATTTGTCCATTCCCTGTCTATTAGGGGAATGGAAACGCAGCGCTGCGGCGTGGCTGTTCACCGCAGGTGCTTTCACTGAGGCGGCTATTCAGGCCGCCGCTTTACCAACTGAAACGACACTATACCCATAGAAACGGGAGCAACGGCTGTTGCTGCAAAATTGCTGTGCGGTATTCTAGGGTCCGTAGTGACGCAGCACAGTGAAAATACACCAGTTTATCTGCGTGCGCGAAGTCTCCGCGATGCATTGCGAAGAAGAGCGTGCTGCCCAGCGACACAATTCATCGCTTGTCACCGCCTGCCCGGTGAAGGTGCCTCCATGCGCATGTACGCAAAATTTGAGTGCGGTGTTCACTCTAATGTGCTTGCCGATTGCCTCTGCTGCTGAGCTAACAGTGATCGCTGATGGATATCGTAACGACAGCGCAGCAATTGTATTTTGGCGCGTGAGGGCTCTTGTGTGCAGTTAGGAAATTAGACTTCGAACACAGTAAGGTGTTGCAATTGTTTAGTGTGCCGTGCTTGTGATGAAGAAATGCCATCGCACTGGGTGTGTTTGCGCTGACCGCTAACCGTATTTGCGACACTGCGGCTCCGATACATCACTGATGACAGAGCAGCCATCTCAATTGACAGCTGCGATACGTGGTCGTTGGAAAACGCTACGCACTGCTCAGGATCGTCGTCCACCAGGGCACATCGACGCCTTGCAAGCAGCTACAGTGACCTGCGGATAATTATTTGCTGTGTACTACATCGCCACAGTGCAGGCAATGAACCGTGTCACAGCCCAAAAAGATATATGCATAAGCCAGGGAAAGTCGGCGCTTTTTTTCTTTCTGATAGTGGTGCTCAGTACATCACCGATGACAGTGCGTTGTGCGTGTTTTGTTTCGCCGGTCAAGATTGTTAATGCCTCTCAGATCCGCACCACGTCGCTGTTGCCGAAAAATTAGTTGGGCGTGGCCCAACCGGCCCAAAGGGTTACATGCCTCACGCGGGGCATGGCCTATGGTTTGGTTGACAGGTGAACTCGTGACAAACTCGTACATCGCGAAACCCCCCTCGAGTTGAACTCGTGAACATGGCGGCGGCAGCAGAAGCCTGTGTTATCGCATCCAGCGGCAGTAAGCGTCAATATGACCGTCTGGACCCGTTCACCTACATGACCAACGTAGAGTTTCAGCGTCATTTTTTGCCTTTCCGAAACTTCAGTGCGCTGGCTGTGTCATGAGTTAGGCGATGGCCCTCGTCTAGCGGAGACAGCGTGGCGGGCAAATTATGCTTTCCGAGCACAGAGTGGTGTGACTAGGCTGCGGAGGAAGTTTGTGCGATCGCTTCGGCTCTCTACTGTTTAAAGCGCTGCTCGTCCACCGCCCCCCAGCCCCAGGCCAGGTCCGGCGTCGTCATAGGAGTAATGGGGCACCTGCGAGCACCTGGGGTTCAACCCGGACTAACCAACCTGCGCAAGCGAAGTAGTCACACTATATTGGAAGACCCAGAATCGACGCCGGGCGGCCTTCCGGTGCAACATGTGCCGAAATCAGATTTCTCAGTTAGACGGAACCGCTGCACTGCACGGGCAGAGAGGCGAAGGAAGTTACTTCGCGAACACGGACCGCCTCGGCCGTCCGAACGACCACTTCTACAGGCGGCAAATGATTTGGCTCACATACTGCGCGAGCAAAAGTGTAGACATATGGCTGTTGAAGGAGATGACTGGCGACTAGTTTCCTCTATCGGAGCACGCCATCGCCGACTGGAGGAACCACCCCGGTGTCGCGAGAGACGAGCTGCTGGCGCGACCTCCACTCGGTGGCCCCGGGTAGATAGCGCAAATTGACGTGTGCCTTCTTCGCGGCGAGCAAAGGTACAATCAATGCAGCCTAATGACGAGCTACAACTTTCTGCCGAGCCGCCAAAATTAGGCCGGTGTTAAAGATGGTGGCCCATGGGTCTTCGGCATGTTCTACGCGACCAGAATGGTGCTGCGACTTTCAAGGTCGACCGACGAAAGACGGCGACGCTAGCCACCATTATTGCAGCCAATGTTCAACCAGGAACAATTATTCATAGTGACGAATTGGCCGCATACAAATGTATCCCAAATGTAGTGGTTGCCAACGGATCTATGCCTCAATCTACATTGGGAGTTAGTCAACCACAGCCTGTACTTTGTGGACCCCATCACGGGCGTTCCCACGCAAAAAATATAAAGTTATTGTCAAAAAGTGAAGCGCCACCTCGTCAGCGGTGGGTACAGGGTAACTGCACGGATGCTGGAGTTCCACCTGGGATGGATCTGGTGGCAGACAACAGCCTCATGCGCTGTAGAGACCCTTTCTTGCGTTTGTTAGAAGCCACGGATCGCTCGGGCTACCCAGTATGCAAACTCTTTCCTGCGGTTTTTAGAAGTCATCGCTCGACGCTTGCCAGTATAAAGGTACATGGCAAAATAAAATAAAATAAAGCGTAGTCCCCCCCCCCCCTACCCTTGTATGAGTGCTTTTCGGCATTCGCGAGTGCTTACTCGGTAAGCGCGCGGCAAACCACTTATGCGCTCGCCGACGCTCAGTTCGTCTCGCAGCTGGGGCAGCTGGGGTGCCTCGATGCGCGCCCCCTACACGCAGCCTTTCTTTAGCGCGAGCAACGGGCGATCTGTTAAAAGCCCAGTGGGAAAACCAGGCGCGCACCAATCTGTGCTCGGAATAGGGAGCGCAAGCACGTAGCGAGCCGCACCAATGTAATCCAGAGGAAAGAAAAGGCGCAACGAGCGATCTGTGGAAAGTCGAGTGAGAAAACGAAGCGCACACACATCGGTGCTCGGAAGTGTTAGCGCAAGCACGTAGCGAGCCGCGCCATTCGAATCCAGAGTAAAAAAGAGGAGGGCGTGCGTCCCCTCGTGGTATAACGCGAAACGTATTAAACTACAAATTAGTCAAATACACATTCAGTGTACATCGTGTAAATTTTAAAATACTTACAACCACGTTAATGTGACTAATATTATTGTACTAGATGCATTTATATTATAACTTGCTTGTGCCTGTAATGCATTCGGTGGAACGACAAACAAGTGAAGGAAGGCAGGACCATGCACCGACCGTATGATTACGTGAGCCCCAGTTTGTTGACCGCCCATATAACAACGCCCGAGGGATGATAGCCACCCAGAGTGAATCTAGATAAACCAATGAAACTGTAGGCGTGCCGACGGACAAACTTTGCATTGTTACCATTAGTTCTTTCAACTTGGGGCGTTGCCAGAGCTCGTGAAGATCCTCAGTTTCGCCAAACTCGGCGCATCCTGCATAGCACCCCATGAAAATGTGTCAAGTGGACAACCGACGCCGACCATGCCGACGCAAAGCCGCGTTTAATCAGCGTAGGGTCTAGGCGATACTGCGGAAGTGGTCGCACCTCACATCGACACTTGTGTGCCCGCCGCGGTAGCTCTGCGGCTCGGCGTCGTGGGTAATACAGAAACGGTCAATTGTGCGCGTGAATTTAGGCGCACGTTAAAGAACAGCAGCGTATCAAAATTAATCGGGAGTCCGCGACTATGGCATGCCTGATAATCTGCTTGTGGGTTTGGCACACGCATTCCCATAATTCTATAAGCACTCCTGCCGCGATGTGATATGCCATGTGAGGCAATGACAGTGGTCAACCCTGTCATAGGTTATAAACAATGGCGCACAACCACACCTCAAGCAAACACGTCTCCCGGTGTGTTCTGTGTACTACGCAGACAAATAGCATTTGTGTTCGCAAGGTAACATTGACCATCAACGCCGCCCCGTTCCTCAACTCGAAGAAGACGGAGCTGAACAAAATCAACACACTAATCAGAACAGGTTTAAAAAAGGTCCTAAGCCTCCCTAGAAACACAAGCACGGAACGACTCCTCCAATTGGGGCTACACAACACGGCAACAGAACTCTGTGAAGCACAGCGAAACGTCCAAATTAGTCGGCTCTCACTCAAAAAGGCGGGCATCGAGATATTACTAGAAGCAGACATACAGCCCCTCTTCATGCCACCAGAGAGGTCGCAACTATGCACAAATGCCAAGAGGTCAATAACCGTTGATCCAATCCCAAGAAACCCGACCCACAACGAAGGGCGGAGAAAAGCGAGAGCGAAGGCAATCCTTGACAACATTAATCGTAAGGAAACGCAAGTCCTGTTCGTTGACGCAGCCAGATATTGTAATCGAGGCGCATACGCAGTCTCTGTGATGGACGCCCATGGCTCACACATCAACGCAGCCACGGTGGTTACCAACTTCACTCACGAAGCAGAAGAAATGGGCATCGCGGTGGCCCTTCGAAGCTGCAAAGAAGCCTCCGTCATTTACTCGGACTCAAGAACAGCCATCAGAACCTTCTCGGCGGCCCTCGTCTCTAGGAAAGCAGCTACGGTTGTCAACAAAATCTTCCAAGAAACGGGAGGAGACAACCTAACGTCCCACACATCGCATGGTTCCCGGCCCACATGGGCAACATTTCCGGACATCCTGACATCCGAACGAGCGGGCACACCAACTGGCGCGAGAACTCACATTCCGCGTCTGCGGTCCGCCCCCTCGCTTCAACGCAGCCTGGAGCGATCTAGACAACAAAGACCCGCTCGTATCATACCACGAAATCACTTCAAATCATAGGTTAGCACGAAGAATTTTTCCTCCTCTTCACCAAAACCTCAAAAAAGCACAGGCCGTCACTTACAGACAGTTGCAGACTAGGACATACATCACACCAACAACATTAAGCACGATCAATCCTGACCTTCCTACTGCATGCCCACACTGCGGCCACGAATACAACAACTTTGAACACGTGCTCTGGCTGTGCTCTGCCAACGCGGGCACGGACTTTCCTGACCAGTCCTCCTGGGACTCAACGCTCAGAAGCACAGAGCTCATCGCTCAGCTCAAGGCTGTCCAGAGGGCTACCTGGACAGCGGCGAATTAAAGTGGGGCCTCCGGCCCCACTTTAATTCTTTCTCTTCAGGACCTCAATAAAGTTCGTATTCACTCACCACGGCAACTACGCACTGAAGGGCATTTCTCCAGTAAGTTGACCGTTCCGAGTAGTGCTCTTCAAGGGATCCAATGACTATGGTTCTAAAAGAACTTCGCTTGCACAGGTCCAGCACTCATTGTCTATTACACTCACTCTCCTCGTGTGTATTTAACTTCGCATATGCCTTGTTCCATGAACTGAACCCATCTGGCTCCGAAAAGTGGTCCTTTCTTGCCGACATCAGAGTACAAGGAAAGCAATATACGGATCCTTTGGAGGGACTGTACAGCAGCCATTCGCGCCGTTGCATGGTGCCGTGACCATAGAACATTCTCTGCTTGAAGTGGTGGTGGTAGCCCTTCGGTTCCGCGTCAGTTGGATGAAAGTACCTCTTCGAGCGAGAGTAATGAGCTTGCAGGTTTCTAGCATTTTCCCACACATCCTGGGTGAAGGAACCGCCAAACTGAATTTTTTGGAAACAGAATCTTCAAAGAATACGGCTCCAGGACTTGTGAGCAGGCTGTTCACGTTGTCGAGTTTGGGAGGCACTGTATGGAAACCTTCCGGGACCGCCGACACCTTCGACCCGAGTCCACCTTGAAAGCGCTTGTATAATAGTCCAACGTGATGACGACGTACTTCGTGTTCTAGGGCGCCGCGACGGCATGCAGGTGGACAGTGGCGAGCTTTCTCGGTTTCGCTTTGCGCGAACGACAAACGTCAGTGAAATGTTCTCTTTTACGGCAACAGTTGCAAAGCAACGGGCGTGCGTTTATTTTTAATTTGCATACTGTGAACGCCCGCAGAAAGGACAAGTAGCGTCGCCGGAGCGTTCATTTCTGGACGGTGCGTCTCGCTGATTGACGTCCGAGCGTCACTGCGTCGAGCTAGACGAACGCAAAACCTTCAATGGTGCCTTGTGCCGCTTTTTTGTCGGCGGCCTACCACTGATGCGCCTAAGTCCAAGCTTTAACGTCAGCTTGACATTGCGGCGCAACTGGTATTGAGGGCAACTACGATATTGCACTCCACTCGTTTACATCGATAAACAGCAGGCATGCCAGCGGCAGCTAACTTCTGCAATATTCAAGCCGGAGTTACACCAGAGTTGACACTTCGTAGGGTTAACGCAAGCGAGGTAAGCTGGCATGAAGGCACTCACCGTTGTAGAAGTGAAAGGTACGCACTTCAGTAAATCCGCAATACAAGTCTGGCCTGGGGAACTGCCTCACATCCCTGATGGTTTGGTTTAAGGATGTAGCAGAGTGAAGAGTTTCCATGGTACCCTGGAGGTGCTGCGGTCGACACCATCATCATCAGCCTATTTTTACGTCCGCTGCAGGACGAAGGCCTCTCCCTGTGATCTCGAATTACCCGGTTTGCGCTAACTGATTCCCACTTGCGCCTGCAAATTTCCTGATTTCATCGCCCCACCTCGTATTCTGGCGTCCTCGACTGCGCTTCTCTTCTCTTGGTACCCATTCTGTAACTCTAATGGTCCACCGGTTATCCATCCTACGCATTACATGGCCTGTCCAGCTCCATTTTTTCTCTTAATGTCCGTTAGAATATTGGCTATGCCAGTTTCCCATCTGATCTACACCGCTCTCTTCCTGTCTCTTATCGTTAGGCGTAACATTTTTTATTTCATCGCTCTTTGTGCGGTCCTTAACTTCTTCTCGAGCTCCAAGTTTCTGCGCCATATGTTAGCACGTCTAGAATGCAGTAATTGTACACTTTTCTTTTCAACGAGAGTGGCTCTAAACAAACGACTCTAAAGGCTGACTGGCGATCCTGAATTATTGTTCTCTTGCCACGCAATTGAACATTGTCTTTGTCTTCAGCATGTTTAACTTCAACCCCCCTCTTACATACTTCTCGGTTAAGGTCCTCCATCATTTGTTGTGAATCGTCCCCATTGTTGCTGCACAGGACGATGTCATTTGCAAACCGAAGGTTGCTGAGATATTCGCCGTTGATCCTCACTCCTAAGCCTTTCCAGTCTAAGAGCTTGAATACTTCTAAGTATGCAGTGAATAGCATTGGAGAGATTGTCTCCTTGCCTGACCCCTTTCTTGATTGGTAACTTTCTACTTTTCTTGTCGAGAACCAAGGTTGCTGTGCAATCGTTGTAGATATTTCCCAGATATACACGTGTGCCTCCTGTGCTCCTTGGTTACGCAATGCGTCTATGACTGCTGGTATCTCTACTGAATCAAGTGCCTTTTCATAACATATGAAAGCCGTTAAGAGGGGTTTATTGTACTCCGCAGATTTCTATATTACCTCATTGACGTCATGGATATGATCCATCGTAGAATATCCCTTCCGGAAGCCAGCATGTTCTCTTGGTTGGCTTAAGTCAAGAGTGGGCCTGATTCTATCGGAAATTATCTTGGGGAATATTTTATACAATACTGAAAGCAAACTAATGGGTCAAAAATTTTTTTCAATTCTTTAACGTTTCTCGTCTTATGGATGAGTATAATGATGGCGTTCTTCCAGCTTTCTGGTACACTTCAAGTCGTGGGTCATTCCGTATAAAGGGCCACAAGCTTTTTAAGCATAATATCTCCTTCATTTTTTTATTAAATCAACGATTACTCCATTTTCTCCAGCAGCTTTTCCCCTGGTCATGTCTTTCAAGGCCCTTCTAACTTCATCGCTTGTTATAGAAGGAACCTCTCTATCCTGTTCATTCCTACTTCGACTGAAAGTAGCTTGGCTGCTCTGGGAACTGTACAGGTCAGTATAAAATACTTCCGCTGTTTTTACTATGTCATCGAAATTGCTGATGATATTACCATGCCCTTTTTTTCAGTGCATACATTTTGCCTAGTCCTATGCCAAGTTTTCTTCTCATTGATTTCGTGCTGCGTCCATATTGTACTGCTTCCTCAATTTTTTCAACGTTACAATTTCGGATATCCATTACTTTCTTCTTGTTGATCAGTTTCGACAATTCAGCGCATTCTATCTGATCTCTCGAGTTTCACACTTTCATGTTTTGTCGTTTCTTTATTAGGTCCTTTGTTACTTGGGAAGCTTACCTACTAGTTGCCTTAGTGCCTTACCCCCCCCCCCCCTTTCAATTGCTGCTTCTAAGATCAGCCTAGCTACTGTTTCATTCATTACCTCTATGTTCATTTCATCTTCCTGTTCTAAAGCTGAATATTTGTTTTCGAGCACCAGCCTGAATTGGTCTGCTTTTGCCCTTACTGCGTCTAGGTTAGTCTGTTTCTTCTTGACTAATTTTGTTCTTTCTCTCTTCAAATTGAGAGAAATCCTCGACCTCACTAACCTATTGTCACTGCACTTTACCCTACCTAACACTTATGCATCCTACACTAAGCTGGGATTTGCAGAGAGTATGAAATCTATTTCATTCCTTGTTTCTCCATAGGGCTTTTCCAGGTCCGCTTCCTGCTGCTGGGCTTCCTGAAGAAGGTATTCATTATTCGTAGCCTATTCCTTTCCGCGAATTCTACCAACATCTCTCCTCTAGTGTTTCTAGAATCAATGCTGCAGTTGCCAAATGCTTGCTCACCAGCCTGCCTTTTCCCCATTTTTGCATTGAAGTCGCCCATGACTACATTGCTAATTCAACATCTTCATAAAACTGTTCTATTTCTTCATTATTGTGACTGGAGGTTGGGGCGTAGGCTTTTACTACCTTCATGCTATACCTCCTATTCAGCTTTATTACTACGACTGCTACCCTCTCATTAATGTTGTAAAATTCATCGATGCTGCTCGCCATGCCCTTATGGAGTAGAAGTCCTACGCTGAAATCTCTCTTATCTGGAAGGCCTCTGTAGCAGAGGACGTGGCCATTAGTCAGCACTGTATAAGCCTCACCAATTCTTCTAACCTCATCTAAGGCCAATAATATCCCAGGCAATACCTGATAACTCTTCAAATAGCCCTGCTAAGCTAGCCTCACTCGATAGGGTGCGCGTGTGGAACGTTGCCAGGTTCAGTTTCCAGTGGCGGCCTCTCCGGACCCCGAGATTCTTAGCACCCTCTGACGCGTCGCAGGTCTGACCGCGTCCTTGGTCAGGTGCTCCGCAGCCGCTGGGGACTGAGGGCCACGGGTTAATTGGAGGAGTCATGAGGAAGGTAGCGGCCGAATAATGCACCAGGGAGGTCATGTCCTCTTCTGATGAGGGAGTGACTTTGCTGAAGCTTAGTGGGCCTTCCTAATTTGGTTGCACCTGGACTAGTATAGCCCCACTAGCTTGCGGCGATATTTTTTTTGGGCCGGTGTCAGGCAACACTCCATGCCTGAAAATGTAGTGGAATGGAGGAGGATTCGAGCTTACGACATTCACATTAGAAGCCGGGTGTCCTACCTCTACTCCACGCCACCACTCTGTTTCAAGGTCCCACTCTGTCACTGTTTCAAGGTCAGCTCAAAACGAGGAATATAAGTTTTCGCTTTTAAAGAAGTGGCCTATTGTTTCGCGATCATTACCGAAAGTGCATAAAGAGGAACGCACCAGACCTGACCTACCTAAGTAAACATTCAGATAAGTAAATCCGACAAGGTAATTTGGTGACAGAGAGAGAGAGAGAACTTCATTGGCATCGTAAGGATAAGAGGGCAGGACCCTTATTCCAGGGCTCCAATGGCCATGGCGATGTCGCGGACACGCCGGACCACCGACTGCTGAACCTGCGGCTTTCCGTTCTTTAGCACAGACTCGGAGATATCCAGGGTTGGGATTAATTCGTCGTGAGATACTTCACGGTTACGTGTATCAAAAAATTCAATATAAGAGGTGCTGATGCTCAGGAGATGTAGCTGTTATATAGTGACAAAACGCTTTTTTAACTGTAAACGTCCTGAATGCAACCACCGTGAACTGTGTAGACAGTGGTACAACAGCAAGGACGGAGTTGTGAAGGCACGCCTACGAGACTGCTAGTGCGCTGTTGGTGAAGCATCGCACTTGGAAAAATGGCGTTCACACAAACATGAACGACGAGGAGATACACAATCAGTGCCTGTGTATGTCCTAATCATTCGTGTATGTGTGAACGTCTGTTCCCAAGTGGGCTGCTTCACCAAAATCACGATTCGCCAACTGTCCTAGTTAACTTAGACCATAGAACTGCATTGACGAGGAGCCATGATGATGATGATGATGATGCCTCACCACTTGGCACAACCCACTGAGGCGGATAGGCCACGAACCGGGTGGTATTATGATAGAAATTTAAAATAAATTAATTTATAAATACATAAATATAAGAATAAAAATAAATGACTAATTTAAAATGAGAAATAAAGCAATAATAAAAGAATTAGGTAGTCTATACTAGGTTAGTCAGCCATGATTCCTGGTCCTGTTTATTCACTTCTTTTCTTCATCCGGTGCTCGCCCTGCACGCGTCGCCTAATGGCGTTGTGGGCGACAGCGATGCCGTATATAACAAAATCGTGTTCTTTCTTCGGTGACCATATAATCATGGAGGAAACTAGAGCGAGTATTGGCACAACAAGTAGTATAATCAACATGCATAATTCGGCAAAACACGCAAAAAACGGCACCTATTCATCTCCGATTTTTTTTACCGATTTGATAGATAGATAGAAAATAGATAGATAGACAGATAAATTGATAGATAGAACGTTTATTTATGTCAATTTCGTCCAAAATCGCACTTTCCGTGACCAAGTCTCAAATGTAGCTAGAACATAACTGGCACGTGCCAAGTACGAACCGAGCAAGTCGTACAAGAGGAAAACGAGAGCGTTCCACTCGTCGTGCTGTACAAGATCGAGCAGCGGCAGCGGCGTTGAGGTCCCGCCCTATCAAGCAAGACGAACGTTCATGGGTGAGTCATTGCCATTTCTGCAGTTCCTCTCCGAAGAAGAAGTGGAACACTTGATAGACGTTTTGAATTCGGCGGCAGGAGCATTAGCATTATCGCACAGATACACAGCCAGAATTTGGCTGGAAGAAGAGCTGCTACGACAAACGCGGTTGCTAGATGGGCTACTGACGGCCAACAAGGACGCTGCGGGACTCATGAGTACCCAAGACCGCCAAAAACTTGAGCGCATGGAGCTCGGACGAAGAAGGCTGATACGTCAGTTAGTGTGGGCTGTGGACTTAGTAACACAGGAGGGGGTGAGCGTCACGAGCCCGTTCAACCCATTGACGCACGCTTACTTCAGGCGGCAAGACATACTGCGCTGCCAACGTCGTGATCTGATGCAGCCAGGGTTTACCAACACTTCAGCGCTGGGCGGATGCGTTGAAATGCCACCAATGCAACTTCCTCCCGAGCTCAGTGGCCGCGCAAACAAGGCCTTGTTGCGGCAATTCCTGGCTGAATCGTCGATGTTAGCACATCGTCCAGGTGACGCCGACGGAGACTCCGGGGATCACATGAGTGGCTGCACAGCAAGCGGGGCCTACCCATCTGTTGACGGCCCTGAACTCGACGGAATTCCTGGACCTTCGGGAGAGTCGAGGAGACGGCTCAGCATCTCGCCAATGGGTCCAAATGCAGGCGACATGAAAGACCAGAAGCCACCCACGGACGCAGAGGGAGTCAGCTGCGTGACACCCAACATGAGGGCCGACGTAAACACCACCGCAGCGAGCCGGGGTGGCACCACTACTTCCAAGGGTAAACCATCCGAAATCGCCCCACAGGGAGGTTCCGAGGCGAACATTGCACAAACTCCTGGGATGCCACATGGTCAAGAAAGTGGTGGGATGGCCGACAACCTCAGTGACGAGTCGGGAGACAGCGACATCTTGGATGAGCTGGACCTACCCTTGGGCTCTAACTTGTCACTGAGCGACGTTGACTAAGCACGGTCAGTCGGCTACTGCAACCTTCTCCTGAAATAAAAGCACCAAAGCTAACGTTCTTGCGTTCTTCCTCTACGTACCGCCACGCACCGAGCACTCCACAGGACACGTACACGGGTTGTTGCCGTGCGACGTCTGGTCGCTCGTGCCGCGAAGGTGAATTGATATGCACAGTCCGCCATTTGTACTGCGTCAAAAACGCCGCTTTCGCACCCCATTAGCCCAAAAACAGGGACTCCCTATTTTCTGGCTGCAAGGAGCACCAGCACCCGCAAACTGGTAATCCTGGTTACAGTTCCACCCTAAATTACGAACTATATGAGACGCTCAATTATAACCCATTGTAGCTTTTACCAAAAATTTATTTGATGTGACGCCTGGCTAGCCAAGCGGCGTTCAATTGCATTTCTGCTCGCACATGTCATTCGAAAGACAGCCGACTATTTGTAAGTTTAAATATATTCTCAAAAATTTACGTCCTATGTTGGCGATGAGTTTATACCAATACCCGGAGAAGTGCTTTTATTAGCGATTTATTCCGCTACTGCTTTCAGTTGATTAAAGCCACGAAGCCATGACTTTTCATTACCTCCAGTGTGTCCGATTGCTCTCGCGGGTATGAGCCGCATGCTGAGACTACACCAATAGCAACAACTTGCGCCTCTGATCCGAAATAGTTTACAAATAAGAGGCACGTGGCATTGCAAAACCAAAGGCATGGGACTTGGAAAATAGTTTTGACTTATAACATCTGTGTCTGATAAGGTCACCGTCAACGATGTTCTATACTGCTTGGTAAATATAAAGTAGCAAGTCTACGCTTAATTTTTGAGGGTGAAGCTCCCGAAGAATACGAAAAAAAAACGCAATGCCAATAAAACGAATCTGGTGAAAAAATTATTACAAAACAAAAAAGAGAAAAAGAGCAGAAAAAATGTTGAACAAAAAGGAAAGAGAATTTAGGGATAAATAAAGGAAAGAAAAAATTTGGGAAGAACTGGGCTCAACAAAGGAAGAAAGAAAAACGAGAACCGGAAGAGCCTAGAAGACATTGTAAGAAGACAAGAAAGAGAAAGAAACAAAATTTAAGAGAAGCTAGGAAGAGGCGCTTACACGAATGAATCGTCGAAGTATAAAGAAGACATATAGCATATTTAAAACCTATAGTAAGGCTCTACGTCTCACGGCATCATATTTAGGTTCAGAAAGTTCTAAAGAAGTAATAAAGAATCAATCGCAGGAAAAAGAAAAAGAAAGCAAAGCAACAGATATTGTCTTCCAGGATTTTGAAACTCTTTACGGCATTCATAAAATACACACGCACGCTCCGGTTGACTGCATGCTATTAGTATACGATACCAGTATACGTATATTGGCTGCTTTCTCCCTCGCGTTCTCACAAATTTTGCGTACTGCCATATGTGACGCTGAAGCAACTGAACAGAACTCGAAACGAACAAAGATCTCCGACGGCGCCCCTTACCAATAATAGTTTGAGAGTTCCACGGAGAGACGCACAAGGGTGCGAGTCTCACCCACAAAATATACATAGTGCTCACTTGCTTCTGCCGGGAAATTTACTCAGCAGCCGTGTTTTGGGCGCAGCTCCTTGACATTTTTTGTGATAATTTACAGTAAGTTACGTTATCCTTCTGCCGCAAACATCTAACGCTGATTTCTTCGCCGTGTATTTAGACTCGGACATTCGGCAATATCGCAGTCGAGGCTGCAGTGCTGTACCGTACGCGGGCAACAAGTAGTCTGGCGATCAATAACGTTCGTTTTCTGGTTAACACAATGAAGGAGTGAAAGATCACCGCCCAAGCGCTCCGTACAGATGGTCAGCCAGCGAAGCTGAAGCGTGCTGCCCCGCTGTTTATCGCTAGTTTAATGCCGAGGGTACATTAAAATTTTTCCCAATTATTGGTTACGTCTTTGTGTTTCTTAATGGGGTTAAACACACGTTCGGCTGCGACGGAGAAAACGACGTCATTAACGGTATGCCCGCAGTTCGCCGTTGTTGCAGTGCCGCTTCTAGATAAAGAACATGTATAGTAAACCTGACTAAATCAACCAGGCTAGGTGACTATTAGTCGCCGCCCCGTTTCAAAGGGGATGCAATTAAACCATCTTCATCATTCTTCAAAATTAAATTGCTTAAAGAATCTGTCCGTCACGAAAGACAAATGAATGGCTCATACCCCCTTAAGCATTGACCCTTACCCCCGTAAACGCGGCATCCCCATTACGACGACGGATGAGAAGTGAAATTCTAAGCTGGTATGATAAGCGGCAACGGAGTCAGCTGTGGCAGGAGACAACGACGCTCGAGCCATTGCTCATGATGGTAGTTTCTGCGTACAGGTGACAGACGGACGAATCGGCTAGCCATATACAGCTTCGCTGTAAAAATTGTTCCCATAAGTGACATCGGGCTTAAGCGAAAATACGGACCGTATACGCATCGTCACGAATAAATTTCGCGATCAATACAGAAATCTTTCGCAGCAACTGACATTTATCGAGAGAGGTGGTTACTCTACATTTTCTCGGGAACAAAATATTCTGGGGTTTTACGTGCGAAAACGACGATTTGTTTATGAAACAAGCCGTGGTGGGAGACTCCGGATTAATTTCGGCCGCCAGGGTTATTTAGTGTGCACCCAATGCATGGTACGCGGGTGTTTCCGCATTTCGCCCCCATCCTAACGCTGCGCCACGGTCGGGATTTTATCCCATGACTTCGTGCTTACCAGCGCAATACCGTAGCCACTAAGCAAATTTCTCGGCAACAGCTCGCATTTATGGACACTTCATTGCTGCGATCCTGTGACGTTGCAGTAATACAGGCTTTAGAGATGGCAGAAAAAGAAAAGTAAGCCAGCTTCGCATTTGGCATGGACGCATGGCTTGAGCGCGCCACGAGAGGTGCCGCTCAATTGCTGCCACCCTAAGTCCCCTCACTGGTTGGTACTAACCAATTTAAAAGTTCATGGCGATGAAGGCAATAGGGGGTAACCGGGTATAGGCATTTAAGTTACCGCAACCACCCTAATGTTGTACAGGTAACACGGCGAAAAGCAACGCGTAACCTAGATCCGGTCTTCTCCAGTGTCGATGTGAACAGCGCAACACAATAGCGTCTGCGACCTGTTAACGTGGTGTTGATTTGGCCGAGTTACAGTAGTGAATCCATGTAAGGAAAGCGGTCCATAAACGACAGAAACCACAAATGAAAACCAAGAAAACATGATGTGCGTCAGCCCGTAAAAGGAAGGTTGCGCACACAATCACCAATTGTACAGTAGTGGTAGCATTTAGGATTGCAAAATTGTGCAGTGTTTTGAGTGGTTCAGAGACCCTGAGATTGGTGGAATCTGTACGCCTATTTTGGAGGCTGCAGCAGACAGTATTGTAGAGGACGAAAACGAAGTTGCACGCAACGAAAAGTCTTTGCTTTTGAGGAAATAACGCTTAGAGACTGCTGCTGTTGTAGTAATTGAGTTAAGAGCCGGAAGAACGACTGAAATCTGCCAATTTTATAGTCATCAGAAATGCATGTGTGCAACTGGCATTAACAGGATTGTTCTAAGTTAGTGCACATGACGAGCAAAGTGTTTTCTTTCGCAAGCAAGCACGTCATAATTTAGGCAGCATTTACAGAAGCGGGCACAACTGTCCTACTGCATAGATGAACGCAAGAAAGGGATATGATGGACGATGAGAATGCGTATGCCCTAAGTACTACGTTCTAACTGATCAGAGTTAAACAAATCGTGTTAAACAGCTGGACGCCCAATGTCCCAACTAAAGCAGTTGTGTCTTTCGTGAGTTTAGGTGAAATAAATTTTTCCTTGAGAGCGTGCATAATTTGGAAATCGCCCAATAACCTCAACATGTAATAAAGAAATGGGACCTCTAAACAGGTATGGTCAGTCCAACGAGGCCGCGAAGCAGCCGATAGGCTAGGCCTTTCGGTCCCAACGTGGGATTGGCCCGCTTCGGGCTAGGAAACCATTGTGACGCATTGGACCATAATAAAGTTTTTCCATCCATCCATTCAACCTCTCTGAGTTGTAGCACAAAGTGGTGCATCTGATGTCGCAAATGTAGCGAGGACGACATGTCTGGACACCCTGCGACGCGCAGCCGCCATATAGTATAGCTCTCGCCAGCCAGCTCGGAGCCGGCCGAGCGATCACCGTGTCTTTCGGTGTCGATGGCATATCCTCTGGATCTCAGCATCACCATGGGTGAGCCCCACGGAGACCGCAGTGAAGAACTCCCAGCGATGCCCACGGCTGCGCGTCTGTTGCAGTCACCGCTGGGCATGCAGGTCGACCTGTTCGACCGGAGGCGCGTTAAGGTTCCCGCTGTGCCAAGGCGCCAAGCTGCTGAGCGAGAATACGCACGTCAAATGGACAGTGCGTCACTTGAAGGGAACGAGGACCCTACGGGGCCCTCCTGGTCCGATGACTCGCTCGAGGTAGCTTTGCTGCGGCAAACCATGATGAAGTTGGATGATGATATTGGTGGATTCGACCAGCTGCTCGAGTTGACAACTCTGAAAACGCGCCTACTGCGGGCTGCAGTCCGCTGCATGGCTATTGAGGCAAAGTGTAGCCAGATCGAAGATGCCATAAGCATTGCTCGTACCCGGCGTATTCTTGAACGCAGCTACAACCTGCCACGTCTACAACCGAGTGACAACCGCCAGCCAGCAGAGAACACCAAGAATACCACGCAGAGCGCGTTCGATGGCGTAGTGCATGGTGCCTCGATGATCAACACGGAACCGGTACTCGGCCAGTAGGTCATGAAGGCTCATCGATCAACATGACAGGAGGCGGTGTGACGTGTGGGGAAGGTTGTAGCAGTGCCAAGCCTGGCCGCACAGCTGTGGGCATCCCGAGGCACCTCGTTCCTACAATGAGTGCCAGTGTTCCTCCACTTCGACGCACGCCACTGCGCCTCCGGGAAGGCGTACCTTCATGCCCTCGGCGATCGTACACTCGCCGTAGACGACACTGACAGGCGGTGAGGACAAGGAAGGAGAGATGACGCGTTCTCACCGAGTGAGTTATGCGACGTAGCAGCGGGAAGCACGCTTCTCATGACATCAGCTCTAACAGTGACATGGGCTGAGCGGCCAGCAATCGCTGTCATATGCTGCCTCAAATAAAAAAGACTGACAATATTCGGAAAGGCAGCTACCTCGCCTCCACGCCGTTTTTATAATCTCTCAACTTGCAGCAAATTCGAATTATTCCGGCAAGCGGGCAATGGCCTTGTTTGTATTTGGGCGCAGCGCATGAAGCCTGCAACTTTCGATGCTCTCGCGCAGGGGGTACATAAAAAGGAGAGCGATAGAGCGGCCGCAATCTATGGGTTGTGGACTTGATGATGAAGAGTGTGATTTCCCTGGGGGCAAGGGTCAAGTATGGTAAAAGAGCGCCAGGTATGTGTTAGTTGGCAATGAAGCGATGAATTACGGGAGATAGATGTGACTTGGCTGTAAAGGGGCCTAAAGAACGTCGCTGTAAACTGCATGAAACTTTCTTGGCACCCATACTGCAACTCTAATAGACGACCGGTTACCTGTCCAACGCATTACTTATGCTTCCTAATTCCATTTTTTTGTCTTAATGTCAACAAAAAATATCAGCTGCCTGGCCCACCGTTGTCATCCGGTCTCGTAAGCGCGTTCCTTCGGCGAATCTCTGCACTTTTCCTCTCATTAAAAAATCTCTCTCTCTCTCTCTCTCTCTGTCAAGTCTCTTAAGGTTACGCCTTACATTTCTCGCTCCATCGGACGCTACGCGGTCCTCAACTATTTCTCAAGCTTCTTTAGCTCTAAGTTTCTGCCCTACAGGTTAGTACCACTAGAGCGCAGTGCCAGCGCTTGCACAAACCTAGTTACAGATCAGTGGTTGTAGCCATTTCTTCTCAAGGATAGTGGTAGGCTACTAGTCAAAACTCGTTAATGCCTGCCTAATATGTTCCAACACATTTTAAAGCAGAGCCTCCTTTGCCTCATCCTTGGAGTTTTCCACTGCTGCTGCTGCTGCTGCTGCTGCTGCTGCTGTCTGCACGCCGCGTCGGGGATGGTTCAGGGAGTGCATTTACATGGAAGGAGCGTCGCATAGAGGAAAGGCGAGGGGAGAAACGCCTTCGGAGCTTTCCCGCATCGCATGTGCCCAATGCCCTCTGGGCGTCGTCACATAAGTATCTTGACAGCTGTAATAAGTGTAACCCACCGCAAACGCATTGCAGAAACTGCTGCGCTTACCCTTATGCTATCGTGCAAGTCCTGAGGAGAGAGAGAATTGCGGAGAGGGACAGGGAGCAGAGGCTGAGAAGGGGTAGAACCGGCGCAGTCGCGAAACGAATGAATAACAGTACTTAAAGCGGACAGATGGGCTAGTTGCTGGGCTAGGTGCGAGCTGTCCACTCGCCGCTCGGACTTACCGTACAGGGGGAAAGGACGGGACAGGGAAAATGCGGAGTGAGAAGATAAGGAAACGTTGCTACTAAAGACACGACAGGGATTGCGGGCAAACTGAAGGTACGGTACTGTACGTTCTGCTATCTACGAAAAATACACACCATGGGTGCTATGCAGGATGCGCCGAGTTTCTCGTTCACACGAGTTTTACCCGAGTTTTCTCGATGACCGTCAGTGAATGGAGACAGCAAGGAACGTGCAATAACAGCAGGCAAAAATAAATGTCGAGATAAAGCCGCGTATGACCACACGAGCGCACCCTGCGCGGCACAATGCTTCCGCGCTTCAAGCACAGAGGACTGCGCAACAAAATGCTCCAGCGCCGCGTATTGTTATCAACGTATTATCGCAATTTATCAACACCGTCACTGCCCCGCTGTCTATCTGCACATTTGCCGTAAGCCGCTTGCCACGCGTTTCTCGGGCGCGTCAAGGGCGTGCCTCCCGTTTCGGGCATTATCTTTCTATCCTGCGTCGAATGCGAACAGGGCACATGCGGTGGATTCTTGCACCTACACTTTCCCTCAATCGAATACTTTGAAATAAAAAAATTATGGGGTTTTACGTGCCAAAACCAGTTCTGATTATGAGGCACGCCGTAGTGGGGGACTCCGGAAATTTGGACCACCTGGGGTTCTTTAACGTGCACCTAAATCTAAGTACACGGGTGTTTTCGCATTTCGCTCCCATCGAAATGCGGCCGCCGTGGCCGGGATTCGATCCCGCGACCTCGTGCTCAGCAGCCCAACACCATAGCCACTGAGCAACCACGGCGGGTTACTTTGAAATACAACAAATTTAAATAAATAACATATTTATTATTTTTGAAAGTATTGGTTTTTCGTTTGTAATGTTATAAATTTGTGATTACAAACGGACAACCAGTGAATTATTCAATTTTGCACTTTTTTGCCGCGAGTGGCGATAGTGAGGCAAAAGCTTACAAGCGGATACATTCTAGAGTGTCGCAAGCACGAGGTAGCTCATACGGTGAGCAGTCACCAGGGGCGCTCCAGTACTATGTTCGATCAAGTCAGTCATGACAATGATTTGTCCATTTCCTGTCTATTAGGGGAATGTCAGCGCAGCGCTGCGGCGTGGCTGTTCACCGCAGGTGCTTTCACTGAGGTGGCTATTAAGGCCGCCGCTTTACCAACTGAAACGACACCCTAGCCATAGTAACGGGAGCAACGGCTGTCGCTGCAAAATTGCTGTGCGGTATTCTAGGGTCCGAAGTGACGCAGCACAGTGAAAATACACCAGTTTATCCTCGTGCGCGAAGTCTCCGCGATGCATTGCGAAGAAGAGCGTGCTGCGCAGCGACACAATTCATCGCTTGTCACCGCCTGCCCTGTGAAGGTGCCTCCATGCGCATGCACGCAAAATTTGAGTGCGGTGTTCACTCTAATGTGCTTGCCGATTGCCTCTGCTGCTGAGCTAACAGTGATCGCAGATGGATATCGTAACGACAGCGCAGCAATTGCATTTTGGCGCGTGAGGGCTCTTGTGTGCAGTTAGGAAATTAGACTTCGAACACAGGAAGGTGTTGCAATTGTTTAGTGTGCCGTGCTTGTGATGAAGAAATGCCATCGCACTGGGTGTGTTTGCGCTGACCGCTAACCGTGTTTGCGACACTGCGGCTCCGATACATCACTGATGACAGAGCAGCCATCTCAATTGACAGCTGCGATACGTGGTCGTTGGAAAACACAACGCACTGCTCAGCATCGTCGTCCACCAGGGCACATCGACGCCTTGCAAACAGCTACAGTGACCTGCCGATAATTATTTGCTGTGTACTACATCGCCACAATGCAGGCAATGAACCGTGTCACAGCCCAAAAAGATATATGCATAAGCCAGGGAAAGTCGACGCTTTTTTTCTTTTTGATAGTGGTGCTCAGTACATCACCGATGACAGTGCGTTGTGCGTGTTTTGTTTCGCCGGTCAAGATTGTTAATGCCTCTCAGATCCGCACCACGTCGCTGTTGCCGAAAAATTAGTTGGGCGTGGCCCAACCGTGGTGGGCGCGCTCAAGGGTTACATGCCTCACGCGGGGCATGACCTATGGTTTTGATTGACAGATGAACTCGTGCCAAACTCGTACATCGCGAAACCCCCCTCGAGTTGAACTCGTGAACATGGCGGCGGCAGCAGAAGCCTGTGTTATCGCTTCGCAGCGGCAGTAAGCGTCAATATGACCGTCTGGACCCGTTCACCTACATGACCAACGTAGAGTTTCAGCGTCATTTTTCCTTTCCGAAACTTCAGTGCGCTGGCTGTGTCATGAGTTAGGCGAAGGCCCTCGTCTGCGGAGACAGCGTGGCGGGCAAATTATGCTTTCCGAGCACAGAGTGGTGTGACTAGGCTGCGGAGGAAGTTTGTGCGATCGCTTCGGCTCTCTCCTGTTTAAAGCGCTGCTCGTCCACCGCGCCCCAGCCCAGGTCCGGCGTCGTAATCGCAGTAATGGGGCACCTGCGAGCACCTGGGTTCAACCCGGACTAACCAACCTGCGCAGGCGAAGTAGTCACACTATAGTGGAAAACCCAGAATCGACGCCGGGCTGCCTTCCGCTGCAACATATGCCGAAATCAGTTTTCGCAGTTGGACGGAACCGCTGCACTGCACGGGCAGAGAGGCGAAGGAAGTTACTTCGCGAACACGGACCGCCTCGGCCGTCCGAACGACCACTTCTACAGGCGGCAAATGATTTGGCTCACGTACTGCGCGAGCAAAAGCGTAGACATATGGCTGTTGAAGGAGATGAGTGGCGACTTGTTTCCTCTAATGGAGCACGCCATCGCCGACTGGAGGAACTACCCCGGTAAAGTCGCGAGGGACGAGCTGCTGGCACGACCTCCAATTGGTGGCCCCGGGTAGATAGCGCCAATTGACGAGTGCCTTCTTCGCGGCGAGCAAAGCTACAATCAACGCCGCCTAATGACGGGCGACAACTTCCGCTGAGCCGCCAAAATTACGCCGGTGTTAAAGATGGTGGCCCATGGGTCTTCGGCATGTTCTACGCGACCAGAGGGGTGCTGCGACTTTCAAGGTCGACCGACGAAAGACAGCGACGCTAGCCGCCATTATTGCAGCCAATGTTCAATCGGGAACCATTTTTCATAGTGTCACGTAGTAGTGAGGCTGAAGTAAACAGTCGTAAAACTGTGTATGACAAAACTGGTTGTTTATTGGGCGAACCTGTGCCCACAAAAGCAAGCTACACTCAAAGCACAACGATAGCGGCGAGCACAGTCGGCGATCGTCGAAAATCTCCTCAGCGGCGAAACGCGTCGGCTTTTATACCTGAGTCAGCGAAGGTTCCAGATTAATCCCTGATGCCCGCGGGTCTTCCAGAAAGTTCTAGACAATTCGCGTCGGTCATACAATAAGATAACATAAGCGTCCGTGAAAACAGGCAACGGAAAGAAGCATCGATGACGTTTGTCACAGCTGTCCCCGATTTGTCGTCGGCGCAAAGTCGATCGACGGGGTAGACAAGCTGGTTGGTCGTTCCGTACGCAAGCGAGCACAGTGAAAAGAGTCAGAGTCGGGAGTAAACAAAAAAACAAGATATTTATCGGCTGATAACTACACGAGATTAATAAAATACAATAATAAAGAAAACACAAGACAGACTAACACACCTGAGCTTATTATCACACAATGATGAAGAGCAATAAATACGAGCAATTAACAGAACATATACATATGAAACAGTGCGAGGATCAAATACACAAGAATACACTTAACAGCATTTCACTAAAACAACGTTCAAAAGAAATCAAAGTTCAAAAGAAAACAAATGGTGCCATACGCATTGCCGGGCAGCAGCAGCAAGTCCATAAACCGTGGAAGTCGGTGCACAAAGCTTTCCCGAAGAAGGCTGGCGGTCCGATCTTGTCGAGGTGGATGCGAATTGCTGAGCTGGGTTTCCCGGGAGTCTAGATGTGACGACTTCCCTCAAGCAGGTTGAGCTAACTTGAGGTGAACTACCGTGAGCTTCGTTGCAGACGCTGGTTTGACGTCTCGTACGTCAACAAGTTCCTCGGAGTTCCGACGTGGCCAGGCGGCCCAGGCGATACTGGACGGCACTAGCCCCCCAACGGCTTCTCAGCAGCGCATAGGTTCAGCTTCCAGACTAATCAGCAGGGCCCAAAACATGCGCTTAAATAGCCTCTCCTTTCCCTAGTTCCCTAGGTAGGGAAACTGCCGCTATGTAGCATTCTCCGAATTCAGCTCTCTTAGCTCCCAACAATCTTGGCCGCGCCCTTTCACTATGGACGAAGAACCGCAGGTTAGCCTCTCTCCCAATGTCAAGGGCCAAGGTTGAGCCCGGCACTACCACGTGGCCGTACGCGCACACTTCGGGGTCCGTAATCGGCGTGACGCGTCTGGAATCAAGATGGCAGCCCGAGCGGCCACGACGCTTTTGACGCCCGTAATTCGGCGTGTCGATGTCGAATGCATTATACGCTGCACAGTCAGGAGCCCACGTGTTTGACGCTCGTAATTCGGCGTGTCGTTAATCAGCGTCCAAACCATTCGAAAATATGCCGCTCCGTGACAACGTTCTAGAAACTTTCGATACAGGCGCGTCCGGAGCCGAGCGATAACGTTTAACATTTGTTAGCCGGTGGAAAGCGGCCACCGGTGAAAGTTAAACATGTATACGTGTCAATACCCTCCCCTTAAAAAAAACATCGTCCCGATGCTACAAACACAAAAGTGAAAACAAAACCACGCGTACAGAAAAAATAACAAAGCAACAAAGGAGCTAAGTTCGTCAGCGGGTGTAGAAAGGCTTAAGACTCACCACGTGGATGACTTCAGGTCGTGCGCGGCGCCGCTGTGATTGCGAAATACCGTCTGGCACGACCTCATAGTCCAGTGCGCCAATACGTCGGATGATCTTATATGGTCCGAAATAGCGACGTAAGAGTTTCTCGCTAAGTCCTCGTCGGCTTATCGGAGTCCAGTCCCAAACACGGTCTCCGGGCTGGTACTCGACGTAGCGTCGTCGAAGATTGTAGTGTCGGCTGTCGGTTCTCTGCTGGTTCTTGATGCGCAGGCGGGCGAGCTGTCGAACTTCTTCGGCGCGCTGCAAATAGGTGGCAACGTCGAGATTCTCTTCGTCAGCGACGTCCGGTAGCATGGCGTCAAGCGTCGTTGCCGGGTTCCTTCCGTAGACCAGGTTGAACGGCGCTATGTGCGTCGTTTCTTGCACCGCCGTGTTGTATGCGAAGGTCACGTACGGAAGGATGGCATCCCACGTCTTGTGTTCGACGTCGACGTACATGTACAGGGTCGTCCACTCTTAGTACGAACACGGCGCCGCGTGGCCGCGCTCCGCGGAGCGCCAGCGCACATGGCGCGGCCGCGCATCGAAGCTAAGCGGCGCAAGCGCACAGGGACTTGGAGGCGGGGCTTCGTGTCGTCTGCTAAAGCGCGCGAGCGAGCCGTGTTTGTGCCGCCTGTTGTCTTGTAAAGCAAAGCGCGCTCGCGCACTTTAGCAGACGACGCGAAGCACCGCCTCCAAGCCCCTGTGCGCCTGCGCCGCTTAGCTTCGATGCGCGGCCGCGCCATGTGTGCTGGCGCTCCGCGGAGCGCGGCCAAGCGGCTCCGTGTTCGTACTAAGAGTGGACGACCCTGTACATTGCCAGCATGTCGGCGATGATCTTATTTGGGCGCTCGGTGAGGCCATTCGTCTGCGGGTGGTAGGCGGTGGTCCGGCGATGGCTTGTCTGGCTGTAGCGCAGGATGGCTTGAGTTAGTTCAGCCATGAAGGCAGTACCTCTGTCGGTGATGAGGAATTCTGGGGCACCGTGACGCAGGAGGATGTTCTCAACGAAGAATCGGGCTACCTCGGCAGCACTGCCTTTGGGCAAGGCTTTTGTTTCGGCGTAGCGGGTGAGGTAGTTCGTAGCTACGACGATCCATTTATTCCCGGACGTGGACGTCGGAAAAGGCCCCAGTAAGTCCATCCCGATCTGCTGGAACGTTCGGCGAGGTGGCTCCATCGGCTGTAGAAGTCCGGTTGGCCTTGTCGGCGGTGTTTTGCGTCGCTGACAGTCTCGGCATGTCTTTACGTAATGGGCGACGTTGGTAGAGAGGCGAGGCCAGTAGTATTTTTCTTGTATCCTCACGAGCGTGCGGGAAAAACCGAGGTGTCCAGCCGTTGGGTCGTCATGGAGAGCTTGCAGAACCTCTGGACGCAATGCGGAGGGTACCACGAGGAGGTAGTTGGCTCGGAGAGGCGACAAGTTCTTCTTTAGGAGAATGTCGTTTTGCAAGAAAAACGGCGCCAATCCTCGCCTGAACACCTTCGGCACAATGACGGTCTTCCCTTCCAGGTAGTCTGCAAGACTCCTTAGTTCCGGGTCGGCTGGCTGTTGCTCGGCGAATTCGTCGGCACTGATGGGTCCCAAGAAAGTGTCGTCATCCTGGTCGTCCTGCAGTGTGGCGGCGGTTCGACGGGGGCGCGAGACAAGCAGTCGGCGTCAGAGTGCTTATCGTTCAGGTACAACGTTATCGCTCGGCGCAGGACGCGCCTGTATCGGAAGTTTCCAGACAATTCGCGTCGGTCATACAATCAGATAACATAAGCGTCGGTGAAAACAGGCAACGGAAAGAAGCATCGATAACGCTCTAGAAACTTCCGATACAGGCGCGTCCTGAGCCGAGCGATAACGTTTAACATTTGTTAGCCGGTGGAAAGCGGCCACCGGTGAAAGATAAACATGTATACGTGTCAATAGTGACGAATTGGCCGCATACAATTGTATCCCAAATGTAGTGGATGCTAACGGATCTATGCCTCAATCTACATTGGGATATAGTCAACCACAGCGTGTACTTTGTGGACCCTATCACTGGCGTTCACACGCAAAAAATATAAAGTTATTGCCAAAAAGTGAAGCGCCACCTCGTCAGCGGCGGGTATAGGATAACTGCACGGATGCTGGAGTTCCGCCTGGGATGGATCTGGTGGCAGACAACAGCCTCGTGTGCTGTAGAGACCCTTTCTTGCGTTTGTTAGAAGCCACGGATCGCTCGGGCTACCCAGTATGAAAACTCTTTCCTGCGGTTTTTAGAAGTCATCGCTCGACGCTTGCCAGTATGAAGGTACATCGCAAAGTAAAATAAAATTGTGTGCCCGCCGCGGTGTGCCCGCCGCGGTAGCTCTGCGGCTCGTCGCCGTGGGTAATACACAAACGGTCAATTGTGCGCTTGAATTTAGGCGCACGTTAAAGAACAGCAGCGTATCAAAATTAATCGGGAGTCCGCGACTACGGCATGCCTGATAATCTGCTTGTGGTTTTGGCACACGCATTCCCATAATTCTATCAGCACTCCTGCAGCGATGTGATCTGCCATGTGAGGCAATGACAGTGGTCAACCCTGTCATAGGTTATAAACAATGGCGCACAACCACACCTCAAGCAAAAACGTCTCCCGGTGTGTTCTGTGCACTACGCAGACAAATAGCATTTGTGCTCGCAAGGTAACATCGACCATCAACTCTCTGCTGTCGTATTGCACTAAATGCTGAATAAATTACACATTCGCAGTGATGATCACCGCTAATCATCGTCAGTGAAAGCTAACAGTACAGAAAGCTACGTGTACACTGGTTCCCACAGTGCATGGGATCAGCGTAATTTTTATCCTGCAAAGTTTCTTCTCGTGAAGTAAGTTATCTGTGGCTAATTTCCCGCAATAAACGTGCTACTTCACAGATTCTACAGCGTGACCGCCGTTTACGATTGCTCGTTCTCTTCTCCACTGTTAAAGATTACCTTAGTATCGTGCATATTAGTTTTGAAATTTACTGTTGCTTAAAATCCTCAATCATTTATTACAAGTCATCATCATCATTGGTGAACAGGACAAGGTCATCTGCAAACAGCAAGTTGCTGACGTGTTCCCTGTTGATCCGCACTTCTGATCCTTTTCAGTGTAACAACTGGAATGAAGATTATAAGGATGCAGTGAACAGCATTAAATATATTGTGTCCCCTTTCTTGATCCCTTCCATGATCACTATTTTGCCGCTTTTGCTATGAATGAAGAGTTAAGATAGCTGTGGAGTGTGTATAGATGTTTCGTATGATATTCACGTACGTTTCTTGCACTGCGTGAGTACGCAATGCCTCCATGGGTGGTATTCTCAGACGATCACCTACGGCAATACTATCACTTTCAATTGACGTAGCACACTGCGCGTTGTATGATTCATGCGGTTTTGCCCAACCAGCCAATCAGCGCGCACTTCAAGTGATACCTCCCAAATTTATTGTCAAACAATACATCCCCATGACCGCTGGTAGCGAAAGAAGCAAACGCCTTTCGTGATTCATGAAAGCCAAGTAAAGAAGTTAATTCTACTCAACTTCTCAATTACCTGGCTCCTGACGTGGATGCGATACGCCGACTACCATCACTTGTATGTCGAGCATCGCGATTGGCCGGCAGCTTCTCTTGCGAATGGCTCTAGCGTAAGTACTTTATTTTGAATACGGCCCTCCTCCATCTCATCGAAATAACTGAAACCCACGGCTCTCCGGCACCTTGGAGAAGACTAAAAAAGGCATTGCAAGTGCAGTAAGGACGCGATGGTTGAAAACACTTCGAGGCATTGTGGTAAGAAGGCAACACAAGTTGCTTCGTTTATTGTATGTCATCCAAGGCGTTCAGCGAAGCCTTGATTTCTAGCTTGACTGCTTGTCGTACCAGGTGTGACGGTTGTTACGCATGTTGGCAGCTTCGGCCATCTGTTCGATATCATTTACGTCAAGGACGTGGAGAGGCGCTATGCGTCCGCTGCATCGACGGCCTTGTGGGCATGGGGTGTCCCGGCAATTCGAGCGCAGGCACCATAGCTGAAGCGGTCGATGCGGAGATCTCGCTTGCGTTGTTCTCGGTCATGATGCGGACAGAGGCCAATGAGCTGGCCGCAGCTCCCGAGCAAAGCTGACCTCTCTTCGCCCTGCTGAGACGCAGTTCAGACCCCTTGATGTCTGTATTCTGGCCGACTGGCGAGATCTGACGGCCCCTTTTCGCACTGCCGGGGGATCCAGACGTGGTTGCAAGGCTGTAGTTGAACATGGACGCGAAAGTAATGCTAGCCGCGTGGTTGTCGACGGCGCCGCAGACGTGCCAGGCACCTGGTGGTGATGACTGCATTCCAAACCCTCCGCTGACCATGGTAGTCGGGCTCTGATCCATTCTATGCAGTCGCTTTGCGCGTTCTCGGAACAGCGCCTCGTTTAGGCAAATGTTCTCTTCTTTCAGCGTACGGATCGCGTTCTTCAGGTTGCGCTGTTTCTCCGCGAACACATTCAGAGTGTGCTCTATCTGTGAGATCATGGTGCTTACTTGGAGTAGAGCTTTGTTCCGGTCCGCGTACTCTTCGGGCTCGCAGTTGTCAAACTCTTGCTCAGCATCTACTAGATGCTGCCTCAGGATCGATATAAGCTCCTGAAGGGCCGCGAAACAGCTGTTTCCCTCGGAACCTTGTTGTGGTGGACGAGTAGTCGGTTGAAGCGGCACGGGCGCGTCCACCGCCGACCTGCGAGGAGGCCCAATCGGCTGCGGTAGAAACGGTTACGCATCCGTCGGCGTCCATTCGGACGGTCCCGGCAGGAGCTCGCAGCCGCTCATACCTCGGGCCGTTGGCGCTGACCTCAGAGTCGGTGGAGCGCGCACACCTCAAGGCGCGGGCTAAGATGCGCGTGGCATAGGCAAAGCGCTCTAGCAGCATAAGTGTTAAACTCTCAGACTATCTAATGAAAGGAAAAAGACAACAAAACGGGACACTGAGATCCAAAAAACTTTAAAAAAATTCTGGGGTTTTACGTGCCAAAACCACGATCTGATTATGAGGCACGCCGTAGTGGGGGACTCCGGAAATGTGGACCACCTGGGGTTCTTTAACGTGCACCTAAATCTAAGTACACGGGTGTTTTCGCATTTCGCCCCCATCGAAATACGGCCGCCGTGGCCGGGATTCGATCTCGCGACCTCGTGCTCAGCAGCCCAACACCATAGCCACTGAGCAACCACGGCGGGTACCAAATAAACTTTGTCCACCAATAAAACATCTGGAAAAGTGTGAATATATGAGGCAGAGAAGAGCAGGAGAAAAGTGCGTAAAATAAAATGTACAACACCGTAGTCTGTGATGTCTTTCTTTGTCTGCTGGGGTTGCCAAGCTTAACGTTTTTGCTAAATTCCTCTGAGTGTAAACGCCCATAACGATGCCCCGAAAAAAGTGGATGAAGAGCGCCGAAGAGAAGGGCAACTGGCACAGTGTAATTGTCACAACCCAATGGGGTGCTCCAATGGCTATGGCGTTGAAATATCGGGTTAGATTTGCGGCCGCATTCCCATGTGAGTGGAATGCAAAAATTCTCGCGTACTCTGCAAGGTGATTTGATATGCATAGTCCACTATTTGTACTATGTCGAAAACGCCGCTTTGGCTCCCCATTAGCCCAAGGACAGGGGACTCCTATTTTCTGGCTGCAAGGAGCACCAGCGCGCGCAAACTGTTAATCCTGGTTATAGTTCCACCCTTGAATATCAACTAACAGACTCATTTAGAACATTGCATCCGAGCCTTTACCTAAAATTTAGTTCTTCTGACACCTGGCTAGCCAGACGG
Source organism: Dermacentor silvarum (assembly GCF_013339745.2). Taxonomy (NCBI): domain Eukaryota; kingdom Metazoa; phylum Arthropoda; class Arachnida; order Ixodida; family Ixodidae; genus Dermacentor; species Dermacentor silvarum. Next base: position 440,124,759 of record NC_051154.1, read on the forward strand.
TGTTCAATTAAATTTCTATTCACGATTGTCATTCGAAAGACAGCCGACTATTTGTAGGCTGAAATATATTCTCAAAAAATGTCATGCTAAGTTGGCGATGAGTTTATAACAATACCCGGATAAGTGCTTTCATGCGCTATTTTTTGTGCTGCTGCTTTCAGTTTATATATCCATGAAGAAATTAAAGTAGACGTATGTTGATACCACAATAATAGCAACAACTTGCGCCTAGGATCAAAAATAGAGGCACGTGACCCTGCAAAATCAAAGGCATGGTACTTGATATATAGTGTCGCGGCAACGCGCGGAGGTTAGAAGAAGACAAAGAGGTGGTGTGGAGCGCGCGCTTGAACTGGGCGGTTCAATGATTTGCTTCAACAAAGTTCGATCAGACAAGAGGGGTGCCCCAGGGGGCTGTTCTGTCTCCTGTACTATTTAATCTTTTGATGAGTTCAATTCCACTGCGCCGGGAAGTTCGTCTCTATGTCTATGCAGACGACATCGCATTTTTCGCGACAGCAAGAGACATAAATTCCCTTTACATGTCCTTGCAAACGTACCTATGTATTCTGGAGAAGTGGCTTCACACCCTTCACCTGTCACTTGTCTTGTCCTTGTCTTTCCGCTTTCCCGACCGATACATTTATTATTAGTATATGATCAGAGAACCATCCCACAGGTAGAGTCGCTTAAGTACCTGGGTATCACATATGATGAAAAACATAACTGGCGTTCTCACATAGAAAATATTGCAACGAAAGGGACACCAGCTGTAGGTTTACTACGTAGAATCAGTAACCGGCGTTCTGGTATGCGAAGTGACACATTAATTATGATCTACTGTATGTATGTACGACCAATTCCAGAATGTCGCTGTGTTTTGTTTTCCGGAAGTGCAAAATATAAAATAAGACCACTTCTTCTTTTAGAAAGAGAAGCTCTTCGATTATGCTTAGGTCTGCCTAAATTCGTTGCTAATAACGTGTTATACCAGGAAGCACGATTACCTTCTCTTCACATGATATTCCGCATGCTTACGGTTCGAACCTACTTAAGGACTTATGAATCTCCTCTTAGACGTAGAGAATATATATTTATTAGTGAACCAAATTTATTTTTTGAGAACACGTGGCCCCGGTTACATACCCCGCAGGTTGTATTTGTGCAGGCACAATTAGCACCTTTAAATGTTCGCATTAGGGAAATCATTCCGTTTGATAGGTCCACATTGTCCCTTAAATAGAATTTGCGGACATTTTCCCCAATAACGCAAAACTACTGCCACCAACATATTTGAATGCCCTTTTGAAGACTATTTGGCCCATTTCCCAATAAAAGTAATAGCAACTGATGCTTCCTCGTGTGAAGAGAAGGCAGGCGTGGGAATTTACTCACCATCCCTCGATTGGTCTTTTTCACTTCGCCTGCCAGATTACACATCAGTTTATCAGGCCGAACTTCTGGCAATAGTTCTTGCATTGCGAAAGTTACCGCTAAATGTCACAAAAGTTGTTATCGTCACAGATTCCCGTTCTGTATGCAGCGCGCTTAACGCGTCTACAAATTCGACAGCTTTGAACACGTTTTACACATTAGCTCCACCCCACTTAAAGTTAGTTCATTTAGTATGGGTACCAGGCCACCGAGACATCCAACTTAATGGAATAGCTGATTCTTTAGCACAAGCTTCTTTAAAAGGTCCGGCAATATCTGTGCTGCCGGCAACTGCGCATATCACTGCAGCCAGATATAGACAGCTTTCTGTGAGCGATGACAATAAAAGCCTCGCGTTAGCAAAATCTACAGATTTTATACATCTAAATTATTCTTGGAACCGACAGTGGTGTCCTAACCGGCAATTCGAAGTAACATTTACAAGGCTGCGTTGCCGTATTCCACAACTAAATTTTTGCTTGCACAGATGTGGTCTGGCGGCATCCCCATTATGCTACCTCTGCAATGAACCAGAATCCATCGATCACTTTTTATTATCGTGTCGGCGTTTTTCTAATTATCGACAACGATGTTTGGAAATCCCACTTCGCAATCTAGGACTGCCTTTAAGCAGTCCAGTTATACTCTCACTTGGAGCCACGGTGTTAGGGTGTGGCCACGGGAATGTTCGCCGAGCAATTTATAATGTTCTTTGTGACACAAAAAGATTGCCTTATTAATATTTTCCCATCTTTCCATGATTGATTTATTTATTCTTCATTAAATTATCGATTTAGCAAACTCAAAAAGTAATGTCACAAAATCACAATTATATTAGTGTTAATATTATTATTCAAGATTTACGTCTATCCTTTACTGTATTTAATTAATTATTAAATTCATATTAATACTCCTATCTAGGTAAGGCTGACTAACTTGGTATAGACTACTTAATTCTTTTATTATCGGTTCGTTTCACATCTTCAATTATTTATTTATTTTCCTTTTTTATTACTTATTTATTTCTAAACTAATTCATTTTAAATTTCCATCATAATACCACCCGGTTCGTGGCCTATCCCCCACAGTGGGTTGTGCCATTGATTGAGGCATCATCATCATCATCACCTTCATCGTACCGGACTGGTTTTCGCCTGCGGCTGCTACCTTCATGTGCTTTCATCTATCATCACCTGTAAATAAACCCACACCTTCGTAACAATTTGGTGGAGACGCTGGGTACATCGCCCTGGACGACCACGCAGCCCTACCGACTTCGCGATGGAGCAGACGCTTGGCTGGCTTGCCACCACAGGCAGCCGACATGGCAGATTCGGGAGAAGGCAGCATTGGCAGTGAGCCCCAAGACCATCGCACCGGCCAGGCTGGCTACGGGACATCGGAGCGACATCCAAGCTCCTTTTCGGGGAAGCCGGATGAAGACATGGAAGACTGGTTGAAGCACTACCAAAGAGTGAGTCGCCACAACCGCTGGAGTACTACGAAGCCGCTCGAGAATGTGGTATTTTTCTCGCCGGGACCGCACTTCTCTGGTTTGATAACCATGAGAGAGTGTTGACAACGTGGACGATTTCGTCGACGAATTTAAGAAGTGCTTTGGTCACTCGATGTCAAAAAAGAAGAAAGCTGAGCAGTCGCTTTCGCGCAGGCCTCAATTACCTGGCGAGACATGCATAACTTACATTGAGGCTGTCTTAAAGTTATGCGGAATAGTGAGTGCGACAATGTCTGATGATGATAAAGTGGGGCATCTCCTGAAAGGAATCGCACAAGGCGTTTATAATTTTCTGATAGCGAAAGAAGACCTCAGAAACCCTTCCGACCTAAGGCAGCACTGTCGGGCGTTTGAAGCCCTTAAAATGCGGAGAATTTCACCAAAATTTGGGCACTTCAGCAATGTCACCACCGTTGCAAGTTGGACAGTCCCATCTGATGACGACATCTCCTCGGTAATACGGCAAGTAGTCAAAGAAGAGCTTGCTCTGCTTCGAGTTGCCGACCCAGCTCATGAGTGTCATCAATGCGCCTTTGACCAGCGCCCTCATGCACCACAGGCACCTTGGTCTCGCCAGAGTTATCCAGAACATCGTGTGGCCTATACCGAGCGGTTTGAAAGCAGGAACACGTGCCCTCTCGGAAATCAGGGACGTAGGTCACTTCCACCCCAAATATTTCCTACTATGGCTGCTTCTCCCGTCTACAACCAATGAGCCAGCCCGTTCTCACCGGGGACGACAAATCGCGACTCCCGCACTTGCTACCACTGTGGTCTGCCTGGACATATCACTATAGGTACTGCCCTCACCGTCAGAAGCGAGCTTCGCGTTTTAATGCCTACACCCCTCCTACATCCGCAGTCAAACCGTGGTCGTTCCCCAGTTCCTTTCAACGACAACAGGAACGTGCGACACGAGCTGACTCCCCGATGCCTGACCGCAGCCTTACCCCGCCACCGACTCGACAACGGCGTACCCGTCACCGCTGTTGTGTCTGACGGTCCTTCGGGACAAAAGGTCCTTCTATTCGGCAAGTGGCCGAAAAGCAAAGCGTTTGCCTTCCAATAGCGAGGGCAGTGATAGAAGGACCTTTCGACCAACTGAGTACGGAGGCGGCAATTTCGGCCAGCCTGCCAGATAACCTTCCCTATTTATTTTCTAATAGGTTGGAGCAAATGGTGAACGAACGAGGAGAATCTTTCTCCAGTCAGGGAGCTCCCAAGGCAGAAGCACGTAAAGAGACTCAGAGACTTATAGGCATGTTCCCTATTGAGCAGCGGTCAGACGACCATGGTACGATTCCCGAGGCAGCTGCTTGCGGTAACGAATCATACGTGTCAGTAGCCGAATGCGAGTGGAAGACAGTTACTCAAGAGAGCATCGGTTTTCCCGCTTCAGAAACAGAAGGCCTTTCAGGCCAAGTGTGTACGGAGGCGGCAATTTCTGCTAGTCTGCCAGAGAAAGTCGCCTATTTCTATTCGAATCGGTCAGAGAAGATACGGAAGAAAAGGCGTAGGCGCGAGACGAGAAAGGCGGTCGAGGTCGAGGCGTCTGGAATCAAACGTGCGAAGAGCCAAGGCGACAGGGGCAAATGCGCAATGGTCAAGTTCCAGCCAGAGACTGAAAATGCGAAGGAGGGCAAATCCTAAGCTTAGGCGTTTGCTAAGTTCAGGGATCGGCGTGACGCACGTCGCGAAAAAGAGAGATTCGCGAAGATTCAGGCGTGGTAACAGTCGCCTAAACGCCTCGCGTACAGCGCATTGTAAGCAGATGGAGAAAGGGAAGCTTCCGGTATTCTGCCACCCTAGCCGATCACTCGCGGGGGCAAAGAAAGGCGACTGCCTCGCAGATAACGAGACAGTGCGCGCACGTATCTGTGAATGCATCCCCCTTCCAGAACTTGGAAGCGGCTGTCCAAAAGTCGCAGCTACAAGGTGTGTCAGGCAAATTAGTGGTCTTTGCCTTCTTCGCGACCGCACCTTGCGAAATCCCCGGAATGCGCGACCCCCTCGAATGCGTCTGAAAGAAAGGGGTGCGTTTGGGGCCCGAGACAAGGAAGACGAGTAGCATTTTTTTCTTCTTTTGTATTCTTTTTTTGCGGGAGATGCGTGTTGAATGCATGACAGGCGTAAAGAATGCCGCAGTTTTTTGTTATGTTGTTAACCTTTGCGGCTCAGGTAAGACCCATGATTTAAAGGGGAGCGTTTACGCGACGACAGCTATACACTCTGTGTCAGCTATAGACTTAGTGTCAGGGTTGCAATACTTTAGAAGGTCACGCGCATCTTGCGCAAGTTGATGACCTGCGCTTTTGCGCGAGCTAATGACACACCGTGTTTTGTTTGTGATTTTCTTTCGAGGCAAGTTTTGTAAGTTGCGTTCATTAATTTTCATTTATTGGAAGATATTTATTTTGAATGACTTTTAGCTTTAGGAACTTTTGTTAGGCAGTATACTTGAGCATTTGGAAAGCATCAGATCGTTGTTCCCGCACGCATGTGGAGGGGGCCGCGCGTTAGAAACTGGTTGCGCGAATCGCCATTAGCGATAGATTTATTTTCTCTTCAACATATTACCAAAGGGTATATCACATAAATACGGCAACCTGCTCAGAGGGAGCATAGTATTAAAGCAGCACAAGTTCGAAGTCCGCTGGGGCAAATGCAGAATAAGTTAGGCCTTGTGAGCCAATTTGGGCGCGTGGTAAGTGGTAGATGGTTTTCACCTTTGTTTATTTGGTAATTTAGGCATTATGTAATGATTATGTAGTTCTCTTGTGCTAAGTGTTACGGGCTATGTATTACTGAAGGCCAGTTCTTCCTTCGCCTTCCTGATCTGTGGAAGCTCTAATTCATAATTACTTAGCTTCATTCCATAAACCCAATTGGTGTCTGTTTGCGAAGACACATCATCGGAAGTTTTGGTACTTGTCCTCATCAACGCGTACCTTGTGTTTCAGGGTTTTCTTTAGATAGGGGGTTGTCAGGTTAATGGAATTGGTATAGTTTGGCGATGAGAGTGGCTTGCAGTGGCGCTTGCGGCATTGTGTGTGGTTGACAATGGTCGCTCCTTGGAGCTCGTCATCTTGCATTTACGCAGTCGAGTCAGAGCCCACCTTTCAAGAGGCCTTTGGCGGGAAGGTCCTCATTCCTGGAAGCAGCGGCCCCATGGCTTTGAGCAAAAGCAGGCATCAAACCGGCCGCGCTACATGGAACAACTCGACCTCCCGATGCATCATCTGGCGGCCGGGGTGCTGTTGTGTCTGGCGGTCCTTCGGGACAAAGGAGGCCTCATCGACCGACGTGAACATATCAAGTGCTCTTCACGCTTGTCGTTTCTCGCGGCCAGGGAGTGTCACCTGGGACTGATGGATGAGCAATTAGTCTCCGGGGTGCAATGAGTTGTCGGCCTCATGCGTCGCTAAACGGCAACTTCGCCCTTTGGTGCGTTTCCGTGAATTACCAGCGCCGCCCGAACTACGACGAGGCCCGGCGCCGACTATGCCGCGCCAACCTGGAGCCCCCTTTCGAGACAACAGCCACCGCGCTCCCTGGAAATGGCGGCTTCCGCGAACTGATCGCTACGGAGAGACGACTCTTGCAAGGGGCCAGCGTCTAGCAATCCCGTGGGAGCCACATCAGCGTTCGGTTCCCAAGGTGTCAACCGCTGCCTGTTTTCGGGGGCGACTAGGCAAGATTGGAGGCGGAGCCCGGCGGGAAACGATGGCACATCATGTGCGGGATATGGCGACCTTGTCGAAGATGGTGATTGGCTAAGAGGAAATAAAGTGCATTTCCTCGTCGAGTGAAAGAGGGAAACGAAAGGGATAAAAGGCGGGACTTGAGTGTTGTGAAGACGCTCGACCATGTAGAACGCTCGGAGATGTAAACGTTAGAACATGCAAAGATGTTAGCATGTAGACGGCTACAATATTATGGAGCCCTTCTTGTAAAATACCATATGTACATTTGTATATAAAATAGTTTTCTGATCTCACTGGATATCTCCTCCTCTCGACACTTGCCAGAACACCCCCCATGTAACCTTCGTGGCCGCTCGGACCTTGGTATTCACAACACCGCGTCGTCGCTCTCGGTCACTGCCACCGCTGGGAAACTATCTCGTGCGACCGAGGGGGGCGACGCCGCAGTACGATCACCTTCATCAAGACCCCCTTGTGCAGTGATGTTAAAGAACAAAGTTTATGTTTATGTTGATAATGTGAGTACGGTAGCATTAGTTGATACCGGGGCTGCAGTCTCGATAATGAGTCTGGCTTTCCAACATCATTTTGGGCAAAAAGTATTGTTTGCTTTGGACTGGAACGCTACCTTTCGCGGTGTTGGTGGAGAACTGTTGCGCCCAATTGGTGTTTGTTGTGTATCGATCACCATTGGTAGTCAAATGTTTAGGACTGACTTACTGTGCTCGCACACGCTACCCATGACGTTATCTAAGGTATTGATTTCTTGCGTGAATGTGGGGCGACTTTGAATTGTGGTAGTGGAGCCATTTCTCTGCGCAGCGCCGTGCGTACTCCCGTGGCCGAATTCATTAATGATTCCTCGGACGTTTTCTCGGTGTCGCAGGATGTTTGTGTGCCCCCACGGACAGCAATGTTCGTACCGGTACACTCTTCACGTCATCGTAAGGGATCCTACTATGGTTTAGTCGAGCCCAATTTGGACGACGCGCTCAAGAAAAATGTGAACGTGCCTTGTTGCCTCGTGCTCGCCGTCGACGGTTCTACTCACTTGGGGACAGTAAATGTCTCAACACAACCGATATCTCTGCCGGCAGGACTTAAACTGGCAAGCTTTGACGAAAAAAAACTACGATGACTGTCCAAACCATGGAACGGTCGCCTACCGGATAGACATCCCATCCTGATTCCTACCCTGATTATTCCCTTGAGTGTGAGCGTACTATCAAGAAGTCGCTGCCTTCTGCTGAGTGGCGTCTCCTTCAAGAGGCGCTGGCAAGTTACGCTTCAGTGTTTGATTTTGCGCAAGACCAAAAATCAACCAATACGCTGCCACCGTCTCGTACGCAAGCGTCGTACCGGGCAAGCGTCGCCAATTCGTCAGAAGCGTTGCCGCGTTTCGCGTTCTGAGAGGAAAATCATCGCCGAGCAGGTTCAAGACATGTTGCGGAAAGGAGTCATACAAGAATCATGCAGTCCGTTAGCAGCTCCGGTGATTCTCCTCAAAAAGAAGGATAACTCGCGGCGGTTTTGCGTGGACTACCGCCGTCTCAACGCTGTCACAAAAAATACGTGTACCCACTGCCACGTATAGATGACGCCGTCGACTGTCGGCACTGCGCGTCCAATTTTTCTTCCGTTGACTTGCGGTCAGGATACTGGAAAATTCCTATGCACCCCTTGGACAAGGAGAAGAGAGGCTTCGTAACACCCGACGGCCTTTTGAGCTCAACGTTATGCCTTTCGGCTTGTGCAAGGGTCCGGCGACATTCGAGAGGTTTATGGATACAGTGCTCTGCGGACTCAAATGGAAAATTTGTATGTGCTATCTAGATGACGTGATTATTTATGGCACGACGTTTCAAGAGCATAATCACCACTTATCGATCGTGCTTGACTGCATACGGCGAGCTAGCCTTATTTTAGCTTCTAAAAAGTGTCACTTCGGTGAGCGTGAAGCTTTTGTACTAGGCTTTCTGGTCGACAACCAGGGAATACGACCAGATCCACAAAATATTCTGGCGGTTCGTAACTTTCAGGAACCAAAGACGGTTAAAGACCTCCGAAGTTTCTTGGGCCTTTGCTCATATTTCCGCAGATTTATCAAGAATTTCGCACAGACTGATGCTCCACTGACGTCCCTTCTTCACAAGGACACACCATACGTGTGGACGGATTCCTGTGAGGCTCCATTTCAGCAACTGAAGTTTTTGCTGAATTCCGTACTGGTCCTGATGCACTTCGATCCCGCTGCCTTCACTGAACTGCATACTGATGCTAGTGGTGTTGGTGCTGAGCTCGTTCAGATCTGCAACGGTCGGCAGCATGTCGTCGCTTATGCCAGTCGGACACTTACCAAAGTGGAGAAGAACTACACCGTCACGGAGATGGAACGCCTAGCAGTTGTTTTCGCCATTCAGAAGTTCCGGCCGTATTTGCACGGCCGCGAGTTCACCATAGTGACTGACCACCATTCACTGTGCTGGCTTGCTGGGCTCCGCGACCCGTCCGGCCGAATAGCCCGTTGGGCGTTGCGCCTTCAAGAGTACAGCTTTTCAACTACCTACAAGAGCGGACGATGCCACACGGATGCCGACTGCCTCTCACACCTCCCGTCACCATAAGCAAACGCAAACGACGATGACTTGGACGACTATTTATTTCCTATTTCGTGGGACTTCCCAGACCTCAGAACTCGAATCCATGCTCGCGATGGCGGCCTCGGCGCGCTTCGAAAGAACGCGGCCGGCCGGCTGGCTATCCGACGAGGGTGTCGTGACGTCACGCCTTCCAACTCCCGCGGGTTGGGCGGCGAGGCGCGCGCTCACAAAAACGTCAAAAATAAAGCTATCAGCTCAAAAATGAGCTAACTGACTACTTGTTTTCGGTGTAATCACACACTGAGGATTCATTTTCAGCATTTTCGTAAAATTTTCTGATTTTTCTATCCGCATCCCTTTAAAGGGGCCCTGAAACTGGCATGCTGCATAATATAGATATCACGACCACCACAAGCCCTGTCCGCAGAACGATCAGACAGCTGTGTGTATTGATTGGTCTCTGTAAGTGATGTAGGTCCAGGCGCCCATCTCGCGTTTAGAATGTGCCACGCGTAGCAATGTGACAAAAAAACTTGAGCAGGGCCTTGCCCCCTTGCCATGCACCATGTAGCTTCCAGCGCACTATTGGAGACGAAAGGAGAAAGCAATGCATCGGTGCGACAACTGCTAATCACGCTTACACTTCAAGGATTCGAAAAATTTTTGCAGCAGGTTAGTCAGGCAAAGTCCTTTAGTATTGAGGTTACTATGATCAGTCGGAAAAGTATTTCAGTGCCCCTTTAAGTGCTTCAATATTGTGCATGTTAAATTTTTATATGTCACTTAGTTTCCATTTATTGATATGCTTATAGTGAGGACAGCTCTATCTGATCTCTGGAGGTCAATAATTATCATTCACTGATGTTAAGTCTGCACAAATGTCTCCCCATCTTGTATTACTGGTGGCTTGGTTATGCTTCCCAGGACAGCCATTTGCATTGTATTCAAGAAATTAGGAAGAAGCATAAATTATGGTACATATACCAGCGGGGGCCATTTGAATGAAACCATTCTTTCAGGCTACTGTACTCTGGCGGCCAAACTTTCGAAATATTCATTGTAGGCAGGTTTGAAACTGTTCCATGTTACTTCTCTTGTTCCCCCTGTTCGGTAAGATAAAACAAACCCAACTCATGCGCGTTCATTACAAAAATCTCTCTCTAAATTGAGCAAATTTTAATATACGTGGCAAAATTTTCACCTCACCTTCCCTTACTTTCCCTTTCACGGTCTTTCTCGCCTCTGCCTTTTAACCACCGGCTGCTTTGCCAATCCACCGTAGCGGGTATGTGCCATGGTAAAAGGAGCAAGCACGCATGCGAGGTATGCTGTGGCTGAATTCACGTCAATTTTAGTTCGTAAGTACCTTTTTCTGTTGGCTAGCCGCCTTAGTTAATAATAGGTTCTTCATCGCGATTGTCCGGAACCTGCTCTTACGTAAAGCTCTAGCGAAAAAAAACTTGAGAGAATTCCCTAATATATATATATATATATATAATATGACAAGGAAGTCTGGCACGGCTGTGGACGACACGAAGGACGCCGACAGGAAGACACAACTGCGTAGGCTTAGCCAGGCGCACCAGGAATAGCGTCGAGCCCGAGCCCCACTTCAGTAGCGCTGGCAATCCGGCTGCGGAGCTCTGCACGGCGTACTTCTTCTTCCTTACAATATATATATATATATATATATATCAGGGCCCGCATTCACAATCACGTGGCACAGTCTTTTATAGAGCTGACCTCTGTAGCAGTAGCTTATGCGGTCGGAGTCGGACACTTGGACAACAACCTTACTTGCCTGAATTGTGGACTAGCTTCTTTGAGTAGAGGTCATGCCTTCCGCTGTAAGTCCTTCAGTCGCCAGGTCTATCCGTTTCCGCTTGGTCGACTATCAACAGTGCCACGAATAACGACATCGTTGCGATGCTTGTTAAGGTTATATGTCTCGTCAGCATGTTGGTTAATCATCGTAACCGCAAATTACGTTCATACTTGGGCTTCCGTGTGCGACGGCAGTTGTGAGCAAACAGTCACCAGCATTCATGCGCCTTTAAACGATTCCCGCAAACAAATCCAAATTTGCAGTGCACTCTTTCGAAAGTAATTGCTCCTTTAATTTGTATAATGTCTACTGCTCGCTAGATCAAAGAACAGGAAAAGTCGCTTCCAGTTAGACTTATGCATATACAATGCTCAAAATAGTTTGCATCGTTGTAAGTTCACTTCTGCTGAGTTTAAAGGTACAGATTATACTACAGAAGTAGTGTGGCGTTAATAATTTCGAATAAACTTAAATTAAATAGCAATTGCGTGCACTTCAGATTGGTCATGCCTAAAAAACCTATTTTACAGCGAAGAAATTTAGAATTTCGATAGTTTTGACACACCAAGAAATAACGGCGTCTCTTGACGTTTCCAGAGTGCTTTTCTTTTGAACTTCCTCTTCCTTCCTTGATTTCTTTTCCTTCAGATAATTTTATCAAGGCCACTACGAATGAGTCCTATGTGGAAGCCAGTATACCTTGTCTTGTCTCTTGGCTTAGTTCGTTATCGGTGCGACATTTCTTAAAGATGTTCTCTACTCGAACATTTCCAAACAAATGAATTTAGGAGCCCTGTCTGTTTTATGTTCTTTTTTTCTTCCATGTCTTGAGGGTGAGGCAGATGGGTCAAAGTCACCTACTGTACACACGAGAAGCTCTTTTTTAAGAGAAACTCTTCACCATGCGGATTTGTGAAGTGCCGCCCACTTTCAGCAATATTGTTCTTTTTAGATTCATTTTTTTAATATTTCCACGTAACACGAAGCTCCTATTCTACTGTCTGTTAAATACTTAAGCGTTACAATTGCTATTCACCACTCCCGATGCGGAAAAATATATCGGCACTTCCTCTCCTAAGTTCGACTGGGATTTCTCTGTTTAACCATCTGATTTCCTAGCCGTCTGTCTTGCACAGTTCATGGTAGCCATTTTAAACTTGAGACAAATTACTTATATGTCTGCACTTCCTAGTAGTGGTCTTCATGAGTTCACTGTTGTGCACCTCTCATGCTATTTACAGTGACTCAGAGGTAAAATCAATTTTAATTACCGGTTCAAGGACCATATTACACCGACATGATTGTAAGGGAGAGCCGTCGGATGCTAAAACGATGTACACGACTTTAAAAGCGTCATCCGCTGTCGTGATATTAATCTACAAAATTCCCTTTTCCCTGCTGCAATGACAAAACTCAAGCGCACAAAGAGAACTGTAAGAGCTATTCTGGCCTCGTTTGCTTTCTTTAAGCAATTGCATAGAGCCATATACAGGGTGTCCAAGATATCACGCAGCACGATTAAAAAAAAAGAGGAACGGCGTTACGCGAAGCCAACCTCGTGCGAAATGTTTCCAGTACAGTGGAGTAGCCGCCAGTAATTTTGGTTACGAAGACTGAATTATAATTGTATTTAATTATCTAACTCAAGAAGTACTGTCTTGATTATCAAAGTGTCAATGAGAAAGTTGTAGAGCAACATGAAAAACTCCCGATACAGCTTTCTGTTGCTCAATACCTGCAACATAAATGTGTTTTTCCGAGTGTGAAAGAAGCCCGCGAATCGTAGACATATGGCTGTTGAAGGAGATGACCGGCGACTTGTTTTCTCTATCGGAGCACGCCATCGCCGACTGGAGGAACTACGCGCGTGAGGTTGTGAGGGACGAGCTGCTGGCGCGACGTGCACTCGGTGGCCTCGGGAAGATAGTGTAAATTGACGAGTGCCCTTTTCGCGGCGAGTGAAAGTGTAATCAAGGCCGCCTGATGACGCGCGACAACGTTCCGCCGAGCCGCCAAAATTACGTGCGGCGGTGTTAAAGATCGTGGACCAAGGGTCTTCGGCATGGTCTGCGCGACGACAGGGGTTCTGCGACTTTTCAAGGTCCACCGACGAGACGCGGCAGCGCTAGGCCCCATTATTGCAGTCAATGTTCAACCGGGGACAATTATTCTCAGTGACGAATAGGCCGCATACAACTGTATCCCATATTTAGTGGATGCCATCGGGGCGAGCCTCAGTCTGCATTGGGATACATAGCGTGAATCATAGCGTGAAGTTTGTGGACCACGGGCCACGGGTGTTCAAAAGCAAAAAAATAGAAATTTATTGTCAAAAAGTGAATCGCCACCTCGTCAGCGGTGGTGACAGGATAACTGCACCGCTTCTGGAGTCATTCCTGGCATAGATGTGGTGGTAATCAATTAACTGCCACGTACGCTGCCAGGACCCTTTCTTGCGTTTGTTAGAAGCCACGGATCGCTCGGGGCTACCCAGTATAAAGACTATTTCCTGCGGTTGTTAGAAGCCATCGCTCGGCACTAGCCAGTACGAAGGTGCATCACAAAGTAAAAGAAAATAAAGCGTAATTTTCTGACCCTTGTATGAGTGCTTTCCGGCATTTCTGTGTGCTTACACGGTAAGCGTGCCGCAAACAACTTCTGCGCTAGTCCAGTACGGAAATCAAGCGCACATTATCTGTACTCGGAAATGCTAGCGCAAGCAGCTAGCGAGCCACGCCAATTCAATCCAGAGGAAAAAAGATTAGTGCGAGCGTCTCCTCATGGTATAATGCTAAACTTATTAAACTACAAATTAGTCTAATAAACATTCAGTGTACATCTTGCCCACTGAACACACATTGGTTTATAAGCCGTCTTCAAGACGTCTTGACAAGATAAGCAAGACGTCTTGAAAGCCATTTTGAACGTTTACAAGACGTCTTGGAGACGTTTTGGCTAGATATTAAAAACATCTTCAAGGACGTCTTACCAATATATTGTCGGCTACAAGACGTTTTAAGACGTCTTACCAATATATTGTCAGACGTCTTAAAACGTCTTGTAGCCGTCTCTAAGACCGTCTAATGCACCGCCGAATTTGGAATATCAGACGTTCTGCAAGACATCTGGTAGACGTCTTACAAGACGTCTTGGGAACGTGTTGAAAACGGCTACAAAACGTTCTGCTGGACGTTTTGAGGATGTCTTGAAAGCGTTTTTGAATGCTTTACACATCTACTGGCCAACTAAGGCATGACCTTTTCTAGCCGCTCGTATTTAGCTGATTAAGTCCTAAATTGTTTTACAGTATTTACAAAAGATAGTGAGTGTAAATATACTTAGTCTAAAGTGCAGAGGACGTGAAATCTGAACACGACGTAGGTTATTTCAACACAGAATGTATTCCATAAAGTTACCAAGTCTTCACTTTGTGGAAAAAAGTGAAGAAACAAATAAGCAATAAATATGGTGACTGTGAATATATACATACTATATAAAGTACAACGGACTTGACCTCTCTAAACTTTAGTTCAACACCTAATCTATTGGGAGCTAGGGGAAGCACTAGCACATTTTAAATAGTCTCTAGAAGCTAAAATTACGTCATATTACAATCCAGATGCTCTGTCTCCTTCCGATGTCAACTATCCAACGAAATGTTGCTTAGCTTCAGTGATTTTGCTAGAAACGGCATACACTGCCCATTATGGTCCGGGAAGACCCAATATCATTTTACTTACCTTGTCAACACTGATCTAGATTTGCAGATGGAATAATATCAAACACTCCTGCAACACTATTACAGAAATTTTCCTTGCATGGATGTTTGGGACGCACAAGAATTTAGATACACAAAACACCCTTCCATTATAGTATTAACTATAAAGGAATTCAGTGTCCCTCTGTTATCTGCTACATAGAGAAATCAATGAGGATGTTCGTATTCCTCGCAATATTGAAAAAAGGTTGGCTTTACTGACATCACCAATCCCTATGGCCCATTTCTTACAACCCACCATAGCAACACCGAAATATTGGCAAAGCCACAAAAGCGATAAACACGTGTCAAAGTCACGTACGCTTAACATAAAGCATGATTGTTCACACAAATGAAGCGCTAAAGTGGTCAAAGGGTTCAAGGAATTTTTAATAAATCAGTAACACGTCACTACATAAGCAAATGTTTCTAATGCACCTCCTAGAGTTTTGCATTGTGGCTGTCATAACAAATTGGTCACTTCACGATGAACTGGCTTAGACATTTCCACAGGCTGATGCACCCGCTGAAAATTCTGCGTGTTCCAATGATGCTTGACCTCAGATTCCGCACCTGCAATTAGAAAAGAAGGTAAGACAAAAGATTAACAAGTATGTTACAGTGAAACTTCGTTATAACGAAACGGGATATAACAAATTATTGTATGCAACAAATTGCAACACAACAGCGTGGAAACGCGTAAATGGCCTGGTGATATTTCTTTAACCAGAGAAACAAACAAGGAAACAAGATGTGGGACGTGCTGTAGGTGCGCAAATCCCGTCTACAACGGCCGCATTAGAATGGGGGCGAAATGCAAAAATTCACGTGTGCTGTGCATAGGGTGCACGCTAGAGAGCCACAGGTGATAAAAACTCATCCGAACTCCCCTACTAAGGCGTACATCATAATCATATCGCGCTTCTGGCACGTAAAGCACCAGATTTTCATTAATTTTAATTACGAGTTCATCTAACGTTTTGTTTTCAGCCCGCGAGATTTAGCATATTCAGATTATGACTTGCGGTACGAACGCTGATGCGAATTAGTTTAAGCCATGCACAACTTCTGGGTTAAATTGATAGCGCGAAAGAAAATTATGCGCAAAGCGGCGTGTTCCCGAGTCTGCATCCATGAGCAGGCACCCACAAAGATCGCAATATTTTAGAAGTGCCAAACAGCAATCAATAGATTCGAAGCGTGGGTGACTGCAGCTCGACCGAATGCGCAGTACACAGTTACATCACCGTCACTAAACGCAAATGAAAAGAATAAAACAGGTGGGTCACACGCAACCGGTACAATACGACTTGAAACGTAACACGTTTCAAGCAAGCGGAGTAACACGCAACAGCAAGCGCGCGATTTTACGCGAGAACAATGGGGATCAAGATTCGAGGCGGGAATAGTTTTGAAAGGCGCTACCGCCCCAGCCAGGACTTAAATAACAATTAACATGCCAAACAAATTATATTGGCTACGCAAGTTTGTCTGATCGCGTTCGGGATCGCCAACAATGCGGGAATGGTGGACCACTGGAAGAGCAAGGAGCGTAGTTCTGTATCGCCAAACGAGCGACACTAGTTGAAGCCCTCAAGTTTCGGCATGCGTACAGCAGCAGCTGTGATAAGCCTGTCATGAGTAATTCACTCTCCTTAACGTTCAAAAATTATGGGGTTTTACGCACCAAAACCAAGATCTGCATTCTCAGGCACGCCAAAGTGAGGGATTCCGTAATATTTGGGACCACCTGTGATTCCTTAGCGTGCACCTAAAAGGTCACGGGTGTTTTAGCATTTCGCCCCCACAGGGACACTAACTGTCGCCGAACGCATTCCACGGACCATGGTTGACTGCAATATAATTAGGAATTAAATTTGTCAGTGCAGCGCTAAATCTCGCACGTTGTCAGGATCATCGAGAAAAACACGAAAACGCGCCATGAAAAAGTTATTCACAATGTGAAAAAAGCAAGCATTATTTTATCTGTGACAAACATGTATCAACGTTTAATTTAAGACGGCGGCAAGCTCACAGTATACTTTTCGAGCGCGTCGAGCAAACGTGACATGCCCATATAAAGGGCATTTGGGGGTAACAATTCTCAGAAATAAGGCACTTTCGTGCGGTACTCAGTTCTTTTTTTTTGTACGTATCGACGAGGCAGGATCCGCTTTCCGAATCAAAGAAGCGACGCCGCGTACTCCGAGGGTCAGCAGGAGTCCTTGGTTAACGCATCGAAGACACAAAATGGAGAGCACGCTCTGCCAGTTTTCAAAGTCGAAAACAAAGGCGCGAACCGACTTTCCCAAGCAACCGGCGCCGCTTGCCGCCGTGAAAGATGTGAAAGGGGGAAAGATTGGAAGGGAAGGTCGGAGAGAGCTCACGCGACCAACGCAACGCCCTCGCTCATGGCTTTCATCACGTGATAGTTGGAGACATCGAGTGAGAGTGGTTGTGAAGAGGAAGAGGCGCTATGCAGCCAGGGCTGTCGGGCATGGGGGAAGGTAGAAAATTCCAATCTCATCCTCCTTCCATGTCCGACGGTCGCGGCGCCGTTAGCCTTTCGTTCGCACGGAGAAAGGAAACTCCAGAAACGCGCTCGAGCAGAGCGCCCGCACTGAAATGCGCAATGCTTGCAGTGTTAGCTGCGGATACTTAGGAATGGTGAAATCGACATTCTCGGCAATCGCTACACCGAGTTCGATGGCGTTTTTTGCACTTAAAATAAAATGTTGATTTAATGTCGGCGCTGTCTTTCGAAAGAGTCTCGAAAATTGGAAAGTATCAAGTTTACAACTCTGCGACATGGCAATACTAAACGATATCGCAATTTTGTAATTTGCACAATAACATATCCAAAGCAGACAAGATAGATGCAGTATACGCGGCTCTGAAAGATACCGCTATCGAAGGTAAATTTTTTTGCAAAGCCCGCTTAAACATTGTGAGAAGTGCAAGTGGACTGCAAACTTACGTCTAAAGCAAATTTGCCCGCCTTAAGCGCTCCAATCTAGGTAGATCGCGGGTACGATAGGATCGAAACGCAACAACGATCGTGTACTTAGATTGATGTGTATCTTAAAGATCCCAGGTGTTCAGAATTAATCCGGAGTCTCCACCTACGGTCTGCTTCATAGTTTAGGCACGCACAACCCTTGTATTTATTTTTCACTTTTTCTGTTTTCTCAATTAACGTGGTTAAAGGCCTTAGGTATTCCATTATGCTGACTTCAATCTAGCACATTTCTTATGTTTGCTTCATGTTTTTTCTTCGTGAAATACGTACAGACGCTACCACTGGGGTTGCGCTCCGACACATGTGCAGTTAATGGAAATGTACACCTTACAGGATGGTAAGATGACAGACCAAAGGAAAGGCAGTGCATGTACATGTTTTTAAGTACAGGCTGTGTGGCCAGTATGGGTGCCAGATATTTAACAACCGTATAAAGCAGCGGAAAGAACTGAAATGCACATTGTCGCGATACACAAAGCTCAGGAGCTTTATTATAGAAGCACCGCGCCGTACTCGGGAGAAGAAACCAGGGAGGCGCCAATAACAAGAATCTTTTCTTCTTCTCTAGATGCCTTCCGGAATCTCGAGCAGCCCGCTCGTCGTCTTTGTCGGCGCCAGGGCGCACTTGCGCACGAATACCGACGCGGCATTACCCTCCCTCCAGAGCGAGCATCGTCCCGATGCTGATCAAATCGTGGCGGAAAGACTCGTAGTTGATAGCTTGGCGGTGTCCACTTCACTCTGAATGATATGGCTTCATGCGCACTACGTGCACTACCTCAGGCACCTGTTGACGGCGTTTCGAGCAGCATGAACCGTCACCAACCACCTCGTAGGTCACGTCGCTAATACGGCGTAGAACCTTGTATGGTCCGAAGTACCGGCGTAGAAGTTTCTCCGAGAGCCCTCGGCGTCGGACGGGAGACCAAATCCACACTCTTTCCCCGGGCGCATCAGCGGCAAATTGGTGGCGGAGATTGTAGCGTCATGCGTCGCGTTCTTGCTGACTAGTTATCCTGACGCGGGCGAGCTGCCATGCTTCCTCGGCGCGTTCAGTGAAATCTGTGGCATCTGCATCTGAACCGTTGCAGTCATGAGGCATCATAGCGTCAAGCATTGTAGTGACTTCTCGACCATGGACCAGAGCGAACGGCGTCATTTTCGTTGTTTCTTGGCGTGCCGTATTGTATGCGAATGTGACGTATGGTAAGATTGTGTCCCAGTTCTTGTGCTCCACATCGACATACATGTAAAGCATGCCTGCGATAGTCTTGTTGAGGCGCTCGGTAAGCCCATTTGTTTGTGGATGATAGGCCGTCGTCTTCCTATGGGCTGTGCCACTCAGCGTGAGCACAATGCGCAGAACCTCAGCTGTGAATGCGGCTCCTTTGTCGGTTATGATGATCGCTGGAGCGCCGTGTCTGAGGACAAAATTCTCGATAAAGAATCCTGCTGCTTCAGCTGCCGTGCCGCTCGGAATTGCCTTGGTTTCCGCATATCGGGTTAGATAGTCCGTCGCGACTATGACCCATCTGTTGGCGCTGTCAGATAGTGGAAAGGGGCCCAGGAGGTCTATGCCAATTTGAGAAAAAGGCGTTTCCGGTACCGGAACGGGGTGCAATAGCCCAGCGGGTTTAGTCGGTGGTGCTTTGCGTCGCTGACACTCAAGGCATGTCCTCACGTAGTGCTTCACCTCTTCTGCGAGCCTAGGCCAGTAGTAGTTTTGTTTGATTCGTGCTAGTGTTCCCGTGTAACCAAGGTGGCCCGAGGTGGCTTCGTCGTGGCAGGCTCGCAAGATTTCGCGGCGGAGAACTTCGGGAACGACTAGCAGATGGCTCTTCCCTGTTGGAGAGAAGTTCTTCCTATAGAGAACGCCATCGCGCAAACAGAATGAAGGTAGACTCCGTGAAAATAATCTCGACACCTTCGTAGCTCGCCCTTCCAAGAACTCGATCAAGATGTTGAGCTCTCGGTCGGCTTGCAGTTGCCGAGAGATGGTGGCCGCATCAACAATCCCTAAAAAGCCTGCGCATTCATCCGCATCTGCACTCGGTGATTCAATAGGGGATCGGGAGAGGCAGTCGGCTCCGAGGTGCTATCTTCCCGATTTGTACACCACTGTCATATCTCACTCTTGAAGCCGTAAGCTCCAGCGTGCAAAACGTCCGTACGGGTCTTTCATATTAGTCAGCCAGCAAAGCGAATGATGGTCGCTCACACTTGAAAGGCGCGACCGTATAAATAGGGGCGAAACTTCGTGACTGCCCATACGACGGCCAGACATCCCTTCTCCGTGGTTGAGTAGTTGGACTCAGCACGTGACAATGTTCGACTTGCATAAGCAACTACTCTCTCGGCACCGTCCTGCCACTGAACAAGGACAGCTTCAAGGCCCACGTTGCTGGCATCGGTGTGGATCGCTGTTGACGCATGCTCGTCAAAGTGAGCGAGTACTGGTGGAATTTGTAGACGCTGCCGTAACTCGTTGAACGCCACTTCTTGCTCCTCTCCCCATACAAACGCAACGTCGTCTCTTGTGAGGCGGGTGAGTGGAGAGGCAAGATGCGCAAAATTGGCAATAAATCGTCGGTAATAAGCGCAGAGACCCATGAAGGGTCTGACCGCCTTCTTAACCGTAGGCCGAGGGAACTTTGCGACTGCTGCAGCTTTATCGGGGTCAGGCTTAACTCCTTCTTGACTAACTACATGACCTCGAAACTGAAGCTCTTCAAACCCGAAGTGACATTTTTTAGGTTTCAATGTGAGTCCCGCGGACCGTATGGCTTGAAGAACTGACAGCAGCCGCTTTAGATGTTCTTCGAAAGTGGCGGAAAAAACAATCACATCGTCGAGGTACACCAGGCATGTCTTCCAATTCAGACCGGATAAGACAGTGTCCATGAGCCTTTGAAATGTGGCTGGGGCCGAGCATAAGCCGAAAGGCAGAACCTTGAATTCATAAAGCCCATCAGGCGTCACGAATGCAGTCTTCTCTCGATCACGCTCATCTACCTCTATTTGCCAGTATCCACTCTTGAGGTCCATACAGGATGAGTAGCGCGCATGCCTTAGCCTGTCTAAAGAGTCGTCAATCCGCGGCAGCGGATAGACATCTTTCTTTGTAACATGATTCAGCTTGCGATAATCAATGCAGAACCGCTAGCTACCATCTTTCTTTTTGATGAGCACCACAGGTGATACCCATGGGCTGTTCGACGGCTGGATGACATCATCCTGTAGCATCTTTTCAACATGCTGCTGTATTGCCTCGCGCTCTTTCTGAGCTACACATACGGGTTCTGTCGGATGGGTCTTTCTGTCTCCTGCGTGATGATGCGATGCTTTGTCAGCGGCGTTTGACCCACTCGCGACGTAGGCGAGACGCAGTCCTTAAACTGTTCAAGCAGTTCCATAAGCCGGTGCCGATCTGCAGGTGTTAAGCTCGGTCCAATGTCGACGGTGTGTGTGCATGGCGTTGTAGGAGCCTTGGGTTCTCCTTGCATAGCAAAACAGCCTCCAGTCTGGTCGATTTCATCGAGATACGCGACAGCGGTGCTTTTGCTGATATACCGACGTTCGTTTGTCAAATTTGTCAATAGAACCTCTGTACGCCCGTCGACTAAGGAGACGATGCCACGGGCGATGGCGACTCCTTGGCGGAAGAGAAGGGTGGTTGCATGTTCCGCGACCGCTTCTTCGGTGAGCTGTGTGCCACAACTGGCGGATACAGGGCTGCAAGACAGTGGCGGTATGCATAGGTGCTCTTCGATAATACGTAAGGTGCGGCGTTGTCGCTCTGTTCCATTGGTCGTGTCGTTACCAGGGGAAAACGTTACTACGCCATTGCGTATGTTGACAACGGCGCCATACTCCCTTAAGAAGTCCAAGCCTAAAATGAGTGATTTGCAGCACTCCGGCAGAATCACGAATGTGGTGACAAAAGCTGCGTTCCCGATCGTGATCCTTGCAGTACATTTGCCTGTAGGAGTCATAATCTGGCCGCCAGCATTGCGAATATAAGGGCCCGTCCATTTTGTCCTGACTTTCTTGAGTTTGTCTGCCAGCGGCTCGCTCATAATTGAAAAGTCTGCGCCAGTGTCTACTAAGGCCGTCACTTCGTGCCCGTCAATCGTAACAGCGAGGTCGGCAGTCACAGTTTTGTCGGCATTATTTACGTTTTGATCGGCGTCTTCCTTTCTCGGCAACAAGGGGGATTTTCGGCCATTTGAGGACTTGCAACCTTCCCCCTTGAGGTCGCTGCTTTCAGTTTCCCCGCCGTGGGCTGGGAGAACGACCTCTCGCGACGTCAGCGAAAGTGCGGCTGTTCGGCGAGGCGAAACATGCTGGAGACGGTGAGCGCGACCGTTAGATTCGAAGAGCTCACTTGCCGGCCAGTGCGGCTGTCGTCGAAGGGGACGCGGTTTTCATCAGCCAGGTGACGCGTAGTGGCATATGGGCCGCCCTGGTAGCCAGCTGGACGATGAGGGCAGAAACGATAGATGTGTCCTGGTTCTACACAATTGTAGCACAACGGTCGCCGATCTTCAGTGCGCCATATATCGGTCCTACGGAGCTGGGGCCGTCTGACAGGTTCCCGTTGGGCCCAGGCTGCGACAGGAGGCCGTTGACGGTATTGTGGCGCTGGCAGAGAAGACAAGGGACGGTAAACAGCGTCTGTATGGCTGTATGTGTTCGGCTGGTACGGCGGCTCAGACGGCGACGGACGGCGGACCGCGTCTGCGTAGCTGTATGCATTCGGCTGGTATGACAGCTCGGTACGAGGCTCGGAAGGGGCAAGCACCTGTCGGAGTTCCTGTCGTACCACTTCAGCGACGGAGGCAACCGGGAACTCGTACGGCGGTGCGAGCCTAGCGTTCTCCTTCGCAATTTCCTCGCGCACAATCTGGCGTATCAACTGGCGCAAGCAGGTTTAATTGTCCGTAACCAGTGCTGCGGCTCCTGTCGGTGCCCCGGCAATCAGACGATCGTACTGTTGGTACCGCTGCTGCACCGCCCGCTCAATTGATGTGGCCTCTTTAATGAACTCGTCCACTGTTGTCGGCGGATTGCGCACAAGGCCAGCGAACAGCTGCTCCTTGACACCACGCATGAGATGGCTGAGCTTTTTAGCCTCCGGCATTTTGGGATCTGCGCGGCTAAAAAAACGCGCCATGTCTTCGGCAAACATGGCGACACCTTCATTTGGCTTTTGGATGCGCGTATCAATAAGGCGCAGTGCGTTTTCACGTTGATTTGTGTCCCCGATCGTGTGTAGAAACCGACGCGAAAAGTCCTCCCACGTTGTCAGACTTCCCTTGCGGTTTTCAAACCACGTCTTAGCACTTTTTTCGAGGGCAAAATAGACGTTGAAAAGCTTCTCGTCGGGGCGCCAGTGATTCGATCTCGCTACCCGTTCATACTTCTCCAGCCAGTCCACCGCATCTTCATGCACGTCACCGTGAAATGGTTCAGGAATCCGAAGGTTTTGAACTGTTACCTGAGTTGGGCTGCTTGGAAGTGCCATTGCTGGGGCTGGGGTGGCGGCCGTTGATGGAGACGATGTTTGCAAGACACCAAATTCGGGGCTCAAACCTTGCAGGCGGCGGCTCGTGCGGTGAACAGGCGTCTAGACGCGTGGGTGTCTTGTGGGGCTGGATGCAGGGCTGCTCGTAGAAGTGCTGATCATGAGGTGACGGTACCCAGCACTTCCACCAGTGTCGCGATACAGAAAGCTCAGGAGCTTTATTATAGAAGCCCCGCGCCGTACTCGGGAGATTATGATGATGATGATCCTTTATCATGGCTCGCACCCACTGAGGGGGATATGCCAAGAATCGGGCGGCAGTAGGTAGCTAAAAAAATTCTTGAGATAATGAGATACGCAAAATAAAAGAAGGCAAAAACAAAAACAAAGAAAATTTTGTATAACTAGACTAGTGTGCCAACGAGCAGTCAGACTAACTGAAGAGTGAAAAATGACGTTACTATCAATCTCAGAATAAATACAATGTTACTAACTAATTTGGAGAAACAAATTTCAGGGAAATGAATACTGTTCTGATAGGTCGAATAAAGTAACAATAATTAACAGGAGAATAATTACTAATATCACTAGGGAGAAGAAACCAGAGAGGCGCCAACAAGAATCTCTTCTTCTTCTCTAGATGCCTTCCGGAATCTCGAGCAGCTCGCTCGTTGTCTTTGTCGGTGCCAGGGCGCACTTGTGCACGAAACCGACGCGGCAATATCTTGTACATATATCTGGATAAGGATCCTCACAGATATCTTGGAGACGTTTTTACAAAACGCTTTCTAGCCGTCTTAGCAAGATGATAGCTTAAAACAGCTTAACAAGAGGCCTTCAAGCCGTCCTTCGCAAGACGTCTTCAAGACGTACATATTGTAACGACGTGGGATCGACGAGGACGCCGAGCAGCACCAACAAGGACACGTTATCAATTGTCAACAAAACCAACAACGTCTTCGTCTCTACGCTTAACCTAAAAGTCCGCGCTACTTCAACCTCGTCCCCACTGGCACATACCCGCGGCAACATAGTTGTTCCATTGGCTCCCCCCGTAGAAAAAAAATCATCGTCCCGATGACAGAGGCTTGGCAAACTGCGATAAAGAAAAAAAAACTGCACAGGCTTGTCAGTCTTCATAGTACGACTTCATACGAAGCACGTGAACGACCTCGGGTAAATGCCGTCGGCGCTTTGAACAATGAGAGCCTTCCGGAATGACTTCGTAGGTGACGTCACTAATGCGTCGAAGAACTATGTAGGGCCTGAAGTGTCTGCGCAGGAGCTTTTCAGAGAGCCCACGCCGACGAATAGGTGTCCAGACCCACACTTTGTCGCCGATGTTGTATGTTACGGGTTTGTGCCGAAGATTGTAGCGTCTGGCGTCACAGTCCTGTTGTTCGTGGATTAGCCAACGCACAAGCTGCCTAGCTGCTTCTGCTCGCTGTGTGATGTCTTCAGCACCCATCTCGTTGTCATAAAATTCATGAGGGAGCATTGCATCTAATGTTGTAACCTCACGGCCGTACACGAGGCTGAAGGGTGCCTTGCGAGTGGTCTCTTGACGAGCCGTATTGTACGCGAAGGTCACATAGGGTAAAACCTCGTCCCAGTTCTTGTGCTCTACATCGACGTACATGCTTATCATGTCAGCCAGTGTCCTGTTGAGCCGTTCCGTAAGCCCGTTTGTTTGAGGGTGATAGGCCGGGGTCTTCCGGTGGGCGGTACCACTTAAACGGAGAACGATGTCCGAAAACTTGGCCATGAACGCAGTACCTCTGTCCGTGATGACTACTGCGGGAGCGCCATGTCTTAGAATGATGGATTCAAGAAATAATTGCGCCGCTTCATCTGCTGTTCCCCGTCGCAGAGCACCTGTCTCGGCATATCTAGTGAGATAATCCGTGGCGACGATTATCCACCTATTGCCGGCAGTAGACGTTGGGAAGGGGCCCAGAAAATCCATGCCTACTTGTGCAAATGGTGTGGCAATATAAAGACGTTTTGTAGCCGTCTTGAATAGTTGTAGACGTTCGAGTTCATTTTGGCTGGTGCAAGACGGCTACAAAACGTCTTGTGTTCAGAGGGTTGTAAACTTTAAAATGCTTATAACCTACAATAATGTGACTAATATTATTGTACTAAATGCATTTAATCTGTAACTTCCTCGTGCCTGTAATCCACTCGGTGGAACGACAAACAAGTGAAAGAACGCACGACCATGCCCCGACCGTATGATCACGTGAGCCCCAGTTTGTCGACCGCCCCTATGGCAACGCCCAAGGGATGACAGCCACCCAGAGTGAATCTAGATAAACCAATGAAACTGGATGCGTGCCGCCGGACAGACATCGTTTTGCTACCATTAGTTCTTTCATATTGGGGCGTCGCCAGAGCTCGTGAAGATCCCGAGTTTCGCCAAACTCGGCGCATCCTGCATAGCACCCCTGGTAGCGAGATGTCCTTCAAGTTTGCTGTTAGCGGCCATTGACTGCCTGGTGTCTTCCCTGCTGCGCGGATTTGTGGCTGGCAGTCCTACCGGCCAGCTGTTCCCGGCTAGTGCCTGTTTGGTGTCCAGAGTGTTGCCGGCACCTGGCGGTGCGCTGTCCTCCCGGCCGCATAATCATGGCATGTGACTGCCGGTTCCCCTGCTTGCTTAGCCGACCTGGTAGCGGGATATCCTAGCGGCTTGCTGTTTGCGGCCAGTGACTACCTAGTGTCCACCCTGCTCTGCGGGCCTGGTGGCTGGCAGTCCTACCGGCCAGCTGTTCACGGCAAGTGACTGTTTGGTGAACCAAATCAATATCCCCCCTGGCGCGGAGACGATCGAGGACTGAGGCGGCTGCCTTTGTGCGAGGATATCGCGCTTCAACCCGCTCCAACAGCCACACGAATGGCGGAAGAAAAATCCTCTCTTCGTCAACACTACGTATGATGACAAACATGCGTCGTTCCGAACCACTCTTCTTAGTCGCGCTAGCACGCAGTACACAAAGAAACGAGGGCTCAAAGTTCGTCGCTCAATGACAAAATCCTCGATCAACCACAATGATCGCATCTTCGATGGCTCATAATGACGCAATACTTCTGGCAACAGCGGCACGCCTATATTTAGCGTACGACATGTTGGTCATAAGTGGGTCAACCGCTGTAAACAAGGTACGCTAAAGCAGTTACCACCTGTATGTCACACACAGGTTTCATAATGAAAAACATACCTCATCAATAACATCAGCAAATAATCATTTATTCGCCAGAAAGCATTCATTTGCTGTATTTCAACTTTGTTTTGACGTTAACATTCCGAAAAAAAAAACTGCGCGTTGGTTGACATCTGTCCTTCCTCTCGTTCTCATTACGCCAGCGGATCGCCCAAATGTGACGCCCCCGCCAAACTGAAACATCGGAAACCGAATCGTTACAGAATACGGCTCCAGGACTTGTGGGGAGGCTGTCTATGTTGTCGAGCTTGCGAGGCGCTGCATGGAAACCTTCCGGGACCACCTTTACCTCCGCACCCGAGTCCACCTTAAAAGCGCCTGTATATTTTTTCCACCGCAACATCCCCGTACTGAGTGTTCTCGGGTGCCGCGACAGTATGCAGGTGGATAGTGGCGAGCTTTCTTGGTTTCGCTTTTCGCGAACGACATACTTCAGCGGAATGTTCTCTTTTACGGCAACAGTTGCAAAGCGACGCGCGTTCAGGGCATTCAGAACGAGGATACTGCGAACGCCCGCAGAAAGAATAAGTACCGTTGCCGAAGCGTTTATTTCTGGGCGGCGATTCTCCCTGCCTAACGTCCGAGCATCGATGAGCTTCTTGAGCTTTGGCTGCGTTGAGCTAGACTGACGTAAAGCCTTCAGTGCGGCCTCATGCCGCGTTTTATTTGCCGGCGTGCTAGCATTCAAGCTTTAACGTCCGCTTGGAATTGCGGCAAAACTGGTCCGAGAGGCGTGCGTCTCTTACGCCAACCACGATATTTTACAGGACTCGTTTACATCAATAAACAGCAGTCATGCCAGCGCCAGTTAACTTCTCCAGTGTTCAAGGCGGAGTTAGACCAGAGTCGATACCTCATATGCTAAGTGCAAGCGAGGTAAGCAGGGATAAGAGGCACTAACCCGTGTAGACGTGAATTATACGCACTTCAGCAAATCCGCAACGCAAGTCTGGCCTCGCGAACTGCCTGACATCCGTGATGGTCCGGTATGATGATGCAGCAGAGTGAAGAGTTTCTGTGATGTGGTCCATGCATCCGCCGACTGGGACGCCCCTGAGCGGCAGTGACCAGCGCTGCTGGCGTCATCTGGTGGCGTGCCTATTTATGCAGGTGTAACCGTGATAAAAGTGGAATTGTATGAGGGGTTCTTCGACTGTTCACTTCTCCTTCCTTCCATGTTGTCGGTCTACCGCCTGCGGCGCGATCCCCCTTGTTCTACGGCGGCGCCTCCGCCGCCACCCGGACGGCCCTCGACGACATAACAATTGGCAACGAGGTGAATAGGATGGATAGTGCTACGGGCACCACTTCCGAACCTTACCACTGCTACGATATTGCTGCTTCGGTTTATGCTTCTGCAATGGACGCCAGGGACATTGCTGCTACTGAGACGCATCCCTGTTCTACTACTGCTGCGGCGACGCGTTCAAGTTGCTGCCCGTGCTCTCTATGGAGAACCCCCTGCTATATATTGCTGCGATGACGTGCATTACGCACTTCAGACGCTAACACGAACCTACTTCCTGCGACCACTTCTTCGGACTTAGAGCGGTCGAGATGCTACCCGGGCGCTAACCCTTCTTGGAACGCTGCTGCTGCCACGCATCTACTACGTCCACGGACCCCAGGTAGGCCTCTGCTGCGACGTCACTGCTGATACCCGGGCGTGTCCTTTCTACTATTGCTTCGGATAGCGGACGCTGAACGCGACAGCGCATTTCATCAAGGCTGACGGGAACTTAGACGCTGCAGACCACTCCGACTACTGAGGGTTAGGACTCTGCAGTCTTACCTGCGCTCCAGAGTACTCCTACTCAGACAACGACCCTGTTCGCCCTACAGCCATGCTTTGTTGAATTCCGCCGCCGCCTCTTTTGCAGACGCCGGGTCCACCCCCCACACCGTGGGCGAAGTAGCGTCGCGTTTTCGAAGTTTATGTGGAATTCGCCGGAGACACCACTCGTGATTTCAAAAAGAGGATTCTTCTGACCACCCTGGGCGTTCAGGGCCTACATACATATTGCGAGCCCCAAGAAGCCAGACGCAGGCGGAGAAGACCAAACATTCATCGATCGGGGAGTCCACGGACCTGTACGAGGAGGCGCTAAAGATGCTGGAGCGACACTTCGTAACGACATTCAATGAATCGTCAGCAAAGAAGGAGGAGCAGAGTGGTCAGAACTTGGGGCAATTCACAACCGCGCAGGTGAATTCGATCGTATACCGCTGCCGAGTAGAACGACAAGATAGCGGTCGACGGCACCAGTGGCGTACCTGTCTGGACCCCGTAGGAGGCAACATGGCGCCCGCTGGGCCTGACCATCAACCACCTGCTACAGCTGCGGGTCCAGGTATCCCTTCGCAAATTCACCGTCTTGTCCAGCTTGCGTTGCAGTCTGTTTCAGCTGGGGAAATGGGGGCACATAGAAGCCGTGTGCCGTTATACTGGACTGGCATCAAGAAAGTCTGAACGCAGGACACCAACGCTCGAAAGACGCCTACAGTTTCCTGCATCTCATGTACTACAGGGGCCCCTATCACTGCCCAGCATCCCTAGGAGACGCATGCGGGTGCCCAATCGACTACGTTTATACCTCCGACACCGCATCTTCCGACGCCGTCCTGACATGTTCTTATGCCTGAGAGGCCAACTCCAACGCCTACTCCTCCTAGGCCTACATCTCCGATGCCTACGTCTGTGAAGGATATTGCTTGGATATCTGCTCCTCCGCAGTGTACTTCTTCATAGCATACGCCTCCATTACTTGTTTCAGGGCATATTCCCTTACCATGCTCTTTCGAGGGGGGAGAAGAGTCGACTTAGTTCACTTCACTGCCGTGTTTGTCGGGCGACAGGTGAACCGAGCCAATTCGGCTCCTGTGGACTTCAACGAGTGGGCACGAGAGCAACTTCGGCAACAAGCTTCATGCTCAGCACTTTTGCGGTTTCCAGGTGTGTAACACATACTCCTTACATGCTAAGAAAACTGAGAATCGTTGTCTTCTGTTGCTCCCGTGACCACGGGTTCTCTATGCCGTTGTCTGCGAGTGTTTATCAATGCTTTTTCTACTCCTGTGCTCTGGGGATACTGAAACCAACCCAGGCCCTAACGCTCGTAATCATGCTTTACTTGACGTTCAATCGTTGCTAGATAACCCTTCAGAACCAATTCTATCATTTTCTGTCTTTTAAAGGATGTGCAGGCTCGATCTATCCACTCATCCAAGTGCAACACAGAGGTTGCTGTGTCTAGTCAGTCA
This sequence comes from Dermacentor silvarum, assembly GCF_013339745.2. NCBI lineage: Eukaryota > Metazoa > Arthropoda > Arachnida > Ixodida > Ixodidae > Dermacentor > Dermacentor silvarum. Next base: position 440,154,620 of record NC_051154.1, read on the forward strand.
AACATAGAGAAGAAAATTAACAGTATCGAGGAAAGGCTTGTCACATTCGAACTGAAAACGCCGAGACTTGAAAATGTAGAAAAAGAAATGGTCATTTTACAGGATTCGGTGAAAAAAGTGGCGAAGCACAACGACCTTTTGCAATCAAGATTGAATGAAATGGAAAACCGTTCAAGAAGACACAACCTTTTATTCCATGACGTTCGGGATTCCAATGAATCTTGGCACAAAGCCCAGCACGCATCAAAGATATTATACCTGCGTTGATGACACTTCACACGCTGACTCAATCGAACGCGCTCATTACCTGGGGCATAGCCTCCTATATAACCTATGCCTGCCGGATGAGCTAGAAAAAGCCGTCGTCTATGGCGGCGCCACCTACGTAGGGTAAGAGTCAGTATATTGAAGGGAGCGGCAAACCTCGTCATGGGGATGTCACAACTGCCGCATGATAGCAGTAGCAGACGACGAAAGTTGTTCACACTCTTTTCATAATAAACGTTTAAATCGGCGGTTGCGGTGGTAGCAGAGGATTTCTTTTTTGGAAGCCGCTGAATTGGAAACGTCGCTGTGAATGTTTCGCTGCTTTCCCTAAGTTTTTTCTTGCAGCGATATCGTCGAAAATGCGAAGTTTACTTTCAAAAACTTTCAAAAAGCGCACCTTAGACCCCCTACGTAAGTGGCGCCCCCATTCCAAGTTTTCACGACGACCGCTTTATATTGCTATATTATTACAACACTAAGATATATAAGAACTTACGCAATTTTTATTTACTTTCACGTACTTTTTGTCACCTATGAGCACCAAAAACGTAAAAAGCTCGCATGCGACAACCCTACGTAAGTGGCGCCACCGCCATAGTTCCGACGACGGCCGCTATCAATGGGATCGCCGATAATCCGGCAGGCATAGAATATATAGGAGGCTATGCCTGGGGTCATTTGTATCAAATAAGTGCCGACCAGTTATTGTGAAATTTTCCAACTACAAATATCAATTGAAAGTGCTTTCCATGCGCGCGCAACTAAAATAAAAATACGTACGCATTAGCGAAGAACTTGCGCGCCACACGCCATGCCCGGAAAAGGCTTATCGAGTTCACTAAAAGCCAGATTGATGGAACACCTTTTAAATTGGGATATCACAAGATATCTATGATAAAAACCTGTTCATGTATGACCCAGCCTATGACACGCTTGTTGCACGTGTTGATCCAACTGGCGATAACTGCTCTTCACGCAATACAGCACAACTGTACCATAGGATCACGTGGGTGGTAGTGGATGCCGTTCATCGCCTTTAACAGTTGTGTGCTACATAAGAAGCGTACTAAATAAACGCGGGTGTCTCGTTTCTAGCATTGACACTTGCAATGCTGGCATTGTAGCACTAACACAAACCTGGTTGCATTTTCACGTTCACGGCACTGAAATCTTTCCATTTATTGACCGTTTTACAATTTATCGATGCGATCGCATCAGCAGGCCCGTATTTGGCGTTTTGTGAGCGGTCCCCAAAGACGTTTCCTTCTCAGCGCATTGAGCTAACGAGCAACCTTGAAATGCTCTGGGCTTTAGTTGACATTAATGACCAAAAAGTTGCTATAGGGCTTTGTTACCGCCCCCCATCATATACTAGCACATTTGTAAATGAATTACACGATGCCATTAACAGTTTTCTATTACGCTACTCCACTTTGCTACTGTTTCTACTAGGAGGCGCTTTAACATCCCTAACAAAGCATGGTATTCTGAACCACCATTAGCTCACTACAACAAACTAGCACAAGACAAAAATTTTTAGACTTGTGTTCCACATTTTCAGTCACTCAGCTAGTCCGGTAGCCTACGAGAATCACTTAACCATGTCCAAAATTCTTGATCTGCTACTTACATCTGAACCTGATTTTGTTCCTAACGTTACATGCTTACCTAGCTTAAGTGATCATTCACTTATTACTTTTCTTATGAACTTATAACGACCTAAATTATTCAGACATAGAAGTTTATTAGAAACTACAAGAACGGCTAACTTTCAGGCAATTAACCAAGAGGTTCGCACTTTTATAGATATATTTTTAACCACTTCGACGACCGTAGTGCTGAATCTAACTGAAGCACGTTTATAACTAAAGTCGTTGAATTGACCAACAACTACCTCCCGCTTCACCGAATAATTTTAAATCGTAATGCACCATGGTTTAATGTTGCTCTTAACCGTCTAGCAAACAAAAAAGGCGGCTTTATAGATTAGCCCGGTTACGTCCTAGTGACATGCGCTGGGAATCGTACAAACAGGCTTCCGAAGAATACATGGCTTCTCTTAAAAACTCGAAGGATAATTATCAATAAAATACCATCCGGTCATGACGCCATCCTGTCATGATGATCCCTTCTCGGACAACGGGCCCGCGCACCGTACCCCATGCTCCTTCCAATGGACATCGGTCCACAGTGCCCACATTACTACGTGAACCACGGGACGCTACTACTAGTTCACTACTTCCAGCGTCGGCTAGAAGTCGCGTAATAGCGGGCCTAGAGGCTTCGACTTATGGGTGAAGCGTAAATTAAAGGACGCCGGAAGCCTTGGGACCTGTTTGGACACCACATTAGTCGACCATACTGTGTACTTTCTGTGCAGCGTGTGCTTTCTTGCAGTGTGTAATTTGTTGCGTGCTGTTACTGTTTACTCTTATGGATCTTCTGTTTCTTTCAAGGGGGGGATGATGTGACGTCCTCCATGCATCCGCCGACTGCGACGCCCAAGAGCGGCAGGGACCCGGCGCTGGTGGCGTCCCCTTTTGGCATGCCTATTTATACCGGCGTCACCCTGATTAAAGGGGGAATGTACGAGGGATTCTTCGACTTTTCACTTCTCGTTCCTTCCATGTCGTTGGCCGATGGCCGGCGGCGCGATCTCCCTTGTTCTACGGCGGCGCCCGGACCGCAGTTGGCGACATAGCAGTTTCCTCGGTAGCCTGGGGGTTATGCAGCCGTATGGATCCTCTGTTACAAGGAACCAACGCCATAGAAATGCTGGTCACTTCCCTGCGAAGACAAAGACATGCCAAGGGAGCTCCTGAGTCGGACGACATGGTGTTCAAGGGGAAAACCCTTCTTGGGCGAGTTTCTAGTTATCAGTCTAAGCTGTCTCAAATATAAGTCTAAGTTTCTGGATATCAGTCAAAATTAATGAGGAAAAGATGGAAATTAACGACGAAAACAATGAAAAGCAAGGACAGCAAAGGCGTAGATTACACGAAGCTCAACCAATCCAAACTGTGGCTCATACCTACTATGGGGTATTGACGAAGGCTTATCTGGGGAAAGCTAATGAGTATAAAAATTAAAGTTCATTCACTACATTGAGTCAATGGACTAATACATTTTTACATATACAGTAAAGCGAATCGCGCATCACCTGAATTGAAATACACGGAAAAGAAATATCAGAAAAATAATAAAGACAATTATTCTCACGTATCTTCCCTTTGCCCACCGATTTCTTGGCCAATAACCCGTAGCGGGTAACTGCCCCGGAATGAGGAGCAAGCAAGCAATCAACCTATCGCTTGGAATAAAAAATTCGCAGGGTCTCCTTTGTTATTCCGAAGACGACTTAGAGGCGAAATACCAAGTGCCGATGCATTCATTAGCGAGTTTATTTAGCCACGTTATAGCCACGTCAATTCGCTGAGTCATCCATCTCAATTCGCTGAGAGATACATATTTATGATGAGAGAAAAGCTGAGAGATCGGCCTGAATATTGAGACATACACTTTAATCATTGAGTCATCCACCTTAAATCGATCAGTCAACCACATTATTTGGTTTGTCATCGCTCTTAAATCGCTTTGATTCCATTGAATTCGCTTTCATTCCTCTGCATTCACTTGTCGTCCTTCTTAATTCCCTTTGATTGCTCTTAATTCACCTTAATTACACTTAAATCGCATTGATTCTTCTTCACTCCGTTTGATTCCTCTTAAACCGCTTTGTCCTCCTTTCTAATTCGCTTTGATTCTTCTTATTTTGCCTTGGTTAACTTAATTCACTTTGATTCTACTTAAATCGCATTGAGTCATCTTAATTCAGTTTCGATTCCTCCTAAATTGCTTTCTCCGGCTTCGTAGTTCGCTTCGGTTATTCCTAATTTCCTTTGATGACTCTTATTCACTTTGCTTCTTACTACACATTAGCTTCCTCTTAATTCACTTTGTCGTCCTTCTTAATTCGCTTTGTCATCTACTCACGCCCAGTCAGGCTTTGGCCCACTCTAACTGCCTTTAACTTGCTGGAGAGCTCACTAATCTATTTTTTTATACGATACGTGCTGACGGCCTGTTTTCGCTCAAGTACGTTCAAGGTCGACTGAACGACGAGGCTTATAAGGCTTTCGCCTTAATAGTTAGCTCCGGCACGGCGCGCGAACATTCGTTCGACAGTACACAAAAGTCGAAGCTCCAAAGGAAAGCCTATAGGGAGTTGTTAGATCCAGGCGAATTTTGAGAAAGGATAATTTCAAGATTCTTTACGTAGGGAAGCGGCGGCATGACAAAAAGAAGCGACCTATTGTTTCGCCATCATTACCGAAAATGCATAGGGAGGAACGCACCATAGCTAACCTATGTAAGCAAACGTTCATATAGGGAATCCAACAGGGTAATTTTGTGAGAGAGAGAGAACTTCATTGACATCGTAGGGTTAAAAAGGAGGGACCATTAGTCCAGGGCTCCAATGGCCATGGCGATGTCGCGGACCTCCCGGACCACCGAGTGCTGAACCTGCGGCGTTCCGTTTCTTAGCACAGACGCCCAGCTATCCAGGGTTGGGAATAATTTGTCGAGAGGATCTTCACGGTTACGTTTATTCAAAAACTCACTACGCCAGAAATATAAGAGATGCTGACACTCAAGAGAAGTAGCTATTATATGGTGAGACAAAGCTTGCTCAACTGTTAGCGTCCTGAATGCAACCACTGTGAAGTGTGTAGATAGTGGTAAGACACCAAGGACAGAGTAGTGAAGGCACGCCTACGACAGTCCTAGTCCTCATCAGTGACAGTGTGTATGTCCTTATCAAACATGAATGATGAGGACATACACAGGACATACACATTCAGTGATTGTGTATGTCCTAATCATTGATGTATGTGTAAACGTCTGTTTGCTAAGTGCGCTGCTTCACCAAAATCGCAGATCACCAACTAGCGCGTCAGATTTTATTGTGCTGAATATGTGTAACGCGTATTGGCCAGTGAGTCCGCAATCTCGTTGATGATGATGATGATAATGAAGCCAGTTCGAGGTATGGCACCTACCCATAGCGAGGGAAAGAGAAATGTGTTGTATTATCCTAGTTAACTGAGACGATAGAAATGAACAGACGAGGTTCCATGATCCATGATGCTGTTTATTCTCTTCCTCTTTTTCTTCATCCGGTGCTCGCCCAGCACGTGTCGCCTAATGGCGCTGTAGGCGACAGCGACGCCATATATAAGAAAAAGATCGTCTTCTTTCTTTGGTGATCATATAATCATGGAGGAAACTAGGGCGAGTGTTGGTACAGAAAATGCATAATCGGGCAAAACACGCAAGCAGCGGCTCCTATCCATGTCCTTTTTTTTCAGAATATGTATGATATTAGAAATATGGGAAGCAGTGGAATTCACTCTTTTCCAAAATGGACAATTTGGCGAACAGAGTATACAGCATGTATAAAACTGGGGAGTGGCTCTCCCTCAGACACTCCCCTCGTTTTGTTTAAGTAGTGGACCTCCGAAGCAGAAACATTTCGTCAAAAATCGCATTTTCTAAGACCAAGTCTTAAATGTGGCTAGAACATAACTGGCACGTGTCAAGAACGATCCTAGCAAGCGGTAGAAGAGGAAAACGAGAGCGTTCCACGCGTCGTGCTGTACAAGATTTCTTGTCGACGATTTACTAGCCTAAGAAAACGAACCCTAGAAACACCAGTCCGCCTACTTGGATTAGATTTAACTGTTACAAATGTCCTATCTTTGGGTGCCTCTACCCTTATGTTATGGTAAAATTTTCATAATTACAAAATGACGCAGGCTTTATTCTCTATCATCAGATTCTAACATAGCCAGTATAAAAATTTGCCCTGTATCGGACATTTGATTTCGACCTACCCAGTCCATGGCCAATCCCCCGGAGTGGGTACGTGCCTATATCCCAAGGATATACATCTACATCTACATCCAACAGCGTGAGCGGCTTTGAGGTCCCGCCCTATCTACCAAGGCGAACGTCCATGGTTGAGTCATCCCGCTGTCTGCATTTCCTCTCCAATCAACAAGCCAAAGCCGTGCTAGATTTATTAATTGCGTCGGCAGCATTTCAATCATTCGACAGTGACGCATCAAGCTACTGGCAGAGGAGCTGCAACGACCAGCGCGGATGCTAGACTGGCTGCTGATGGCCAACGAGGACGCCGCGGTCGTCGTGAATACCCAAGACCTCCGAAATTTCGAACGCATGGAGCTCGAAGGAAGAAGACTTATACGTAAACTTTTGTGGGCGGTGGACTCACTCACACAGGAGCGGCTGAGCGTCACGAGCCCGTTCAACCCATTGACGCACGCTTACTTCAGGCGGCAGGACTGGCTACGCTATATACGAAGGTCGCGCGCTGACGCAGCGATGGTTTAGCAACACTTCGGCGGTGTGCGGATGCGTTGAAATGCCACCAGTGCAACTTCCTCCCGAGCACAGCGGCCGCGCAAACAGGGCCTTGAAGAGCCGATTCCTGGCTTCATCGTCGATGTTCGAACATCGTCCAGGGGACGGCGACGATGACTTCGGGGATCCCATGAGTGGTTGCACAGCAAGCGGCTCCTTCCGGTCTGTTGTCGGCCCTGACCTTGACGCAATTCCTGCACCTTCGGGAGATTGGAAAACAGGGCTCAGCATCTCGCCAATGGATCTGAATGCAGGCGACAAGAAGGACCAGAAGCCATCCACGGATGCAGAGGGAGTCAGTTGCGTGACACCCACCATGAGGTCCGACGTAAACACCACTGCAGCCAGCCCGGATTGCGCCGCTACTTCCACGGCTAAACCATCCGAAATTGTTCTACCGAGAGTTTCCGAGGCCATGATTGCACAGACTTCTGAGATGCCACACAGCGCTGGTCACGACAAGGGTGAGATGGCCGACAACCTCGGTGACGAGTCGGGAGACAGCGACATCTTGAACGAGCTGGATTCGCCCTTAGACCCTGACTTTTCACTGAATGACGTTGACGAAGCGCGAGCAGTCGGCTGCTGCAACCTTCTCCTGAAATAAAAGCACCAATGCTAGCTTTCTTGCGTTCTTCCAAATGTAACCCCACGCACGCCACTCTCCACAGCACACGTACACGGCGTGTGGCCATGTGACTTCTAGTTGCTCGTGCTGGCGAGGTGAATTGATATGAATAGTCCGCTATTCGCACTGCGTCAAAAGTGCCGCTGTTGCTTCCGATTAGCCCACGAACAGGGGACTTCCTATTTTCTAGCTGCAAGAAGCGCCAGCGCCCGCAAACTGTTAATCCTGGTTACAGTTCCACGCTTGAATACGAACTAAGACGCTCAGGTGGAACATTGCATCTGAGATATTACCTAAAAATTAGTTCAGGCGGCGTTCAACTGCCTTTCTACTGACACATGTCATTCGGAAGACAGCTGAATATTTGAAGGCTGAAATATATTCTCAAAAATTGGAGTCCTACGTGGGCGATGAGTTTACAATAATACCCGGAGTAGAAGTGCTTTTACGCGCCATTACTTTCGCTACTGGTTTCAGTTTCTTTATTAAAGCCATGAAGAAATTTAAAGAAGACGTCATCAAGGTAAGTTTTTTTGGCTCAAACCCCATTGTGGGTACATGCCATATTTTGAAGGCACAATAAGTCTGCATCCCATTGTGTTTATTTGCTTTCATTTTTTTCCCTGAATAAGCCCAATCACAATCTTGTTTTGTTTCAAGTGCATCCTTCCTGATGGTTAGTTTTCCTCCCCCTTTTGTCCTATTGTCTTTCGTTACCTCCAGTGCAGCGGATTCCCCTCGCGGGTATGAGCCATATGTTGAGACAACAACAATAGCAACAACTTGCGCCCAGGATCCGAAATAACTTGACAAATCAGAGGAATGTGACCCTGCAAAGTCAAAGGCTTGGGGCTTGGAAAATAGTTTTGACTTATAACAACTTTGTCTCAAATGTAAGCATGAACGATGTTTTATATTGGTTCGTACATACAGTAGCAAGTCAACGCTTTTGTTTTTGTTATGAAGGGCCTGGAGCCATCCACGGATGCAGAGGGAGTCAGCTGACACCCAAAATGAGGTCCGACGTAAACACCCCCCCAGGCAGCCCCGATTGCGCCACTACTTCCATGGCTAAACCGTCCACGGCTCTAGCAGAACAACATAAAAAACGCAATGCCAATAAAACCAATCAAGTGAGAAAAAATCATTCACAAAAACAAAAAAGAGAAAAAGAAAGCAGAAAAGAATTTGAAAAAAATGAGGGATAAATAAAGGAGAAAAAGTAGTGAAGAGCTGGACCCAACAAAGGAAGAAAAACAAGGGAGAACCGGAAAGCCTAAAAGACATTGAAGGAAGACAAGAAAGAGAAAGAAACAAAATTGAAGAGAAGCGAGAAAGAGGCGCTTCCGCGTGTGAATCGTCGGAGGATAAAAAACCCATATATCATATTTGAAACATTGAAGGCCCCTCGCCTTCACTCGGGGGGTCCGCGAGCCGCAACCAGCACGACAAAGGACCAGTGGCGCAATGAACAGAACCAACTTTACGACGTAACGAAGCAATCAAACAATCACCGCAGTCTCGCAGCCGAAAGTAGAAAGCACAAGGCGAAGTGGCAAGCAACGGAAGGGTGAGGCAAAAAAAATTACATTAAGGGGTTTTACGTGCCAAAACCAACAAGTGTACTGGCAAAGAGGCGACAAAATAGCAGCCTTATCAGGCAATCAATCACCGCAATCTCGCGACCGATAACCGAACACACAAGGCGAAAATCAGGCGCCGAACCGGCCAGGCAAACACGGGTAGTCGCAAATGCGGAAAACAAAGCCTTCGTTCTCACAGACACTACGCAAAACGTTTTCAATAGCTCCGCAGCACGCTCGGCAAAAACCTAGCCTAGTCATACCCAGCCAGCGCCTCACCAGGGCCACCCCCCGAAAAGCCACGCGTGCAGTCGCCGCCACCTTCCTAGCGGGCCGTCACCTTCCCGGCAGCCCCAGCGCGAGTTCTTATGGCAACCCGATCGGTGCGCATGCTCCATGCGGCGCGCGCTGTTAGGGCGCGCGTTTCAAAGGCCTCCATCGTGCGTGCTGCAGAGGAGGGCCCAAGACAACACCATGCCCAACAACACCATGTATCGTCTTAGTCGAGTAGATCAGCGGTGCCGCGAGGCGAAAGTTTGGTTGTTGGCACGGGATCGTCCGGAGTGAGGGCGGCAGCAACAGGCGCGCATGCGGTGTCTGGCGTCGTTCGGAGCTCCATGTGACTGCTCCAGGTGATTTGCGCTCAAGGCGTGCGCTCTTTGAAAGACGATGCACGATTCACCCAAACAACGCCAGCGCACATTGGCCACCTCGCTGAGACAGACGACGGAGGTAGTGATGTTCCGGGAGCCACCGTAGCAGCCCGGATGGTCTCGTCCGTTGGAGTTGTAGCATGGCATTCTACGTAAGGCGAGAATATCGCAGGATAGCGTATGTGAAACGGCGCGATTAATAGAAACGGATGTAGGGCACAGCCAGGTTGACGTTTTTAACTTGTGTAATGGCTGAAGTACGGCTAAGTGTTTGATGTACGCTCGTAGTACGCTTTGAGATCCTGTACGTTTACGGGCCCTATTACTGCACTACCATGTTTTTTTGTGTGTTTTTTTTGTTGTTTTTTTTTCCAGAAGGTACACCAAGCTAGAAATGCGTTTCGCGATCACGTAAGTTCCATACCATCGTAGTGTGAGGGAGGCAGCAAATCTGTTTGCTGCATCGCTGAGTGGGTGCATGCGGTGGAGCACTTCGTCGCCGACCGCGAACTCCAGGAACCGTCTGCCCTTGTTGTATTGGTTGCCATGTACCAGGCGGGCAAGGTCCAAGCTTTCCCTGGCCCCCTTCAGAGTGTCGGTTAGGCGGCTGTAAAGATTTTGCGTGAACGTAGAGTAACTGCAAGTTGGTAATTCAGAGCCATTGGTGAAAGCATGCTCAATAGGAAACCTGAGCTCGCGACCGAGAATAGCCGCCGGCGTATACCCTGTCGAATGGTTTACCGTGGTCCTTGTGGCGAAGGCTATATCCTGGATACGAACGTCCGAGTCCTTGTGCCGCTATGTGAAAGCCACCAGCATTGCCTTAAGGTGTCTGTTGACTCGCTCTGTAATGTTGGCTTGAGGGTGGTAGGGTGTCGGCCTTTTGTGCGGCACGCAAGAGCTTTGCAAGTGTCAACAATCATCACGCCTGTGAAGTATGTTGCATTGTCTGTGATAGGCTGTGCTGACAAAGCGAAAAGCGCGAATGCTTCCAACAGCCTATCCCAGATTATCTTAGAGACCAGCTTGCGCAGCAGGTACCGTTCTACCCATTTCGGGAAATGGTCAGTAAACACTAACAAGTACCGATTCCCTTTAGCTGATCTGAGGAACAGGCCCATTACATCACAGGCCACAATTTCCCATAGGTATCGGCTCTCCACTGGTTTCATGAAGCCATGTGGCTTCATGAAACAGGTAGGACATGTGCGAACGTATTTCAAGACATCCTTTCTCAATTGCGGCCATGTCGCGATGCGACTGCGTAGTTGCCGCTCCCGACAGAGTTGGTGCTTCCCAGGGCCTTGCGCATCATGTTGCATTGGTCGTCACTTAGCTGAGCTTCGAGTGGCTGCTGGCGGGAGACCAGTGTTCGCTAGGCGTTTACAGGCACTTCCACAGCTAGGACATCGGGTGCCGGCTCACCATCCCTAGATAGTGGTGCTCGGGACAGGGCGTCGGCTACTTTGTTCTGTCTTGTATTCCTGTCTTGTATTCCACTCTGTAATTGTACTTGTAAATGTAATTCCACTCTGTAATTCCACTCTGTAAATGTCCGGCTGGGTTTTGCAACTTTGACAGCCCCATCAGCGCTTGGTGATCAGTCTGAATAGTAAGCTCACCCCCATGCAGATACCTGTCAAATTTCTTTAGTGCAAATACAATTGCCAGGCAATCTTTCTCTGTTACGGTATAGTTCCATTCCACTCCTGTGAGAGTGTGGCTCGCAAACGCAGGAGGACAAATATTCCCTTGATGCTCTTGAAGCAAAACTGCGCCGATGCCATACTCACTTGCATCAGTCTGAACGGTGAATGGCTGGTTGAGGTCAGGAAGCCGCAGACGTACGGTATCGGCGACGGCTGACGACAGAGCCCAAAATGATCCCTGCTCCACGTCAGTCCAGTACCAACGGGCACCTTACTGGAGGAGCTGGTGGAGGGCTCCTGCCAGGTCGGCGCAGTTAGGGATGAAGCGGCGGTAGAAGCCCACCATGCTCAAGAACCGCTGTAGGCTCTTGACGTCTGTTGGCGGTGGAAGCTGCAGTATGGCCTGGAGTTTCTCCTCGTTTTGGGCGGACTGTGCCTTGCACGACAATGAAACCTAGGAGGTTCATTCTGGTTGAAACCAATTGGCACTTTCCGTGGGTTAATGGTGATGCCTGCGTCCTGCATTCGTTGCAAAACAGTGGTTAGGGGAACGAGATGCTCATGCAGGGTTTTCGAGAAGACTACCACGTCATTCATGTAAAACATCGCATAGTTGAATTTGGCGTCCTGAAGCACTATATCTATTACACTCTGAAAGGTCGCAGGTGAATTGCATAAACCGAATGGCAATCGGACAAATTCGAACAATCCCCGACGGCAAGTGAACGCAGTCTTTGCAAAATCACAAGGGGCGGTCGGAATTTGCAGAAAGCCCCTGCGACAATCAAGAGTAGTAAAGAACTTTGCGGACCCAAGTGAGTACATCACCGAATCGATTGATGCGAAAGGGTACGAGTCTCGAACTGTGCCAGCGTTCAAACGATGGTAGTCGGCAGACAACAACGCAGCGCCATCTGCCTTAGGTGCTAGGACAACTGGAAACGTCCAGGAGTTTTTAGATGGTCTTACTGCACCGGTGGCGACCATTTCGTCCAGAGCGCTGTCAGGAAATGCTCGCTTATGGAACCTCAGGGGCCGCGGATTGAAACGTATCGGACTGGTGCAGCCGGTGTCGATCCTATATGTGTCAGCATATTAACACTGTCGGGAGCCTCCGTGAACATGACGACAAAATGACAACGCAGCGCCGCAGTGATGACGATATAGTGAAGTAGACGGAACGATGACGATGTCATCACAGCGAAGTAAGGATTAGAGCGGAATTAAGGCGCTGAAATGACGACAACGGAAATATGACGATAGCATGACGCTGACGACGTGCTTGTTCTGGGACTCAGGCCGCGCTTACGTGCATGGCCTGCCGCGCCTGGACGGCTCGGTTTGCACTATACCCAGGGCTTGTTTGTATTATGTCCGATACCGGCCAATTGCGTAAGTGAGCACCCAGCAGGCAGCAGTTAGCACTAGAAAAGTGGGAGGAAGAAGCAAAGAAATCTTCGCTTTAATAATTGCTCAGATGTTTTCTCGATAATTCTGTTGTGAAAATTCAACGAAGCACCTCGATAAGCGCGAACGAAAGTAATGTGACATTTCACTGAAAGCACAGGGAGTAAAAAGAAATCTGAAACACACAAAATATGGGCATTGCGCCTGGTTTTTAACATCTCAAAGGTAGGCCACACAAAACACAACAAGAGAGAGAGACAGAGAAATATGCAGCATTGCCGGCATGCGCCATACTGAGGCGCATGCTATGCGGCAAAGCGTTGGCTTCCCGAGACTGAGAACGGGTATGCGCATTCTGGGCGAGAAGACTGTTTTGATTCTTTACAGCAAGCGCCTAGCTCTTTTCTTGTTACGCATTTTTAGGCCCTTGAAGCAGTTGTTGTCAGGTAAGACATCATCCACTACCTTACCATACTCGAATATTGTGCTACATCAGCTCCGTGCTAAGTACGCTGGCCTAGTCGTGCGCGTAATACTGACGCTGAAGCCTTCGCATGATTTGTGCATAGTTGGTACAGTGCTGTGCAGTAATATAGAGCAATTTACAGTATTGTACAGTAATTCTATTTGCACGCTTGGTGTTAAAAAATTAAGAGAACGGACTACTAGTGAAGCTTCTGCAGAATATCGGTCTAAAATTGGAGAACAATATCTCTCATCGTACGCTGTGGGAACCATAATGAATAAAAGTAACCTACTGCGGGAAAAAATTGATTTCACCAGATATTAGTCGAATATCGCGGAAAAGTGGCAGGAGAAGATGCAATAACACTCGATTTAATTAAACGACGACAGAGATAGTATGTTTGAAAAGCTTGCGGCTTTTTATACGCAATACCTCGCGACTTCAAGTTTACGAGAGTGCTGGAAGAATGCGAACAGGAGCCTAATTCATAAAACGGGAGATGTTCAAAAATGGAAGAGTTAGGCTCGTTAGCTTCTTTTCACTATTGTATAAAATATTCACCAAGATAATTTCCTGCAGAATCGGGGCAACACTTAACTTCAACCACCCAAAAGAACGGGCAGGCTTCAGGGAGGGATATTCTACGACAGATCCGGCCATGTGTGGTGGTTCGTAGGCCCACGGACTCAGATACAGGCAGCAGAGTCACAGACAAGACACACGTTTATCAACGACAGACGGCAAGAATTACACTTATGATGAGCTAATAAGACAGTGAACTATATTTATAACAGTCCACGCAGTCTACGGCTCACGCGTGTCCTCATTGAAGATACGATGAGTCTTTATGAATATGTTCGCATGATGGTCACTCACAGTTCTTGGTGACGATGTCGGAGGCGTCGGCGCTTACAGACTTGCAGCGCCGTTTGTACGACGAAATCGCACAGGCGGCCAGCACATGCGCAGGCGATTAACTGCTCGCGCGACCATACGGCAGGCCCCACGCTGTCAGCAACGCGGCACCACGGCCACGACCCCAGCAGGCGGTTGTGCCGGACCCTTTCACGTGGCTAGGCGGAACATCGCACTCTCGACCAGGGTCATCTGCTACCACTGGGCTCGCATGCTCGTTCACCGCAGGAACAGCAGCGACCCGTTCTGTCTGGTCTGCATCTCAGCTCTGGCGTAGAACCCTGGTTCACTGCTGGGCGCGCTAGTCTCCTCCCGGGTGGTCTGGTAGCACCGGCTCGGTCCATGATGTGCCTAAGGCTGAACCCGTACACGCCTTGGCTAACCTGGCCGCGCTAGCCAGGCTAACCAAACGCATTTGATTCAGTACAGATACCAGAAGTCATGGAGGCATTGCGTAATCAAGAAATACAGAAGGCATACGAGAATATCTTGGGAAATACCTAAAAAGATTCAACAGCTACCTGCTTTCTTCACAAGAAAAGTAGAAAATTACCAGTCAAGAGAGGGGCCAGGCAAGGAGACACAATGTCTGATTGGTATTCACTGCATGCGTATTCAAGCTCTCAGACTGGGAAGGCTTAGGAGTCAGGATCAACGGCGAATATCTCAATATCCTTCGGTTTGAAGATGACATTGTCCTGTGCAGCAACACTGGGGATGAATTGGAACAAAAGATTGCGGTTAACCGAGAAAGTGTAAGAGCATGGTTGAAAATTAATATGCAGAAGACAAAGGTAGTGTTCAATAGCCTGGCAAGGAACAAGCATCGATGATCGTCAGTCAGCCTCTAGAATCTGTGCAGCAGTAAGTTTCTCTAGGTGAATAACTCAAAGGGTGCCCTGATCTTGGCAAAGAAACTGACAGAAGAATAGAAATGGGTTAAAGAACATGCGGCAGGCATTACCAAATTTTGTTTGTGAGCTTACCACTGTTGTTGAAAATAAAAGTGTACAATTATTATATTCTGTCGCTGGTGACATATGGGGCAGAAACTTGGAGATTAACATCGAAGCTAGTGGAAAATTAGGACCAAGCAAACTGTGATGGAACGAAAAATGTTAGGCGTAACGTTAGACAGCGGCAAAGAGCGGTGGGGATCAGAGAGGAAACGACGATAGCCGATATTCTAGTTGACATTAAGAGAAATAAATGGCGCTATTCAGTCCATGTAACGCGTAGGGCGGATAACCAGTGGATCATTAGAGTTACGGAATGGGTGGCAAGAAATGGGAAGGGTCGTCGAGGGCGGCAGAAAATTAGGTGGGGGTGATAAACTTTGGAGGCGCAGGTTGGAATTAGCTAGCGCAAGACATTGGTAATGGGAGATAGTTGGGAATTAAAGGCCTTCGTCCTGCAGTGGACATAAAAATCAGCCGATGATGATGATTAGTCGAATGTATTAACCACAACAACGCGCATTTCCCAGCATCTGCCAATGTTTGTGGTATCTTTAAGGCAACATAGGCATTGGAGTGGAAATTTAGACGAACTGACAGAGGCTCCTGTGCCTTGACTGTTGCTGTCAATTAAAGAAATCACGTAGGCGAGTAGACTAAAACGGCCATCTTGCGGACGCCAGTTTCGGCGATACCATCCTACCATCCAGAAACTACACAAACTTAAAGTAGTCTACATTTTTAACGGTCCACAGTTTTGATCGCGGAAGACTTCCGCCGGACATGCTTAAGAGGATCTCGAAAAGATGTCGATCCCATTTAATGTTATCCGAGGGCACGTTAAGAAAAAAAGTCAAAGGACATGATTCCCAGTCTTAGCGAACATGGCGTATATACTGCAGGTGAACGGACCAGCGTATTATTGCAAGATCGAAGTCTAGCAGTAAACGAAGCGCTCGCATGAGCCCAATTAAAGGAGTTTTGTCGGAAATCGCCAGACGACGCCTTTCACCGCCCGGGCGTTAGGCTCCACGCAGTGTCTAATTCTGAACGAGCGTAGCAGATTCAATAGCTCTAACCTCACCTACAAGCAACAATGTTCTTACTATCCATGATCGAGCTCACTTTCCTAAAAAAAATTAAAAATGCGCATTCTCTGTGGTGGCCTATGAGTCCTCGAAACTAACATGACACCGCCGCAAACAGACAGCTGCAGCTGCAACACCGTAACAACGCCGCACTGGGCTGCCTCACTGAAACTGCGCCATTACTTGCTGAGCAGACGCTATATTAAAAATCACAAAAAGTCTCCGTACGAGCAAAACGACAAACATTTCTTCGAATATGGCGACGAAGGCTCCCTGTCGTATCGCGCCGCTATGTTGAGCTGGCAGAACTAGTTCACCGTTTGGTGTGTGTGACTGAAGCGGTCGCTCACTCCACTTTTACGAATGTGTGCGGTTTATGGGGGAACGGGGGTTTATTTGTATCGTATATTTGATTTAGCAAACGTAAGTAAAAACGAGGGAGAACGAAGCGAGCAATCCTGGCTAACAGACTGTGTTGTTATTAGAGACACCGTCGCCCACTTATTTTATTGCGCTAGCAATTATGTGGACGCTCAAAGCGCATTTCTGCCACCATCGTCGTCGTGATGTTCCGTATCAAGTCCAGACGCGACAACAGCGTCGCCGCGAGCCGTACTCTGTATGTACGAGTGATAGCTTGCGAGGGTGAGCCAACGATCGCGGCTCAATCTCGCGCGTGCGAGGGAGAAAGCTGGGCAAGAGCGCCGTCTTCTGTCACGCGCGAGGCACGTGGGCAGGCGAGAGAGAGAAAGAGAGGGAGGGGTTATACTCCGGTGGCGGCTGCTGCTTACGGCGCGGCCACGTGGACGCCGCATCTTGACAGCCATCTGGGACGTGCACAAAGTGCGCGCCCGCGCGGGCCTCATCTTGAAAGCGATCTGCGATGTGGACAAAGTACGCCCACTGCAGGTAGCTTCGTATGCGCTATGCTTTCGACGTTTAGTTGCATTGAAGCGAGAGACAGCCAGAAGGTCTATTCGATTGCTGCTGCCGCTATTCCTGAGTGCAGCGTTTTGACATCCAGGTTCCGTGGTCATAGAGCCAGATGTGTTCATTTTTGCCTGTACGCGCGTGACACCGCGCTCGTTAAATTAGTTAGTAAGCAAACGTTTGCAAGTTTATATGGCCGATAAATCTTATTTCCATACTTTGCATAGCTGTCTACTAATTTGCTATCGCAATCAATGTTCCGCCTTTAGGCGTGAAACTGAACTTTTCTTTATTGGTGATAAAATGGACTGTCGCAGACAATGCAAAGTGGTAACATTCATTTAAAAGCTCGAGTAATGACGTCAAGCAGGCTTAGTCGTATAGTGCAGGTGCACAATTCGCGCAGGGATCTTAATTTAAAATGACAGCCCTGCATAAGGGATGCTTCAGCTACGTGCCGGTGACTATACAAATCTTATGGTAGGGCCACTAGTAGAAGTCGAAATGCTGAACATACAGAGGAACAAGCACGCCCCTACCCATATAGACGACCTGGCCAAGCTGTCTTTCCCGTTTTTCAGAAATACGTCTGGCCGGGGTTCGAATGGGGGATAATCATTGAACGGAGGTTGCTCATATAGTAGACTCGATTCACGAGTTGCGCGATGAGCACAGAGACAAGGACACTGTTATAACCAACCGCAATCGGTGGGCTACTTAGCGAGGACTAGAACGGCGCTATTTCTTTCAAAAAGATGGTTGTGAATAGAAGAAGTGGAAGAAGTAAATATCAGTGGCGAACAAGGGATAATATATTGGTGCGGGACTTTCAACACACAGCTTGTAATAAATGTGCTTGTCTGAAAATTCGTTATAACATATTCTAATAGACCATTTAAAGTCTAGGATGGGATGTGCCTTGGTTCGTTTGACATAGAATCGCCACACATAATATGAAGGGACTAGAATTTCTTACTGACCGGAAGAACCTAGAGATGCGCACCTTTGGTGAGGTATTGTTAGCCTGTAAACAAACAACGTACAGAGTATGGAAACGAGCCCAGTGATTTTCCATACTCTGATCTCTAGGTTCCTCCGGTCAGTAAGAAATTCTAGTTCCGTCATATTATGTGTGGCGATTCTATGTCAAACGAACCAAGGCACATCCCATCCTAGACTTTAAATGGTCTATGAGAATATGTTATAACGAATTTTCAGACAAGCACATTTATTATAAGCTGTGTGTTGAAAGTCCCGCACCAATGAAAAAGATAAGGCTGCGAAATATGAAGTCTTCGCAAACTGCTTTCACAAAAATCGTATATCTTTGTGAACGTCGACACCATGGTGACACCAACATAGGAGGAAACATGACTTCCCACTATCTCGTATGTCGTAGGTAATCAACAGCGCCGCATAGCGCTTCACTGCCTGAAATATCTGAATGTACCCACGTTTCGGTTAGTAGAACAGTGTTTCAATTGCTATTATCTAAAGAGGAGCAGACTTCCGTGTGCTTCGGAATTAAGTTTCCCAGTTCGGATGGGAAAACGGATGGGAAAGGATACCAGCGGAACAGACAACGAAAAAGACAGTGAGAGAAGAGAACGCTGAATTCTGAGCGTACAGATTTGCTTGGCTAGAAGAGCTAAATATAAACTAAAAACAGTAAATGATACGAAAAACTGCTTTGCTGTGTTGGCGGCACGTGAAGGAAAGGGGTGTACGGATGACCACTGTTTCCCGCTCTGCCAGCTATCGTGACGATTCGATTACTGTGTCAGAAGCAGCGTCATACACGTAAACCGACTTATCAATTCGCAGTCTGTGAACGTTGCGTCGAAAAGTGAAAATTTAAAAAACTTTTACGAATGCCCGAAACCTCTTTTCATAGCGACACCTGTTTGAAAGAACGTAGTGTTTTAATATAGCAGATCAGGTTTCTTTCAGTTCGAAACTGTATTCTATACAGTCCAACCCGGATATGTCGAATCTGCAGCGGGTCACAAAAAACCTCTATATATAGGTAATTCGTTAAATAAAATCAAAACTTCATACAAAATGTTCAAGGGGATTTTACAGAATAATTCCTTATATGTGGGTTCGATATACCCGGGTTCGACTATAACACGCTGTGTGTGCTAAGAAAACGTAAATTTAAAAACGTCTGGTCTGCATATTTGCTCTTGGATTAAAAACCAAGGCGGTACGCGCGTTCGATTATACTATCTTTCAGTACCATTCCACGTTCTTTCGAGCAGATTTAAATTCCTTCGACCTCTGATAGAGACCACGTTTCAGCTGGGTTATCGGGGATACCGAATAATAGCAATTTAAAACACCGAAGACTATTCTGGTTCCCGTCACACTGAAGCTCGTATAACTTGAGTTTTTCAAAGAATTTATGGGCACAATACCAAGCTTTAGGTCAAGCGCAAGCTTTCAGATCAGGGCCAACTTCGATTTCCTTAATGCAGAAATGCTCTTTTGAGAAAACGTTCAACCGATGGGAATTAAATTTGTCGCATTTGAGCGACATAGTTAAATTCTAGCAAATGCAGCACGCAGAAGTCTGATTCAAAACCTAGTACACTTTACAAAAACTGCCGAAATTTGGTCAAGTTTAAATAAAATCAAAGCAGGAAGCTTACAGATCTGCAATTTTGCACGGTAAACTGATATCGCGCTTTTGTAAACTGCAGCTCTTAGATAACTAGTCGGACAAACTTGAAATCCGAATTTACAACTTACCTAAGATTGTTGCGATGTTTACCAAGGCTTTGTTAAAGACCTACTCACAATTTAGTATTTTATATTAGGGCGGAGTATAATTAGTTTTGTGTACTTTAGATGTCTTAATAGGTGACATTCACAGAATTGTAATATTGTCACTTACTACCAAGTTGGTTGACTTTATATGGAATTGAGATTTTCTATATATGGCGATTTTGAACAATTTTTCTAAGTATAAATAATCTGTCTGTATAAATAATCTGCCGCCTGTATAAATAATCTGCTTCCTGACGGCACTGCAGATATTAAGTTCCTTCTTTTAAGTACAACATACCGAATCAGATTAAGTGCTGTGGTTATCGGTCAAAACGAGTTATCCCTTCAATGTATTTCGACAAGACCTCACGAGCTAACGGTTCCTTTTCAAGTGAGGTTTTCTTTGCCGCCATTTTCGCAGTTTGGCATAACTGGTGAAGAGTGAACATTGCGCAATATAGGATGAAAATAAGGGTAATTGCGCGTATTTAATTTAGTCGTGTATCATTTATACAACTGATTCATTAAAGCTTCTGCCCCCCTAGATTCAAACGTGTGCATTAGATCTGCATAACTTTAAAGAGCAACGATACAAGTAGCTTACGTGGAACAGCGAGAAAGCAGAGTGTAATAACTGCGATTGTGTCGAGATTTGGGAAATTCCGCGCGGTACGCGGCTTACATGGCGTGCGTCCCGCGCAGATGTCACTCGCCGTCACAGTCAGCGATCTGTATTACAAGGGAAGGGTCCAGGAAAAATCGGTAGAGCTAGGCATGTGTGCTTATGTGTGCCTTTTCGTATACCGGGTGTTTCCCGAAATGCGTTTGAAATTTCTTAAAAATAGGAAGGATGAGATGTGTAAATAACTATGGATTGCTTTTATCCCAAAGGCATACATTAGAAAACAACTCGATGCAGTAATTAAACGAGTAATTACAGAATGAACTAATGAACTTTCAAGCATAAAAAGCCATGCGCCTGGTACGAATGGAAGACTTGCATGCGTACATCCGCGGAGCTTATAACTACATACGGGAAGTTTGAGAAATAAACTTTAGGCAAATCCATGTACTTAGCGTTATTCCAGATGCTGGCTGAACCACCCTGCTAGCAGTTCACGAAGACACTGGCGCCGCAGTTGTCCCTAGTGATTGTATGAAAGTCTACATGCTGAACTGTGTTGAACATTTCAGTGTGAGCACTACCAGCGCGGTCTCTAGCGGCGGCGCCGAGACGTTTTGCACATGCTCAGTGCTTGTTGGAAAAGTCCTTCCGTCGCGAGCACGTCACCTCACCTCGCGCGGCGTCTGCTAGGCGATGTTTTCCTGACCGCGCGACGAAGCAACCACGAACAACACTAATGTATGGGGGCGTATGAACGCAGCCGCCGTGGAGCCGTCCATTTGCCCTTGCACTCTGAACGGACTATGGGAAGCTGTTTGCGAGACATCCGTAAACTTGACAGCAGACGCAGATTTTTGCCCAGCCCATAACAATTTGCTTCCGCCTAGGATAGCAGAAATGGTTGGGACACAAGGATATATGACTGTCACGCTGTAGGTACATGCACCGCAGCAGGTTCTTGACTTCGTTCTGTACAAACCGACTTACCAAATAAAGACGAAGCATACGCTCTCCGTCCCACACTCATACACACAGATTTAAAAGCCTTGAAATACCTTTGCGGATAAACAGAATAGAAAATAAAAACACTCTTTGCTATAAAGTCACAACCAAGTCCGCAAACTATAGAAATAAAACAAGAAGTTCACACTTCACCTGCTGCTTCACCTGCTGCTTGGCTTGTCCGCATTCCATGGCCGGAGTCATGCGGCGGTGGCTGAGGTACTCTAGCTGGAGACGAACGGCCAGACGACGAGGCAGGATGGCGTATAAAACGTAGGCCCGGAACGTCGGCCACTGGATGCCCCGCCGACGTGTACCACCTAAAGACGTTCAGCAGCAGGCTCAAGCCCTCCAGGCATACGCAGAGGCCCGGACCCATCTTGGTTTGGTTTGGTGCCTATAAAAATAGCACAACCCACTACGGGGGATTGGCCTTGAATCGGGCGGCAGTGGGAAGAAAAATGAAGGATACCTCAATGGGATTTTCTTACTTAAGAATGAGATAATAAATGAATTATAATCGTTACTATTAATTTTCATGCTATAGCATCTTAAAATTTGAAGCAGATATTTTTGTTTTGTGAAAAAAATTAGCATGGCACTCTCCTTGTTTCCATTACAAAATTAAATATGGAATCACATACATTCCTATTACAGTGTCCCAGTGCCGACGCCCCCAGAGATAGAATGATAGGTGCGTAATGATCAATCCAAGTTGGTGGAGGGGACCTTCTAGAAGTAGCTTTCTATGCATGGTGAACCTACGACACTCTATAAAGAAATGATCCATAGTTTCGGGTTCATTGCAATTAAAGCATTGAGGGGAAGGCGCCACACCAGAACTATGGGTATAGAATTAAGCCTTGGTATTCGGCAACGCATTCTCGTAAACGACACTTCAAATTTTCTTGTTGAACGCCATCTGCTGTGCCAAGGAAACCTAAGGTGCTGAAAATCAGTGTTATTGAGTACACATGATTTGGCATGTTCTTCTTGGACAGAAATTTTTTTTAATCTCGCAGAAGTGACGTATGCCGAAGGTATTAGGATCCTCAGTACCGGGCCGTTAAGAGATGCCGCTGCTAGTGCGTCTGCAGATTCGTTTAAAGTGAGCCCCACGTGTCCTGGCACCCATACCAGATGGATAAGGCGTAAATGTTGGGGGATGGATGGATGAAATTCTCGGAGAATGATAGATGAATTGGGCACTGATAAAGCGGAGCAAACAGACAAGGAGTCGGTTAAGATTACGGCTGAAGTAATAGATGTGGGAAGTTTTTGTAGAGCAAGGATGATCGCTAATAACTCCGCCTGAAATATTGGCGTAAAGTCGGGTAGTCGAAGGGAGAAAGACCAATTTAATGATGCCGAGAAAATACCCACTCCTGCCTTCTCTTTACTGACAGAAGCATCTGTGGCTATTACTGCATTTATTTGGAGGTTCTCGAGGTGGTCATCTAGCAAACTTTTTAGGTATCGAATAGGCAGGAGTTTAGCGTTATTAGGAAATATATCATCGAATTCAACGCTTACTGTCGCAGTAGGGAAATTTTGAAAATACACATCACGGATTGATATTTCTAATGGCTCTAATAGTTTCTGCACAAAAACTACCTGGGGACAATGCAGTCTGGACCACTGATTCTCAAAGAATGCAGTCGGTTCTCTAATAAACATATAGAAGGAGCGTCTCCATTGAGAAGCATATATGTTCAGTAACGTTTGGACTGTCAGTATACGAAAACGAGTTTGAAGAGAAGGCAGGTGAGTTTCATGATAAAGAATATTATTCGCTACATATTTTGGAAGGCCGAAACGTAGACGTAGTGATTCGCGTTCTAAAAGAACCAAAGGGTGTAATTTATAAGTAGGACCTCCAGAAAATAACACACATCCAAACTCTAGAATGGGGCGGACATACATACAATAAATCATCAGCAAGGTCTCCCTGCGCATGCCAAAACGATTGCTGCTGACTCTTCCTAATAAACCAACTGCGCGTGCTCCTTTAGATGCGATGTATTCTATGTGTGTCTTCCAATTAAGCTTTTCTGTGTAAATCATTCCCAGATATTTTAACGATTGCACCTGCGGAATAATCTCCTGGTCATACGACAGTGTTATTCGGATAGGAAAAGTTAAGGGAAAAACAATGATTGCACTTTTGCTGACATTTAGCAACATTTGTATTCCTTTTAGCCAAATTTTAATCTGATTCAAATACAATTGCAAAGTTTTATATAAGCTATGAATATCATTTGATACTGAGAAAAATGCGATATCATCAGCGTATACGTATACCTGCACGTCATGATGTGTCGGGATGTGATTTAGTAAAATATTAAATAATACGGGGGAAAGTACTGCACCTTGAGGAACGCCCCTTGTCTGTTTGTAAATGTGAGAAGACACACCGTTTGTGTGTGTGCGTCCGCTTAAAAAATTTTGAATCCATGCAATTATATACTGTGGGAGACTCACACTTTCGAGTCTGTTGAATAAGGTACTGTGATCGACACTGTCATACGCCTTCGCAATGTCTAATGTGACTAAGGCAGCGTACTGGTTGTTGCGGCGAGCGAGTTGAATTCGACTCTCCAAGTCAACATGAGCACACCAAATTGAGCAGCCGGGCCTGAATCCTATTTGAGAACCACTTAATATTTGGTTCTCGCCTATCCACCTATCGATGTGACCATACAGAACTCTCTCGATTAATTTTACGAGATTTGAGGTCAAAGAAATACGTCTAACGTTATCTATTGTACATCCATCACCCGGCTTTTTGAGTAGCGGAATTATTTTGGCAACCTTCCAATCTGGATGAATCCATGCATTTTTAATCAAGAAATTTATCAGAATAAGCAAATCCTGGGGAGATAATTCAAATAATAGTTTTATCATTGCTGTAGTTATGCCAGCAGGACCTGGGGCTGAAGCTGGCAGCATCTTTACCACTCTCATTAATTCTTCTAATGTTACTGCTATGTAATCATTAGCTGTTTCAGGCGCCGGTATATGATAGGGGCGAAGTGATGTGAATCGACGCTCTAAGCCTTTTGCAATCTCCTCCAGTGATTGTACCAATTCAGTGGAAGTTAAGCTAACAGACTCTACATTTATCGGGGCTGAAACAATCTTTTTAGACCGTAGAAACCTAAATAGGGCTTTTTTATTACTAGACTGCGATAGGTAACTCTAATGTTTAGTGTATAATTTTCTTTCGCTTTGTCAACTGTTTGCCTGAATGTAGCTGCAACAAATTTATAGTCCTTCCAATTACGTGGACATTGATTATACAGTAAATTTCTCCAGGCTGCCTTTCTTCTTCTATATTCGCGTTCACAGTCCGGATTCCACCATGGTGAATAAGTACCCCCTTTAGTTGACTGCATACTGAAGCTGAATTTTTTGTAACTGTCACTTATCACTTGACACAAAATAACTGCCTTAACTTCATCATTTAGGCAAACCTATTTATTTAAAGCTGATCGCAGTGAATCTTGAAATTTACTATATTTAACATAGGTGCGGACATGCTTTTCGACCAAATTATTTGGGCGCATGACTTCAAAAATTATTGGAAGATGGTCGCTATTTGTGGCCGAGGTGATAGCAGACCAGGAGAAACTTGCACAACCCGAACTGGAAAAAGTTAGGTCTAACACCGAACGCGATTTGCCGGATACATAAGTTGGGGTTCTCAAATTTACACAGTTAAGATTATTTGACGAAACCCAATCCAACAATCTTTTACCACAAGAGTCGGACCGATAACCCCCTGATACGTGGTGAGAATTAAAAGTCACCAGCTGTGATTAGACCCTTTCTGCAGGCTGCAAGCGCGGCATCGAGAGAACCTGTATTGAGAACTCCTGTAGGAAAATAAACATTGACTACCGAAAATGGGGCGCATCCAAGAAGCGTTAAATCCAATGCTAGAATCTCACTTTCAGCAGAGAATGACTGGTGACTAATCTTAGCTATATGACAAATTTTTGTTGAGATAAAAAATGCTAATCCCCCACTACGAGAAGGGCGATCTAGACGAAAACTGCGATAATTCTTTAAGTGAAAACTCTTTTCTGTGGATAACCAAGTTTCTTGCAAAATAATCAAATCGGGAGAAAGTTCTTCAGAGAGATAGAACAGATCAGCGGCTGCAACAAAAATGGAACGACAGTTCCACTGCAGCACTTTCAAGCTTCCTATGTTGACGATATTCCGGCAGTATTTACTGCCGTCTGTAGAATGTTATCCTTTAGGAAATCATCCTTTGTTAACCTGTCATTTTGACTCTTTTTAGCTTTTAGTTTATGGAGGGTAGTTGCTCTCGGGGAGTTTGGAGAAACACGACGTTTACAAGTTCGAGCATCTAAATCCATGTTGTCAGTGGTATCTGAACCAGTCTCGTGACTGTTAAAGCCCTCAGGTTTGACAGGAGTTGCGGGAGCTGCGATGTCATCAGTACTGCGAGGCGAGGCCTCTGCTGATTGGTGTTTCTTTATATTTTCATCAGAAACTGCGATTCTAGAAGGAACATTTGGATGCGCAGTAACATGCAAAAGTTGCGACAACTGAGAAGTGAAAACTTGCCCAATTGTCCCTGAAAGGTTCGTAAATAAACTGTCAAGGGCTTTTGCCATAGCCTTCTCTACAGCTGCAGCTAAAACATCACCAACAGATGCATCCATAGCTTTGGAGTGACAAGCAGCAGCTTCAGCATAACCACATGATTTCTCTAAGGCAAGGGCATGAGCTTCCCGACGCGAACATCGTTTCCTTTCTATAATTTGTATAATTTCAAGCTCTCGGTCTCTCGCAGGGCATTTCGTACAGTCCGCAGGGTGGGAACCTTCACACAAACAGCATCGTTCGCTATGAGAGGAACACGTTTTTCCATCGTGGCCTTCTCCGCAAATGCGGCACCAAACATCAGATCTACATCACTTAATACTGTGGCCATATCGCCAACACTGAACGCATTGCACTGGGCGGGGAGAAAGT
Source organism: Dermacentor silvarum (assembly GCF_013339745.2). Lineage (NCBI taxonomy): Eukaryota > Metazoa > Arthropoda > Arachnida > Ixodida > Ixodidae > Dermacentor > Dermacentor silvarum. Next base: position 440,181,009 of record NC_051154.1, read on the forward strand.
GCTTCCACCCTGTATAATAAGGGCCACGCCTTGATCTCCGACGGCCTAGTTGTGCCTGAAAAGGTGACAATGACCGACTCTGTGGGGACTCTTTATCAGAAACGCGTGAGCATCGGTAAACTGATACGGCACCCGCCGGGGAGAACAGGACCTCGGAAGCACACAGACTCGCATCGACTCCACGAACTAGCCCCTTAACGCAAGCTAGATGAGGAGGAATAAAAGACCTCACCGGGTGGTTCGCGAACATTTGACACTGCAGAAGGTCGGAGACACAGGTCTGGTCCGGCGAACAGCATAGAATGCCCCCTCTGCCAAACTGTCGAACATCGGTTATGCTTTGGAAGTGCGGGGTTGCTTTCCGCAGCTCTTCTTGGGTCGCCTTTGGATTTTTCACGCGGATGTATCCGCCATTGCTCCGCACTATGGCCACTGGAACGCTGTGAATACCACTGCGCAAGAAAGCCTCTATAGGAATGTCATTATTGGGAAGTGAAGCCGTCCAGAGGAAAGACCTCTGGACGGGAGAAGAAAGAGACATTAGGAACTCACAATCAGATTAATTACACAATAAGAGGAAACTACTAAAGAAAGCTAAAGAAAAATAAGCCGCCCGATACTTGACCAATTCCCCGCAACACGACTCGAACAGCACAGGCACAGGGGCACAGGGGATCGCAGCCGCCCGTGCAACGGCACACTGAGGGAGAAGCCCACGATGGAAAAACGTGTTCCTCTCAGAGCGAACGATGCGGTTTGTGTGAAGGTTCCCACCCTGCGGACTGTACGAAATGCCCTGCGAGAGACCAAGAGCTTGAAATTATGCAAATTATAGAAAGGAAACGGTGTTCGCGTCAGGCCCATCGTCCGACAAGCTGCTGCTTGCTTCTTTGCTTGCTTGGTTCCTATATTATGGCCCGTACCCACTGCGGGGAATTGACCAAGAAGCTGGTGGTTAAGCGCGTGGGGGAAGAGTTAAAACTCGAGGGAAACACTGTATGTGAGGGTATACAGTTGATATTGTCCAATGAAATAATTTAAGGTAGACAAAGTTTTGTTTAGACACATTTTTTTTCCTTAGAGGAAAACGTCTACTATAAGAAAGGAAGACACATGAAGGTAATAAATTTGAATCAATTTAAAATTTCGGCAACCGTTGCAAATTGACGTGCGTTCGGGGCATTCTGAACGTGGATGCTGTGAACGCCCGCAGAAAGAATAAGTAGCATCGGTGGGGCGTTCCTTTCTGGGCGGCGGGTGTCGCTGCCTGACGTCCGCGCATCGATGAACTTTATGAGCTTTGGCTACGCCGAGCTAGACTGACATAAGACCTTCAGTGCGGCCTTGTGCCGCTTTCTATTTATCGGCGTCCTAGCATTGATATGCCTGAGTTTAAGCTGAGCTTAACGGCAGCTTGTAATTGCGACACTACTGGTCCAAGAGGCGTGCGTCTCTTACGCCAAACACGATATTGTACAGGACTCATTTACATCGATAAACAGCAGTTACAGCAGCGCCAGCTTACTTCTCCAATGTTCAAGCCGGAGTTAGACCAGAGTTGGCACCTGGTATGCTTAGTGGAAGCTAGGAAAGCAGGGATGAAGCCACTCACCACTGTAGACGCGATAGATGTGCACTACAGTAAAGCCGCAACACAAGTCTGGCCTGGGGAACTGCCTCACATCCTTGATGGCCTGGTATAAGGATGCAGCAGAGTGAAGAGTTTCCTGGATAGCCTGGTGGTTATGCAGTCGTACAGAGCCTCTATTAGAAGGGACCAATGCCACAGGGATGCTGGTTACGCTGCCGCAAAGAAGAATTATGCCAGGGCAGGTCCCGAGTCAGACGACATGCTGTTCAAGGGGGGAAGACCCCTCCCGGGGGAGTTTCTGTACATCAGTCTAAGCTGAAACAGTCAATATTACACATGTACAAGATGGAAATTAAAGACGAAAATAACGAAAAGCAAGGATAGAAAAGGCGAAGATTACCCGAAGCTCAGCCAACGCAACTTTTGGCTCATACCCACTATTGGGATTGGCGGTGAATTCACTGGAGAAAGCTAAGGACTATAAAATTTAAAGTGCCAAGGAATGAGGAGCAAGCAAGCCATCGCTTCGAATCAATACTTAACTCCCGGACGGTGGTGCGCACATTCATGTCACATTACACGCAAGTCGAAGCTCCAACTGAAAACCTAATAGAATTTTGAGAAAACAAATTTTTAAGATTGATTATGTAGCGAAGTATGTAGGATGGACAATCGGTGAACCATTAGAGTTACAGAATAGATACCAAGAGAAGGGAAGCGCCGTCGAGGACGGCAGAAAACTAGGTGGGGTAATGAAGTTAGCAAATTGGCAGGCGCAAGTTGAAATCAGCTAGCGCAATACAGGGGTAATTTGAGATCGCAGGGAGAGGCCTTCGTCCTGCAGTAGACATAAATATAGGCTGATGATGATGCAGCGAAGCTGCGGCTTCGCTTACAAGGGTTCCCTAATTGTACAACTAAGACAATTTGAAGGCGAAAGCCCGAGCGATGCCAACTCAATTACCCGACGACCACATTTTTGGTACGTCATCTTCACTCTAAACCCGTACTTTTAAAGTCAACTTTGCAGGTCATAATTATTTCACCAAACTCGGATCCTGACTCACGACTTTTTTGGTGAGTCATTATCGCATTGAAACCACAATTTACAGTCATTTTTGCAAGTTATCATGCTTTTCTGCATGTCACCCTTCCTATAATTCATCAAACAAGAACCGTGACTCAGCACTTTTTTTTGCTGAGTCACTCTCACTTGGACCTTGAAATCTCATTATTTTGCAAGTCACTCCCCCACTTCATAACCCCGTCATCCACTCTTAATACACTCTTGATTCACTCTTGCTTAACCCTTTGACTGCTTGGTTAACGTTTATTCACTCTATCATGTTAGTCTTACTTCTATTACTTGGTTTGCTCTATTAATCCAAATTTCCGATTTTCATCACTCTTGATTTACCCTAACACCACTTTGTTCACCTTCATTCACTCTTATTTCACAGTCATTTAATCTTCAGTATCATAGCTCACTCTATCTCATCATTACCTTTCGTTTTACTCCTCTATCACCCTACTAAACCTTTTCATTCACCATCAATTTACACTTAATTCACCTCATTCACCTCTCTGGATACCCCTTTGTTATCATAATCATTACCACCATAACCCGTTACCATCATTATTTCTCGGTTCTTGGCCACCTTTCCTGGTTTTCTACCCATTCGTCAGCTTTGTCACCGTAATTATCATAATTATTTATTCACTATCATTATCATTTATCTACATTTATATTCCTAATGTAATCACCTACTGATTTATATATAATGTTATGGGGTTCATAATGATCTTATTGAGTTATCGGCTTTTTGTTGATATTTTTAGCGATTTTTGTCCGATTTTTGCTCCACTGTTTCAAGGTCACTTCCAAACGAGAGAAACAAGGCTTTCGCCTCGAAAGAAGTTACCTATTGTTTCGCCATCATTACAGAAAATGCATAGGGACGAACGCACCAGACCTTACCTATCTAAGCAAACATTATAATATTGAATCCGACCGGGTAATTCGGTGAGAGAGAGACAGGACTTCATTGGCCATCGTAGGGTTAAAAGGGCGGGAACTTAGTCTAGGGTTCGAATGGTCATGCCGATGTCGCGGACCCGCCGGACCACCGACTGCCGAACCAGCGACTTTCCGTTTCTTAGCACTGACTGACAGCTATCCAGAGTTGAGATTGATTTGTCGAGAGATACTTCACGGTTACGTGTATTGAAAAATTTACTAGGCCAGTAATATTAGAAGTGCTGTTGCTCAAGAGATGTAGCTGATACGGGGTGAGACAACGCTTGCTTAACTGAAAACGTCCTAAATGCAATCACAGTGAAGTGTGTAGACAGGGGTAAAACAGCAAGGACAGAACCATCAAGGCACGCCTACCGACAGTGCTAGTGTGCTGTTCATGAAACAGCGCACTCAGAAAAAAGGCGTTCACACAAACATGAACGATGAGGACATACACCGGACATACACATTCAGTGCCAGTGTATGTCCTAATCATTCGTGTATGTGTGAACGTCTGTTTCCCAAGTACGCTGCTTCACCAAAATCACGGATCGCCAACTAGCCCGTCAGTTTTCATAGAGCTGAATGGTTGTGACGCATATTGGCCAGTGAGTTTATAATCTCGTTGATGATGATGATGATTATTCCTCGAGAGCGTACATAATTACGAAATCGCCCAACAACATCCACATGTAATAAAAAATGGTACCTCTCTGAGTTCTAGCACAAAGTCATTTTTACCCGATTACGTTGTCAAATACCAATATTAAACTTCTATCGTCACAGGGCTGGTCTGATGCCCTCCCCGCTGTGCCCAATTTGCGGAGAAGATGAAACAATAGATCATTTTTTTTCATTTTCTGCCACCGTTTTTCTTCTTTAAGGAAAAATATTCCAGAATCAAGATTTACACAGCTTAGTTTAAGCTTTTCTATTCTAAATATCCTTTCGTTAGGAGCTTCCTCTCTTGGAAAGTGCCACACGGAAATTTGCTCAGCCGAGGAGGAATTTATATGTGCTTCAAATAGATTTTCTTGAATTCTTAATAATTTCATTTTTGTTCATTTTCTCCAGTTAGCTTTACCAATTTTAGTATTAACAAAGGTTGCCTAATTGCATCGAAATCTTGGACAAACCCCCGCAGTGGGTATGCGCCATCAGATAAGGAATACCATACCATACCATACCGTGCCACGCGCAGCCGCTAGCTCTCGCAAGCCAGCTCAGAGCCGGCCGACAGATCGCCGTGTCCTTCGGTGTCGATGGCATATCCTCTGGACCCCAGCATCACCATGGGTGAGCCCACGGAGGCCGCAGTGAAGAACTCCCAGCGATGTCCACGGCTGTCCGTCCGTTGCGGTCGCCGCAGGCCATGCAGGGCGACATGTTCGACCGGAGGCACGTTACGGTTGCCGCTATGCCAAGGCGCCAAGCTGCTGAGCGAGAATACGCACGTCAGATGGACAGTGCATCGCTTGAAGGGAACGAGCACGCAACGGGGCCCTCCTGGTCTGACGATTCGCTCGAGGTAGCCTGGCTGCGGCTAACCATGGTGAAGTTGGATGACGATATTGACGGATTCGACGAGCTGTTAGATCTGACCACCCTGAAAACGCGCCTATACTGCGGGCTGCAGTCCGCTGCATGGCTATTCAGGCCAAGTGTAGCCAGATCGAAGGTTCCATAAGCATTGTTCGTATCCGGCGTATTCTTGACAGCAGCTACAACCTGCCGCGTCTACGACCAATTGACAAATGCCAGCCAGCGGACAGCACCAAGAATACCACGCAGAGCGCACTCGATGGCGTAGTGCATGGTGCCTCGACGATCAACACGGCAACGGGTACTCGGCCAGTAGGTCATGAAGGCTCATCAATCGACATTACATGAGGCGGTGTGATGGGTGGGGAAGATTGTAGCAGTGCCAAGCCTGGCCGCAAAGCTGTGCGCCTCCTGAGGCACCTCGTTCCTACCATGAGTGCCAGTGTTCCTCCACTGCGACGCACGGTACTGCGCCTCCGGGAAGGCGTACCTTCATGCCCTCGGCGATCGCACACTCGCCGGAGACGACACTGACAGGCGGTCAGCACGAGGAAGGAGAGATGACGCGTTCTCACCGAGTGAGTTATGCGACGTAGCAGCGGGAAGCACGCTTCTCATGACATCAGCTCTAACAGTGACATGGGCTGAGCAGCCAGCGATCGCTGTCATATGCTGCCTCAAATAAAAAAGAATGACAATATTCGGAAAGGCAGCTACCTCGCCTCCACGCCGTTTTTATAATCTCTCAACTTCCAGCAAATTCGAGTGGTTTCAATAAGTGGGCAATGACCTTTTTTGTCTTTGGGCGCAGCGCATGAAGCCTGAAACCTTTCGATGCTCTCGCGCAGGTGGTACATAAAAAGGAGAGCGATAGAGCAGCCGCAATCTATAAGTTGTGGACTTGATGATGAAGTGTCTGATGTTTCGTGGGGCAAGGGTAAAAGAGCACCAGGTAGGTGTTGGTTAGTCGGCCATGAAGCGATGAATTACGAGAGGTAGAAGTGACTTGGCTGTAAAGGGGCCTAAAAACAGTCGCTGTAAACTGCGTAAACCTTTCTTGGCACCCATACTGCAACCCTAATAGACGACCGGTTACCTGTTCTACGCAATACTTATCCTTCCTAACCCCATTTCTTCGTCTTAATGTCACAAAAATATCGGCTCCCTGGCTAACTGTTGTCACCGTGTCTGTTAAGCACGTTCCTTCGGCGAATCTCTCCACTTTTCCTCTCATTAAATAATCTCTCTCTCTCTCTCTCAAGTCTCTTAAGGTTACACCTTACATTTTTCGCTCCATCGTTCGCTACGCGGTCCTCAACTATTTCTCAAGTTTCTTTAGCTCCAAGTTTCCGCCCTATAAGTTAGTACCACTAGAGCGCAGTGCCAGGGCTCGCACAAACGTAGCTGCAGATCAGTGGTTGTAGTCATTTCTTCTCAAGGATAATGGTTGGCTGCTGCTGGAAGTGGTGGTGGTGGTGGTGATGATGTTGAAGTTGAAGCAAGCGGGGTTAGCCTAGCATGCATAGCCGGCGATTGTTCCGCCTGATCCTCCTTCGAGTTGAGATCGGGGGGGTGTCACCAGGTGTCGATGAACCCCGTGTCTCGCAGGAAGGCTATCAGCAGTCGTTGCGCTCTCTTCATGATTGCCGCGGGCCCTCCGGGGAAAACGACGTCTTCATAGGTCATGTGGGTAATACCTCTCTTTTGCAGGCTGTCGACCATCGCTTTTCTTTCTGTGTCAAACTGCGGGCATAGCCAAATGAAATGTTCGATGTCACCAATATCACCACAGAAAGCACAGAGTGGGGAAGCGCGAAGCCCGGTCTTGAATAACCAAGCTGGGGTGTACGCAGAGTCGGTCCTGATGCGGTATAAAAGCGTCGCTTCTTCACGGGTAAACCCATGAGTCAGACAGGCATCGTGGGGATTCTTGTGGATCTCCCTAAAGGGAAGGCGGGTTGCACCCTTAGGGTTCTGAAAAGCTTTTGAAGCTTTCACTTTTGGGACACATGTCAGCGCTAGGCGTGCAAGGGCAGTCAGCTTTCTCGTTTCCATCAATTCCTACGTGTGATGGTATCCACTGAAACCTTATGTTAAATCCTTTGCTCGTTAGATCGTTAATCAGGGCCAGAGATTACCTTGTAAATTTCTCTAGAGGTAGGCCACGATGTCAGCACCACGACATCTCGTGCAGAAAAGGCCCGCAGTTTCCTGCAAAGCCGCGGTGATTGCGGCGCTTTCTACTGTTGTAGAGAAAACTACGCGATCCAGTCGACCAGACCATGACACATCAAGGGATGGTATGCAGAATGCCGCTGCACAGCTATCTGTTTGTGCGCACACCGAACCGTCTGTGTACACTTGTAGATGGTGTTGAAACGCTGTGCTGAAGTGGTCCAGCACAATAAACTTTGCTTCTGGAGTTGAAATGGTGCGTTTCGCCGGTAGGTTGGGTACACTGAGGCTGCAGGTAACGTCCGAAAAAGACCATGGTGGGTCAAAGCGACTTCTTTTAGGCGATTGCAATCCTAAAAATGAGAAAGAGTCAGCGCCGCATGGAAACGTGAGCGAGTTCTTGCTCTTAGCCGCCGGAGAAGCGCCGTGTGTGCGCTGGACTCGTCCAGACTTAATAGCTGCGTCAGCAGCGCCTGAGATGCCAAGAGGTGGCTGCTGGTCAAAACTCGTAAATGCCTGCCTAATGACCAATTTTAAAGCGAAGCCTTCTTTGCCTCATCTTTGGACTTTTCCACTGCTGCTGCTGCTGCTGTGCTGCACGACGTGTCGGGCATGGTTCAGGGATTGCACATACATGGAAGATGCGTCGCATATAGGAAAGGCGAGGGAAGAAACGCGTTCGGAGCTTTCCCGCGTCGCATGTGCCCAATGCCCTCTGGAGATCCCTGGGCGTCGTCACATAAGCCACTTCACAGCTGTAATTATGCGTAACCCACCGCAAACGCAATTGCAGAAACTGCAGCGCTTACCCTTCTACTATCGTGCAAGTCGCGAGGAGAGGAAGAATTGCGGAGAGGGACAGGGAGTAGAGGCAGAGAATTACTGTAACCGGCGCAGTCGCGAAACGAGTGAATAACAGTACTTAATCAGCGTATGGTCTAGGCGATAGTGCGCAAGCGGTCGCACGTCTCATCTACACTTCTGTGCCCGCCACGGTAGCTATGCGTCTCGACGTCGTGGTAAATACTCAAACGGTCATGCGCGTGAATTTAGGCGCACGTTAAAGAACAGCAAAGTATCAAAATTAATCGGTAGTCCGCAACTACGGCATGTGTGGTAATCTGATTGTGGTTTTGGCACACGCAGCCCTATAATTCTATCAGCACTCCTGCCGCGATGCGATCTGCGCAATGCCTCCACGCTACGCAATGCCTCCATGGGCGGTATTCTCGGACGATCACCTACGGCGATACTATCACTTTCGCTTGACATAGTGCATTGCGCGTTGTGTAATTCACACGGTTTTGCCCAACCAGCTAATCAGCGCCCACTGAAAGTGATAGCTCCCAAATTTATCATTCAAGAATACGTCCCCTCGACCGCTGGTAGCTAATGAATCAAACGCCTTTCGTGATTTATGAAAGCCAAGTAAAGAGGTTAATTGTACTCAACTTCTCAATTACCTGAGTCCTGACGTGAATGCGATAGGCCGACCACCATCGCTTGTATGTCGAGCATTTCGATTTCCCGGCAGCTTCTCTTGCGAACAGCTCTAGCGTAAGTACTTTATTGGGAATACGGGCCCTTCATGTCATCGAAATAACTGAAACCCACGGCTCTCCTTCACTTTGGAGAATAGTAAAAAAGACATCGCAAGTGCAGTAAAGACGCGATGGCTGAAAACATTTCGAGTCATTGTGGGGAGGAGGCAACACAAATTGCTTCATTTATTGTATGTCATCTCGGGCGTTTAGCGAAGCCTTGATTTCCAGCTTGACTGCTTGAGGTGTAGGTGAAACAAGTTGGGGGATCTGGCGCTTGGTCATTCGTAGATTTGACGCAATTCCTCCATGTTCAGCAAGTCGTACCAGCTGTGACGGTTTTTACGCATTTTGACAGCTTCGGCCATCTGTTCGATGTCATTTACGTCACCAACTTTGAGAGGCGCCTGCGTCGGCTGCGTCGACGGCCTTGCGGGCACAGGGTGTCGCGGCAATTGGAGCGCAGGTACCATAGCTGAAGCGGCCGATGCGGAGCTCGCGCTTGGGTTCTTCTCGGTCATGATGCGGACAGAGGGCATCGAGCTGGCCGCAGCTCCCGAGCAAAGCCGACCTCTCTTTGCACTGCTGGGACGCAGTTCGGAGCCCTTGATGTCTGTATTCTGGAAGACTGGCGGGATCTGACAGCCCCTTTTCACACCACCGGAAGGTCCAGAAGTGGCTGCAATGCTGTAGTTGAACATGGACGCGAAAGTAATGCTGGCCGCGTGGTTGTCAAAGGCGCCGCAGACGTACCAGGCACCTGGTGGTGATGACTGCATTCCAATCCCTCCGCTGACCATGGTAGTCGGGCTCTGATCCATTATATGCAGTCGCTTTGCGCGTTCTCGGAACAGCGCCTCGTTTAGGCAAATGTTCTCTTCTTTCAGCGTACGGATCGTGTTCTTGAAGTTGCGCTGCTTCTCCGCGAACACATTCAGAGTGTGCTTTATCTGTGAGATCGTACTGCTCACTTCGAGTAGAGCTTTCCTCAGGTCCGCGTACTCTTCTAGCTCGCAGTTGTCCAAATCCTGCTCAGCTTCCTCTAGATGCTGCCTGAGGATCGCCATGAGCTCCTGAAGGGCCGCGAAACAGCTGTTTCCCTCGGAACCCTGTTGCGGTGGACGAGTAGTCGGTTGAAACGGCACGGGCGCGTCCATCGCCGAGCTGCGAGGAGGCCCCATCGGCTGCGGTAGAAACGGCGACGCATCCGTCGGCGTCCAGTCAGATGGTCCCGGCAAGAGCTCGCAGCCGCTCATACCTCGGGCCGTTGGCGCTGACTTCAGAGTCGGTGGAGCGCGCACACCTCAAGGCGCGGGCTAAGATGCGCGTGGCGTAGGCAAAGCGCTCTAGCGGCATAAGTCTTCAACTATCTAATCAAAGGAAGAAGACAACAAAACGGGACATTGAGATCCAAATAAACTTCGTCCATCAATAAAACATCTGCAAAAGTATGAATATATGCGGCAGAGAAGAGCAGGAAAAAAGTGCGTAAAATAAAATCTACAACATTGTACTCTTTTATGTCTTTCTTTATTTGCTGTGGTTGCCATGCTTAGCATTTTTGCTAAATTCCTCTGATTGTAAACACCCATACCGATGCGTCGAAAGACATGGGAGGAAGAGCGCCGAAAAGCAGGGCAACTGTCACAGTGTAATCGTCACAACCCAACGCGGTGTCCCAAAGGCTATGGCGTTGAAATATCGGGTTTGATTTGCGGCCGCATTACGATGCGAGTGGAATGCAAAAAGACTCGCGTACTATGCAAGGTGAATTGATATGCATATAGTCCGCTATTTGTACTATGTCGAAAACGCCGCTTTTGCTCCCCATAAGCCCACGAACAGGGGACTCCTATTTTCTGGCTGCAAAGAGCACCAGCGCCCGTAAGCTGTTAATCGTGGTTACAGTTCCACCCTTGAATACAAAGTGTCAAACTAAGTTAGAACATTGCATACGAGCTTTTACCTAAAATTTGGTTCTTGTGACGCCTGGCTAGCCACAAGGTGTTCAATTGCATTTCTACTCACGAATGTCAGTTGAAAGACAGCCGACTATTTGTAGGCTGAAATATATTCTCAAAATTCGCGTCCTACGTTGGCGATGAGTTTATAACAATACCCGGATAAGTGCTTTCATGCGGTATTTCTTTTGCTGCTGCTTTCAGTTTATTAAAGCCATGAAGAAATCAAAAGTAGACGCATGTTGAGACCACAACAATAGCAACAACTTGTGCCTACGATGAAAAATAGCTTTACAAATGAGAGGCACGTGACCCTGCAAAATCAAAGGCATGGTACTTGAAATATAGTTTTGACTTATAACAACTTTGCCTCTCAAGGTCCCCATGAACAATTTTTTATGTTGGTTGGTAAATGTAGAGCAGCAATCTACGTTTTTTTGCTATATTAAGCTTCAGAAGAACAGGAAAAAAATACGCAACGCCAACAAAACCAATCAAGTGATAAAAAAATTGTTCTCGAAAACAAAAAGAGAAATAGAAAGCACAAAAGAAGTTGAAAAAAATTTAGGGATCTATAAAGGAGAGAGAAAGAAGGGATGAGCTGGGCCCAACAAAAGAAGGAAAAAAGCGAGAACCGGAGCCTAAAAGACATTGAAGGAAGACAAGAAAGAGAAAGATACAATCTTTAAGGCCAACGAGAAAGATGAGTTGCCGCGTGTGAATCATCGGATAAAAAGCGCATATATCATATTTGAAACCTAAAGTGTCTTTCCACGTCTTACGGCATCACATTTGGGTTCACAAATTTCTAACGAAATAATAAAGAATGAATCGCAGGAAAAAGAAAAATAAAACAAAGAAAGGGAAAGGCCTCATAGGGCTTCGAAACGTAGATTCTGTTTGCGGCATTTATAAAATATAAACGCGAGCTCCGGTTGACTGCAAGCTATTAGTATACGATACCAGTATTGTCGCCATTTGGGTTTTGCAGCCGTTATCTTTATTTGCTGCAATGCAGTGCAGTGTACAGTACCGTCCACTGCTGCGCAGAGTGCGCGAGCGGCCGGCTTTGCTCCGCAGGGCGACAGCTGGCGGCAGTTGCTGGATTCGAGATAGTGTGAACAGGAGCATGCGCGGCCTAATAGATGTGTAGAACTGCTTTTGACTAGCGGCCAAGTTGAAAAGCGTATTCGGGCACTTGCGGCACCGCAACTGCCACAGAATGAAACGTATGGGCTGATAACACGCGCCGGTTTTTCGCGACAAATGAAGCGCTCTCATGGACTGTTCGAGATAACACAGGTGATCACGAACATCACAGTTGGATACATGCAAAACGCGCATGTTTGCATGTTTATTAGGCCGCGCATGCTCCAGGGCACGCAATTTCGGACCCGGCAACCGCCGCCAGGTTTCGCCCCGCACAGCAACGACGTACAGCAAAGACGAAATGAGAAGGGATTCACCCAGCGAGAACCGTAAGCAACGTACAACTTGGTTTAAAGTGCAAGGAAACAACGACCGATCAGCCGTAGAGATAAGCAAGAGACGATTACAGTACTGGTGGGAAAAAAAAGCACGGAAGCGATTGATACGACCTGATCTCTTAAAATTATAGGTAGCGGTACAAGGTAGATTTTGGAAAAAAATAAAAAAAATTGATGAGAGGTATAAAAATTCTAGATAAAGAACATGTATAGCATATCCGATTAAATCGAGCAGGCTAGGTGAATACTTGTCCCGGCCCCGTTTCAAAAGTAATGCCATCAAATCATCGTCATCGACGGCCCTACGCGCGCTCTACACAGCAGTGGACGGCACTGTACTTACCAGGGTGCTCATAGAACCTGAAATTTTGATACAATCTGGCCAATAATAGCTTGAAGGTTCCCCGAACAGAAGCACAAGACTGCGAGTCTCACCCGCAAAATATACCTACATAGTTCTGACTTGCTTCTACCGGGAAACTTACTCAGGAGGCGTGTTTTTGGCGCTGCTCCTTAACATTTGTTGCGATAAAGTTAGGCTATCGTTCTGCCACAAACATCTAGCGTAGATTCATTCGCCGTGTCTGTTTCCTCGGGCATTCGGCAACAGTGCAGTCAAAGCTGCAGAGTTGCACCCTACGCGGACAGCAAGTAGTCCGGCGAACGATAACGTTCGTTTGCAGGTTAACACAATGAAGGAGTGAAATACTGTTGAAAATACGGACCGTATACGGGTCGTTGCGAATAAATTTCGCGATGAATACAGAAATACTTGGTGGCTACTAAGGTCGGATTCACAGTGCTGAGGGCCCGGTTCAAAAAACAAGACCCCCCCCATCCTGCCGCCTTACCCGTCATTGAGACTTGTCGCTTTTTACATTTCGCTGCAACGAACACACGCCGATTTTACTCGAAGCATCTTCGGTGTGTTCATGAACATGGCCTGGGCGTCTACTTTCTCGCAGAGCACGTGGAGAGGTTGTCATCAGAATTAAACTCTAGCAGGAGAAGAAGAGACATTTACAGCATTGCGATTTGTCGGGCTAGTTGGTTCATGTTGAAAGAAGGGTACACAGCGCGAGAAGTAAAGGCGCAGGAAGAAATACATACGGCATTTAAAAGTGCAGTCTAAGTGTCATATGTGTTTCTTCCGTTGCTCTTAACCTTTAGCGCAGTTTACCCTTGTTTAAATAGAGAACATTTTCCCTCGAAAATCAGGAAGCGCATTCGTGATAAATTGCTTCCCCTATCTGCTTCACTAATTTGGCAGTGAATGTTTTGGTTGCCTGCGAGTGAGCACTGCGGAAGTTGACAGGTGGACCTTTTTCAGAAACTGTTCGCACATCCTTACAGTAAGTACGCTACTGATCGTCTGGCTATTTTGTGATTGCATCTAGCAACACAAGGGATACTGGACACAAATGTTGGCGGGTGGGTGTTTGCGTCGGAACAAAGGTTGAACTGTTTAAGATCCCAAATACAACAAGCTGCCTTGAAAAGCTTTAACGTCAGCTTGGAATTGCGGCGCAACTGATCCGTGAGGCGTGCGTCTCTTAGGCCAACTACGATATTGTACACGACTCGTTTACATAGATAAACAGCAGTCATGCCAGCGCCAGCTTACTTGGCCAATGTTCAAGCCAGAGTTCGACCAGAGTTGACACCTCGTACGCTTAGTGCAAGCTAGGTAAGCAGGGATGAAGGCACTCACCGGTGTTGGCGCGAAAGATATGCACTTCAGTAAATCCGCAACACAAGTCTGGCCTCACATCCTGAATGGTCTGGTATAAGGATGTAGGAGAGCGAAGCGTTTTCTTGGTAGCCTGGAGGTAATGCAGTCGACGTCATCATCATCAGCCTATTTTTATGAGCGCTGCAGGACGAAGGCTTCTCACTGCGATCTCAAATTACCCCTGTTTGGCGCTAATTCCAACTTGGGCCTGCAAATTTCCTAATTTCATCGCCCCACCTCGTATTCTGGCGTCCTCGACTGCGCTTCTCTTCTGTTGGTACCCATTCTGTAACTCTAATGGTCCACCGGTTATCCATCCTACGCATTACATGGCCTGTCCAACTCCATTTTTTTCTTTTAATGCCCATTAGAATATCGGCTATCCAAGTTTGCTCTCTGATCTACACCACTCTCTTCCTGTCTCTTATCGTTAGGCATAACATTTTTTATTCCATCGCTCTTTCTGCGGTCCTTAACTTCTTCTCGACCTTCTATAATAACCTCCAAGTTTCTGCCCCATATGTTAACACCGGTAGAATACAATGATTGTACACTTTTCTTTTCAACGACCGTGCTAAGCTGTGCACTTGAAGTCGTGGGGCATTCCGTATAAAGGGCCACAAGCTTTTCAAGCATAATATCTTCTACATCTTTGATTAAATGGATTGTTCCAGCAGCTTTTCCCGTGGTCGTGTCTTGCAAAGCCCTTCAAACTTCATCGCTAGTTGTAGAAGGAACCTCTGTATCATGTTCATCACTACTTCGAATGAAAGTAGCTTGACTGCTCTGGGAACTGTACAGGTCAGTATAAAATTCTTCCGCTGCTTTTACTAGGTCGACGAAATTGCTGATGATATTACCCTGCTCATCTTTCAATGCATACATCTTGCCTTGTCCAATGCCAAGTTTTCTTCTTACTGATTTCATGATGCACCTATTTTTTACAGCTTCGTCAATCTTTACCACGTTATAATTTCGAATATCCCTCACTTTCTTCTTGTTTATCAGTTTTGACAGTTAAAGAAATTCCATCTGACCTCTTGAGTTGACACTTTCATGTTTTGTCGTTTCTTTATTAGGTCCTTTGTTACTTGGGAAGCTTACAGTTGCTTTGGTGCCTTACCCCCCCCCCTCCCCCCTTCAATTGCTGCTTCTGAGATCAGCCTAGTTACTGTTTCATTCATTACCTCTATGTTCACTTCATCTTCCTGTTCTAAAGCTCCATATTTCTTTGCGAGCACCAGCCTGAATTGGTCTGCTTTTAACCTTACTGTGTCTAGGTTGGTCTGTTTCTTCTTGACTAATTTTATTCTTTCTCTCTTCAAATTGAGAGAAATTCTAGGCCTCACTAACCAATTGTCACTGTATTCTGCACCATGCTGGGATCGCCAGAGAGTATGAAATCTATTTCATTCCTTGTTTCTCCACTAGGGCTTTCCCATGTCCTCTTTCTGTTGCTGCGCTTCCTGAAGAAGGTATTCATTATGCGGAGCCTATTCCGTTCCGCGAATTCTACCAACATCTCTCCTCTTGCATTCCTAGAATCAATTCCGTAGTTTCCAATTGCTTGCTCACCAGCCTGCTTTCCCCCACTTTTGTATTGAAGTTGCCCATGACTAGAGTATACTGAGTTTGCACATTTCTCATTTATTATTCAACATCTTCATAAAACTGTCCTATTTCGTCATCATCGTGACTAGAGGTTGGGGTGTAGGCTTGTACTACCTTCATTTTATACCTCCTATTCAGCTTTATCACGAAGACTGCTACCCTCTCAGTAACGCTGTAGAATTCATCAGTGTTACCCGCTATGCCATTATGGACTAGAAGTAGTGCACCGAAATCTCTCTTATCTGGAAGACCTCCGTAGCAGACGACGTGGTCGTTAGTCAGCACTGTATAAGACTCACCAGTTTTTCTAACATCACTAAGGCCAATAATATCCCAGGCAATGTCTGATAATTCTTCAAATAGCCCTGCTAAGCTAGCCTCAATCGATAGGGTGCACGTGTTGAACGTGGCCAGGTTCAGTTTCCAGTGATGGCCTGTCCGGACCCAATAATTCTTAGCACCCTCTGCCGCGTCGCAGGTCTGACCACCGCCTTGCTCAGGTGCTCCGCAGCCCCTGAGGACTGAGGGCCATGGGTAATTGTAGGAGTTATGAGGGAGGTAGCGGCCGAATTATGCACCAGGGAGGCCAATGCACCAAGGAGTGACTTTGCTGAAGCTTAGTGGGCCTTCCTAATTGGGTTGCACCTGGACTAGTATAGCCCCACTAGCTCTTGGCGATATTTTTTGCCCGTGTCAGGCGCCACTCCATGCTTGTAAATGTAGTCGACTGGAGGAGGATTCGAACTTACGACCTTCAGAATAGAAGCCGGGTCTCCTACCTCTGCTCCACGCAACCACTCTGTATCAAGGTCCCACTGTGCCACTCTTTCAACGTCACCTCAAAAGGAGGAATATAAGTTTTTCGCCGTGAAAGAAGTGACCTATTGTTTCGCCATCTTAACCGAAAGTGCACAGAGAGGAACACACCAGACCTGACATACCAAAGTAAACATTCAGATAGGTAAATCCGACAAGTTAATTTGGTGGGAGAGAGAGTGAGAGAACTTCATTGGCATCGTAGGGATAAGAGGGCGGGACCCTTAGTCCAGGGCTCCAATGGCCATGGCGATGTCGCGGACACGCCGGCCCACCGACTGCTGAACCTGCGGCTTTCCGTTCTTTAGCACCGACTCGCATATATTCAGGGTTGGGAATAATTTGTCGAGAGATACTTCACGGTTACGTGTATTAAAAAATTCAATATAAGAGGTGCTGATGCTCAGGAGAAGTAGCTATTATGTAGTGAGACAACGCTTTCTTAACTGTAAACGTCGTGAATGCAACCGCCGTGAAGTGTGTAGACAGTTGTACAACAGCAAGGACCGAGTTGTGAAGGCACGCCTACGAGACTGCTAGTGCGCTGTTGGTGAAGCAGCGCACTTGGAAAAATGGCGTTAACACAAGCATGAACGACGAGGACATACACATTCAGTGCCTGTGTATGCCCTAATCATTCGTGTATGTGTGAACGTCTGTTTTCCAAGTGGGCTGCTTCACCAAAATCACGAATCGCAAACTGTCCTAGCTAACTGAGACGATAGAACTAAATTGACGAGGAGCCATGATTCCTGATCCTGTTTATTCACTTCTTCTTTTCTTCATCCGGTGCTCGCCCAGCACGCGTCGCCTAATGGCGCTGTGGGCGACAGCGATACCGTATATAACAAAATCGTGTTCTTTCTTTGGTGACCATATAATCAGGGAGGAAACTAGGGTGAGTGTTGGCACAGCAAGTAGTATAATCAACATGTATAATTCCGCAACACGCGCAAGGAACGTCACCTATTCATGTCCGATTTTTTTTACCGAATACATAAATAGATAGATAGATAGATACATAGATAGATACATAAATAGATAGCTAGATAGATAGATAGATAGATAGATAGATAGAAATTGAGGAATGGTTCTCTCTCAGGCACTCCCCTCGCTTTCTTTTTAACATGGCGGATCCCCGAATCAGGAAAATTTTATCCAAAATCGCATTTTTCAAGAAGTGTGAAATTTAGCAAGAAGTGTGAAAATTAGCTAGAACATAACTGGCACGTGCCAAGAACGACCCGAGCAAGTTGTAGAAGAGGGAAACGAGAGCGTTCCACGCGTCGTGCTGCACAAGATCGAGCAGCGTCAGCGGCTTTGAGGTCCCGCCCTATCGACCAAGGCGAATGCCCATGGGTGAGCCATCCCGCTGTCTGCATTTCCTCTCCTATCAAGAAACCGAAGCCGTGATAGAGGTATTGAATGCGGCGGCAGAATTACAATCATCCGACACTGACGCAGCGAGACGTCTGCTAGCAGCGGAGCTGCAACGACAAACGCGGATGCTAGATGGGCTGCTGATGGCAACCGAGGACGCCGCGGGCCTCATGAGTACCCAAGACCGCCAAAAATTCGAACGCATGGAGCTCAAAGGAAGAAGGCTGATACGTCAGTTAGTGTGGGCTATAGACTTACTCACACAGGAGGGGGTGAGCGTCACGAGCCCGTTCAACCCATTGACGCACGCTTACTTCAGGCGGCAAGACATGCTGCGCTGCCAACGTCGCGATCTGATGCAGCGAGGGTTTACCAACACTTCAGAGCTGTGCGAATGGATTGAAATGCCACCAGTGCAACTTCCTCCCGAGCTGAGCGGCCGCGCAAACAGGGCCTTGTTGCGGCAATTCCTGGCTGCATCGTCGATGTTCGCACATCGTCCAGGTGACGGCGATGAAGACTGCGGGGATCCCATGAGTGGCTGCTCAGCAAGCGGCTCCTTCCGGTCTGTTAACGGCCCTGACCTTGACGCAGTTCCTGGACCTTCGGGAGAGTCGAGGAGACGGCTGAGAATCTCGCCAATGGGTCCAACTTCACGCGACATGAAAGACCGGAAGCCACCCACGGACGCAGAGGGAGTCAGCTGCGTGACACCCAACATGAGACCCGACTTAAACACTACCGCAGCCAGCCGGGAATGCGCCACTACTTCCGCAGGTAAACCAACCGAGATTGCTCTACCGAGAGTTTCCGAAGCCAAAATTGCAAAGACTCCTGGGATGCCACACAGCGCTGGTCATGACAACGGTGGGATGGCCGCCAACCTCATTGACGAGTCGGGAGGCAGCGACATCTTGAACGAGCTGGATTCTACTCTTCGACCCTGACTTCTCACTGGATGACGTTGACTAAGCGCGACCAGTCGGCTGCTGCAACCATCTCCTGAAATTAAAGCACCAAAGCTAGCTTTCTTGCGTTCTTCCTAAACGTAACCCCACGCACGCCACTCTCCACAGCACACGTGCACTGCTTGTGGCCGTGCGACTTCTCGTCGCTCGTGCCAGGAAGGTGAATTGATAAGCATAGTCCGCTATTTGTACTGCACCAAAAAAGCCACTTTTGCACCCCATTCGCCCAGAAACAGGGGACCCCCTATATTCTGGCTGCAAGGAGCACCAGCGCCCGCATACTGTTAATCCTGGTTACAGTTCCACCCTAAATTACAAACTAAGACGCTCAATTAGAACATTGTATCTGATCTTTTACGAAAAAATTTATTTCATGTGACACCTGGCTAGCGAGGCGGTGTTAAATTGCATTTCTACTTACACATGTCATTCGAAAGACAGGTGACTATTTGTAGGTTGAAATATATTCTCAAAAATTCCCGTCCCACGTTGGCGATGACTTTAGGATTATACCCGGAGAACTGCTTGATATGCACAGTCCGCTATTTGTACTACGTCAAAAACGCCGCAAAAACGCGGGTATCAGCCGTATATTGAGATTACAACACATGGTTAACCAGCGAAGCTGAAACGTGCGGTCTCAGTTTTTATGGCTGGTTTAATCCGGAGGGTACATTAAAGTCTTTCCCCATTATTGGTTACGTCTTTGTGTTTCTTAATGAGGTTACGCACACGTTCAGCTGCATGCGACGGAGAAAACGACGTCATTAACGGTATGCCCGCAGTTCACCATTGTCGCATTGCCGCTTGCTATTCTTCAAAATAAATTGCTTCAAAAATATGGCCGTCACGTAAGACAAAGAACGGCTCATACCGGCTTAAGAAATGGCCCTTACCCCCGTAAACGCGGCATCCCTATCACGACGACAGAAAAGAAGTGAAATTTGAAGCAGAAATGATGAGCGGCATCGGAGCCAGCTAAGAAGACGACGACGATGAACGCGGGAGCCGTGGCACGAACGCGTACAGAATGAGAATCAGAATCGGTTTTATTGAAAGTGAGTAAAAAGATTACAGGCTGTTAATATGCAGAAGGAGGTCCCGAAGTCAGAGACTCCAATGGGACCTCCTTTACAATTTGAACATAATAAAGTACAAATTACAGCAGCTGTGACACATCGTGAACAATTTAAACATAAGAAAATTAAAACATATTATTTACAATTTAAACATTACAAGGTACAGATTACAGGAGTTGTAGCACATCGTGAACAAGAACTACTTACAAATTTTAGCATAAATACGTTAGTTAAAGAATTACCCGTACATAGATAGGAGGCATATATATATATATATATATATATATATATATAAAGCACTGTAGTATAATTTGTCGAACACTAAGACTGTAGAGTATAAATGACTGGACGTACATAATATAATTGTCAAACTCAAATACATGTCAATGACAAGGACATCAAACATGAATCAAATTGCACTGCTATGAAACGATACTACGCGCGCGGTTGCGCCCAACGAGCCAGGTGTGCAAGAAGATGACGACGCTCGAGCCATTGCTCATGATGGCAGTTTCTGCGTACAGCTGACAGACGGACGAATCGGCAAGCCATATACAGCTTCGCTGTAAAAATTGTTCCCGTGTGTGATATCGGGCTTTAACGAAAATACGGCCCGTATACGTATCGTCACGAATGAATTTCGCGATGAATATTAAAATGCTTGGCAGCAACTGGCATTTAGCGAGAAATGCATTTACTCTACATTTTCTCGAGAACAAAAAATTCTGGGGTTTTACTTGCCAAAACCATGATTTGTTTATGAAACACGCAGTAGTGGGGGACTCCGGATTAATTTCGGCCGCCAGGGGGTCTTTAATGTGCACGGAATGCACGGTACGCGGGTGTTTCTGCATTTCGCCCCCATCGAAATGAGGCTACCGAGGTCGGGATTTTATCCTGTGACTTCGTGCTTAGCAACGAAATACCATAGCCACTAAGCAACTTTCTCGGGAACAGCTCGCATTTATGGACACTACATTGCTGCAATCTTGTGACGCTACAGCACTATAGGGTATTCGCTACTCCAATAGACATTAGGGGGCGCTGGGAAGCCTGGCCCGGTCTGGCTACACTGTGCAGCATGGCGGCTTTACAGACATCCCTGCGTGCGCGGTCGTTGGTGAAAATGTTACGTTCTTGTAGTGCGACGTTAATTCGCGCTGTTTTGTGGAGGAAGAACGGGTAGTGGACCTCGAGCACCTCATTTTATTCGGTACCAGTTGTACAGTGAGTAGTGAGCTAGAAGTGGTCGCGCTGTGTGTGCAAACCTCCGGCGTGACTGCCGACCCGCACGAAATTGTGGTGAGAATCACCGACGCATTCCGGGACCCATAGATCGTTGAGGCAAAGTGCTCGTCCATTGCTGGATTGTAGCAAAAGTGCAAGCACATCACAGCTCTTTTTATCCAGAGTTACAGGTAAGTCTTCCGTGACGCAGTCACTAGGTCGACGCGCATGGGAGCGAAAAGCAAGCCCGCTACTTCCACAGATGTTGAAGCAGGGCCGGGATAATGTAACTGACTCTGCTCCTATTCCAAACCTGTTCTATTCCTTCGGCGCGACCGACGCCAAAGGTGCTGTTTCGAAAAAGTTGTCGGGGCTAGGAATAGAATCGAGGAAAAGAGTCGGTTACATTACACCAACACAGCTCACATGTTTTCAAAGATAAAAGTCAGGAAAAAGTGGATATCCGTCCATACTAATCTAAACGCAAGCTTTGCACTTTGTCATGCAGCCTAGTTTAGCATGCTTTGCTAGGGTGTGGCTAAGCTCTCTTCCTAATTTTGAGTTCCGAAAACTTTTATTTTTCTATTTCAAATTGAAGATAAGAGCACGATGACTGCTGCTTCGCTTAGGCGTAGTTACTGCAGTAGGTTGCTGAGTGTTTCTGTCGTAGAAAGGCGCGCGAAAAGGAAATCGAACGACCTGCTTTTAATAAGAACCAACCTATGCAAACCAGGTGCAGGTTTGACTTGTGGTGCATGAGCTGATCGTAACTGATTACTGCCTGCCTCATGTGCCACCACAATTGGCTGCTATGTAAACTAATGAAAGGGGAAAATCTGTATCTGGGTAAACTAGTGCTGATTCACCTCTTGCGCGAACTGAATTTGCATGTTCTTCTGTTGTATCCCGCATTTTAAGGCTATGTTCGCCTCCCAACTGCTTATTTCCTTGAGACGCGAATATCAGATGATTGCTTCAATGTTTACACACTTTCAAGTGAATGTGGTGCTTACTTCCCAGCGAAACAATTTTAGCCTGGTCAGCGAACATTTAGACCCAGCCTATTCCGTTTGTGTGATTACGAAATCAGTGTTTTTGTTTTCTTTTTTCACGAACAGAGCTGCACTCATGGTTGAAAACAAGAGTGGAAATCACTGATGAGCTAGGAGCATGGTTACATTTGGAAACACAAGTGTTCACATACTCCGTGAAGAGCAACTTGTTCAACTTTTCATCGTGTACTGTATGGTCTCTTAGAACTATGTATTACGTATTACTTGGTGCATTGATGCAGCATATGGCACCAGTGATCTTTTGCAGAGTTCTTGTTTGAGCTATGTAGTGTTTTTTATTATTATCACAACCCATAGAAAGCAAATGCAAGTTACATACGTAAATGCGTATTTTGCAATGGAAGGGGTTATTAACACATGCAATATATGGTCATTGATATATTTGAGTGCAATCTTTCTAAACGTGGTTTTTCGGCAGTAGATGGGACACACAGAAGAAAAAAATTCCCACACATAATCACTGCACTGCAGGTTTTCTACTGATTTTGAATGTTATGCTGATGAACTTGTTGACTACGACTTGTGTATCTCAGTTATGTTTTGTACAACAAGAACCTCTTCCAGATCAGGCATTGGGTCCCTGCCGCCCCTTAGCTGCAGAGATGTGGCGTGTTCATGGGGCACAAAAACGAAACTTGTGCAAAATATGTATGCACCTGCACCCATCTGGACATACTGCCATGTGAAGCTGCCTGTCCCTCCTCCACAAGTTCCATTGACTGATGCCGCGCAGATGTTGCAGATCCTCCAATACAGTGCTCCAAGTTCTGTTATTGCAGTGTTCAAGTAAGAGTGCACCAGTAACGCATTTGTGAATCGAACTCTTTTCTATTGAATGATACACTATAGCTGATGTTTTTCACATGTAAAGTGCAACTAAGATAGCAGCGACGCGTTAGTGCTAAATTTTATTTCTGTATGTTTTACGAATCTGTTTCTTTATGAAATCCAAAGAGGCTGCAGCAGTGCAAGCACTTGTAAAGTCATAGAGAAGAAACCAGATAATAAAGCGCATCATCCTCAGAACAGCTAAATTGCCATAGTTGCTCTAGTGTCCTGCTGCTGAGCATGAGTTCACAGCTTTGATTCGGGATGTGGCAGTCACATTTCAATGGAGGTGAAATGCGAAAACCAGTGTTAGGCGGACGTTGAAAATCACAGTTGGCCAAAATGAATTGTTAGCCATGCACTACAGTTTCTCGTATGGCCTGGATGTTGCTTTGGGAGCTGAAACACAGTGAATTATTCAAACTACCTCCAAAGACCACTCGTAACATTTATATGGCGCACAATGGTCGCTGTAGCTTTTTCTCAATCAAATGGGGACAACCATCACATTGTAGCACCAACCAAAAGCTGTAGCCTAAACAAGAGTTAACAGAAGAAATTTATTTTGATGTTAACAAAGGCAAGATGGCAAGCTGGATTAGCCACCTGCTTGTCCATGCTCTATTTATAGCTTTGTTGAAAGAGGTATCTTAATTGCTCCTCATGTAGTCAGATTGGTCTCAAATGTTTATATTTTAACCGAAAGTGATTCGTGCTTGTAAAAATCAGGTGATAACTAAAGTGACCAAATAAATCTAATTTTCCCCTCTGCATAGCGAAGGCTAGGCAATGCAATTTTTCGTGCTATAAAACACTCGTGCGAGACATGAAATGCCCAGAGGTGTTGCTCAGGTTCATCTCTGCTTCACACAGCTACGTTTCTTTAATGTTGTAAATGCAGCTGCTGAACCACTGGCCACATTAATTTACACATATGAATCCACCATATAATTTCAAGTAATCAATAGCGTTAATAATTTATGCATTATGCTTTTGCAGGGATAGCTGATGAAAGCTTTTTTTGTATGCCACATCATTACTGTTATGAAGTAACTGCTATCCCCTTGCATGAGCTGCACAGTGAATGTATACCAAGGAGTGAGTGACTGCATTGCTCCTATAAAAACCCTGACAAGTTGGTACATGTCCTAAGCGAGATTTTTGTAGGTTTTATTATCATGGAGGGGTTATTAACACATGCAATATATGGTCATTGATATATTTGAGTGCAATCTTCTAAACGTGGTTTTTCGGCAGTAGATGGGACACACAGAAGAAAAAAATTCCCACACATAATCACTGCACTGCAGGTTTTCTACTGATTTGAATGTTATGCTGATGAACTTGTTGACTACGACTTGTGTATCTCAGTTATGGTTTTGTACAACAAGAACCTCTTCCAGATCAGGCATTGGGTCCCTGCCGCACCTTAGCTGCAGAGATGTGGCGTGTTCATGGGGCACAAAAACGAACTTGTGCAAAATATGTATGCACCTGCACCCATCTGGACATACTGCCATGTGAAGCTGCCTGTCCCTCCTCCACAAGTTCCATTGACTGATGCCGCGCAGATGTTGCAGATCCTCCAATACAGTGCTCCAAGTTCTGTTATTGCAGTGTTCAAGTAAGAGTGCACCAGTAACGCATTTGTGAATCGAACTCTTTTCTATTGAATGATACACTATAGCTGATGTTTTTCACATGTAAAGTGCAACTAAGATAGCAGCGACGCGTTAGTGCTAAATTTTATTTCTGTATGTTTTACGAATCTGTTTCTTTATGAAATCCAAAGAGGCTGCAGCAGTGCAAGCACTTGTAAAGTCATAGAGAAGAAACCAGATAATAAAGCGCATCATCCTCAGAACAGCTAAATTGCCATAGTTGCTCTAGTGTCCTGCTGCTGAGCATGAGTTCACAGCTTTGATTCGGGATGTGGCAGTCACATTTCAATGGAGGTGAAATGCGAAAACCAGTGTTAGGCGGACGTTGAAAATCACAGTTGGCCAAAATGAATTGTTAGCCATGCACTACAGTTTCTCGTATGGCCTGGATGTTGCTTTGGGAGCTGAAACACAGTGAATTATTCAAACTACCTCCAAAGACCACTCGTAACATTTATATGGCGCACAATGGTCGCTGTAGCTTTTTCTCAATCAAATGGGGACAACCATCACATTGTAGCACCAACCAAAAGCTGTAGCCTAAACAAGAGTTAACAGAAGAAATTTATTTTGATGTTAACAAAGGCAAGATGGCAAGCTGGATTAGCCACCTGCTTGTCCATGCTCTATTTATAGCTTTGTTGAAAGAGGTATCTTAATTGCTCCTCATGTAGTCAGATTGGTCTCAAATGTTTATATTTTAACCGAAAGTGATTCGTGCTTGTAAAAATCAGGTGATAACTAAAGTGACCAAATAAATCTAATTTTCCCCTCTGCATAGCGAAGGCTAGGCAATGCAATTTTTCGTGCTATAAGAACACTCGTGCGAGACATGAAATGCCCAGAGGTGTTGCTCAGGTTCATCTCTGCTTCACACAGCTACGTTTCTTTAATGTTGTAAATGCAGCTGCTGAACCACTGGCCACATTAATTTACACATATGAATCCACCATATAATTTTCAAGTAATCAATAGCGTTAATAATTTATGCATTATGCTTTTGCAGGGATAGCTGATGAAAGCTTTTTTTGTATGCCACATCATTACTGTTATGAAGTAACTGCTATCCCCTTGCATGAGCTGCACAGTGAATGTATACCAAGGAGTGAGTGACTGCATTGCTCCTATAAAAACCCTGACAAGTTGGTACATGTCCTAAGCGAGATTTTTGTAGGTTTTATTATGAAACATCATTTGGGCTCACCACAAAATATAGTAAATCTGAGGGTTTGTTGAAAACTAATGGAGCCAAGCTAATGTCGTAATCTGGCTCTCTTTCTTTTGCTCATATGACAAGAGCAGGCTGTGTCCTCCGCCCCTCTTGTCACAATGTAAAGTTCAGCAGCCTTGTAACATTTAAGAGGAGGTACAGGATTCTGCCTCCACAGGACCAGTGAATTTGAATGAACCAGAAGCAATTTTTCCTTCTGTATTCATGTTCCCAGAACCATCTATGTGACGCTGATTCAGGTAACTAAAGGAGCGATTGTTCTAAGCAGCTTTATATGAAGAAACGCATTATCTGTGCAAATTTAGGAGGCAGTTGTAGCATGGTAATGACTATTTCGTTTCTGGGCGCATGATTGCTACAAGAGCCGCATATGCTAGTAGATCGATAGTACGAACTCGATTGCTGTATGTTGTTTTATTTGTTTCCACTGCGATATTTTTCATTGCTACGCAGAAAACGCAGAAGAGGGCAAAACAGCTGCACAACAGGGTCTCGGACCAAGAATGGTGAGTTCTGCCGGTGTCGGAACAGTTGCTTGCATGGACTTAAATGATTACGCAGTAAGCCTCTTCTCAACAATAAAACAGCATTAAATTATTCACTAACATACATGCGTGAGCCAAGCGGATATTTACATACATTGCTATTCTTAATTGCTCGTTTGTAACCACCAGTGTGCACACTGGCCCACATTGGTCTATTTCGCTCCACGGAAATCCAAACATTCCTTTCCTGGAAGTGTCTTCACACCTTAATGCGAAGCACAGACCGTGATCACAGCTAATTAAGTATAATTTCTTTGAGAGTGCACAAACGGCTAAAAATTGCAAAGTAGCAAAAAGGTAGGTGACATAGCAGATTACACAGCTTTTTTGCATCCTCCTTTTGAATGCATTTTTTTTTCGTATGACATACTTTAGGTTTTAGAGGCCACCTGTCTGCAGCTCTCCCCACAATAACAGGATGCATTATTTGCTACAACTACACGTAGCCTACATGAGAGGGCATACAATGGCAGCAGTTGCACTTGGACACTGTTAGGGCAAGTAAACAAGTCGGCATCTTTTCTTCTGGGCCTGAATGAGCAACAACTTTCAGTACCGAGCTCATTAATCTAGTAATGGTGCCTCCTCCACCAGTGCAGGCTCTGCGCTGTATGTATTTGGTTATTAAGAACATGCTACTATGAGCTTCATGCTTTTCAGTAGCATTTTCTATATTATAAATTTTGCATAAGTTGCCATGAAAATTTTTTTTTGATTTTCATAGCTGCAGAATTGCGATTTTGGTGCAGACTTATTACTCTGCAGTTGCTTTCTTTCTCCTGAATCTGATGTAGGTCTGCGTTAATGTTTGCAGCTAAACAAGCCTGCCGTTCCGCCCCACTTCCTATATTAAAAATGCTGAGGGTTCAAGCAAGTGAACTGAAGCAGAAGGCACCAGAAGAAGTCATGCTGCATGTGTATGAATTCTATGATGGAGAGCGTGCCAGGAGTGAGATTGAATCCTTGACACGGGGACAGTCAAATTGTCCAGAATGGCACAGATATCGAAAGGGCCTGGTAACTGCAGGCATTGCTCATGCTTGTATGACTCGAGCAAAGATTTCTCTTCGTTCAAATGGTGCGGCCAACATTGACCCGTTTCTTATGTTTATTTTAAGAAGCAGAACTGTTACAACACCTGCAATGCACGTTGGCATTTTGAAGGAAAGTGCAGCGCGTGTTGCATACAAGACATGTCAAGAAACACTGGGGCACACACTTGAAGTGCGTCAGAGAGGGCGCGTTTTGTGCGAGGAATTTCCCTTCATAGGTTGTTCCCCTGGCGGTTATGCAATTTTTCATGCAAATGCTGCGAGGGCAAAGCAGTCCTCGTAGAGATTAAATGTCCAACGAAGTTGGACAACTTATTCAAGAACTACGATACCTTGGAGCCTAAATTAGAGTATTGTACACCCCTTAACGTGCAAATGGTTGTGTGTCATGTAAAGAAGGCCCATTTTTTGTTTATTGTAGTGACATATATTTTTGTTGCGCTCTTGTACACTACAACAGCTGTACCTTTGATGAGTTCAAGCATGCACTCATTAGCGTATACGAGTGATATCAGAGCTCCTCTTGAGGCTAAGCCATTGATGTCGTTCTTGCTGGCGCGGACTGCTGATAAATTTTACAGGGACTGTCATCCAATTTTAATGTCACCTTTTTTTCTACTTCTCCCAAGTGTGACGAGAAGCATACTGGTCATAGTGTCCAATCATACAGTAGCAACTCAGAAACAGCCATGGAACATTTTTATCTGAATTTTTTTGTCTGCAGTGAGCAAATAGCCATACACGCTCGAAACATTGAGAGGTGAGCGTGATAGCGATTATACGCCGGCATTGTTGGGAAGCAGACAGCAAGTGGGGCCCTAGCTGTAAGAAATATTTTAGCAAGCCGTTCTAGCAGTTCGTGCTTTCTGAAGTGTTGAATTATTTATACAACAATAGCCACATTCTTTCATAGTTTTCAACTGCTTTGGACGTATACACGCCAGTGCTTTTTTTATATCTTTAGCCAAGCCAGTAGTGCTATTCACGTAGTGCTGGCATCCTTTTACAGCACATTTAGTTTAAAACTTCACATGAAGATCAAATAAGTCTGGGTGCTCACTCACAAAGTTGTGTGCATAAGAAAGCAGCAATGTGCACCACCATGCATTGAAGGATCCCATGGCTCTGCCACACGACTCATTGCTGCGAAAGCAGCGCCGTTCATTTGAGTGTACATTTTCTTAGCTCATAATACACATAAAATAAACGGCAAACGTCTATAGTATAGACACTGATCATAAACAGTATGTGGAACTTAATAGCAGTTAACTTACAATAATTTCATTGCATACATGTGAAGTGCCAAGGTTTCACTGCCAGTTCCCGCCACTTACCAGGTTTTGTGACTTTTCGTGCCAATTTGAAATTATTTTCACTTAAATTGCAAACAGCTTGTTTGATTCTGTCACTATAAACGATGGCAGTTTCATTTCCACCTTCTCCTGGCACATTTGGCTTTAATGTTTAATCTCTACATTGCGTTTCAGGGCTGTTCATATTGTAAAGATTGTAAAATGTGAATTGTTCATGTGCATGTACCGTTGTAAGCAGAAAAGACGCTATTGTGTGCCAAACTGCAACTTAGCTTCACACTTGTGCTGTGGTGCTTGAGGTCACCTGTCATCAAGGCTGGCACAATACATAGCCTGTTTTTTTACCGACATGACTGTTCGTTTCCTATGGCTTATAGGTTATCGTTTCACAAGTTGTGCACGAGCAACTGCGTGATATTAGTGGCGACTAAGGCACAACTTAGGAAAGCAACTTTTCTTTATATTGTCTTTGTTTGTGCCCTTCCTAAAGGGGCCCTGAAACTGGCATGCTGCATAATATAGATACCACGACCACCACAAGCCCTGTCCGCAGGGTGATCAGACAGCTCTGTGTATTGATTGGTCTCTGTAAGTGATGTAGGTCCAGGCGCCCATCTCGCGTTTAGAGTGTGCCACGCGTAGCAATGTGACAAAAAAACTTGAGCAGGGCCTTGCCCCCTTGCCATGCACCGTGTAGCTTCCAGCCCACGAGGGCGACGAAAGGAGAAAGCTTCTTCTTCTTTCTGGGGTTTTACGTGCCAAAACCAGTTCTGATTATGAGGCACGCCGTAGTGGAGGGCTCCGGATTAATTTTGACCACCTGGGGTTCTTTAACGTGCAGAAAGGAGAAAGCAATGCATCGGTGCGACAACTACTAATCACGCTTACACTTCAACGATTCGAAAAATTTTTGCAGCAGATTAGTCAGGCAAAGTCCTTTAGTATTGAGGTCACTATGATCAGTCGGAAAAGTATTTCAGTGCCCCTTTAAGTGCTTCAATATTGTGCATGTTAAATTTTTATATGTCACTTACTTTCCATTTATTGATATGCTTATAGTGAGGACAGCTCTATCTGATCTCTGGAGGTCAATAATTATCATTCACTGATGTTAAGTCTGCACAAATGTCTCCCCAGCTTGTGTTACTGGTGGTTTAGTTATGATTCCCAGGTGTGATGACAGGTTCTGGTTTAGTGTTGCGCACTCAAGGGCAACCTTGGTGCGAGTAATAGACAGAGCCGTTTGTATACTTATAAGACATTATCACTTGTATGGCACATATTAAAGAATAAAGGGAAAATGCGTTGAAAGGTTTACAGTCACTAAGTAATACAATGTTCCGCCCGTCAATGACGCGGTAAATAGTAAAGTCACGATGATTGTGACACACGGATCTACCCAGGCAGTTGCGTCGGCTCAGACGACGGGTCTGCCACGTCAAGCTCGGTTGTGGTGACCAGCATGGTCGATGAGTGGGTTGGAGCTATGTTCTCCTGGAGAGGTCGGTGAGACCGGGTGCGGAACTGTGTCAACAACGGTCGACGGAGCCCGGGTCGTGGGCCAAGGCCGTGTCCTCTCGCCTGACCAGCCAGTCCACTCCGTGACGTCAACACCGCTCGACCTTTGACAATCGTCCGTGAACGTCCCCGGAACAGTCTGGTCCGTGGGCCGTGAACGTGCCCGGGACAGTCTGACCAGTCGTCCGTGAACGTCCCCGGAACCGTCTGGTCCGTTGTCCGTGAACGTCCCCGGGATAGTCTGGCTCCTTCGGACAGCAGGGCTGCCTCCTGGCTCCGTCTCGAGGCGCGCTGGGGTCGCTTCCCGAACCGGCACCACCTCCTTGCCGCCAGCCTTTTCGAGCCCCGCAGCTCACGCTCTCGATGATGATGATGATGATGATGATGATGATGCCTCAATCAATGGCACAACCCACTGTAGGGGATAGTCTCCTTCGCCTGTGCCTCCTGCTTTCCTCTTTCTTTTCTCTTTTCTTCTCAGTTTTCTTCTCTTTGCGTTAGTCCCACAACACCACAAGTGCACAGTCACGCGTATATTTCAAAAGCCCCCCCCCCCCCTTTGAAAGAGTTTTTTCTCTTTCGTTTAAGAAGAAAGGTGAAAGACTGCTGGGAAATATATGCGCGGGAAATAAATAAATAGAATGTTCAGAGTTCAAATAGATCCCCAATGTTCACAGAGGATACATTCTCTGGTCAGAGTATATGCATTGATATTGAGATCTCTTCACTGTCACCACGGCTCATGTAGTCGGCACCACCATTGGCAGATTATTTGTGTTCCACGCGGAAGGAATATTTCTGCAAGGCCAAGCTCCAACGAAGTACCCTGCTATTTAAATGTTTAGCCTGCAAAAGATACTGCTATGGCTGATCATCGGTCTGCACGACAAAAAAAAGTTCCAAACAAAAATATGTGGAATTTTTTCTATCGCCCATACGAGTGCCAGGCACTCACGTTCAATCGCAGAGCACCGTGTTTCTCGTGGGAGAAGTTGCCGACTAGCATAGGAGATTGAGTGAAGCATACCATCGTATCGTTTCAGCAAAACTACGCCTAAACTTGTGTTGGAGGCGTCTGTCCGGAGCACAAACTCCTGGCTTCTTCTGCGAGGACAAACGCTGAAGCTTGACAAGATGAGATACAGCGTTCCTCGTAGCGCTTCAACATATTTATGTGGAAGAGCTTCTTACAGTGGCCTAAATCCACCCAGTAATCATAATCATTCTTTTTTCCGATTAGTGGGTATGGTCCCTTCCATTGCATAAGCAATTTGTTGTCGTCTGTTGGGAGCAGGATCAAGGCTCGATCTCCGACCTGCAGTTGTCGGCGCTTGGCACTCCTCTCAAAATATTTCTTTCGAGTCTTGTGTGCCCGCAGCAAGTTTTGATGCGCAAGTTCCAAGGTCTGTTCGAGACGTTGCCTGAGATCAAAAACGTATGAGTATGTCGTCTTGATTTCGTCATTAAGGTGTTGTTTAGTCCAGAGCTCTTTTAGAACTGTAAGGGGTCCTCGCACATGCCTTCTATATATCAACTCAAACGGGGAAAAACCCAAACTTGTTTGTGGCACTTCCCTGTATGCAAATAAAAGTGGTGTAAGAAAACGATCCCAGGAGTGGGGCTGTTCCTGGCACAACTTGCGCAGCATTTGCTTGAGTGTGCCATTAAAGCGCTCTACCATTCCGTTGCACATAGGATGGTACGGAGTAGAACTCAAGTGCTTGATTGCCAGCAATAAATTCATTTCTCTCATCATGTTCGACGAGAAACACGATGCCTGTTCACATAGAATCTCTTGAGGGAAGCCAATCCGTGAGAACATTTCCACCAATCCTTCGACCACTGTAGCTGCGTCAATGGAAGGTAGGGGCACAGCATCCGGGTATCGGGTGGAAAGATCCACTAACGTCAGCATATACTTGTTTCCTTTAGATGAAGTGGGAGACAATGGGCCAATAACGTCTACGGCTACTCGTTCGAAGGGCGTGTCTATTAGTGGCATGCGTCCCAACGGTGTTTTGCCAAGTCTTCCTTTAGGAAACGTCCGTTGGCACACATCGCATGAACGTACGTATCGGCGGACTTCTTCTTGCACTCCGGGCCAATAAAAAGATGCGAGGATTGGGTCCGTTGTCTTTTTGATGCCTTGGTGTCCTGACATTGGGTTTTCGTGTGCCAGAGATAGGACCTGGGCTCTCAGACGCATCGGTACCACAGCTTGCTGCATCGATTTACCCGGACAGAACTGATAAGTCCTATATAAGACGCCCTTATCGTAAAAGAATGTTTGCGTTGAGATTTGTCCTTTTCTTGTTCGATACAGAAAGTTGGTCTTGACACCCCCAGAGAGGTGAGACCTACTTTTGGGTCTCCCCTTGTAGTCATAGCTCCGACGAAGGAAGAAGCCGCCCCAGGGAGGGTCTTCTCGACGACCGATTCGTTCGGGTCTGGCGTTGTCGCAATCGTTTTTCCTGAAGGAGTCTTCCATTGGCCGTCCAGATTCGTTGGTTGACGAGAACCGGCAACGTTTCCAATGATAATATCATATAAAGGATTTTCCAAGCACTTAGCTACCATGGTGCCTGAAAAATACGGCGAATGAATTTCCACCTCGGCTTCTGGCACCTCCATATTCCGGCCATCCGCCAGTAACATTATCGCCGTTGTGCCCGTTAAAGCCGTGTCGGGTATGAGAGCACGGCGCACCACAATGGTATTTCTGCCAGTGTCTCGCAATACGGACACAATTTGGCCATAGAGTTCACCGTTCTGCACTGGCATATCGTTGGCATTCAGAGACAAGGTTTTTCCATCCATCTGTTCGTTAATATGGAGGACGCACGACAGCTTTTGCTGTTCCTCGTTTTCTGGCGACAGACAGCAGGCAGAAGTAGTGCTTGCGGCGCCTTTCTTTTTCCTGCAGTCCCGCTTGCCATGTCCCGGCCTTTGGCAATAGTCGCAGTAAGGTCTTTTAGAATTGACCTGACAGTCAGAAAACTTGTGTCCACTTTTATTGCAGAGGAAGCACTTGACTGAGTTTCTTTCTGTGCGCGTTTCAACCTCTTTTGCGGCGCGGTCTACTGTCTTCTCCTCGAATGTCAACAAATTATTTTGCCTCTGCGCTTCCAAGAAGTGATCCGTGGTTTCTGCGATTTTCTCCACTGTTCTGCAATTTCTTACGCGCAGGAACAGCGCTAATCGACTATGGCAGTTATTCATGAACTACTCTGCAACAATTAAGTCGCGGACAGCTTCAAAAGTCTTTTCTCCAGTTCAACCCATCGGTCGAATAAGCTAAATAATCAAGCAGCGTGCTGTTTACCAGTCTCTCCATGTTGGGGCTTGCTGTGGCGAAACTTTTCGCGGTAGCCATCCGCTGTAAACCTAAAACGTTGCAGCAATGGCAGTTTGGTCTTGTCATAGTCTAGAGAATCCTCCGGAGACAACCGACCAAACACTCTCAACGCTTCACCGTCGAGACATAGGCTGAGGGCCGGAGCCCATTTCTCTTTTGGCCAACCCTGTCCAGTGGCTACTCGTTCAAACCGCTTCAGATATGCGTCCAAGTCATCGCGGGCTTCGTTGAACAGAGGGATCATGTTATGCATGTTCACGGAAGCCGAGGATTCTGCCTGGTTGCTTGCGAGCGACTGAGACACATTTACGTGGCTATCTGCTCCACCCATCTCCGCTAGCCTTATGCGCAACTGCAGAATCTTTTCCTCGCGTTCTAGACGATCCTTTTCCGCCTCACGTTCCACTACACGTTCCTCACGCGTCCTTCTCCGTTCCTATCAATCCATTCTTTCAGTTCTGGACCAACCAGACCCATGCGTTCCGCTAACGCGCTAAGCTCCTAAGCATTCATCTCGTATCTACTATAAGCACACTGTGTAACAACCGGCTTTGTACCTATTCCCAACCCTTCCTTTTCCACGTGGGAGGCCGCTCTTCGGGCCACTTGCTCGGATGACCAGCTCTGGCTGGTGGACCGGGCCTGCCTAGAGATGTCGGCCAGGGGGCTCCCGGACATATAGGGGCCCAACCACATTTAAATAGATGAAATAAAGTTTTTTTCCATCCATCCATCCTGCCGTCGCGGACGCCGATTTGTGATGACAGGTTCTGGTTTAGTGTTGCGCACTAAAGGGCAACCTTGGTGCGAGTAATAGACAGAGCCGTTTGTACACTTATAAGACATTATCACATGTATGGCACATATTAAAGAATAAGGAAAGAAATGCGTTGAAAGGTTTACAGTCACTAAGTAATACAATGTTCCGCCCGTCAATGACGCGGTAAATAGTAAAGTCACGATGATTGTGACACACGGATCTACCCGGGCAGTTGCGTCGGCTCAGACGACGGGTCTGCGACGTCAAGCCTGGTTGTGGTGACCAGCGTGGTCGATGAGTGGGTTGGAGCTATGTTCTCCTGGAGACGTCGGTGAGACCGGGTGCGGAACTGCGTCAACAACGGTCGACGGAGCCCGGGTCGTGGGCCAAAAGCCGTGTCCTCTCGCCTGACCGGCCAGTCCACTCCGTGACGTCAACACCGCTCGACCTTTGACCATCGTCCGTGAACGTCCCCGGGACAGTCTGGCCAGTCGTCCGTGAACGTCCCCGGAACAGTCTGTTCCGTTGTCCGTGAACGTCCCCGGGACAGTCTGGCTCCTTCGGACAGCAGGGCTGCCTCCTGGCTCCGTCTCGAGACCGCTGCGGCCGCTTCCCGAACCGGCACCGCCTCCTTGCCGCCTGCCTTTTCGAGCTCCACAGCTCACGCTCTCCTTCGCCTGTGCCTCCTGCTTTCCTCTTTCTTTTATTGCGATAGCAATTATATGGACACTCCAAAGCAGATTTCTGCCGTCGGCGTCGCCGTCGCCGTGAGGTTCCGTATGACGTCAACGGCGATCAAATCGTCGCCACGCTCCGGACGCTGTATGTGGGAGTGAAAGAGCGCGAGGGACGCGCGCTTTCACGGGGAGCGAATGCACGTCGGAGAGCAAACGCGCGTTCTGCGCTTTGCTCCCTGAAGGGCTGCAGAATTAAGCATCTGTTTCCTCCTTTCCACATATAGAGAGCAAACGCAACTTTTTCCGTCGCGCGAAAGGCTGTGGGGGGACGGGAGGGAGGCAGGGAAGCGACGTTTAGCTGCGGCACCAAATACGTATTTATATAAAAACGCCGCGCGCGTTCCATGCGAACGCGGGCAAAACGCCTACGGCGTCGACAACAGTTCTGCGCGTTGCTGGTGCTCCTGCATGTCCAAGTTTATACCGCTGATAAAACTACTATCCTTACTCCGTATAGCTCTCTACTAATTTGCTATCGCAATTGGTGCTTCGCCTTTCGGGTGAAACTGCGACAATTTTTTTTCTCTTTTCTTCTCAGTTTTGCTTCTCTTTGTGTCAGTACCACAACACCACAAGTGCACGGTCACGCGTATATTACACCAGGACAGTCATTTGCATTGTATTTAACAAATAGGAAGAAGCATAAATTATGGTCCCTATACCAGCGGGGGTCATTTGAATGAAACCATTCTTTCAGGGTACTGTAGTCTGGCGGCCAAATTTTCGAAATATTCATTGTAGGCAGGTTTGAAACTGTTCCATGTTACTTCTCTTGTTCCTGTTCGGCAAGATAAAACAAACCCAAATCATGCGCATTCACTACAAAAATCTCTCTCTAAATTGAACAAATCTTTAATATAAGTGGCAAAATTTTCACCTCACCTTCCCTTACTTTCCCTTTCACGGTCTTTCTCGCCTCTGCCTTTTAACCACCGGCTCCTTTGGCAATCCACCGTAGTGGGTATGGTAAAAGAGAGAGATAGAGAGAAAAAAAAGGTGAAGGAAAGACAGGGAGGTTAACCAGACATTATCTCCGGTTGGCTACCCTGTACCGGGGGAGGGGTAAAGGGATTTGACAGGAGAGAGAGAGAAAAAATAAGTACAAAAAATGGGAAAAAAGGAAAGAAAAAAATCGCACACACACACACACAACTGAACTGTTTCTGTGGGCATTGTCAGTCTGCGAAGGCGTTCTAGTGTTGAATAGTGTCAACGTCGCATCCTACGTCACACAGTGTACAGTCACAATTTGTCACTGAGTTCGGTGTCTTTTAAATAACGCAGCAGTGCCTTCAAGGTGGCTCGCGCTGTTTTTCGTGTAGGCCAGTTTACAAGGATGTTGATTTGCGTTATTAAGCGTTTGTCCAGTTGACCTATCGTGGCTGAGAGAGCTGGTAAAAGGAGCAAGCACGCATGCGAGGTATTCTGTGGCTGAATTCAAGTAAATTTTAGTTCGTAAGGGCCTTTTTCCAGTGGCTATCCACCTTAGCTAACAATATGTTCTTCATCGCGATTGGCCAGCACCTGCTCTTACGAAAAGCTTTAGCGAAAAAAAAACTTGGGAATTCCCTGAAAAAAAAACTATTTATCAGGGCCCGCATTCACAATCACGCGGCACAGTCTTTTATAGAGCTGACCTCTGTGGCACTAGCTTAAGCGGTCAGAGTCGGACACTTGGACAACAACCTTACTTGCCTGAATTGTGGACTAGCTTCTTTGAGTAGAAGTGATGCCTTTCGTTGTTAGTCCTTCAGTCGCCAGGTGTATTCGTTTCCGCTTGGTCGACTACCAACAGTGCCACGAATAACGACATCGTTGCGATGCTTGTTAAGGTTACATGTCTCGTCAACATGTTGGTTAATCATCGTAATCGTAAATTGCGTTCATCCTTGGGCTTCCGTGTGCGATGGCAGTTGTGAGCAAACAGTCACCAGCATTCGTGCTGCGCCTTTAAACGATTCCTGCAAACAAATCCAAATTTGCAGTGCACTCTTTCGAAAGCAATTGCTCCTTTGTGTAATGTCGACTGCTCGCTAGATCAAAGAACAAGAAAACTCGCTTCCAGTTAGACTGATGCATATACAATGCTCAAAATAATTTGCATCGTTGTAAGTTCATTTCTGCTGAGTTTAGAGGCACAGATTATACTATAGAAGTAGTGTGACGTTAATCATTTCGAATAAACTTAAATCAAATAACAATTGTGCGCACTTCGAATTTGTCGTGCCTAAAAAACCTATTTTACAGCAAAGACATTTGGAATTTCTATAGTTTTGACACGTCGAGAAATAACGGCGTCTCTTGACGATTCCAGAGTGCTTTTCTATTGAACTTCCTCTTCCTTCCTTGATTTCTTTTCCTTCAGATAATTTTATCAAGGTCAATACGAATGGGTCCTATGTGGAAGCCAGAATACCTTGTCTTGTCTCTTGGCTTAGTTCGTTATCGGTGCAACATTTCTTAAAGATGTTCTCTACTCGAACATTTCCAAACAAATGAATTTAGGAGCCCTGTCTGTTTTATGTTCTCTTTTTCTTTCATGTCTTGAGGGCGAGGCAGATGAGTCAAAGTGACCTACATTACACGCATGAAGCTATTTTTAGGAGAAACTCTTCACCATGCGGATTTGTGAAGCGCCACCCACTTTTAGCAATATTTGTTCGTTTCAGATTCATTTTTTAATATTTCCACGTAACACGAAGCTCCTATTCTACTGTCTGTTAAATACTTAAGCGTTACAACTGCTATTCACCACTCGCGATGCGGAAAAATATATCGGCACTTCCTCTCCTAAGTTCGACTGGGATATCTCTGTTTAACCATCTGATTTCCTAGCCGTCTGTCTTGCACAGTTCATGGTAGCAATTTTAAACTTGAGACAAATTAATTATATGTCTGCACTTCTAGTAGTGGTCTTGATTGGTTCACTGTTTTTGTGCACCTTTAACGCTATTTCCAGTGATTCAGAGGTAAAATCAATTTTAATTACCGGTTCAAGGACTATATTACACCGACATGATTGTAAGGGAGCGCCGCCGGATGCTAAAACGATGTACACGACTTTAGAAGCGTCATCCGCTGTCTAGATATGAATCTACAAAATTCCGTTTTCCCCGCTGCAATGACAAAACTCAAGCGCACAAAGAGGGCTGTCAGAGCTACAGACGTGATGATTCTGGCTTGGTTTGCTTTCTTTAAGCAATTGCATATAGCCAACCATATGTGAGTGGCAAGAGTTTTCAATCATGTTGTGGTCGATTGCAAGCTTCCATAACGACTGCTAGGCGGCTTCACATTAAAGGAAGAAACTTTCAATTATTATTTTTGTCATCTTAAATTTGAAGTTGTCACTATTAATTAAAATAAAGTGGGGAATGAGATATAGGAACAAAATGCTTTGAACAGCCGTGACTAATGCCATGACTGGCAGGGCGACCAAGCCAGTGCGAAGCCACCTTGCATCCGTCAACTGTAATGTGGCGCGGCTGTTGGGTTTCTCATCCGAGAGTGTCGCTGCTTCATCGATGCATTTTGTCGGTAACATCACAAACAGTGATTTCACACGTGGTTACAGGCCATTTTCTTTGTTTTTCGTTGTACCACTGTTACCCGTGCAAACGAGTAACGGCCTCCTTGAAGCCATGAATAGGTGAACGCAATTAATTCCGTGTAGAGAGCTTCCTGTGCGCAGCGGCTTCAGAATTTTGAACGCGTTTTAGCAAAGAAATATTTATTTCGAATGCAGTGCACGGTGCGATACATAAAAAAATGATTTGCGTGTGATGTCAACCTGTATGCATTTACCTGTGCGTTCGAGCCCTGTTTCATACCATAACTGAATGGTTTCGAGATGCGAAATTTGGCGTAAAGGATATTTCCTACTTGCAAGTCATGTTCCAACATCTCAGCCAAATCTCTATCATCACTGATTGTTTTGTGTGTGACTTTTTTTCTCCAGTTAATTGCTAGTTTTACTCATGCAAAGGCTACATTAATAATATCAAATTTCTTCAAGGTAAAACAAGGCTGGGCTTCCGGGACCACTTCCACCCCTTCTCACACTCGGTTGATGCCGCCGCCGTGAGACAAACGTAAGGGTAGAGAGCCACTATCATTATCGTATCTTGTCGCAGTAAACGCATGGATGAAGAACATCGATTGATAAGGGTACTGTGTATACGTTGCAGCTTTGCCGCGCGAATACATCTTAAGAGGGGCAATTACTGAATCGTTGCGGTGTCGTGCGCAGTGTAGTTGCTTGACGGTGGTTAAGCGAGTGCGAACTTTTCTTTGGCTCTGTATTGCTCTTACTTTGAGGTGTTTCCGAGACAAACATGGGACCCCATCTTCTTCATACTGTTTTGCAAAGCCGTTTAGGCGGGAATACTGGGAGAACTGAGTGGATTTAAGATCTGGCGGGACGCCACTGCTGATAAGGCAAAGCACTTAAACGATTAAGCTGTTGCGCTAGAAACATGAAAGGCCGCGGCAATTGACATGAAACGTCTAAATTATAAAATTGCCGTCCAAAAGGTCGCTACCCCGTCCGCTAGACCTGCTGATTCCAAATCATCTGATGGTACTTGCCATCGCATAAACCAATGGTGAACAAAACCATTCCAATGTCAAGACACTCAAAATAGGGTGAGATGGTAAAAGCTACAGTTTTCCATTTCTTTTTTTTTTCTTTTTTTTTGGGGGGGGGGGTTAGAAGATGATGGAAAATAAGAGTGGGCGGCCTCCAAGCAGAAAATGCTTAGGCACGTGTCGAGGCCCCAACGACAACGTTTTGCCCGGATAAGCTCCAAATGAAAACAGCGAGTGTACAGTGCGAACGTATGCACAGAATTGGTACATTCTTTTTGGGTAAGTGAAGGCCCGTAGTTGCAAAACTTCGAGTTTTTTTCAAGTAAAGT
The DNA here is from genome assembly GCF_013339745.2 of Dermacentor silvarum. Taxonomy (NCBI): domain Eukaryota; kingdom Metazoa; phylum Arthropoda; class Arachnida; order Ixodida; family Ixodidae; genus Dermacentor; species Dermacentor silvarum. The sequence goes on from NC_051154.1 coordinate 440,221,125, forward strand.
ATTGTTGTTTCCGCATACAAGCTAAACGTACGCTGGGTATGAAGCCCCTAATCTGCCAGGTGCAAACAGCTTTGAGCATCCGCGCGGTCAACCGGGATTTCCCGCACCAACTCCCCTGTTTATTCTGGAAGAAACGAGCACCCACGACAACCACCCTCAGAGGGCGTCAGCGACTACCTGCACGGCCCACTGGAACATGAAGATGGTGCTGGGGGACCCGACGAGGAACGCATAAAGTCCGGACGGCACCTCATGGGAGCCATAGGGCACGGAGGCACCGTTGGCATGCAGTCTAACCCGCTTATCTACTGGTTACAGGTGGGTAGACGTTATGGCAAATGCTTTCGTTTCGACAATATTTGCTTAATTGTGTTGCCGTGCCCTCGGATCCGCTTCCCAGTGTCTTACGATCTATCACTGTCGTTGGGGAAACTGCTATTGCTAGCTGGCAATATTGAAACAAATCCTGGTCCTGATTTGACCCGCTTTCCAAGCAACTCCAGCTAATAGCTGATGATTTGAAGGAAATCAAACAACATATACCTAAATCCATAGAGAGGAAATTAGAACAACTCGCTCTTCTCGACAACAAGATCTCATCATTCGTAGATTATGTCAAAAATCTTCAAAAAGTTGTAACATTCCTGGAGTTGAAAATTGACGGCCTAGAAATATCGCTCGAGAAGATCAAACTTAATACTGTGCGGCGTCCCAAAAGGCAGCCAAGAAAACAGCGACTCGCTCGAATAACTAGTTAGTAAAAATGTTTTAAGGAATCCTTAAAGATTTATGCCGTAGCTATTGAAAGAATCAATCGCCTAGGCAGACCAAGGTCTAATAAATGCAGGTCTATCATCGTCAAACTAGTTGACACCTGGGACAAGACTAAAAATCCTGAAATACTGCTATAAACTTAAGGGTACATTCTACTCTATTGGCAAAGATTTTCTACCCGAGTGCGGAGATTAGAAAAAAAGCTATGGAACGCAGCCAAGGCTAAAAAAGAAGCTGGTGATAAGATAGCGTAATTTATTGAGAAACTGCGTATAGATGGCGAATTCTACATATGGGTTGAGGAAAAGAACACAAGTGCCGAAATCCCATCTGACTTTCAAGCGTCAAGTGAAAAAAAATTTACAGAACTGAATCACGGGCACTTCGCCTCAGACCTCACCACGCGATACAGCGACTGAAATAACATTCGCAAACATTGATGTATGTAGCCTACTACATTAGTTAACCTCACTTGAATCGTTTCTTCTCGCTACCAATCCAGATTTCCAAGTTCTCACTGAAACATAGCAAAACAACGATGTGAAAGATTTCGAAATAGCTATATCAAACTATTCTGTCATACGCAAAGATAGGCCAACACGTGGTGGTGGGGTGGCTATACTGATAAAGAACAAAATCCCTTTGAGTGTGAGTTTATCTAACCACATGGTAGGTACATAAGAGCACACATAGTCGTGGTTAGGTGTGATGGGAAAAAAGCTGCATTTCACAGCTTGACTGGCCCCACCACCGGGAAAACAAAACAACAAAATTACAGGCAGCGGAGAGCGACAATACAAAAGTAACACGCATGTGGGCCGTCACAGCAAAGAGTAAAATAAAACTCTGAAATACATAAAAACATTCAAAAACAAAGCAATAGATAAATTAATGACGCTAATTAACTATCATAAAAATGACATAATATTCATGGTCATGCTTGCCGATATCGAGGGTGTTGAAGCGATTTTTTGCCGATTACTTTGCCCTGTCCACTCCATCGTCGTTCGATCTGTGTATCGTAACCCATTATCAAATATGGATACCTTAACATTCTGTACATGCTTCGCCATCTACAAGGGACTAGATTAACATCACTAGGTGACTTTAATCTACCTGATATAGACTGGTGCGCTATGACTTATCGCTTACAATTGTCAGACATAATTTTCGATATAATGTTGTCTTTAAACCTCACTAAAATAATAGATCAACCTACTCGCGTACAAAGTTTTAGTACTGCTTTACTAGATTTAATGTTTCTAAGTGGCCATTTTGATGTTGATTTAACAAAAACTATTTTTCTTGACGGATTGGCAGACCACAAAATAACGCTCTGCAGTATCCTAACAGAGTACAAAACTACTACCCGTAAATCCATGACTACCTTTTTCAATTTCAACGCAGCTGATGACACCAGCATATTGGATCACCTAAGTTCGGAATTTTCTTCCTTCAAGGACCTAGCAGACGACATATACACGGACTATGAAACACTGTGGCAGCGACTCAAAGTGATTACATCTTTTTGCATCCGTAACTATGTGCCGAATAAAACAACAAAAACAAACAAACACAACCCGTGGATTAATCGAGATGTACGAAAAGTACAACGCCTCAGCAAATCACATAAAAAAGCATCCAAACCAAGTGACCAGTACCACACCCAACGAAACCATCAAAATCTTAAAATCTAAAATAAAGAAGGCCAAGGATACCTACTTTAAATAATCTCTGACCAATTTTCTGAGAAATTACCCTCAAAAGTATTGGAACTACCTAAAACCAAAAAAATGATACCACCAGCCCACTAACACCTGAAGAAATTAAAGACAGACCAAACTCATTAAACTCCTCTTTTCAATCAGTTTTCACTACTAATGACGGAAGCACACCAGACATTTCGGCAACCTGCAGCAGTATAACTGAGCCAATCCCAGTAGACGAGACAGGAATACTTACTCTACTACTAAGATTAAAAATAAAGGAACTGAACCCAACAATATCCCAAATCGATTCTTAACGCGATATGCAGAATGGGTAGCCAAATACCTGTGTCTCATCTTCAATAAATCGTTATTAACTTGCCTTCTTCCGACTGACTGAAAAAAAGCTAATTACTGCCTATAATTCGGGTAACAAAGCTGATGCCTGTAACTATCGGCCCATCTCATTAACTAGCACGGTAAGTAAAATTCTCGAACATATCATCCTCAAACACCAAACTCTTTACCTTGAACCAAAACATGTATTATCACCTTTTCAATACGGATTCCGCCGAGGGCTATCTACAGCCACCCAACTAAAAGAACTAATCCATGACCTATCCTCAAGTATCGATCTACAAAAGCAAATAGACCTAATCCTACTTGACTTCTCCAAAGCATTCGATAGAGCATCTGAGGCAAAAAAAGGAAGCTTCAATTAACCATAGGCGATAGACCAATTACGAAATGGGTTAAAATTATCTCTCTAACAGGGCTCAGTTCGTCGAAGTGAATCACGAGTGTTACGAAATTATCATGCTTACCTCCGGTGCAATACCAGGAATCTGGGACATCGCCGAACAGCGCCTCTGGCGGCCGCCTCTGAAAACATGCGCTTTTTCTATGGGAGAGCGTCGTTTTTCCCAAATAACTAATCATAGAAGCCATCTTTCTAAATATTACTGTGGAAATAGGCTCTAGGCGCTTAGCCCGACATCTCATGCAAAAGGTAATATTACTTACGGCAGAAAGCCCGTTCCAAATTGCGGTGGAAGTTTGAAGCATGGGAGTCTATGGAAAAGGCCAAATTGTGGAGGCTTTTTTGACCAGTAAAAAGCAATTTGCGATGAGCCTATTGCATCGATCGACGTATTATCAGGGATTTATCAACTTCAATGACTCATCTTTCAGCTAGTTGCAGCAGCAGCTCTTGAAATGGCAAAAAAGTCGTTCCAAAATCGAAGTTTTCATAACAAGGTCGCGGAATTTATTGTCGTACATATATAAACTTTGTTTCTTGCCTACAACAGCATGTCGTAGCGATTGCCGAGCGTTATGAGCGTCCAGAGATCAAGATCACTGATACCACGATCGTGAGTTCGCAGGTTCGAAGCCAGCTGCGCCGCTCTCTTTTTTTATCACTTTGTCGCTGCTTAGTTTGGCGGTTTTCCGCCAGATGGCATATTCCGAAATGCAGGTCGTTTAGTTACGGTTCTTGTTTCGTTTCTTTCTGCTGTACCAACTTCTTCCTAAAAAATAGCTGGCTGGTTTCGTGAACATGCGAACGTGCTTCCAAACTTCTTTTGCACTTTAGGTGTAATGTATGATAGACAATAAACCCAGGTTACGTGTTTTGAAAGTTCATTTCTTTCTTAAGGCGAATATTTATGAAGGCATTACTAAAAAATATTTTTGCCTTGTCAGCTATGTCATGGGAACGGCGTGTTTGTGCGACTCTTGTGCACCTTGAAACATACCACAAAAATAGTGTCCAGTGTGTGCAACTAAAAGACACAGAAGTATAAAAGTTGGCTGCAGCCCCAGACGTAGTATCCTTATGGCATCTTCGAGTGGTGGTTTCAGAGCGCTCTGGCCGTGCTACAAAGGTGGTGAAAAACAACTTAAAACCTGTATTACGACTATAACAAGGTATGGAAGTGATGATCTTTCTTCGTTATCATCAAAGGAACCCGTTTATGCAAACGGTAACGCTTAGTAACTGTTTTACATGACATTTGTAGCGCTACCAGAGTGCTCTAACACGACCACCCGAATATGCCATTACAAAGGAATATAGTTGAAACTATTTGACTGAGTATATTTGCATTATATCAAAGCAGAATTTTTGCGTACCGGATCCTCGGTGAAAATGAAGGCTGTCCGAATTATTGCACAAGCTTGTTTGCTTACTACAAACCGGTACCTCGAAACAAACATTCTATCCTCAATATGCAGCGCACGTGTCTTATCATTTGAACCATTCCCATATACCTTCCCGAAATTCCAGAAATACTAAAGGTGTTCATGTCTTTTTACCACGACTTATGCAGAGGAGTGTTGAAAATTATGCGAAAAGACACCGGGACATGTTAATGTAGCCTGTCGTGTAAAAATAGAGAACGATTCTAATCACAGACCAGAGTCTTTTTTAGTTATGCCCACAAAGTTGTGCAAGAAGACATTCGTTTCGGCTACAATCACCAAAGTTGCTACAACACTCTGCTGTTCTGTTCTTGACTAACTTTATTGCTTAATCAGGTCGCAGCATTATGATGTAATCACTGGTGCGCAACAAGAAGAGAATATTCTCCTACCCTAAAGTTAACGTGTTTGAACTATTGAAGAAACATGAGAAAGGACCGTGAGGGTTTGCAGAAATGTTCCCTTATTTGAATCGTCTATGACCAATATCGGTACGGTGGTTTTGTCATGATCACGCCAACGTCCACTGACACCATTTATCACGTTGTCTACTGGCTGCAAATAAAATACAAAAGTGTTGTTCCTTGTGCGTGAGTAGCACAATGGCAGCTGAACCTTTCATTTGGTCCCACTAAGCCACACCTTCCCTTTTATGCCATGGTGCCACAGGACATGTCAATTTCACCCTTGACTTTTGCGCTTTCGGTTACCTAGAAAGCATAGGGACGTGCACAAGACAAACAGGCGAAGTTTTGAAGTAGTCTTGAGATTTGAGTAAAATTTCGTAGGCAATGTTATGATACTGTATTTGTTTACATATGTATTACGCCGCACTGGTGCTAATAATGACGTACTAGATAATAGTTCTGTTCTTATACTTAATACATCTTGTCTGAGATGGCTGTCCTGAAAATTAACCAGGTGTAAGCACTGCATGACGTTGGCTGGAAAGCCATTCATTAAAAAAAATTCTGTGCAGAATAAAGAAAATACAGGTGTTCAGTGGCACAGTCGCCATCAAAAGTTTATGCGCTCGATGTTCTGCGAATAAGTTCATTTTCAACGCAGCTACGCCCTAAAACTATGCTACTAAAACTATGCTAAAACTAACTAAAACTATGCTAAACTTTTGTTTACTCTAGACCCAGTGTACGCTGTACATCCGAATACCACGATGCGTGCCTAAGGCGTAGAAATACATTTTGCCAGCTTCCGGCGTCCGAAAGCTTTTGACGCTGACTATACGTTCTGAAGGCGAGGTTGTTTTTTAGCTTATACGTGATGACAATCGCCAAGCTCTTGTGGATGGAATATTGGAGCGTAGAATTGTAGAACTTGTGCAAGCTCAGGCGACTTCACGACGCAAACCTAGCGATAGAAGCTCAGCATGCCTTTTTTTATTAGCACTGCTGATAAAGGAGTAGTCAGAGTAAATGAATGTTATTGTCTGATTTTAGAGAGACTCGAGTGTAATGCATACGTTCTAAATCACTGAAGGTTCTATACTAATTCCAAACTGCGCATTCCTATTCGAATTTTGGCCTGTCTTACGCCTACCGAGCCTTTAGCAATGAGAAGAGGTAGGCAATTGCTTCTTGGGATTTAGCCGAGGCCATGGTAGATGTAATTAGTAATGCGGTATATGTGAGTAGGATGACAGCGATTATTACATGAAGTACGCCATCGTACCTACGTTAAGTCACGGTGGAAATTACAGAGCCCTTTATTGTATATATTGTACGGTAAAATAAGGAGCAGTGGGGCTGGGCCTATAAGAGGGAGAACGACGACGAGGGAGATAAACCTTGATTCGGTGCTCGATCGGCTGTGTTACCTCTCGCTACTCTATCGTGCTAGTTGCGAACGCTTACTTCCAAAGTGCTTCGCGACATTATATTAAAGTCATCAGAGAGTGTGTCTGCTAAAAAGTTATAGTTTAATGTTATCAGGACTGATTAGCCTTCTATTAAGCTGCTGGGAAAAATACCGTGCACGAAGTTCTATTGTAGTTTAAATTACAACGTTATCAGTGCTTCCAAAAGAAAGTGACTGTACAAGTCCATCTTTCTCGGTCGTTCATTTCACCTAGGTACCACCGCCTGACTCATGCCCTTTATATTGTTAAATCTGTCCCGATGACGTAAGTTACGTTGCGAAAAAAAAAGTCGCAGTTTCACCCGGAAGGCGAAGCATCAATTGCGATAGCAAATTGATGCGGAGTATAGGATAGTAGTTTTATCAGCTGTATAAACTTGGACATGCAGCAGTACCAGCAACGCGCAGGACTGTTGTCGATGCCGTCGGCGTTTTGCCCGCGTTCGCAACGAACGCGCGCGGCGTTGGTGACTGTTGCCGGTGCCTCTGGGGGCGGCTCGGAGGTTTTCGACGAGATCAGAACGGCACACTCGTCGAGCAGAGTCGTAAGTCTTTACCACCTTCTCGACTCGTAACGTTTTATTGCGATAGCAATTATATGGACACTCAAAAGCAGATTTCTGCCGTCGGCGTCGCCGTTGCCGTCGCCGTCGCCGTCGCCGTCGCCGTGAGGTTCCGTATGACGTCAATGAAGATGAAATCGTCGCCGCGCGCCGAACGCTGTATTTGCGAGTGAAAGGGCGCGAGGGGCGCGCGCTTTCACGGCGAGTGAACGCACGGCGGAGAACAAACGCGCGTTCTGCGCCGTGCTCGCGTAAGGGCTGCAGAAGTAGGCGTCTCTTTCCTCCTTTACAATCACCATATATGTAGAGCAAACGCGCCTTCTTCCGACGCGCGAGAATCCGGGAGGCGGCGTTTAGTTGCGGCACCAAGTGCCTGTTTATATCAGAGGCTCCGGCAACAGTCACCAACGCCGCACGCATTTTGAGCGAACGCGGGCAAAACGCCGACGGCGTCGACAACAGTTGTGCGTGTTGCCGGTGCTGCTGCATGTCCAAGTTTATACACCTGATAAAGCTACTATCATTACTCCGTATAGCTCTCTACAAATTTGCTATCGCAATTGATGCTTCGCCTTTCAGGTGAAACTGCGACAACTTTTTATATACATACGCATTTGGTGCCGCAGCTAAACGTCGCCTCCCCTCCCTCCCTCCCTCCCGTCCCCCCCACGGCCTGTCGCGCGCGCGCGCGCGCGTGAGAGAGAGAGAGATTATGCTTGTGAAGAGGAACAGGCGCTATTTTCTGAAGCCCTTTAGGAAGCACGACTCAGCGCCTTGGGGAAGGGGCGGGGGATGTAAAGAAGAAAGAAAAGAGAAGAGGGTGAAGGTCGATCGATTACACAGCCCTTGACTGTAGGGTAGCCAGCCGGCACATTCACAATTTGCACGACAGCCCCGTGTCCTCCAGGAATGTAAGAAGCTGCATGAAGGCGGAGCCGTGGTGCCGACCGGGAAAGAGCAGCTGCGACGCTGAGTCCCTAGAGAGTCCTAGGCGTCGGAAAGACGTGTAGGGAGAAGCCCTTTCTTTGGAGAAGGCGGGGCAGAAACAAAGTAGATGTTCGATTGTTTCCTCCTCTCCGCACGCTGAGCAGGCCGGTGTTGGAGCCAGGCCTTTGCTGTACACTTCCGGGAAGCCGTCCAGGAGCAGCCGATCCGGAGGCGCAGCAGGAGAGACCACTCCTGCCTTGTGAGGCCGCGATCAGGAAGTGGACGGGGAGGGCGACCGCTGGCGACGCGCCGATCCGGGTGGAGCGCCGTTAGGTGCCGTTGCAACATGTGCCTTGCGTATAGTCAAAGGTAGTTACAGTGGTGCTGAATGGTACAGGAGCATGGTGTGCTGCTTTTGCCAGCGGTCATGCCTCCTCATTGCCCTGGACGCCGATGTGAGAGGGGAACCACGTGAGAGTGTGGGTGGCGATGCTTTTGCCGTCTATGATGCGACAGGCTTCCTTACACACGGCGCCAACGCTAAAGGCGCGGATGGCTGCCCTGGAGTCGCTGAAGATGGATGTTGGCATGTTTCTCGTCCAGGAGGGCCAAGGCAATGGCCACTTGTCGGCCGCACATGACGATGTGCTTCGTACCGAAGCTGCGTTAACGGTCGAACCCCTGTGGTTGATGAGTGTGAAACCACAGTAGTGTGGTTTCACACTACTGTGAAATTTTTGCTGTTGCCATATTGGGCCGCGTCAACGAAGCAGCTGCCGCCAGGGAGTTCTGTCACCCGGCGTAGGAGCGCCATGGCCCTGGCCTTCCTTCTTTCCACTTTGCGCTGGGGATCCATATTGCGCGGGGCGGGGGATATGATGATATGGTCTTTCTGCTCTTTCGGAAGACCCTGGTAGGAGTCTTCGACCTTAGCCGGGGGGGGGGGGGATGCCCATCTCTGTTAGGAGTCGTCTGCCCGCCGTGGTGCCGGAGAGTCTGAGAATCTGTGCCCTTTCTTGTGTTTCTGCAATTTCTTCCAGAGTATTATGAATACCCAACTGCAGAAGTTGGTCGGTGCGTGTGCAGTTTGATATTTTAATAATGTTAATTTAATTATAACACGATAATTTGTTGACAGGTATGAGATTACAATGTCCCGAAACCGTTTGAAGCAAGAAAGACAAATTTTAGGCAAATCCATGTACTAACCATCATTTCTAATGCTGGCTGAACCGCCTTAATTGCTTGCAGCTCCCGTAGACACTAGCACCCGAGTTCCCTCTAGTAATCAATGTGTGAAACTCTATGGCATTTGTGCGGATGTGTGCCGGCAAAAGGCGGCTTTATCACAAAACATCGCGTAGGAGGTTCGTACGCGTGTATTAGCCGAAAATCATGCCTAGATGGCGCTGCAGGATTTTGGGGACACCAAAGGGAAGAACGACAGGAACGGAGCCGCAAATGACCCCAGGAACCTAGCCAAACAATGCTACGGATTAAAAAATATGTGGAGAAAGCACTGACGACGATTGTTAATGTAGGTGACTAGCCGAAGGCTTCAAAAAGCTATTTGCTTTGATAATGGAATGACTGCTTTTATCTGTTGCAGTTAAGATATTTAGGTATGGTTTCTTGTTTCATTGTGTAACTACAAAGAGAACCGAGCTATTAACCGGGACACCTGTAACGGTAGTATAGGGAGAGAGCCTCAGCGCTTCAATGGACATTAACCGTTGCCGATCGGCAATGAGCTCAACGAGTGCGCACCGCAACTGGTTTATGCGAGTGCACGCGCCCTTTGCGCCTGCGCCTTTGTAACGGCGGGGAAGTCTCAGCTCGAGAATGGCTGAAAGAGACAAAGAAAGCTTTTCGCTTTAAAATAATGCTTGAAAGCAAGCATTTACACGCTCTGCGTGTTCAATCGGATGGCATTGGGGCGCTGGTATTGTACTGGAGCTGTACTGTAATAAAATTATGGTGTCTACTTTTACAATATTTCATAAAACACGCATTTTCTGCGCCTAATCGTGAAAGAATGAGTTCCTCTTGAATATGCTATGGTAAACCGTCAGCGTTGTTCAATACATTCTAAACTTCTTTAGTTTTGACAAGTGATCCTCAGCAGATTCATAAAGCCACAGAATATAGCATCGACAGGCCCCATGTAAACGAAATGATCCTCCCTGCTTAATTAAATAAACGTTCTATACGAGAATATTCCGCCTTCCCTGAGAACGTTAAGACGCCTACCATTTCCTCTTCGGGCAGTATTTAAAGCACCTTTTAATTTATTGTAAATTCTTTTCACGCCAGCTGCAGCCTTACCAGGCGTGGCTTATACCCTTACTTTTATTTAAAGTTATTTTCTCATAGTAAATGGAAAAACAAAACCTTTCGTAGAGGAATAAAAAACAGGTCGCTTGCCGTGCATAGAGAGCACGTAAAAAGCACAGGTGGTCGAAATTGTACCTGAGGCACCCAATAATGCATCTCTCATAGCTCCTGTGTTGCATTGGGACGTCACGTAGCGTAATTTATTTATTTAATTTGCTTTCGGTTTTGGCTCAAACGTGAGTCGGACAATACTGTGCCGACTTTGTCGCAAGGATTGGCCAGTAACGAGACCCAGGATTTTAAAAAAAAGTTGAGGTTTAAAAATCAGTACTGGAATATACAATCGTTTTAGGAACACATTGCGGCTACAATAAAATATCATAAATAATTGAATAGCTCAGATTACAAAGTGTTGTTAATCCATTTCGAAAAGTGATCCCTTGGTGTGACGCTTGGCAAATGCCTATCAACTTCGAGAAAACCGTATTCATGAGAAATGCATAAAAAGAGGAGCCATTAAAATTGCACTTCACTTCAAACAATAATTTCCTCTTAGAAATACAGCATTATAGCTATATAAGGCTCTGTAATACTAACACTCTTCCTTGATATAATCACATTCATTACGTTGCAAGCAGTGCTAATACAAAACTTTTCTTTCTTAGAAAGGGTTCCTGGCGTTCCACTCCCAGTTTTCGTTTGCTTGGCCACAAATCCATACTAATACCAATACTTTACTACGCTGTCATTCTTTAGGATCCTTTAACATCTAAAAATAAGAGCATGATTGAAAGTGTACGAAAGAGGTTAGCTCGTTTCATCTATGGTAATAATGGGCGTACATCAGTAATCGCTCTCATCGCGACAGCAAAGTTCCCATCTCTACGTGAAAGAAACACGCTTTCGTGTCTTAAATTTTTATATCACATAAATAACTGGCACTATAAGGTACATCTTGCTAAGTCCATATTTTAGAGCGCAGCTATTAAGCGCCCGTTTCTATGTTGAGCGTCGATGTCCGTCGGCATAACTGAGCGAGCGAGTATAGCGAAGGATGACAAAATTAGCGTAGCTTGTACTCGAAATGCAATGATAAAGAGACAGCGGAGCCGATGGGCACCTAGCTAGTCCTGGCTTTTGGGCTAGGATAAGCACTACCAAGACATCCCTAGCATTTTCCGGAATTCATTAATTATTGATCGACTATTTATTGGCTATCGCAAGGTATTGGGTACGTATTTGGGCTAGCCTAAGCATTACCAAGTCATGCCCAGCATTTTCCGGAATTGATTCATTATTGATCGATTATTGATTAGCAATTGATTGGCTATCAATTGGCTATCGATGAATGATTAAGGTTAAGAAGTCCCAACCATGCTTATCTAGACTTAGCTAGGCTCAGCTTCGCTAGTTCACCGGGGTATGTGGCATCGCGCTTGGACCCTGTCTGCAATAATGCCAGGATCGGTCCACATTTTTAGTCGGCGACGGACGGACGGAATAACGGCCGGCATAAACAACGCCGCTGTTAAAAGCGAACGCAGAGCGCAGCGGCGGATGAAAGACGGAGATAGCGAAGAAAGCGATAGCATCCATCTGGCTTTGCCTTCGCTATACCTGGGCGACTGATTGGAATCTTCCGCAGAGGTCATAAACAGGGTGTTTTTTTTTTTTGTCTAGCTGCACCAAATTTTTTAAATTAGAAAAATATATATCTTGGTCACGTTATATTTACCATTATATTGTACGAATTGGCGGCCTCTAGATACAGAGCAATTTACGCATTTACGTGCGTAATTAGCGAAGTTACGGTAATTAAGTTTCTAATTATAAACAATAGGTGGCTACAGCAAATGAGTACTTTGGGGCCCGTCCTCCACGCTACCTATCCAAACGATCAAATTTTGAATAGCGGACTTCATGTGGGAGTTACACGAACAATTAGTTCCCCTTGGCAGGCCACTTGAAACCGAAACTGGCCGCAAAAAGCGTCTGTGTCGTCAATGTCGCCGCCCCACCGCCTTTCGGCACGTCTCCGAGGTCATCGCTCGTCCGGCCGCGCGAGCAGCTTGCGTTGTCTCCTTGCTGTATGCGGCGTTCGCCTAGCGCTTCAATGCCGGCGGGCCGCCAAATGTACTTCGTCATTCCGTCGAGCACCACATTGCACTGTAGCGCCGACCCCGCTTCTTGGCCTTTTAGATACTATAGGCACGGCGTCATATCAGTCTGCAGCGTCGACTGCGAGCGCTGCAGATAGCAAGGAGATAACACAAGCTGCTCGCGGGGCCGGACCAGCGGTGACCTTGGAGACGTGACGAAAGGCGGGGGGGGGGGGGGGAGGCGCACATCGATGACACAGACGCTCTTTTGGCGGGCACTTGCGGTTTCAAGGAGCCTGCCAAGGGGACTTAATTGTTCGCGTAGCTCCCACGTGAAGTCCACTATTCAAAATTTGATCGTTGGGATAAGTAGTGTCGAGGACGGGCGCCGAAGTACTCACTTGCATTTATAGTACACTTCCCGCTCTCGGATAGCAAGCGCTTGCGTGGCTCAGTGGTAGAGTATCCGCCTCCCACGCAGCGGGCCTTGGTTCGATCCCGGCGGAGAGCGGGTACTTTTTTTTCGCATTTCCAGTGGTGGTCACAGGCTACGGGGCGGCGGCGGCGGCATCATCGCGATCCGAAACGGCTATTGGAATGAGCCCATAACAGCTTACGCTGTAAAAAACACCCTGTATACCCGAGGCGTGAATAGACAGCGCACGCCACGTGCCGCCTTCTTTGCGTATATCTCGGCATATGTCGCTGTATAATAATATATACAGCGACATATGACATATAATATAAAAATTAAATAAAACGTTTGCCAGTCTCATCGCGCTTCCTACAAGTGACGAACACAGTTCCGGGTTCTCGGAAACTTTCAGGCTGAAATGCATTCTAAGCAGCCCATAAGTGGGCCGCCATCAAATTCGGCTTTCTTGTGGGCTTTATTTAAAATTTTCATATTCTGTCCTCGTTATCATACACCACCCCGGGTACGTATTTATGAAAATATTCACAGTACCGGTGGCGATTTCAGCGGCACTGAAGGGAAGGGACGGGAAGCCAACGGAATTCAGACTTCAGTATGCAGCTGACAGTTTTCAACACGAAGTGCAAAAGAAACTGCAGTTTAGAAGACGCTCGAGTGGAACAGTCACCATTCCATTCGATATCGACATATTTCGTTGGGTTTTTAAGGAAAGAGGACAGCCCCTTGGAAAGCATTGGATACTGTGTGATAAGGAGGATTTCGCTAGGCTACCGCTCGCTGATGAGGGGTTTTTTTTCAATTAACGCTTCGCGTGAAAGGCTGCAAATATTATTTCCTGTGCGCGTGAAAGGCACATTTTTTTGAGGAAATCTCCTGGAATAGGAGGTTTAGGATTTCCTCTTGAACTTCCGCATATCTTCATGGCAACTGAAGGAGCCCCACTTTAGCTAGGTTATACGAACTTTTTATGACGTGTTCGTGAACCACCTGCAGTATGTGAACTATTCTTTATTCCGCTCCCCAGAGAATGAAGATGTGTTTTTAGAGCAATAAAACAATGTTTTAATAATCTTGTGTTGGGGAAACGGTCATTGTTACACGTGGCAAAATGGCACTAACACGCTTTTGATATATGCTTTTTACTGGCACGATTTAATTCCGAAGCTTAAAAAATGTTGTCTGCTGTGCATTGGCGCCTCAGTATCCGTCACATGCAAGTATAAAACTCAATTGTTGAAATGAACGTCATGATATCATACATATATAACATTATATAACACAGCAATTAGAATATGCGTGCACGTGAGTCATAAATATTTTGTGTGGCTTTTATAAAGTTCTTAGGTATATTTGTTACTAGGAGTTTGTCGCGAATTTCTCTCGTTATCGTCCCTTTTCCCCGTATTGATTGTGGTAATTAATTCCTAGCTTGAGTAGTATATGCCGTCCTGTTTCGGTTTTGGTTAGTCGTTCCACCTGGGATGTTTGTTGCGCTTCTATGAGCTCGTCCAGTGTGCTGTGGAGTCCTAACTTTAGGAAGATATCTGTGCTCGTACTGATTGGAATCCCTAGTGCTAGTTTGTATGCCTTTTTTTGAGGATGTTAATTTTGGTCCTTTCAGCTGCAAACCAATTGTGGAAGGCTGCTATGTATGTGATCTCACTGATTATGAATAATTGTATGAGCCGTATGATACTTTCTTCCTTCATACGCTGGTGCTTGTTAGTAATTCGTTTGATTAATCTCATGGTGTTCGTTACCTTTGTGTCTAACTCCAGTTTAGCATCCAGTTTACAACAAGGGCAGACGCACGAGTAGAGCAGAGAAAATGATCCCAAGCTATGGCTCGGACGACAGAGCAGCCTTCGTAGACGCGGCTGAATACCCATGCAGAAATAGCTACGTGGCGGTAGTCGTAGATCACACCCAAAATCCCCTTACAAGCGTGTCAGTTAATACCAAACATTCCGAGGCAGTAGAGGAGGTAGCCATTGCACTAGCATTGGTCTCCACAAATGTTCAATACATAATTAGTGATTCTCAGACGGCCATTAGAAACTATGCTAAGGGTAGGATCTCTCCTGAGGCGTGGCACATCGTCATAGTCAACAAAGCAACATTCTCTAACGCAGAGAAGAACGGCAGGCAATTTCTCTGGTTCCCAGCGCATACGACTCCAGGCATTCACGCAATCAACCACAACGAGGTAGCACACCGCGAAGCTCGAGGTCTTACTCGCCGAGCTGAGCAAGCAGTGACTTCCATTGGTCAGGGGAACGCGGAGGAGATCTGGAGAGAAAAAGACAGACTAACAAGATTTAGCTATATTATAAAATTCTATCAAAATCAGAGGCGAATATTACCACCGCCTCACACTAAACTGAACAGAACTGAGTCCGTTGCTTGGAGGCGATTACAAACCGAAACCTATGTGAGTCCCGTGCAGTTAAAGACTTTCTACCCTGAGATATACGCCAGCGATATATATATATATATATATATATATATATATATATGCAAATCTGCTAGAGCCACCCTTCAACACCTGTTGTGGGGATGTAAAATATATCAAAAATCTACGGGCGCGGTGGTCGGCCACGCTGCTCAGCTCGGAACCCCAAGACCAGCTTTGGGCCGTCCAGCGAGCCATGGATGCCGTGCGGGAGCAACAGCTCCCAGTGCCCATCTAGGCTGCCCCAGGCCCGGGCCTCCCAATCGCCGGATTTCAAATAAAGTTATGTCGCTCACTTTTATGAAGTTCAAGAGGGTTGACCTCGCCGCACATTACGCCTTACACAAAGCATTAACTTTCTGAAAAACCTGTGGCAACGAAATTATTTCACTTAACGATACGGAGGTCTGTTTGTGAATTGAGATAGTGCTTTAGTTGCGTGAGCAGCGCAATGATAGATCATTGGACAATCTAACGCCTAGGTATTTACCTAATTGACCCATTGCAAGCAGTAGTTTAACAATGATGTAAGTTAAACAAAGGAGATTAGACGGCGACATAATGAAACAACTTTACGTTTTTAACGGTTTAGGGACATCTTTCATTTCATTTTTATTTCCTTAAAGACCCCCAAGGGGGTATTACATAAGGGGTGGGGTTTTTTTTTACACACAATATTGTTAACACAACGATCAGTGCGATGATACATCTGATATGCTATGCATGAAGCTTGATGGGCAGGTGATAGTGGCGATGTTGCGAGAAAGGCCGTTCCAGTCTTTTGCTGCTCTGGGAAAAAATGAAGCAGAAAATGTTTTAGTACGCGCACGTGGGCGAGAAACTTGTAGCGCATGACCAGTGCGATGAGATATGTGGGCTGCAGGGATAATGTAAGGAGGGCAATTAAGTGGTGAGTGAAAGAACTTGTGAAATAGAGAGAGGGTTGCAATGCGTCGGCGACAAGACAAAGGTGATGAGATACACTCGGCTTTGAGGAAAGAAGCACTGATTTCATATGAATAAGAAGCATGAATGAATCTAGCAGCAGGGTTTTGAACGGATTCTAGGGTATTAGTGAGACCTACTTCGGGTGGGTTCCAGATGGGAGATGCGTACTCTAACTTAGCCATGACTAATGATTTGTAAGCAAGTAGTTTAGCATGACTAGGAGCGTTACGCAAATGACGTTTCAAGAAACCCAAAGTTCTGTTAGCAGATGACGTGACTTTAGCAATGTGCGTGTTCCAGGACATATTGTTGGATAAGGTGACTCCAAGTTATTTATAAGTGGTTACTGATTCAACGGGGACGTTAGCTATGTTATAAGTGAAGTGAAAGGTAAATTGACGACGAGTGAAGGAAATTAGTTTGCATTTAGTAGGGTTTAGGGACATTAGCCAGTCATCACACCATTTTACTATGTGGTCGAGATCTTGTCGTAGGATTGTATGGTCAGATGGGCTAGTAATGGTTCGGTAAATGACGCAGTCGTCAGCAAACATGCGGATATTAGAAGATACATGCAAAGGTAGGTCGTTAATGTATATTAGGAACAGAAGAGGACCGAGGACAAAGCCCTGAGGCACCCCCGATGACACTGGTAGTGGGCTGGATAATTTGTTATTTGTAAACACTACTTGTGAACGGTTAGTCAAAAATTCTTTTATCCAATTTAGTACATTCGGGTGCAAGTTTAAGATGGATAATTTTAAAATTAGGCATTTATGGGGTACTTTATCAAAGGCTTTCGCGAAGTCAAGAAATAAGGAGTCGGTTTGTACGTTAACATCAAGGTTAGCATGAAGGTCATGAACATAGATGGCAAGCTG
Source organism: Dermacentor silvarum (assembly GCF_013339745.2). Taxonomy (NCBI): domain Eukaryota; kingdom Metazoa; phylum Arthropoda; class Arachnida; order Ixodida; family Ixodidae; genus Dermacentor; species Dermacentor silvarum. The sequence continues at coordinate 440,238,322 of NC_051154.1, forward strand.
GGTTTCGCAAGAGAGACCCCTACGAAACCCATGTTGAGAATGGTGAAAGAAGTTCTGAGAGTCGAGGAAATTAATGATGTAAGAGTAAATGACGTGTTCCATGAGTTTGCAAGGTATGCTGGTCAGGGAGATTGGTTGGTAATTCAGAGGTGAGTTTTTGTTACCGGATTTGAAGATGGGAACGACCTTTCCCACTTTCCAGTCATCTGGAATGATACCTGTAGAAAGAGATTGCGAAAATATTAAAACAAAATAAGCCGAAGCAACGTGCCCTATATTTTTCAGGAGTTTCGCGTTAATTTTGTCTAGTCCAGATGCCGATGACAACTTGACCTTTTCGATGAGGGATGAGATACCATCAACAGAAAAGCTGATTTCAGGGATGAAAGATGTGACACGACATGAAAACATAGGTAAGGAAGAGTCTACTTCCTTAGTGAAGACAGATGAAAAGGCCTTGTTAAATGCGTCGGGACATTCAGCGTCGGAAATAACCTCTCCAGAGTCGTTAGTAAGAGTGGTAGAAGCTACTGCTTGGGGGTTAATTATCTGCTAAAACTTGTGGGGGTTATTGGCTAACATATTAGGCAAATTGTTGTTAAAGAAAGCGAATTTGGCGCTACGGATTCCTGTGAGGTAAGCTTTTTCAGCTGCATAATACTTTTCCCAGTTTTGGGCGCCCCCTTTAAGTTTGGCATTCCGGAATAAACGTTTTTTCTTGTTATCTAGGTGGTGCAAAGTTTTGTTAAACCATGGTTTTTGGCTGTTTACACGGATAGTAGTTTTAGGGATTAACATGTGTATTAGCTCGGTTAGTTTCTGCTTAAAAGTAACCAGTTTTCCTGAACAGAACGATGGTGAAAATTGACCTCATATGTTGGTAGAAAGGTGCAAAGTTCATTATTAATGGCGTCATAATTACCCTTATCGTATAAGGTTATTGTTTTCTTTTGCGAGGGATTGGCAGTAGGGCAAAAACTGAAATCTACATGAATTAATTTATGGTCACTAATTTCTTGGAGATAGTGAATCGAAGACAGGCTATCGGGATGGGTTGTCAGTATTAAATCCAAAATGTTAGACGAATCGCAAGTGACCCGTGTTGGTTGAGTTACTAACTGCGTTAGGTTATAGTTAAGGCAAAAGAGAGAGAGAGAGAGAAGTCATAGGGGAAAGGCAGGGAGGTTAACCAGGCTGAGCCCGGTAGGCTACCCTGCACTGGGGAAGGGGGAGAAGGGATTGAAAGAGGAGAAGGAAGAGAGAAGTTCACAGTTCACACCTTGCACATGTACAGTCAAGCGTTCATAGCTGATTTTCATCACAGGCGATCATACAGGCTTGTGCACTTCAAAAAACGCAGCAGCGCCTTTGTAGCCCTGTACATAGAAGACGCACGAGGCCATGGGCCCAAGATCTTCTCCTCCGTAAAAGGCCTGTCGTCTAAGTGCCCCAAAGCAGTCCGAAGGGCAATCCTCTCTTCTTCGTATCTAGGACAGTCACATAAGATATGTCTGGTGGTTTCCTCAATACCACATGTGCTGCAGTTGGCACTGTCCGCCATTCCAATTAGGAATGAATATTCGTTAAGGCAAACATCAATAAAATCTTTAGCTTGAGTTGTGTTAGCCGTTGCAGTTACTTCGCTCCAATTAATACCAGTAAAATTGAAATCTCCAAAAAGAACGAGATCGGCTTTAGAATATGTCAAGGTAAGCTGGTTTAGAATAGTATTAAGTGCGCGAGAAAAGTTAGGATTGTTATATGGGGGCCTATAGCAAACACCCAATAATACAGATTGAGGTAAAGCTTGACATAATACCCATAAAATTTCTAATTCGGAGTCAATGTTAATTACAGGACATGGTAATTGTTTACTGGCTGCAATGAGAACACCGCCCCCGCGAGTGCCTTTGCGGTCTTTCCGATAAACATTGAAATTCGCTAAATCGGCGAGTACTTCTGCGTCGGCAACATCACTTGATAGCCATGTTTCGGTTAGTATCAGAAAACTGCTATCTGAAGACTTGACAAGATGAGACAGGTGATCACGTTTGGGTATGAAACTTCGAATGTTAGTGAAGATTACGGAAAAAGAAAGGTTAGCTTTTGGTCTAGGGTGAAAACTGGTGATAACTGCTTGATGCCGATATGGTTGCTACTGGATTTCTTGCACTGTTTTTGACGTTTCATTGAATAGATAGCGTTTCGAGCCGATGTGCAGTGTTTTGTAGCGTAGAGAAAATGGAACTGATTTCTGTCTTGCAAATTTGACCAAGTGACTTCTGGCGTTCTGAACCCTGCGTGAAAAATCCTCACCTATGCTGTAGGGTGTTCCTTTCAACTTACGTCCGTTTGAAAGGATCCCGTTTTTAGTTTTGTGGAACGCGAATTTCGCTATTATCGGCCTACATCTCCCGCCTGTGTGGCGGCCTAAGCGATGCGCACGGTCGATTTCTTTAGGGTCAATATCTATACCTAAGTGGTCACGGCAATGTCGAATGATTATTTGCTCAGATTCGGCATACGATTCAGATGGCTTAGCGTCTGGAAGGCCGTAGAAAATTACACTGTTACGTCGCGACCTGTTTTCCGCGTCATCCAAACGTGCCTCAATAGCATCTTTTAGGCGTGCTGTATCAACGGTGTTATTTTTGAAAGCTCTAGTTCGGCTTGGAGGGATGGCAGAGAATGGTAATGCTTTTCAATATCGACCATTCTTTTAGTTAGGTCAGATAGAGTTTGCTCTGTTGTTAATAGTTGGTTCTTCAGTCCCTGCACTTCGCTGATTAGCGTTGACTGGCCCGCGGAAAGTTTTTGTAGTTCCACGAGAATAGGATCAGGGCCGGGGTTTGACTCTACGTCACCCGATAATAAAACTAACAACAACTGAACAACATGAGCACACTCAACAACGGTCGCACAGCAGCGTCTAGTGACGCTGCTGTCCAGTGACTAAACCCTTCTTGCGGAAGCTTATGGTCGTTCTGCAAGAATCCCTGGTCAGAGATGTTAGATATATAGCACGGTTTCTATAGGGTGTCCCCACTAACGTTAGCCAAGCTGTTCAACTAAACAAAAGATTTCGAAAACACAGTGCAAGATACGATCTTAAGATCATACAGTGTTCGGTCGTCACACCTCTGGCAACTGAACACCGTAGGTTTTAAATTGTGTCTGCAGCGTCTGCACCGTCCTTTTTAAATGTTTTGTTTCGTTGAACAGTTCGGCTAATGTTACCTGGTGCACACGGTATAATACGCCATGCGTGTTCCCAATTACCGTGCTAGCATTGTTTTGAAATTTCAAATTTCATATTCCACATGACTCTATATAGCATCCTCTAATTTATTTGTCCTATGGGGTATAAGCAATGCAGTAAGCAAACTCTTCCCCGATTTGTTCACAAGAAACCTTACAAACGCATTCTAGAGACAATATCTTGTTCTATTCAGAACCAATATGCACCACAGCAACTCTATAAGAATCTCGTGAAGCAGAACGCTGATCTATGCGCAAATCCTCGGCAACTATGATGTACACATAAAAAAAGGAAACAACACAAGCAGAAATAATGGAAGCTTGGCGGGAGCCGTTATCTCGGCAATACATCTCTCGCTGCTGTCTGGCCAGGCGTCTAGCAAAACCGTCGATTCATCGTCAGTAGAGCAAGTAGCTGGCCGTCTTCGAGATAACGCTGATACACAAGCGCGCTCGTTTGCAAGTACCGAGGTGAAGCGACAGCTTCAGGGTGTGTTTCTTTTTATTGTGCTTTCTTTAGTTGTGCGTCATGGCATACGTCATAGCGGGAATTTCGAATTCTTTAAGGTCGATACGCCACGTGGTGGCGAAAAAAGAAAACTGTACGAAATGTCCCTAATTCCTGGTATTGTTCCTCAAGGAAGTGTCCTTGCCTCAATCATATTTCTAATATTTATTAATGATCTACCTGGTATTGTCCGTACAAACATAAGACTATTCACTGACGATTGCATAATTTATCAAGAAATCAACTCACTTGAGGATCACGAAATACTGGATCATGCGCTGAAATCAATAACAAGCTGGTGTTGCAGCTGGCAAATGAGTCTTAATGTAAGCAAATCAGCCATCATGCGTACTACTAGAAAGCAGAACGCCTCTGTATAGTCATACACAGTTGCAACACCCCATTGACAACAGTTAAAGAATATAAATATCTTGGCCTGGTAGTATCAGACAATCTCAGGTGGGACTATGATGTTAAAGTCGTAACATCTAAAGCTTTGAAATGATTTTTCTTCTTTCGAAGGCGCCTCCATAAAACTAGACCAGAAAATAAACTACTCGCCTATACTACATTCGTTAGACCTATCCTAGAATACACAAATGTGTCCTGATTTCCACATACTAATAAACTAATAACAATGCTAAAGAAAGTGCTGAGAAAGGCTATCAGAATTATTTACACTGAGTACAACCTAACTGCCTCTCCATCCGAACTAATTACCAGAGCCGGATTACTCACTTTACAAAATCATGCCAAACTTGTACGTCTGAAAGTAATTTACCAACTATTACATAAGATGCTGTTATAGATAGCTCCCGATACTTTAATAAATCTGAAACAATATGGTCACGTCATAAACATCCCCAATCACTACAAAATTATCGTTTTAGCACCGACTGGTTTAGATATTCATTCTTTCCACTCAGAACTAGAGAATAGAACAACTTACTTTCCTTCACTTATTATCCTGAGTCCATCACTAGAAATTGTTTTTGCAATCTTACGAGATTCACTTACATGCCTCGCAGATATGACTCGACAACCTTATTCCGTTGTGTTGCAAATACCATTCAATCATTGTTGATTGTTGTTCTTAGTTTTCTTAAATCATTCCTTTCTTTGAAAAAAATGATGTATAAAATGCATTAAATATATATATATATATATATATATATATATATACCCTATTCAACTTTGTACCCTTGTGTTTTGTTCATATTGATGATGTATTCTTGCTGACTAATGTTGTATGTTTTCTATGAACGACAACATTGTAATACTTTCACTACTTGACAAAAATTAGTCTGCCTGTATATTTCACTCTTCGTTTTGTATTATTGTATGGCACGTTTTTGCCCTCCCTGCAATAATGTCTTCTCGCGATTGGCCGTATGTTTAAATAAATAAATAAATAAATAAATAAATAAATAAATAAATAAATAAATAAATAAATAAATAAATAGATAAATAAATAAATAATGCAGCGCACAACAGGATCGCTGTGTGTCGTACACTCCTTTCTTTGTACTTCATCTTGGCACTGAGTTTTCTTTGCTAACATGAAGCTAAATACGTTAGGTTTCTCGATCCGAAATCGCTTTTCTTTCACAACATGGCTGGCGAGGAGGAAGTTGGTAGAATACGCCAAAGCGAGAAATAAATGAAAGAGCCGTGTAAGCTTTTGTTCTGTAGGCTAAACACCGACAAGAAAACGTGCATATGTGGCACCACCGCCCATACAGTTGCGTTGTTCTCAAGATAGCAAAAAAAAAGACATGCACCTGTTGCTGGACATCCTCGGTCATGACGAATGAGATTCCGAATGAAGCTCATACGTTTACGGCTTGGTAAAGGGCGTTGCAGGGTCGTACACGCCACCAGCCACTTGGTAATTTCAATTTCGCGCTTTTAGTATACCAACGCGAACAAAAAATAGACTAAGTCAAAGAGTGCACGGAACAAAAAAAATTAAATTATGGAGTTTTATGCGCCAAAACCACGATCTGATTATAAGGCACGCCGTAGTGGGCGACTCCGGAAATTTGGACCACCTGGGGTTCTTTAACGTGCACCTGAATCTAAGTGCACGGGTGCTTTCGCATTTCGCCCCCATCTAAATGCCGCCGCCGTGGCCGGGATTCGATCCCGCGACCTCGTGCTTAGCAGCCCAACACTGCATGGCACAAGAAATACGATTTTGTGCCACTTCCGGTAACCTACAAAGCTTTAACAAACGAGCACCTTTCAAAAATCACTAGTTGTAATAACTGATTTAGTACTGATTTAGCACGTAGCACGTCATTAGTTACACATGCTACCGTCCGTTTTTCAGCTGTGTAGCTTTTAGGTCCCGGTATTTTGAAATAAATTCTGTGGTTTTACGCGTGAGAACCACGATATAATAATGAGGCACACCGTAGTGGGGTAATCCGCAATAATGTGTGACCCCTGTTTTTTTTTTGGTTTTTTAACGTGCACCCTATAAGTACATGAGTGTTTTTGCATATTGCTGCCATCGAAATACCGCCATCGCGACCGGGATCAAATTTGCGATCTCGAGCTCAGCGCCGCAACGTCATAGAAGCTAGCTTCTCGTCCAATTTCACGCAAGGTGATCCAAGTGGAATGTTAGAAATAGCGATACCAAAAGTGCGAAGCTCGCAGGCAAGAAACACCGCAACTAAATGTCGTCGTTGAATCACGTTGTGCAGAATTGTGTTCGCAAACGTTTATTACAGAACCTATGTTGTAACAAGATTGTGGCCATTTAACCACCAAACCACTTACCTATTGGTTCGGTAAGCCCAATTACGACAGTTCAAAAGCTACGCTAAACAATATGTGACATATACACTTCGCCCTTATTACACGACTGGTTTCTCTGTTACTATTCTGTGTATTTCTGTTTTGCATTGGCGATCCTATTATTGCACTTGTGTCGCACTGACAAATTTAGGGCCCTGTACAAGCGTACACAAAGCTAACCACATGCTGCATTTCCTAGCGTTATTACTTATATTTTTGCGTGGGCCCATTTCCTTGCCTTCTTGCCTAAAGGCTCATGTGGCCGCTATGCAAGTTCTGACTTGTGATTGAATAAACTTCTTTTAACAGCGGAGCTGTTTAAGCCGGCCGTTAGTTCGTTAGTCGTCCACGAAAAATGTGGGGCGATCCTGGCGGTTGTGCAGAAAGGGTCCAAGCGCAATGGCACATACTCCAGTGAACTAGTTGATCTAAGTCCAGCTAAGCATGGTTGGGGCTACTTAAGCTTATTCAGTCATCGATAGCCAATCAATAGCTAATCGATAATAGACCAATAATAAATAAATTCCGGAAAATGCTGGGGATGACTTGGTAGTGCTTAGCCTAGCCCAAATACGTGACCAATACCTTGTGATAGCCAATCAATAGCTAATGGATAATTGATCAATAATCAATAAATTCCGGGAAATGCTGGGGATGACTTGGTAGCGCTCTGCCTAGCCCAAAAGTCAGGACTAGCTAGGTGCCCATCTGCTCCGCTGTCTCTTTAGCATTGCGCCTCCAGTGCAAGCTACGCTGATTTTTGTTCCTGTTATAACACGTGTACCCGCAAGCATACAAGGAATTCCATGTGAAAAATGCCGGAGCCCGCATTCACAAAGCTTTCCGTTCGTAATGGCTTGCCGCCTTCGGTAATATGTCTACTATCATGATTGGCCAGAATTTGCTCTTACGTGCACTTCTATAGTGCAGAAGGTTTTTGTGAACACGGACCCAGGACTTTAATGCACTCTGCAGCCGCCTACTTCCTAAAATGCGTGTTCTTTTCTTTCTGTAGATGCTGTCACTTAGCAAGAATGCGAAAAGAAAAAAAAACACACACACGAGAATGCACGGCAGGCATAATGCCAACACCATACACAAATAGATGCCGTTCGCGCAGGCGCGAAATGCACACCAGCCGAGATAACAAAGGCTCCAGCAACGGGACGCCCCCTTGTGCAGCCGTTGCCCAGCGGCGGCCACTTTGCCAATCGCCTAAATATCAAAATAATAAACAGCATATACAGAGTGGCGGTCGTATTATTTAAGGAATCTTTTGACTCGATTCTATTCATTTTTCATCACCTTTCAGAGCGAGCGGCCCATGCACGGGTAATGAATATTGGTGTTGATTGCTTAGTGTTATAGATATTGCGGTGCATGTATCGAAAGCCGCGTGCTTAGATGTTCTCTTTGGAATGGGTGCTGATACAGTATACAATGTTGGTTATATAGCATCCAGAGAGGGTAGATTGTAAGGATTCCTTCCGCTCGATTCTATCACTTTAATGATCCCAAATTCATGACTTGGTGATAATGTAGGTGGAGCGCCACTATAGTGCCACTGGCAAAACGGGAGCAGGAAAAAAATTGGAATATATTATTTACGTTATCGATGCCTAGGAATCACTGCACGATGTATTTGTACCTGCAGAGAAACATTGAAGTGTGCGTACACAGATATGTACTGTCAACCGAAAAAAAGTTTAAGGACCACGGGACCTCACAAAACGTGTAATTTCCGAGCAGCCTGCAATCATCATCATCATTATCATCATCATCATAAGCAGCAGCCTATATTTATGTCCACTGCAGGACGAAAGCCTCTCCCTGCGATCTCCAATTACCCCTGTCTTGCGCTAGCATATTCCAACTTGCGCCTGCAAATTTCCTAACTTCATAACCCCATCTGGTTTTCTCCCGACCTCGACTGCGCTTCCCTTCTCTTGGTTTCCATTCTGTAACCCTAATGGTCCATCGTTTATCCATCCTACGCATTACATGGCCCGCCCAGCTCCAATTTTTCCGCTTAATGTCAACTAGAATATCGGCTATCCCCGTTTGTTCTCTGATCCACACCGCTCTCTTCCTGTCTCTTAACGTTCGTCCTAACATTTTTCGTTCCATTGCTCTTTGTGCGGTCCTTAACTTGTTCTCGAGCTTCTTTGTTAACCTCCAAGTTTCTGCCCCATATGTTAGCGTGGGTAGAATGCAATGATTGTACACTTTTCTTTTCAACGACAGTGGTAAGCTCCCAGTCAGGATTTGGCAATGCCTACCGTATGCACTCCAACCCAATTTTATTCTTCTGTTAATTTCTTTCTCATGATCAGGGTCCCCTGTGAGTAATTGACCTAGATAAATCTACTCCTTTACAGACTCTAGAGCCTGACTGGCAATCCTGAATTCTTGTTCCCTTGCCAGGCTATTGAACATTATCTTTGTCTTCTGCATATTCAACTTCAACTCAATTCTTGCACTTTCTCAATTAAGGTCCTCAATCATTTGCTGTAATTCGTATCCATTGTTGCTGAATAGGACAATGTCATCTGCAAACTGAAGGTTGCTGAGATATTCGCCGTTGATCCTCACTCCTAAGCCTTCCCAGTCTAAGAGCTTGAATACTTCTAAGCATGCAGTGAATAGCATTGGAGAGATTGTGTCTCCTTGCCTGACCCCTCTCTTGATAGGTAACTTTCTACTTTTCTTGTTGAGAACCAAGGTAGCTATGGAATCCTTGTAGATGTTTGCCAATATATTCACGTATGCCTCCTGCACTCCTTGATTACGCAATGCCTCTATGACTGCTGGTATCTCTACTAAATGAAATGCCTTTTCATAATCAATTAAAGCCATATAGAGAGGTTGATTATACTCCGCAGATTTCTCGATTACCTGATTGATGACATGGATATGATTTATCGTAGAATATCCCTTCCTGAAGCCAGCTTGTTCTCTTGGTTGGCTGAAGTCAAGTGTTGCCCTGATTCTATTGGAAATTATCTTGGTGAATATTTTATACAATACTGAGAGCAAGCTAATGGGTCTATAATTCTTCAATTCTTTAACGTCTCCCTTCTTATGGATTAGTATAATGTTGGCTTTCTTCCAGCTCTCTGGTACACTTGAAGTTGTGAGGCATTGCGTATAAAGGGCCGCAAGCTTTTCAAGCATGATATCACCTCCATCTTTATTAAATCTACTGTTATTCCATCTTCTCCAGCAGCTTTTAGCCTGTTCATGTCTTTCAAGGCCCTTCTAACTTCATCGCTACTTATAGAAGGAGCGTTTGTATCCGGTTCATCACTATTTCGAGTGAAAGTAGCTTGGCTGTTTAGGGCACTGTACAGGTCAGTATAGAATTCTCCCCGCTGCTTTCACTATGTCATCGAAATTGCTGATGATATTACCAGGCTTATTTTTCAGTGCATACATCTTGCCTTGTCCTATGCCAAGCTTTCTTTTTAATTATTGTATGCTGCGTCCATATTTTACGGCTTCCTCAGTCTTTCCCGCGTTATAATTTCAAATATCTTTTTTGGCGTGGAGCAGAGGTAGAATACCCGGCCTCAAATCTGAAGTTCGTAAGTTCGAATCCTACTCCAGTCCACTACATTTTCAGGCATGGAGTGGTGCCTGACACCGGCAAGAAAAAAATTATTGCCAAGAGCTAGTGGGGCTATACTAGTTCAGGTGCAACCAAACTAGGAAGGCCCACTAAGCTTCATCAAAGTCACTCCCTCACCAGAACAGTAATTGGCCTCCCTGGTGCAGTATTCGGCCACTACCTCCCTCATGACTCCGACAATTAACCCAGCCTGCAATAGCAGTCAGTAAATCCGAACGTCACAATGTTGTTCAAATACCAGTAGAAGCTCTAAATGCGAATACTAGGCGGCGTTGTGAGGCTGTTCGGAAATTGGACGTTTTGTGGGGAGGTTCTGTGCGAAATGATTCTAGTCTCTCGTATCGATAATAAAGTGCATGGAACCCGAAAGCCACACAGCGCTTATGGGAGACGTCGTAGTCTAGGGCTACCGAACAATTTCGATCACATAAGGTTCTTAAACGTTCACCGAAAGCTCCGCATACGAGTGTCCACATTCCGCGTCCAACCGAATTTGGCCACCGCACAGCCGGGACTCGCAATCTAGCCCGACACATCGTCCTAAGCAGCAGAACGCCACACCCACTCAGTCACCACAACGGGTATGCTTCGAATCTAAACACACGCATTCGGACGGATCGCCTCTATACCTTCTCCTCTGTAACGTTGCTTGCGTATGCACACACACACACCTTCTTCATCAGTACCGACGGCTCCGCGCACAGCCAAGCGATCGCTATGGTGCTGTATCAGGGTTTTCTTTTTTTTCGTAAAGTTTGTTTCCTTCAAAGCCTCTGCTCGTGTTCACGCGTCGGCACCGGTCTGTCCGGCGGCGCCTAACGAGGCACGGACCTGTTTCCGGCGCGCTGCTATGACCGTCGCGTCATTTCGCGTATAGAGGGGCGCCGTTAAGCATCGGCGCGAGCTCCCGCCTCGCCAAACAAAAGGGGCGGCGAGAGGAAGATAAACGAAAGCCAGCTTTCATTACGCGCCAGATTTCCGGGCTAATGAAGCAGCTGCGATCCTTAATTGGCAAACACGGGCGACTGTAATTACACCCTTGGCGCGCACACATGCGCCTCCGTCGAGAGGCCGTCGAAGAATCACGACGGGCAGCCAACCTGCCCTCCCCCTCCTCCCCCCCCCCCCCCCGCAACTCGCCAAGAGGGGGCCCCCATTTTTTTGCCGTGGGAAACCGTGTTTTCCAGCGCATGAGCGGCCGCCAGTGACGCCCCGCGGCGTATATTGAGATCTCCCTCGGCACCTTGAGCGCCGCCCCGCTGGAGCATTCCACGGTGTCGCCCGTAGAAGCGCGATGATGAAACACTAAACGAAGGCATTCACCGGGAGAAAACCGATGAGAGAAAGGCATCGAACCCAAACTCAAGCAATGCTTTGACTACGTGACAGCGGGAAAAATCAGCTGAGCTCAGCTAACCGGGATCATCCCTGGGTCGGTCAGCATCACGTGTGAGGAAGATGCTAGATATTTACGTACCTGTAGTCCATCAACCATACTAACCAGCACAGCTTTCCATCGAAGTGGTGCAACCTTTAAAAGCAAAAAAAAAGAAGCAGTATAGGAGCAAGCGATCTTGAGCCGTAAGTTCCACGTGTGTCCCTACGTAGACGGTCATTAATTAGACCTGATTGTGCTTTTCTATGTTGCAGGCACCTCCAGATGTCCACTGAGTAGCAAAAAGAAAACAATGTTTGGAAATTCGCCAGGACGCAGTACAAAACTTAGTGGCGAGGTGGGTGCCTATTCCGATCTACTGGTGTCTTCCCTAGACGGTTAATAATGAGACCTGATTATGTTTTTCAGTGTTGCAGGCACCTGCAGACATCCACTATGAGTGGAAAAAGGAAAACATGTTGTTTGGAAATTCGCCAGAGCGCAGTACAGAACTTAGTAGCAAGGTAGGTGCCTATTAAAATCTACAGGTGACTTCTGTGGTCACATGTGAGACAGAGCGCACAACAGCATGGTACATGACAAGGTAGGTGCACATAGTTAACACATAGTCGGCCATGAGATTTCACTTGGTTGTGTTTCATTATTTCAACTTTATTCTTTTGGTCATCTGTACATTGAAGGGGAAATCAGCTGTATAATACCTCAGAAGGCTTTCCTATTGTTATCACTAGTCATAAATCATAGCAGCGATATCTGTGACTTTTATGGCATGGAAGTAATCAAGGCAAGGTTCAATACACTTTCACTTATGCAATACAATACGCATCAATTTTTATCTCCAGGTTAAAAAACAATGGAAAACACGGTCTCTCTTAATACCAAAGAAAAAGATCAGGGGCGGAATTCAGTAAGCCAAAAAGACTTACACTTAGATACGTGTGCAACCAAAGTGGAAGTGCATTTATGGCGTCGTATGAGAGCGAGAGGGAAGCAAAGCTCGGATTAATCTCCAAGGAAAGGAAGAAGCGTGGCCGACCGATAGCATGACTGCACATCATGCGTCTGTAGTTGAGGCTGTATTCTCATTGCAAATCCATAGAGAAAGAAATTCAACAAGAAGGGACACTCGGCAAAAACTGTCAACAGGAAACACGTCACCATACGTCACGCTATAGTATTGATGCCGAACGTTAGCTGCCGCGAGCATCGAAAAAAAAAACATAAAGTGAAATTAGGTTACTAGACATTGATTTAATTTTTTTAATTCTTTGCCGCGAAAACTAAAATGTTTTGCGTATAAATGAACTAAAACTTGGCGACTCATTTTTCTTGCCTTACCTAGCGACAGGCCAATGACGCGCCTAATGCATGCGTCATCCACCAGACACTCCTCCGAGGCGAGTGAGGGCGGCCGCGCGCGCGTTTGAGCGCTCGCCCGGGCGACCCGTTCGTCTCTTTCTTTTTTTAAATGTAGCCTCGTTTGTAGAGCTCTCAGCGTATTCTTACGTTCCTTATGCACTGGGACAAGACAACACTGCACTATTCGACTACGGCAAGGTGAGAAAGTTTGTTTCAATATCTATGACGCAATTAGGCTTACGGCACGGGACCGAGACTTAATACGCAGTTAGCGAAAAACAGCTGGGCCGTCCTGGCGCAGTTCATTTGAGTTAATGAATCGTGCTGGGACATGTTTCCGACGCTTCCTAGGGCATTATTGTAACTTATTTCGGTTCTGTTGAGGCACACTGGCCGCATAGGGTGCTATGACGCAGTTAGCGAGAACCAACTCGGCCGTGGTCCATAGTCTAGAACATCTTTCTAGGAGAAGTTCGTGTCGCTTTCTCTGACGCCAGACATTGCCGAAAAGTAATTTCGTTAGTTTTTGCGGTGCTTTTGAGGCACGCTGGCCGTACAGCGCGCTGTGACGCCGTTAGCGATAAGCAGCTCGGCCGTGGTGACATAGTTTGGCGTGTAATGAATCTTAGAGGGACAAGTCTGTGACGTTTTTTGTGGCCCCGCAACAACATATACCTTCTTTCGGTACTCATGCCTGTCGAAAACGCGATGGGCGATTGCCAAGAGTGATAACATGGCAGTGTGTTGCTGGCGCCGGCAGAACGCGCGAAGAATAACGCCGAGGAACATATTGTTACAGTGCGTCAAAGGTAGTAGTGTGGCAGCATCAGCAGCAACAACAACATTAGGAGAGCAGCGAGGAAGAGAAGGACGACATGTAGCACCGGCACCCACTTTCCCTACGGCTCCCTGCAATAAACGCCTTCTACACACCCCGTGACAGAGTGGTGGAAGGTGCTGGGTATCGAAGCATCCAACGACGGAATCACTACCACCTGAACCTCGTCGCAGTCGTCGACTGGCGGGACTTCCACCATCCTCAACAGCAGGCATGTCCCGAGGAACTGAAGCTCCGAGGCCGACGGGCTCTTCGCAACTTTACAAGGAGCCACCCAGCTTTGCCGGGACTGGCAGTGAGGACGTGGACGAGTGGTTGAAGCAGTACCGACGGGTGAGCAAACATAACGGCTGGGACTCCACCGCTCAGCTGTGAAATGTTGTGTTCTCACTCACGAACACTGCGCTCATGTGGTACGACAACCGCGAGAACACGCTTGCAACCTGGGATACGTTTGTCCAAGAACTGAAAAAGTGCTTTGGGGACTCCGCAGCGAGGAAGAAGCGAGCTGAACAGACTCTGTCCCAAAGGGCCCAACTCTCTGGCGAAACCTGCACTATGTACATAGAAGAGGTCCTCAAGCTATGTAGACTTGTGGATTCTAGCATGCCCGATGATGATAAGGTGGGTCACCTTAAGGTCATAGCTGAAGATGTATACCAGTTCTTAATAGCTAAAGAAAGCCTGACATCTGTGACCCACGTCATTCAACATTGCCGCACGTTTGAAGCACTGAAGATGCGTCGCGTGGCACCGAAATGTGGCCGTTTGGCTAATGTGCCGACATTGGCCTGCGTTGACGCGAGCACACCATCCGATCTGTCGTCGGCGATACGACAGATAGTTCGGGAAG